>NC_065451.1:108380534-109126159 GCF_917563875.1 Diabrotica virgifera virgifera | reverse complement strand
AGGCAGAAAGAAGTAAGCCTGAAAAAAAAATAAAAGTATTTCAAACTGTATACGAGCCGATGCTACTCTACGGTAGTGAAACGTGGACAGTGAACGACAACATCCGTAGTAAAATTCAAGCATGCCAAATGCGATATTTACGTGCGGTATCCGGGGTGACCAGACGTGATCGTATAAGAAATGAAGACATACGTGAAAGGTGCGGTGTTGGAAGGACCTTAGACAGACTTGAAACGAAACAGTTATCGTGGTTCGGACATATGGCGAGAATGAGTGAAGGTAGAACTGTAAAGAGGGTATGGAAAGCGGCATCTGACAACAAACGACGAAGAGGCAGGCCAGCAAGAACGTGGAACGCAAATATTGGAAAGGCTTGCGTAAAAAGAAATATTGGGTGGAGAGAAGCAGAACGACTAGCTACTGACCGAATAGCATGGAGACGTCTGATTTCTCCACTTACCTCGACACCGTAAGGTACAAGAGGACGGCTTAAGTAAGTATATTTGCTTAAGTTGTTGTTAGTTCTGAAAGCTGGTATTATTCCTTTCTTTTTTATGTATCTGGCTATTTTTGTTGTTATCTTGCCAGTATATGTGAGAGAGCAGAAGGTACTGGGTTCTTTCTGTGGTGGTGGATACACTAATTTCAAGGCTTTCTTATGGAGTTTTTGATTTAAAATTAAAAAAATTAAAAAAATTTAAATCAAAACTCCATAAGAAAGCCCTGAAATTACGGTATCCACCACCACAGAAAGAACCCAGTACCTTCTGCTCTCTCACATATACTGGCAAGATAACAACAAAAATAGCCAGATACATAAAAAAGAAAGGAATAATACCAGCTTTTAGAACTAACAACAACTTAAGCAAATATATTAAGAACAATAAAAGCTGAAAGAGAAAGCAACTACAGAGTGGTGTGTACAAACTAACTTGTGGTGACTGTCCGAAAACGTACATCGGTCAAACTGGCAGAACTTTTGACAAACGGATAGCAGAACACAAAAGGGCTTCCAACAATAGAAAAACAGACACTTCTACATACGCACTTCACCTTCTAGATCATAATCATTCTTTCAATGAAGAATTTCAAATTCTGCATATCCAAAATAAAGGCCTTAAGCTATCTTTTTTAGATTCTATGGAAATTAATAAACTTAAAAATACAGATATAATTCTGAATGACCAACTCGAGACAAACAGCTCCCCACTCCTCAACCTCTTCAGTTAGAGACTTAAAAAGGCAAACACATTGTAAATTATATCACTTGAGAAAGGCACTCTGCCGAAACAGCTGTAGTCACATAGTTGTAAATAATAAATTTTGTGGAAGTATAGAAAACAAAACTTTTCAGTGTTTTATTGTGAAATTATTTTATTGTTCAAATTATTCTTTTTTAAAATATTACTTATTGAGTAAAAAAATATTTTTGAACTTTCATTCGGCAATGAAACAAAATCTAATACTCTAATTTTAATTCCTGTTTCTGGATAAAAAAGTCTAACAATTGTCGGAGGATTTAATCTTTGTGGCTGGAAGCATCGAAATATATGGTGAAAAGACCCATTTCACAATATGGCATCCTATCGTGAAACGAATATAGTGAAAAAACATATTATAACTGCTTCGGTTTTTGTCCTTGTATATCCAATTTTTTGTCATATAAAGTTTTGATCATTTGCGACGTATAATCCATTAATCTGAAACTTTTACTATGTCGTGGAAAGTAAATACTCCTTTCGCTAATGCTAGCAGTGTTTGCTAGCACTGCGAAAAAATTGTTCTATTTTAAACGAAGAAGCGGCGTCATTAAAAAATGTTTTGTGCCTCTTTGTCGCTAGATGTTCAGTGATATCGTTTTTTGCACGATATCAGTCCGTACATTCAGCATTGTATTTATCACACCGTACCATAAAGCACCATAGAGTAAAAAATATTCGTAAAACTCACTACATTCTCTAATTTAGTTTACTATTCATGAATTTTATGCGTTTTTATGTACCTTTTATTCCTTTATATTCACCATAATACTTAATAAACAATAGATAATATATTTTTACAGCACTTTTAAAATAAGAAATACAGATATTTTCTAAAAATCGGAACATTTTTAAGAATCGGTGGGACGCGGGACATTCCAGTAAAAAACGGTACTGTCCCCCCAAAATCTGGGCGTGTGGTCGTTTTAAATTGTTGACGTAGGTTATGGACGCATTAACTATGTACATTTCGGCGAATTTCGGTTTGGGTGGCGGTTCGGCGGTTTGTGTTGATGCACAGCCTTTGATATTCGTTAAGCTGGCTACACATTATGCGTGATTCGCGATTCGTAATGCGCGATTCGCGATTCGTGGGCAGTGCACGCATAGTGTGTAGCGGCTAGTTCGTTGAGTGATTCGCGATTCGTGATGCGCGATTCGCGGTCAGTGCACATTAGTGCACGAATAGTGTGTAGGGTCTTGTGCGTTAAAAATCGATTCGTAAACAACATGATTCGTGTGTGCAGAGTAATTCGCTCTTGTGAGCGGTAAATTAAAGCTGGCTACACACTATGCACGATTTGCGATGCGTGATTCGTCCAATTTGTTGTAGTTCATAGTAATTTAATAAAAATGTAGGTATTTGTTATTAATCGGTAACAAAAAATTTTTGTAAAAAATAATAATTTAAACATAATGATTTTTAATCAAATTACATTTTTTATTTAAACAAAATTATGATTTTTTTGTATAAAAAATAGGCTATTAAACTATCAAACATAGTTTTGATCCGAGTGAATGCTTTGCAATAGATCCGAATCATTTATTAAAATGTGAAATATTTCGCATGGATTGGTCAATTTATATTGTACAGTTAATATAGATTTTAAAGTTTTAATGTTCAACTGCATTTTTTCAATTGTCCATACTTATTGATACTAGAAAAACAAGTTCTGTTATTGTATTTGTTCTTGGAATTAAAGGGCGAATTTTTCTTCAATTTTCAAAATATTTTGACAAGGAACATTGTTCTGTTTGAAATGAAGGAATAACTCGGTTCATTTTTTGTCTGTTTCCACATTTGTAGATAACCAACATTTAAAAAAAAATTATCTGTAACATTTTTTCACCGATGACGCCTCATCAAAAAGAATATTTTTCGAAAAATGTTTTGCTATTAGATAAATTCAGAAGTCCACAAGGAAAAGAAATAATTTTTCCTGTAGCTGGCTGTATACCATCAATCACAAAAATTTTTTTGAAAAATTCTTTGTAAAAGGTATAGTTTTTTTTATTAAAATACCATTAAGGGAAGCATCGGAATATATGGTGAAAAGGCCCATTTCACGATATGGCATCCTATCGTGAAAACGAATATGGTGACACAACATATTATAACTGCTTCGATTTTTGTCCTTGTATATCCAAATTTTTTGTCATACAAAGTTCTGATCATTTGCTGCGTATAATCTATTTATTAATCTGAAACTTTTATTATGTCGTGGAAAGCAAATACTCCTTTCGCTAATGCTAGCACTGTTTACTAGCACTGCGAAAATATTGTTCTCTTTAAACGAAGCAGTGGCATCATTAAAAAATCTTTTGTGCCTCTTTGTCGCTAGATGTTTAGTAATATCGTTTCTTGCACCATATCACACCGTACATTCAGCATTGCCTTTATCACATACTTACTTACTTACTCCGTGGCGTTACAACCCTTCGTGGGTTTTAGCCGACTCGACAACATGCCTCCACTGTTTTCTGT
The DNA here is from genome assembly GCF_917563875.1 of Diabrotica virgifera virgifera. Lineage (NCBI taxonomy): Eukaryota > Metazoa > Arthropoda > Insecta > Coleoptera > Chrysomelidae > Diabrotica > Diabrotica virgifera. Next base: position 109,122,415 of record NC_065451.1, on the reverse strand, counting down.
CTTGAGCAACCTCCATCCAATTATCCACGCCCATAGTGCTTAGGTCTCCTGCTATATTATCTCGCCACCGGAGTTGAGGGCGTCCGCGTGGTCTTCTTCCAGTTGGGACTTCCTCCCACACCAGTCTTACTGTTCTTTGGTCAGAATGTCTTCTGAGGTGTCCCGCCCATTGGAGTTTCCTGGACTTTATTTCTTTTATGATGTTGGCGTCTGGGTAAAGTTCTTCGAGCTCTTTGTTAGTTCTTATCCTATATTGTCCTGATGCTTCATCCAGCACAGGACCAAAGATCTTCCTTAGGATTTTTCTTTCCCAAACACATAGTCTCTCTTCGTTTGCCTTTGTTATCGTCCACGTTTCGCTTCCATACATCACAACGGGTCGTATGATTGTTTTATAGATCTGTATCGTCGTACGTCTTGTTAGTTGTTTCGATTTTATAAGGTTTTGGAGGGCATAAAGACATCTGTTGCCGGCCTCAATTCTGTTAATTATTTCTTGTGATCCGTTATTGTCTTCAGTTATTGTTGTTCCAAGATACTTGAATTCTCTAACGCGCTCAAAGTTAAAGCCATCGATGGTAATGTTCTGACCGATTCTGTCTCTGCTTTTGTTATTGCGGCTCATATACATATATTTCGTCTTGTTTTAGTTGATTTGGAGCCCCATCTTCTCTGCTTCCTTCTCGAACCTCACGAAAGTCTCCTTCATCCTTAATCGTGTGTTTCCTATTAGATCGATATCGTCTGCAAATGATAGTAGTAAGTTTGGCCCTTCTCGATGAAATACTGTATTAGGTTTTTTGATTCTTGCTCTTCTGATTATGTGCTCCAGAGCTAAGTTGAAGAGTTGTGGTCAAAGTGCATCTCCCTGTTTTAGTCCATTGTTTATTTCAAATGTCTCCGAGTATTGTTGTCCAACTCTCACCTTACATCGTAACCATTCCATACACATCCGTATCAACCTGACTAGTTTTTTTGGAAAGCCAAGTTCCTGCATCGCTGTCCACAGTCTAGCCCTGCATACTCTATCAAATGCTTGTTTAAAATCTATGAACATCTGATGAAGCTCACGATCAAACTCCCAGCATTTTTCCATTATCTGGTTTATTGTGAATATCTGGTCAATAGTAGAGCGGCCCGGTCTAAATCCGCATTGATAATCTCCAACGATTTCTTCTGTGTATGTTTTGGTTTTCTAGCAGGATGTTTGCAAGGATTTTGTAGGTGGTGTTTAGGAGTATTATTCCCCGGTAGTTAATACATTGTTTTTGTTTCCTTTTTTGAAGTTATACTTCTTTAGGCGCGATTGAGATTGAGGGTGAATTTATATTGATCTGCGCGCATGCGCACACCGACAGTATGGTATTAGTCGTTATACAGGCTCTGATTGGGTGTTGAAATGATCTGTCAATAATAAATAATTGTTCAATATGAAGGTAAACAAATTTATAATATATTAGTTTTATTGTTGTGAGGACGGAAACAAAAAAGTTTATAATTGTAGTGACATTTAAATAGTTTTAAAAAGCAACAGGTACGTAATAATTGTAAATGTATCATAGGTACCTACCTATTTGAACCTACCAAAATACATAGTATGTAATACTTTTATTTACATAATTTGATTACCATCAAAATTTCTATCAATGTTCACCTAATATATTATTTTCTTACTCTATGTTTTGTTGTATTTTTTCAATTCTAAATCATTTCAATTCAAAATCAAAATAATTTAATTTAATTCAAAAACGTCAAAAGCTTAATCCGTTTAGTTAGTCGATCTTCGCACATAATGACACATTGCCTCCGTGGCGAAGCGTTTAAGGCGAATGAACCCCAATATACCAACCGCGCTGATAGCTGGTTCGAATCCCAATAAAAACTTTTATTTTTTTATTTTTTTTATACATTTTATGATTGTAAGTATATTTATTATATAATTTTATTTTCAGAAAATACGTATTTAGTTAAAAAAAATTCCGACAATTACTATTCAGAAATCATTTGTGGCATTTTTAATGTGTTTATGTGTGTTTTATTCTTTTATTATTTTAATTTTTGGGCACTGTTTTAATAAAAATGTTTGAGAAGTAGTAAGTGTAAATTAGTTTAATATTTAAATAAAATATAAATAAAAAGTGTATTAATTTCGTTTAAATCATATAATAGAAGTATAACTTCTTACGTGCGTACAAAGTACACACACATTCTTTTTTGTGTATTGGTACAATAACCCCTTCTCTCCATTCATCTGGCATTGTTTCTTCTCGCCAAATGTCTTGAATTAGCTTGTATATAGAACTGTACAACGCTTCTCCTCCATGTTTTAAGCACTCTGTGGGTATACCATCGCTACCTGGTGTTTTATTATTTTTAAGTTTTTTAATTGCCTGTATTACTTCTTCGTATGTCGCGTATTGGTCTTCTATTTCAGCTGTATGTACCTCTATGTTTGATGTATTTCTGCTAGATTGGTCGTTCAATAGTTGATAGAAGCATTCCTTCCAGGTTTTTAGGATTTCCTTGTCATCAGTGATAAGCTGCCCACTGTCGTGTTGCAGGAAGTTTCCTGTTCTTGCTTGGTATCCGGTCTTGATATCTGAAACTCCTTGGAAGAACTGTCTCGCTTGTTTGTTCTTTCTTTTTTCTTCTATATCTTTGATTATTTGTTCCTGATATTCCCTCTTCTTCCTTTTCATTAGTTTTCTTGTCACTGTTCTTCTTTGTCTATACATTTTATTGTTGTTGTGCAAGGGGTTTTGTAGCATGTTCCTTCTAGCCATATTTCTTGCTGCTTGCCTTTATCACACCGTACCATAAAACGCCATAGAGTGAAAAATCTGCGTAAAACTGGGTACATTCTCTAATTTAGTTTACTCTGCATGAATTTTATGCGTTTTTTTATGTACCTTTTATTTCTTTATATTCACCATAATACTTAATAAACAATAGAAAATATATTTTTACAGTACTCTTAAAATAAAAAACAGATATTTTCTAAAAACCGGAACATTTTTAAGAATCGGTGGGACGCTGGACATTCCAGTAAAAAACGGTAGTATCCCCCCAAAATCTGGGCGTGTGGTCGTTTTAAATTATTGACGTAGGTCATGGACGCATTAACTATGTACATTTCAACGAATTTCGGTGAATCAGTGGTTTGTGTTGATGCACAGCCTTTGATGTTCGTTAATTTACCGCTCACAAGAGCGAATTACACACTGTGCACACACGAATCATGTTGTTTACGAATCGATTTTTAACGCACAAGATAATACACATTATTCGTGCACTAACGTGCACTAACCGCAAATCTCGCATTGCGCAAGTTACAGTACAATGACCGCTACCATCCAGTAAATTCTACCACGTGGAGTCAACACGAGTCTACCGCTTGAACATTCTGGACCTAATTGCGACGTATTGGACAGCAAGATCAGCAATTATAAAATTATAAAACACCATGTAAAAATCAATATTTTTCAGTCTGATTTTAAATTATTGAGTTGTATCTAAAATCTTTGTTTGTCGAAATAAAAGTTTTAATTGTGAAGTTTAGTTTTTTAAAAAAGTGTTTTTCCAAAGAACATTCATAATTGGCGCAGTCAGTAGGATAGTGGAAGAGTCTTTACAGATCCTCGTCACTTTTAAGTGTTTGTCCACTGTTCCAAGAACCAGCCCCAGGGAAACCATTGCAGAGTTCACCCGAGGGAATTAGCAGTTAGAAATAGAAGTTAGGAGCCTTCAGGAGCAAAGGAATGCACATCGGCATCGTCTTTATCCTGTAAGCGATTTTTATTATTACTTAGAATTAAGAAGATTAATTTTTGAAAGAGATATTATTAAATCAGACTCCTCTGAGTCCTTAGATTGAATCAGAGCTAGATTAAGAAGATAAAAACAAAGATTTGAATAAATTAATAGAAAAATTAAAATAATTTAGAAATATCTCCTCTAAGTCCTTAGATTGACTTTAGAGCCAGATTTAGAAATTTATTTAAAGAAAAATTTGAATAGCTTAATAAATACTATATATTAATAAACACTAGAGATTAATAGATAAATAATAAGCAGTTTAAGATTGATATATTTGAAATTACTATACGTATTTGACTATTGACTATATATATTGAAATTTTTTTTAAATATGGCAGTTCCACAATTTGACGTGAAAAATTTATGCATTCTTCCAAATTTCGACGGAAACCCAAATGAATTACATGAATTTATTAAAGTTTCTACAATACTTCTAAACCATTATTATGATAGACTAAATGCAGCTAATATCCAAAATAAATTTTTGCTTCATGGTATTATAAGTAAATTAACAGGTAGAGCCAAAGAAGTTATATCCGTATATGGATGCGAAACTTTTGACGAAATAAAAAATGCATTAATTCAAAATTTTGGAGACCAAAGAGACGAAAATTCGCTTACAAGAGACCTAGTAAATTTAAGACAAGGAACAACAGAATCTATCATGCATTTTTACGAAAAAATAATGGGACTTTTAAGCTGTATCAACAATTACTTAGAATTACATACTGTAAATGCCGACATTAAAAGAAGCAAACAGGAATTTTTCCGTCAACAAGCTCTTACAACATTTTTAGCAGGCCTACGAGAACCAATGGGCTCTGTTATCAGAGCAATGAGACCAGGAAGTTTAGTTACGGCGATACAATACGTACAGGAAGAAAATAATGTTAGATATCTTCAAAAAAATCAAATAAGTCAACCTTCAACATCAGGAAGAAGCGAAAATTATCAAGATCCCCGACCTCACATACACCAAATGCCTTTACCTGTCCAAAAACCATTTTATCAACAGCAAAATTTTGCACCTCCGCAATGGCAGCAACCAATCAGGCAATTCTACCCACAGAATCAGTTTCAACAACCACATCGACAACAAAACTTCAACCAATTTAGACAAAATTCAAACCCTCCAGCATTCAGGAACCAGAACCAGTTAAATGTATGGGCACCCAAACCCGGACAGCCAAAGCAGCCTAGACCAACACCTATGAGTGGAATATCAGAAACCACAACCGGAGGCCGTCAAAAATTTACACCAAATTACCGAGCACAACCAAAATTCACCGTAGAAGAACTTTACAATATACAATGCCACGGAGATGAGCAAGAAGAGAATGCCGACTACAATGATTACTATGAACCCGAATACGACAATTTTCTACAAGATACATACGAAAATCAACCAACCGAATACGAAGAAAACGTAAATTTTCGAGAGGACCCACCAGAAGCAGCCGAAACGTAATTGAACTTCATTCATTTCCCGACAAGAAGGAGCTACCTTACATTGAAATTTCTGAGCCTTCTTTACGACTTTTAATCGATACAGGATCCACAAAGTCATTTCTTAATCCAGAAATAGCTTCTTCATATTTTCCAAATTATATAAAACACGAACCCTTCGTCGTCACATCAATTTTTCAAAATTATTCCCAAAAATATTGTGCTGAAATTCCTTCATTTTCAGAATTTAATTCTGACAGCAAAATGAAATTTTATCTCTTCAAGTTTCACAAAACTTTCGATGGTCTTATTGGCCTCGATAATCTAAAACTCTTCGAAGCCCAATTAAACTTTCCTAAATCACTTCTAGTTACAAAAGATTCTACAATCCCTATCAAATATTATGAAACAAACCAAACACAATTTTATTCCATCCATTTGGAACCAAATTCAATTAGCCAAGTCAAAATTCCAGTCAAAGAAGAAAAAGGAACCATCATTATTCCAACTCAAAAAGTACAAGGCGTCGTAGTACGAGAAGCCCTTACTAACGCCGAGAACCACCTCGCCTGGACCGAAATTGCCAACTTCACGTCAGAACCCATTCACCTTTCTCTTATGGAACCACTCGAAAGCCAGGAAATAGACATTCAAGATTTCCATATATATTCTATGGAAACAACCTCCGGACCAGACTACAGACAAGATATCGACGACTTAATTAAAACCGAACATCTTAACGAAGAAGAAGAGGATCAAGTTCGTCAACTATGCCGAAAATTCTCCGATATATTTCATCAACCAGACACTCCTCTCAGCTTTACTAACGAAGTTAAACACCACATCAAAACCAAGGATGAAGAGCCTGTATATACGAAATAATACCGGTATCCGTATGTGCACAAAGAAGAAGTAAAGAAACAAATCTCTTCAATGTTAGAGCAAGGGATCATTCGACCAAGCCAATCGCCATGGTCCTCGCCCATCTGGGTCGTGGCAAAGAAACCAGATTCATCCGGTAAAATAAAGTGGAGGATAGTGGTAGATTATAGAAAGGTCAACGAGAAGACAATTGACGACCGATACAGAATTCCTCACATTAGCGATATTTTGGACAAATTGGGAAGATGTCAATATTTTACGACCCTCGAATTAGCGAGCGGATTTCATCAAATCGAGATGGCTGAAGAAGACATTCCCAAAACAGCATTTAATGTGGAAAATGGACACTATGAATATTTAAGAATGCCATTTGGACTTAAGAACGCTCCGTCCACGTTCCAACGTATGATGGACAACGTATTGAAGGGACTTCAAGGAGAAATATGTCTCGTCTATATGGATGACGTAATAGTATACTCAACATCACTACAGGAACACATAGTAAATCTCACAAAAGTGTTCCAACGATTAAGAGAAGCCCGACTAAAAATCCAAGTTGACAAATGCGAATTTTTAAAAAAGCAAGTTAATTTTCTGGGACACGTAGTCACACAACAAGGAATAAAACCGAATCCAGCGAAAATTGAAGCAATAGAAAAATATCCAATACCGAAAACAGCAAAAGAAATTAGAGGATTCCTTGGACTCTTGGGATATTACAGAAAGTTTATTCGAGACTTCGCAAAAATCACAAAACCTCTGACAAGATGCTTGAAAAAGACGCAAAGATCGAACATACACCCGAATTCGTAGAATGCTTTGAAACATGCAGGAAATTATTAATGAATGAGCCTTTATTGCAATATCCAGATTTTTCCAAACCGTTTAACCTCACAACAGATGCCAGCAATTTTGCTATCGGAGCAGTACTTTCCCAAGGACCAGTTGGCAGTGATAAACCAATTGCCTTCGCTTCCAGGACACTAAATGAAACTGAGACCAAATACTCAACAATAGAAAAGGAAATGCTAGCAATGGTGTGGGCAACTAAGTATTTCCGACCCTACCTATTTGGAAGGAAATTTAAAATACTTTCAGACCACCGTCCCTTGCAATATCTATTTTCCCTAAAGGAACCCAACTCCAAACTAGTACGTTGGAGATTAAAATTAGAAGAATTTGACTACGAGGTAATTTACAAAAAAGGAAAAGCTAATACCAATGCCGACGCACTGTCTCGAATCGAAATTCACACAAAGGAAACTAAGGGCATCGATTCACAAATTAAGGAAGTCTTTGACGACTTAGTAGACATGGAAGACGATGGATGGTCAACGACTAATAATCCAGATGCAGATCGAATAATCGACGAGATTGTAGAAGAAAAAGAAACAGAATTAATCCAAAAAAACATCCCAGAAGACACTGTTGAAAACGAAGATCAAAACATCCAAGAAGACACTGTTGAAAACGAAGATCAAAACATGGATGAAGACGGAAATGAAACAATACATACAGCAGTAGAAAACCCAATTCTTGGTATACCTATTTCGGAAAAACCACTTAACTTCTACAATAACCAAATTATAGTCAAAATCGTCAACTACAATCCACGACCTCCAGCAATTATACAAACCTTTCCGAATAAAAGACGTTACCATATCCAGCTATCGAAAGATCAGCTAAAAGCTGATACCATAAAAATTTTTAAGGAACACCTCAACCCGAAAAAGAAGTATGCAATTTTATTTGAAGCAGAAGAAGAAATTTTTGCAGAAATTTGCGAAATTATCAGAAAAACTTTTAAAAACAACGCATATGACTTAGTAAAATGTAATCTTTTATTGGAAGATGTTAACCTAGAAGAACAACAAAAGGAAATTATAAAAAACTATCATGAAGGTAAAACGAACCATAGAGGAATAGCTGAAACAGAAAGCCAAATAAGAAGAAAATATTACTGGCCCAATATGAAGAAAGACATAGAAGATATCATAAACTTCTGCGATATATGTCAAGAAAATAAATATGACAGACTTCCTCCCAAACCAAAATTTATGGTTACACCAACTCCCACTAAACCACTGGAAATAGTTCACATCGATTTATTCCAGGCTGATGGACAGAAGTTTCTAACCATAATAGACGCATTTTCGAAGTATGGACAAGCCTATCCAATAAATGGAGGAAACGCAATCAATGTACTCAACGCCCTACTAATTTTTATAACCCATCATGGACTCCCAACAATGATAGTAGCCGATAATGGTACGGAATTCAAAAATGGAGTGATACAAGAATTTGTAGACTCCCATAAAATCTCAATCCACTATACGACACCAGAGAATCCGCAATCCAACGGGATGATTGAGAGATTTCATTCTACATTAAACGAACATCTTCGAATCCTAAGGAACACCAAGGCAAAGCTCCCGATAAAAGAACAAATGCTATACGCTATAATTGGGTACAATAATTCCATACATTCCGCAACGAAGTTAAGACCCATTGACATATTAAACGGCCATATCGACGCAAAAGATCCCTTTGACGTTGACATACAGAAAGTAATACTGAACAATTATATTCAGAATCATAGAGAGATAACAAAGGAATTATACAAGGAAGTAAACCAGCATATACAAGAGAATAAAAATAAAGTCATCGAAAATAGAAACAAATCGAGACAGGACCCTATTACGTATAAACCAAGCACAAAAATCTATACACGAAAAACAGTTACCAGAAATAAATTATTTCCGCGATATTCCGCAAAATATATAAAAAGAAATAACGAAGTGACTGTAAACACATCAAAAGCTACAGTTCACAAGAAAAATATAAAACATCAACCTAAGTCAAAAACTAATTCTGAACCTTCCCCACAGGATCACCCTGACGATGGGAGAAGAAGTGAAGATCAAGGACCTGAAAGACAACCCAGGAATAATTCCCCTCAACCTGGGACAAGCAAAGATTCATACTAGCACACACGATTTTATACACTTTTTCAAACTACTACCAATAAAAGAAGAATTGGACAGAATTGAAACCCAGTACGATGCAGTGACCACAGCAATTCAAAATGGACTTAGCCATCCGTATTTTAGCAGTTTACAAAATTTTGACCAAGCTCTTAGATACCAATTGAAGTCAGCTCAAGAAAAATTCTCAACAATTTACCCCTATAGCAGAACAAGAAGAGGGCTAATTAATGGACTAGGAAGCATTATCAAAGCAATTTCTGGAAATTTAGATCAAGATGACGCAGAAAAATACAACAATGCTATAGAAACCTTACAGACGAATCAGGAAAATCTTATAAATCATCTTAATCGTCACATTAGCCTGAATAAGAAGATTATAAAAGAGTTTAACGAAACTATCACATTACTAACACACAACCAAGAAATAATAGCAGAAGAAGTAAATAATATCAGCACGAACCTCAATACATTTATTTTTGACTTCAATCATTATTTGCAAGCAAGGAATGTTCTGGACCAATTAAATTTGACCCTTCAAATTATACTTCAGTTACTTAATGACCTAGAAGAAGCCATTACATTTTCTCGTGTAAACACTCTCCATAACAGTGTGATCAAGAAAGACGAAATAAAATGGATAATCAATAAAATGCTAGAGCACCATAAGGCAGACCAGCTTGTGTACATCGAAGACGAAGACATCCTAAAGTACTACGACATCATCAAAGTAGACGCCTATTATTCAAACAATACTATTATATTTATCCTTCATTTTCCTGTCCTACATCCTAATTCCTTTACTTATTATCATTTATTTCCTATACCTACCGCAAATTCTACTACAATCATTCCTCCCGAGCCATATCTCCTCATAAGCGAAAAATCCTTTCAATATTTGGAAGAACCATGTGCCCGAATCGACACAAGATATCTTTGCCAAGAAGGAACAATGCTGGAAGCAACAAAAACTGACGACTGTATCAAACAAATCCTGCAGTTGAGCACCCAAGAAGCTTCTTGCCAATACACCCCCGTCCAAACTCGAGATGTCATCATACAAAGACTATCAGATGCCCACTATATAGGAATATTCCCCGAATCAACCAAAATTACAACTCGATGTTCTACGACAAAAATTTTAGGCCTAAAAGGAACTTATCTCATCAATCTTCCACCCAGATGTGAATTCAAGACCCCAATCCAGAGTTACATAAATTCAAGAACAACCATCCCAGAGGAACCACTAATGCTTCCCAAAATTAGGACCATAGATATTCAACCAGCGATTAAATTCAAACCATTAAGAATAGATCACATCCCCTTAGACAAACTGCATGAACTCTCTAAGGAAGAGGAACATCTAGAGACCATTAACCCGAAATTATGGAACCATAGCCATAACCATTTTTGGATGACTCCTTTATATATCTTAATTACAATAATCTGCCTCCATATATGTTACAGGTATAAAACAAATAACAAAAAGCCCAACTCTAGCGACGAAACTCCAGAAGAGGCCAACTCGACAGTTCTGTTCGTCCCTCACAAAACTTCTTCAGGGGATGGAGTAGTTACAGTACAATGACCGCTACCATCCAGTAAATTCTACCACGTGGAGTCAACACGAGTCTACCGCTTGAACATTCTGGACCTAATTGCGACGTATTGGACAGCAAGATCAGCAATTATAAAATTATAAAACATCATATAAAAATCAATATTTTTCAGTCTGATTTTAAATTATTGAGTTGTATCTAAAATCTTTGTTTGTCGAAATAAAAGTTTTAATTGTGAAGTTTAGTTTTTTAAAAAAGTGTTTTTCCAAAGAACATTCATAATTCGCATCACGAATCGCGAATCACTCAACTAACTAGCCGCTACACACTATACGTGCACTGCCCACGAATCGCGAATCGCGCATTACGAATCGCGAATCACGCATAATGTGTAGCCAGCTTTACAGGTAAAAGTCTGAAGTTAGTGGATACGCTCAAACGAAGGAGAGTTCAAATTGCTTGCATTCAAGAAACTAGGTGGAAAGGACAAAGGGCAAAAGAACTAGGTGAAGGATACAAATTGTGGTATGCAGGGAGAGTAGTAACACTAGAAATGGAGTTGGTATATTTGCTGATATTGAAATGAAAGATAACTTAGTGAAAGTTGTAACAGCGAGTGATGGAAAGATGTCAGTGAAATTTGTAATTGATAAAGAGGTATTGAATATTGTGTGTGTATTAGGGTGGGCTGAAAAAAATAAATGTTTTTTTTTTCAAGTGCTATACCGCGAAAAACTTGCATATATACTTCATAAATAAAATGCAACTGAGAAAAAAATTATTTTTTCAATATCACGGTAGCGCAATGCAATTAAAATAGTTCGTTTTTTGAAAAAAACTTGGATTTTTAAAATTTTTTCTCCGGTGTAAAAACTTTAAATAATCAATCGCTATAGTGAAAAAACTGTATAATTTGACTTAGAAAACAGAAATACACAATGAACCAGTTTAAAAAACAATGTTTACGGTAGCGCAAACAGCTTTAAATAACGGATAATTACGCTAAAAGGCGCAGTTTACAACACTGCCGTCCCGCGCGGAATGATTCGTTTTGTATGTGACTGTACCGTTTCCCCCACCACTCGTACCCAACCCACAATTCCTTGTGTTGTGTACGCTTGCTTCGCCATTTTGTGAGCTCGCGTCAGTGACTCGGCAGTGTTTGTCAGTGTCAAAGCTTTTGTTGTGTTACTTTTACTGTTACGTTGAGTGTGTGTTGAGTGTCATGGCTTTGTCCAAGAAAATTACGCGTAGTGAGTTTGATTGTCCAATATTCGGTTACCCAAAGGAACTACCTGTAAGTAAACTGCCTTCCTATGAAAACGTTTTAAAGTGCTTCTTTCTTGAACATTACAATTTAGCTGTGGAAACCAACAACAAATTGTTGAACAACAACAGTTTTTCACAAATTTCTAATATTGTTGCACCGAAAGTTAAGCAATTATTTGATAAAGCCTCAATACCAACAGTCTCCCTTTACAGAATTGTTCAAATGATCAATGCCTACAATAACAGTTACAGAGGTCTTATGAAGTGCTACAAACGAGATAAGGAAAAAGACTCGTTCAAAAAAAAAGTTGAAGATTTCAAGCAAAAGTCCTTGCGACTGTTTGATATCTCCGCATGCAAATGCACAATAACATTAGATTGCAATTGCCGAAAGGCCGTTGACTTGTGTGAGTGTCCGGTATCGATTGTTTGTACATGTGAGAAGTCAAAAAAAGTACCAGTCATTGAACTTAAGTTTTTGTACCTTCAAAGAAAACATAGTTTAGGCAAAATTGGTAACGTAGATGTGAAGGAGTCAAAAAAAATTATTCAAAGACAAAAAAGAAAAAACACTGAGTCTGAGTACAGCAGATGTCAGTCGAACGTTGACTCATTGTCACAGCCATCGTGCTCAAAAACTATGGAACCTACACAAATAGAAGACTTTGACTCAACTGAAATAAATAGAAATGAGGATAGTAGCGATGAAGAAGAGTTTGAACCTGTTGTAAAGTCACCATGGCAGATGCGAATTAAATTGACTAATACTGCGCTAACAAGTGATCGTTTTGGAGTTTCTGATAGAGCAACAGCTGCTATTGCTTCTAGCCTTTTGCAAGATTTTGGTATTATAACTGAAACTGAACATTCTAATGTTATTGATAAAAATAAAATCCGAAGGGGGAAAAAGGTTATCCGCACAGAACTGCAGGTGCAGAATAAGGCTGAGCTCAACACATTTCAAGGATTGTATTTTGATGGAAGGAAAGATGACACCATTGTGATTGAGAAGGTAAATTCAAAGCATTTTCGGAGAGTGATTAAGGAAGAACATTATTCTATCATTCAAGAACCTGGATCTGTATATGTTGGTCATGTTACACCTTGTTCTGGATCTGCTCAAAACATTGCCGACAGTATAATTACTTATTTGAAAAAAACTGGACTTTCCCTTGATGATTTAGACGTCATTGGATGTGACGGCACCGTTACAAATACAGGGTGGAAAGGGGGCGTAATTCGAACAATTGAAGAAAAATTGAAAAGGCCAATGCAGTGGGCAGTTTGTCTCTTGCACTTCAACGAATTACCACTCCGACACCTGTTCCAGTTTTTGGATGGAGACACTACAGGGCCTACAACATTTAAAGGACCTATCGGAACAGAGCTCAATAACTGCGAAAAACTCCCCTTGGTGAAATTTGCTAGTGTGGAGTGTGAAATTCCAGATATTGACCGAAGCATATTGAGCAAGGACCAACAGTATTTACTGGACATAAGTTCTGCTGTACAATCAGGAATCTGTCCCATAGATTTATCTCACCGTGAACCTGGCCCACTCTCTCACGCAAGATGGCTAACAATGGCTAACAGGATTCTAAGATTGTATGTGAGTGTTGAATATCCATCAGACGAACATAAAATCGTAGTTCATTTTATTCTGAAGTCATACATGCCTGTTTGGTTCAATATCAAAAAAAGCAAGTACTTAACTGATGGACCAGAACACATATTTCAAACTGTAAAATCCTCAAGATTCCTGCCTGAAAATCTGCTTCAAGTAATAGACCCCGTTATTGAAAGGAACGCTTACTTTGCCCACCCAGAAAACTTGATGTTGAGTATGATAGTAGATAAAAGAACTCACATAAGAGAATTGGGATTGAGACGAATCATAAAGGCCAGGACATCAGCACCCAAAAGAAAGTCAATTAGAGCTTTCCATCCACCCAAATTAAATTTTCAAGCCACAGAGTACAGTGAACTGATTGACTGGACTGCCACCACATTGTCACCACCACCATTACTAAGAAGAATCAGCGACGAAGAAATTCGTGCAAAAATCTTCACTGGGGACACCGCAGCTGAATGGAGATTCGACAAATTTCCTTGTCATACGCAAGCGGTTGAACGATGCATCAAACTTGTAACCAGCGCTTCACAAAAAGTAGTTGGTTTTGAAGCAAGAGATGGGCTCATCCGAACTACACTACAGTCAAGAGCAGCTATGCCATGCTTTGAAAGCAAATCAGCCTTCAAACTTCCTAAACAAGAATGATTATGGACTTAGTGATGAAATATATTCTACTAATCAAAATTCCTTTTTGAATTTTCAATAACAATTTTCATGAAAGATTTGTAATGCTATGATTTAAGTTGATGCTAATAAACTATGTTAAAAGGAATTTGAATTATTAATTTGCAGTCCCCACACTTTAAACAACAAATAAATTAAAAGAAATCTTTTTATTAAAAGGCATTGTGAGTAAACTGTCGCAGGACGGCAGTGTTGTAAACTGCGCCTTTTAGCGTAATTATCCGTTATTTAAAGCTGTTTGCGCTACCGTAAACATTGTTTTTTAAACTGGTTCATTGTGTATTTCTGTTTTCTAAGTCAAGTTATACAGTTTTTTCACTATAGCGATTGATTATTTAAAGTTTTTACACCGGAGAAAAAATTTTAAAAATCCAAGTTTTTTTCAAAAAACGAACTATTTTAATTGCATTGCGCTACCGTGATATTGAAAAAATAATTTTTTTCTCAGTTGCATTTTATTTATGAAGTATATATGCAAGTTTTTCGCGGTATAGCACTTGAAAAAAAAAACATTTATTTTTTTCAGCCCACCCTAGTGTGTATGCTCCTCAAACAGATCTGGGTGAGAATGAAAGAAGAGCTTTCTATGACCAATTAGGAGACGTCCTGAGTGATATTCCGTCAGAGGAGAAAGTTATAATAGGAGGTGATTTCAATGCACATGTGGGCCAATCCAAGGCAAGATACGAAGCAATACATGGGGAATTAGGCTTTGGAACTACAAATGAAGCTGGAGATGGTATGCTTAAATTAGCAACAGCACTAGATATGGCGATTGTTAACACATTCTTTAAAAAGAGAGAAACTCAACTAACTACGTACAAAAGTGGACAACATCAATCCCAAATAGACGATTTCATGAGAAGGGAAGAAGACATACGTGAATGCAAGGACGGCAAGGTAATAGTTAGTGAGACAGTAAGTCAACACCATAAGCTGCTTGTTCTGGACATCGAAGTAAAAAGTGAAACTAAACCAAAATATCGGAGAGGACCACAAAAAATCAAGTGGTGGATGCTAAAAGATGAGAAAGAAGGTCTATTCAGGAAAAGAATAGTAGAGAAAATATGTTGGAACATGAAAGGAAGCCCTACTACAATTTGGAGAAAAATGGCCAGTAGTATTAGAGAGACTGCTATTGAAATACTGGGGAAAACGTTGAATAATAGCAAGCGTTGAATAATATAAAAAAAAAGTTGAATAATAGCAAGCTTAAAATTTGTTAATAGCTTAAGGGTGTCTAGTCGGATAAACTTTGATATATGGGAACACTGGAATAGGGGCAGTTTTAATTGTGGAACAGGTTAAAAATTTGGAACGGTCACACCACGAAAACGGCACATTTATTTTGTCCGACATAACAGACTTAAACTCTTCGAACAGAGATTAAACTCTCATGCAAAAATCAGACTGCTATTTATCACCAAATGGGCGTTTTAATGAGTGGAACATGTAGAATACGTCAAATGACAGGAATTATGACAGGTGATAAATACCAGTCTGATTTTTGCATGAGAGTTTAATCTCTGTTCGGAGAGTTTAAGTCTGTTCTGTCGGACAAAATAAATGTGCCGTTTTCGTGTTGTGACCGTTCCAAATTTTTAACCTGTTCCACAATTAAAACTGCCCCTGTTCCAGTGTTGCCGTATATCAAAGTTTATCCGACTAGACACCCTTAAGCTATTAACAAATATTCAGCTTGCTATTAATCAACTTTTTTTCATACGCGGGATCCAGATCTATAGCAGTAGCAAAAGCTAAAGCAGAAGCGTATTCAAACCTATACGATCAACTTGATACAAGGGAAGGCGAAACGAAGATATATAAAATAGCCAAACAGAGAGCAAAGAAAGCAAAAGATTTTAATCAGATTAGATGTATCCGAGATGAAAAATAAAATACTAGTTCACGAAAAGGATGTCAAAAAGAGATGGAGAAAGTACTTTGACAGTATATTAAATGAAGAATTTGACTTACAGCCTGTGGAGTCAACGGAAACAGTGGCAGCAATGGTCACCAAAATAACAAACGAGGAAGTGTCTCAAGCGCTTTAAAAAATAAAGAAAGGAAAAGCGGTAGGACCAGATGATATTCCTGGGGAAGTATGGAAAGCATTGGGAGAGACAGGAACAAGGTGGCTAGTAGGTTTATTTAATAGAATTATGGAATTTGGACAAATGCCACACGAATGGAGAAGCAGTATACTAGTACCTGTCTACAAAAACAAGGGAGATGTACAGCAGTGTACAAACTACAGGGCTATAAAACTGCTTAGCCACACCATGAAAATATGGGAGAGAGACGGATACGTGAAGAGACCGACATATCCGAGAATCAATTTGGCTTTATGCAGGGCAGATCAACAACAGACGCAATTTTTATAAAGCAGTTGATGGAAAAATACAGGAGTAAAGAAACAAACGCTCATATGGTATTCATTGATTTTGAAAAAGCATATGGTAGAGTTCCTCGAGAGATTTTGTGGTGGTCACTCAATAAGAAAGAAGTCCCTGGTGCATAAAGATTGTGAGGGATATGTATGAAGGAGTAAAGTGAAAGTAGGATTGCACCAAGGCTCGGTGCTTAGTCCGTATTTATTCTCATCAGTTTTGGACCAGATAACAGCGAAACTACAGGGTAACTTTCCATGGTGCTTAATGTATGCTGATGATGTCGTGTTAGTAGAAATAGTGAAAGAGACTTAAAACAAAAACTGGAACAGTGGACACGAGCTCTGGAGGAGACAGGTTTAAAACTTAGTAGGACAAAGACAGGGTATTTAAAATGTTCATTTAAAGATGGAGTTACTACAAATAAAATTGTATCTTTGGATGGTGAACTGATTGTAAAAAGAAATAGTTTTAAGTACCTGGGATCGGTATTACAGAGTAATGGAGAAATAAATGGAGATGCATGCAGTAGAATTAGGGCTGGGTGGATGAAGTGGAAGGAAGCGAGTGGTGTGTTGTGTGACAGAAAAGTTCCAATGAAGCTGAAAGGAAAATTCTATAAAAAACAGCCATAAGACCGGCTATGATGTACGGAACTGAATGTTGGGCAGTGAAAAAAAAAAGACGAACAACGAATGAATGTGGCGAAGATGAGAATACTTAGATGGATGAGTGGAGTAACAAGAAAGGATAAAATTAAAAATGAGTATATTACGGGAAGTTTAGGTGTGGCACCAATTAATCCCAAAATGAGAGAGCATAGGTTGAGATGGTTTGGTTATGTTCAACGTCGAGACGTTAATCATCCAATACGAAGAGTAGCTGATGTGCAGATTCCTGGAAGGAGTAGGAGAGGAAGACCAAAGAAGACGTGGGGGGAGACGATTAAGCAGGATATGTTGGTAAAGGAGATTAATATTGATATGACCCAGGATAGAATTGTGTGAAGAAATGCAATTAGGGAAGCCGTCCCCGCATAGGGATAAGGCGAAGAGAATGATAATGATGATGTATTTGATAAATAATTGATTTAAGACGTGAGCTTAATAAAAAGTTATTTATTGTTTATTATTTACGGAAAATCCTTATATTTGAACGAAGGATCTTTAGGGGAATATTCGGTGCCATCTGTGAAAATGGTTTTTGGAGGAGGAGGTAAAACTACGAGGTATACCACAGTTTTAAAGAAAAATTTGGTGGTAAAGACAGGAAGTAGAAATAGGGGTAGGCCAAAACTTAGATGGAAGGATGGTGTAGATGAGGATGGGAGAAAAATAGGCGCAGCAAACTGGCAAATGTTGGCAATGGATAGGACTCACTGGCGTAATAGACTTGGGAAGGTCGAGGCTCTTTTATAGGGCTGTAGCACCATTGATGATGATGATGATGATTTACGGAAAATCCGTAAATCGAGTTACGGAAAAGCAGAGAATACATAGTGAAAAAATTATCACATTTATTAACTGAATTAATAATTTGCAATTATACAAATACGAGTTATCCAAGAGCATTCAAAAGCCATCTCTTTAAATTTTTTTATTTAACACAAGCTGTGTTTAGACTACTGAAATCTGGTCATCAGTTGACCAATTATCAGTTCTCCTTTAACTTATATTACTAAATGATACATAATCTAAGATCTTAACCCTATGGTGTCCTCTTATTTTTTTTTAACAAGTATGCATTTTAAAACTAAAACTAACACACAATACAACACTATGCTCTGCTTTTACACTAACACTTTACACTAACTCAAATGGGTTTCTTCGTTTGAGTCTTCTTTCTAGCGCAGTATTATCGAGGAGCTGGATGGCCTCGATGTTTACATGACTGTGAAGCCTTTGTTCGTGACTACCTGCCATCTTCTTGATAACTTTGTCTACATCTTCCATCTCAAGATCCACCTCAAGACGGAGGTCGACATTTCGGATATACCAAGGAGCATCAACGATGTTCCGTAATACTTTATTCTGGAATCTCTGTGAATATTACTTGATTTGGCACAGCCCCAGAGTTGGCAACCATACATCCATACTGGTCTAAGTATTTGTTTGTATAAAAGTATTTTGTTATATGTGGACAATGCAGAGTTTCTTCCCATCAGCCAATACATTTTTTTGTAACAGATACCTAATTCTTCCTTTTTCTTTTTAATGTGGACTTTCCAGCGAAGCCTTGCATTAAGTGTGATACCTAAATATTTTGCAGAAGATGCTCTTTAAAGTTAATGATCACATTGTCAAGGAGAATGACATTCTAGTAATATTTACATATCCGTACCAGTGTGAATTTTACTACACGTAATTTGCCGTGTAAAGACAGAAAAAGTAGGGATAGCCGTAAAATATTTGCGAATTATGTACCGATGGCCTTAAATAAAAGGCAATGTTTATTTATCAAAACACATTTTTTCTGCAGTATTAGTGTGTCTTCCAAAGAGTAAGGTTGGTTTTGTTACACGCGCTTAATTACTTTTTGCTCGAATTTAGGCAGGTAGATATTTTATTTTGGTTTGTTATTTCATAAACCCATAGTTAAGGTAAGTACAAGTTTTTTAATATTATAATGAGTAACTCTTCCGACGGGGGTACTCCCCCGTCTGGAAAAGACCCACCAGATGAGAAAGATATACAAGGCGAAATGGAAATTGATAATAAAATATATAATTTAGACAACAAATATATTTCGACAGACATCGGACCGTACTATGTTATCGTTGAACCGGTTGATCAAAAAAGTCATTTATCGGCTGTTAAAGTTGGGCACTATTTATTTAAAAATACTACTTTTAACACACATGTTATTGACATAAAATTAGTCGGGAGAAATAAAGTAAAAATTATTTTTAAATCTTATAATATTGCTAATGCCATTATAGGACATAAATTAATAAAAGATAACAATTTGATCGCGTATATACCTATTTTTTTCAACCATAAAAAGGCAATTATCAGACAAATTGACACATTTTTGTCCGAAAAGTATATAATGGAGAATATCGAAAGTGAACATAAAGTTGTAGATGTAAAAAGAATGAAACGTAGGATAGTTGATTCTGATAATGAGACACAGTTTGTCCCTAGACAAATGATCGTCTTGACGTTTTTAGGAAATAGTTTGCCAAAATTTGTTAAAATTGATTTGGTGAGATTTGCTGTAGAGCCCTACATATATCCTGTAGTTCAGTGTTTCAGGTGCCTTCGATATGGCCACACAGCCAAATACTGTAAAAGCACTACAACTAAATGTAAAAAATGTGGTCAAACCCACGATGAAAATGATGATACCGATTGCACTTCTGACACTTACTGAATATACTGTGAAAAGCATGACCATCAGTCCGTATCAAACATTTTCCCCAAAATACCAGGAACAATTAAAAATTAAAAAGATCATGTCTGAAAAAAATGTATCATTTAAAGAAGCTGAAGTTATTGTAAGAAATCCGTCTTACGCTAAAATAGTAACACATAATAATTTCGATATTTTAAATAATTTAAACAATTTCCCTGAGCTGAATGGTAATATTGACACGAACAATTCCCCCTCCACGAGTAATAAAAATTGGGTACCACGTCCACATTACCAACAGCCGAAAAAGCGCAAAGTAAGTTCGCCCCTTTCAGTTAATAAACCCCCTTCATTTAAACTTAAAAATACCGCTTCAAATCCTATCATTCCTAATCCACATAGAGAAGCTTTCCATTCATACAAAGAAAAATTAGAATCACAGATACTGCAGAAACTTCCTTCTATTTTTGAAAATATGCTTAAAAAATTTAATTTGGTAAACCCAGATCCACTAGTTATCCAGGAAACACAAACAGAACTCAGAACAATCTTAGATACGATACAATACAATGATAGTGATAGTGACGAAAGTTGTTATTAAGTAGATGATAAATATATTGCAATGGAACTGTAACTCCATTACTAAAAACAAAGCTAATCTTATTAATTTTCTAAACGATCACGCTGTTAAATTTGATTTAATTATGCTTAACGAAACTTGGTTATCTAAAAAGAAAATATTTCATTTACCAACTTACAATATATTACATGTAGATCGAACTGATGGATTCGGAGGCACTGCCATACTTATTAAAGATTCCCTATGCTATCATGAAATTTCAATTCGTAAAAACTTTAATTCCAAAATAGAAGTATGTGCAGCATATATCGATGACCTTAAGATATCCTTAGCCTCCATTTATAAAGCTCCCAACATAAAAGCAACTAAGACTGACTGGAATAATCTTTTTTCACAACTACAGGGTGATGTCATTATATGCGGTGATTTTAACTGTCATCACAGTCTCTGGGGCTCTACAATAGATAACTCACAAGGAAATCGACTTGTAGAAGCTATAGAAGAAACTAACCTAATTATTTTAAACGACGGACGACCTACTAAGATAGTCAGACCTAACGAAAGACCTTCTGCCATAGATCTTACCTTTGTCTCACCTAGCCTTTTAAGTTTATCTGAATGGAATCCTCTGAATGATACACTTGGCTCAGATCATCTCCCTATCCATATTACTATATCTCGGGAATATATCCCCACTAACAAAACACCCTCTAGAAAATGGATTGAGTCTTCAGCTGACTGGACGCTTTTTCAAAACCTAATTGAAACACAAATCTATAACAATAATAGTAATAATAACTCCTTTGATTTTTTTATGAAAGTAATAAATGATGCAGCTTCTAAGTCAATGAAATCTCGTTCAGGTAACAGTAAAAAACCTCCAAATCCTATTTGGTGGGATAATGAATGCACTTTAATTGTTAATGATAGAAAAGACGCATACCATGAATATAAAATTACCACGAATTATGAAAATTACCTCAAGTTTAAGCATATTGAGGCCAAAGCTAAATTACTTTTTAAACAAAAGCAACAACTATGCTGGAAAAATTTTATTAACAAATTAAATAAAAATACCCCAATATCAAAAATTTGGAGTTTTATAAAAAAAATATCGAACAAAAACTCAACTTTTAAAAAACATCCTCTGTCTGAAGAACTAATAAACCAAATTTTTGATATTGTAGCACCTAGTTTTGTGCCAAATATGCTTGAAGGTCCGAACGAGAAAATTGGCAGCCACTACATGGATGCACCTTTTGATATAACAGAACTTGAAGCTTCAATTAAGACCTCTAGATGTACTGCTCCGGGTAATGATTATGTTACATATGACATTATTAAAAATCTTCCCCAAGTTGCTAAAAATTTTATACTAAATATATACAATGATTGGTGGGTGAATTCAAACTATGTTGAGCATCTCAAACAAATTACCATTTGTTTAATTTTAAAACCTACTAAAGATAGAAATATGCCTTCCTCTTATCGCCCTATATCTTTAATGTCATGTATAACTAAAACGTTCGAAAGAATGATAAAAACAAGACTGGAGTGGTACATGGAGTATAACAATATCTTACCTAATACTCAATACGGTTTTAGAAGGGGATATGGTACTTTGGATGCAGTAACTCATTTAGTAAATGACATCCAGATTGCCTTTTCTGGCAACAAGTATCTAGCTTGTTTATTCCTAGATATAAAAGGGGCTTACGACTCTGTAAATATAAATATACTTAAACAGAAAATGGTTAAGATTGGTCTTAGCGAAACGACTGCTCTAAATATATTTCAACTATATTTTTCTAGACATGTCTATATTAGAGACCATAGAAATGTGTTACATGGTCCAAGGGTTGTTTATCATGGGTTGCCACAGGGATCCGTACTTAGTCCTATACTCTTTAATATATATTCTGCCAATATTCATTTACTATTTCATAATTCCGTAAATTGCATACAATATGCAGATGATATCTGTATATACACCATCCAAAATAGTTATGAAGCATGCACTGAGGCTCTTGATAATATTATGCATAAGTTAAGTACATGGACAGAAGAAACTGGTATGACCCTTTCAACAGAAAAATGCTCTATTATGTTTTTTACCAGGCATAGACTACGTGCACCAGAGAGATTAACTCTGTGTGGGCGTACCTTGTCGGTAGTTAAAGAGTTTAAGTATTTAGGTATCATTGTTGACACCAAGTTACTATGGTCGAGTCACATACGTCACTTAATAAACAAATGTGAGAAAGGCTATAATTTGCTTAGGTGTGTAACAAATCGAAGTTGGGGCGCAGCTACTGGTATAGCTTTATTGTTTTATAGAGCCTATGTGCGGTCTATCATTGACTATGGATGTTGTTTATACGGATCTGCTTGTAACACCAATCTAAGCAAAATAAACAGAGTTCAATATAAATGTCTTAGAACTTGCATAGGTGGAATGATATCATCACCGGTGAAAGCAATACTGGCAGAATGTAATGAATTGCCTTTGGATTTGCGTCGGCAGCTATTATCACAAAAATATCTTTTAAAACTAAAATCCTTAGAGTCAAACATGATCAACAAATTAAGTGATATTGCAAAAGAAGATTTAACAAACCGCTTTTGGAAAATAAAGAATTTTCCTCCACTGGCAGAAGCTTTCGTTGAGACCAATGCTGATCACATTTCCTTTGGTAAAAATAAAACATTGTTTATGTATACCATACCCTATAGATCACTAATAAAACCACATAGAGTCATAATACCCAATTATACAGAATACCATCATATAAATCACACCCTTCTAAAATCCATATTAGGTGGATTAGTCAATAAGCCATTTATATATACAGATGGATCAAAAACAAAACACGGAGTTGGTTGTGGAGTTTTTATCCAAAATACAAAACAATCATTTATGTTTAAATTACCATCAATATGTAGCATATATACTGCTGAACTTATAGCAATTTGGAAGGGCATTACTTGGTTAACATCAAATAATTTACGAGATGGAGTAATACTAACTGATTCTAAGTCTGCATTGGAGTCAATAAAAAGCATAAAATTTGAAAGAATGAAATGTCCTATATTATGCAATTTAAAAAATTTGATAGCAGATTTAAATATAACATTTGTATGGGTCAAAGGTCATACAGGTATACTAGGTAATGAAAAAGCTGATAGTTTGGCTAAGGAAGCAGTACTTAACGGAGTTCTTTGTAATATTTATACATTACCAGACGTCTTTCATTTGATAAAAAATAAAATAAGATTAAAATGGGAACGACAGTGGGAAAATACTGTAGAAAACTGACAAAATACCTACTTTAAAATACATCCTACCCTACCATCCCCACCTCTATATATTTTCAACTACCCTACTTCAAAATTCTTTTCGGCAAGTGTTTTTCGACTTAAAACAAATCATGGGCGATTTCCATCGCACCTTGCTAAGCTGGGCATTATACAGTCCTCGGCCTGTAGTTGTGATCAGAACTCTTACGGAGATCTAAATCATATATTTTTCGGTTGCAAAAAACATTTAAAAAAATCCAATGATTTAATTCGTACACTTATTGAAATGAAATATTTTCTTCCATTAAATCTCACACACATTTTGTTAGCTGCCAATAAAAACACCTTGGAACTTTTAGTAAATTTTATTAAAGAAAATAAAATACAAATTTAAAACGGCATAACCCACATCTCTGTAGTTATACTATAAGAAAATTCCTTTTACAACTTTCTGTGGCAAATGGACTTGATTCCATGCCATTATCTTTCCACACACACACACATTTTTTCTGTTTTGTAACAGCAGTAGATTGTATTTTGAATTAAATAAATAACATACATTCTTCTTTTTGTTCAATTAATTTAATTAAAATATTTTTTGGACACCCTGTATAAATAATCATGTTAATGTTTATATTACTGAATATAGAATTGAATAACCTTTTAAATGAGCTAGCACATGACTCCTATTCCCTATTTAAAAATAAGGGGTGGGGGAAGTTAAAGGGAGGGGGTGGACAAATTACAAATGTTTGTACCGTAAAAATGTGTCTCCTTTAGATCAAAAATCGACCTGTTTAGTCATTTCCTTAAAATCTAATAAATCCTACCAAATATCGAGGTTTTCTTTGACCCACTCTGTATATCTGACAATGGGTAAACATTAATTGTGGGAGCTAATAATGAAATCAAGGAACTTTATAGTTTGTTAGAAAGTAATTCCGAAAGTACAAGCCGCTACTGCACTTCTCAATACATAACCTGGCATTTTATTCCTCCTAAATTTCGGAGAATTATGGGAAGCCGCCGTGAAAACTGCCGAATTCCATTTAAAACGATCTATTGAAAATTTAGCTTTAACCTATGATGAAATAAATATATTAATAATACAGGTTGAAGGAATATTGAACTTACGACCTTCGTTTGCCATGTCGAATAATCCCAATGACCTTCAACACATTAGTTCGTCTCATTTCCTAATTGGACGCTCCATCAATGCTCTACCTGAGTACGACTTTTCCCATATCCCTGATAGCAAACTTGCATCGTTGGAGGCCATACAAAAGTTCAAAGAATATATTATAAGAAACTTGTCGTAGTCATACAAATGGAAAAATCAACCAACTCCATTAGAACCCGATGTGTTTGTTATAATTCACGACAACCAGCAACCGCCCAACAAGTGGTCTCTGGGAAGAATTCTATAGATCCATCTTCAGTTCTAGTGTTTAGTGAGTACCTTAACCCCATAGACAAAAATGATTTTTGAAGGTAACCCTTCAAAAGGGGGAGTATGTTTAAAACTATATATTTAAGTTAGTTGTTTTGTTTGTTAGACTTTGTAACTAGGCACACGCCACTCTTAGGCCTCGTATAAATAGGGCGGTTTGCCAACATAAACGTCGCGACTAACCTGTTTAAACGCTGGTAAACCGCGTAAAACTCGCGGTTGCGTATGTAAGATGATGAGCGGTTGCATTTGTTTCTACGTTAACTTGAACCGCGGCGGTTGGGTTTTCAGGTAAACCGCGACGTTGACGTTGGCAAACCACCTGCATATAAACAAACCCTTAGATATATTCAAGTTTATTTTTTTCAACCTGAGAGAACTTTCTTATGTCATCCACTATTAAAAGCAGTCACAAAATTTGTCATGCTAAATTTATTTGCAAATTATATAAAAAAAACAACGTTGAACTAGCAATAAAAAAGATACAGTCCACTTCAAGAAAAATTTAAGCAACAATTACAAACAGGTAGGTACCCAATTAATAACTGTATAAGCTCTGAGCTTCGCTGGTGGCGCTCTTAGCGGATTACTAAGTCAACTTTCACCAGTAACTTTTAAATTTATTATTTAATTGTTATCGCTTAATATTTACAACGCAAAAAAGTAATTAAATTCTAATCGATTTTTTTAAGATTTTGCTAATCATTTTGACGTTCTATTGATAAAATATGAATTTCTTACTTCGGATACTTTCACAATTATCGTGTAGATGGCGCTAAGATTATTAGAATAATTTTTAATTACATATTACGGAACAGTAAAAAAACTTAAATTCAGTATTTAAAACGTAAGTATATTTAAGGTAAAAATATATACCACAACTTTAACCAACTAATATTTTTTATAATTAATGTTCTTAAGTTTAATTTTAAATTAATCACTTTGACATTAATGTCAAATTTCCGGTAAAGGTTTACAGACTTGTCACTACTGGCGCTCGCGAATTTGTAAATATCCCCTCTACGTACGAGCTCACAGCGTATAAGCTAGTAATAGAGTTTCAGAATTCTGAAGTGGGTATTAATATTGAATGGAAAATGTACAATAAGTCAATTGGCTACCGGTTTATACCAGACGGCTTCTAAAAGGAGAAATTCCTTAAAATATATTCTAGATGTACTCGCTTTAGTAATAATACTTACCAATAATGGTATCATACAGATACATAGACCATAAGCAAATTTATCGAACTGATCTTTGTAGCTTATGGTATAGTGAAGAATACCATAAGCAATGAAAAGATTAACACTTAGTAGAAATATGTAGTTGGTTCTGATTAGTAATAAGTTTGTTCCTTTTTCAGGCCATAAAATTACCAGTTTTAAGATGGCTTTTGGTATCCATAAAAATAATCTTGAAATATCCTTAGTTTTTAAAATACGATGACCAATACCTTAAAACGTTTTAGATTTTTGTTATTAATAATGCTACTATAACATTACTACTTTGTTTTTAAACCAAGAGGAGTAAACCAAAAAGACAGATTCACACCCAAGAAAGTCACTAGAAATATCACCAAATACATCTTCTTTTTGGTTGATCATGTCAGCCTTCGACGGTAATCCATAAATATTATACTAATACGTCGCTAAAGAGTTCTAAAAACAACTGTATTTTATATTCGCTCCGTGCATAACTGACGCGACATCTAGCGTAGTCGCCTGAAATTTTTGGCGAACACAATTTGACATTAAACATATTTATGATACACATATGACATATTTGACGTTAATGTAATATTTTTATTTACCATTTTTAATATATTTTGTCGTTTGTATAAAACGACATTAGCCAGAGTGTCAAATAAACGTCAAGTTAAAAAACAGATATTTGAAAATTCTCTGAAATAAATATCAATTTTAAGGGTTTTTCTTCACTTTTTCGTTATAGTTTAGTTGTCGGTGTTAATATTAATTAAGTGTACATT
The DNA here is from genome assembly GCF_917563875.1 of Diabrotica virgifera virgifera. NCBI lineage: Eukaryota > Metazoa > Arthropoda > Insecta > Coleoptera > Chrysomelidae > Diabrotica > Diabrotica virgifera. The sequence continues at coordinate 109,095,087 of NC_065451.1, read as the reverse complement.
AGGGTGGTCCAAAAAACTCAAGTGTTTTTAAGAGACCCAGGGACCGTCCCATTTTGTTATATCTAATAAAAGAATAATCTATGCCAAATCTTAACATCCTAGAACATATGGAAGGCAATGCTCAACAACATTTAGTTTTCATAAATTTCCGTGAAATACTGTTTAGAAAATGTTTGTTTGTTTGTTTGTTTTTCAGGATTCAGAAGTTAACAAAGCTGTTGATCTCTATTTTTCAGCAGTTTGAACACTGGAAATGCAGTACTTAAAACTCTTAAAACATGGGATCTTGATGATAAAGTCATTGGTATGGGCTTTGACACAACAGCCGTCAATACTGGTCTTAAGAGTGGTGCATGCACTTTCCTTGAAAATAAGCTGAATAGAGAACTTCTATGGTTGCCGTGTCGCCATCACATAATGGAAATCATTTTGAGCAAAGTATTTGCATTATGTTTGGTACCTTCAAGCTCTCCTGAAATTCCCATATTTAAAAGGTTGAAGGAATCATGGAATGCAGTTGATCGATCAGATTACACACCGTTAATTTTTCTACCTGGAGAAGCTGAGTTAAAAACAGTGCCATCGAGTTCTTGCTACCTCATCTTAGTAAGAAAGACCAGCCTCGAGATGACTACCTCGAACTTTGAACTGTTGACGAAGACCATTGAACTGACGCTGTTGGTGTTGGGACAACCAATAGAAAAAATTCACCGGAGAGCACCTGGGCCTATACACCACGCTCGGTGGATGGTTAAGCTTATTTATGCATATAAAGTTGTACCTTTTCCTAGGTCAAGGAGTTTACCATCTCACAAACAAGGAGAAAGAAAACTTAAGAGAGATTTATCCGTGTCGGTGTACTTTTGTATGTGAAAAATTGGGTTGAGGCTCCAATCAGCGCCAATGCAGCTTTCAACGACCTAATTTTTTTTAAAAAGGGTTTGGGAAATACAGCGTCATTGATGAAGATATAGCTTTATCAAAAAAGCCTTGCAGCCACATTTGTGGTACCTATCTGACGAAATGGTCGGGTTATCACTTTTTTCCAATACAGTGAGCCTTGAAAACAAAGTGAGCATAGTGAATAAGATGTCTGTCCCGGCACCGCCAAGGATGATTAAAAAAAATTCGATTTTCTAAGTGATGAATGCGAATTGGCAGATTTTGATAATAGTGGAACAATGTTGTTGTTTACTAAGCTAAACATTATGCAAAGTTTTTTAAACAAGCAGCCAAGTGAATGGGAACAGGACCCAGAGTTTAAAGAGGCAAAAATACAGTAAATAAAATCAAAGTGGTCAATGACAGCGCAGAAAGAGGTGTACAACTATGTCAAGATTTTAACAAACTCATAACAAATGATGAGTACGAAAAGCACCTGTTACTGCAGATTGTAGAGGCTAATCGAAAACAAGTCCCGACTGAGCCAACAAAGAAGGGCGTTCTAGAAAGTCTACAGAAACCATCCATTTCCAAAGACAAAATTTAAAGAGTTCATTTTTATTATGGTCTTCACTATAAAACGTACTTATTTTAAACAGGGGTTTCAATGTAAAATAAACAAATAAATTAAGTTTTTGTGTCCTAACATGACTTGTAATTTTTTTAAAAATCGATAAAAATATTCCTGTTTTCATTATTTAAACAGTATTGAGCACTGCCTTCTAAGTGGCTTATGGCTTTCACATTTTGGCTCCTTACTTCTTTTATCAATTAGAAAAGAATTGGGGAGTCCCTTGGCTTTTACATTCAACTTGAGTTTTTCACATAAGATCTTGAACCACCCTAGTGTACATCGAAAGCAATTAGGTAGTGTGAATTGTTATTACCATATTTTAACTATTACTTTTGTGAACACAAAATGGAAATAGATGACGATAGGAATATACCACCAGATCGGGGAAGGAAATAAAGTCAGTATGAAAATATAAATATAAATATTAAAAATCAAAACGGCAATAATAAGGTAAGCAAAATATTTATCGAAAGGAAATTATAATTCAATTATTATTCGCCAAAGTTGTCATATTTTGCCGCTACGGGCGCTGGCATAGTTTCATATATACCCACCATGGTCACGCACTTAGCCCGTAAATGCAGACTAAAAATCTACAAATTAAGTTAATAACGCAGGCAATACAAAAAATCATCGCTAATAAGATAACTTAACCTTAACTAACCTATGAAATGCCAATAGTGTCAAAATTTGATAAATGTCATTAGTGTCAAAATTGGATAACAGTGGAGTAAACTTGCCTGAGGTTGGACAAATTACAAACAAGCTTTACGGCGCGGGAAATTTGAATGACTCCTCGTGGTTTAAAAACATACATAGTATTAGTGCACATTTCCATTAGAATTTTTATGATAGTTTATACAATTACATTTAAGGGGATGGGCGCAAAATTTCTGCTCTAATACTATTTAAATGCTATACATTTTTTTTAATCCTGAGAAAACTAATAAGTGCTTTTGAAAAACTTAAACGCAGAATGAAAAATTACGTTATGAAAATTTCTATAATAGGGAGTTTTTGTTGCTACGTAACGTACGCATCTCCGTATACGTAAAGCAACTAACGTGTCGTAGAGGATGAATGTTAAAATAGGTAGTTTTTGTAACTGCCTTAACGTAACGTAAAGCAAATTGTAAAGTCATTTTTAAATTCCGTTGACATTTAAAAAAATAAAACAATGTTCACACAATATACAATTAATATACAAATGTAAAAAAAGATAATTGAATGATGAAATTGTATGGTTTTAATTGCTTCTATTTAAATATAAAAATATTATTTTTCCTTAGGTTAAATTTTTTTTATTTTGGTTTATACATATTTTTAGTTGTAAATTATTGTATACCTACATCAGAATTCCAGTAAGTATAATGTAAATAGTGTGGTAATATTTATTTGAAAATTTTACTGAAACTAGGTCATTTGTTTATCTAGTTATTAATTGTGGTGATCACTGTATTTCTTAAATTAATACAAGATTTGTTTGTTTTGCTTTATTAATAGACAACTTAAAAACAATAAAATTTTAAATCTATTATGAAGTTCCAATTTCCAATTACAAACACAGAATAATTTTACTCAAATAGACTAAACCAATATAACCTTAAAATGTTTATAAACGGGTAGTACGCTGGACGCTGATGAAATGTTCATTTGGTAGGTAATAGGTAATCGGGCAAGATCCTCGTGTGCATTCGGTGACTTTCGGCTCGATAGGGATGCGTATGAACCTAACGTACCAGCCCGTAACCTTAGGTAATACGTATCGCGATACGGGAGTTCAACCATTAATGCGCAAGCGTATATGTCAAAAAGATGCGTTACGTTTACGTATTTGTGTGCACAAAAACTCCCTATTGTTTGTTTTAATAAGTTACAGGGGTGGAAAAGAAGGTAAAATTTAGTGTGATTTTTAATTTCACATATCTCATTCAAAAGAATCTTTTTGTTTATTTTAAGGGACTTTCTACCCTCGATAATAATGTAGCCTTTCATTCTGCGTTTAAATTTTTTAAAAATATTTTTTATTAGTTTTTTTCAGGATTGGAAAAAAATGAACACCATGTCCCTGATAATATTTTTCAAATCGAACAGATTGTGGTGACAAGACAGTAACAAACACAGCTACTAAATATTTGACACGGATAAGGAATATTTTGAGTTGTTTATTAAAAATAATATTGATAGTGTATTTGATAAATAATTCACATTTTTTGTTGAGTTACATCTAACACTTGTTTTTCGCTAATTTTTGGCTTCTAAATCTAAGAATAACCTCCGATTTTGTCTATCACGTCAACTTTTTAAACTGAGCTGCCCATTGAGCGGCCACATCTTACTTTATGAGGTGCCCATGCTTTATCTTTATCACCAAGTTTCACTTTAAAATAGGCAAAATATGCTTGTCTCACAAATGTACTGATGTTTGTCCTTTGACTGGGAATGGTAAAACTGCCACATATATAACAAAACGAATGGGGCCTGTTTTCGCACTTACGACGTGTAGGAGCAGAGGTAGACATAAGGAAACGATTCAGTTAAAACACACTGAGTAGTTCTATACACTTCAGTAACGAAATACTAAATACTGCTAACCGACACACAACGTTTTACCACAATATTAACTGAGTATAACAGACATAACTGAAGAGGAACAGGCATCTCTAGACCAGTTGCAGTTATCAGAGCGTCATTCCTCCCACCCACATAGAAAACGAACGTGACGTGATCGAAGAAAACTAAAAACAGTTTTGAAACCAGCATACCTAATTCTATAGAAAACAGCTAAAAAATCTAACTCAACAGAAATTAAGTTTCAAATTGTTCCCCAGTGAATTGATTTAAGATATGAAATTAATAAAAAGTTATTTTTGTATATTATTTATGGAAGATCCAAGCAAAGAATACACCAGGATATATCCTGTGATCTACATCAGTCTGTGATCTGTGTTCACCAGCGGTTAATAAAAATATCATGGATCGTGAGAGTATCAAATGGTCGAGTGTAGAAATAAATGAATAAAGATAAAAAGTATTCATAGTATTTAAGCTAAGAAAAGCAGCTTATTTTGGCCAGATCTTTAGAACTAATAGATATAGATTTCTGCAGTTGCTAATTAAATAAATGATCGAAAGGAGACGTCACGTTAAGAAGAAGAAGACGTCAACACTGTTGTACGGAGTTGAGGTGTGAACGTTAAAAGTAAGAACTATATCACGTCTGGATTTCATTCACCGGCGGTTAATAAAAATACCATGGATCGTGCGAGTATAAAAAAATTATCGAGGGTTGGAAAAAATGAAAAATGATAAAACGACTTGATAGTATTTAAGCGAAGAAAAGCAGCGTATTTTGGCCAGGTCTTTAGAACTAATAAATAAAGTTTCCTGCAGTTGTTCAACAAATAAATTATCGAAGCAAAACAAGGCATCGGATTAAAGAAGTTCTCTTGGCCATGAAATTAACGCCATTTGTCTTACATCATTTAAGTCAAAACAATTATAGGATTAGCACAATTCCAGTGGATGGTTGCCAACTACTGATAAGGAGAAGGCACGTGAAGAAAAAGATAATTATGATATAATATTTAGGTTATTAGCTCCCATCTCTTAAAATGTAATGCTCCCAATTTTTGACCATTTAGTTTAGTGTTCCGCTGATGTTTCTTCCATCTGCTTGGAGTAATTTATTGTGTTTACCAAGAGGGACTAATATCCGTTTGAGATACCCACTTTAGGTTTCTGAAAATTATGCCAGTATGTTTATTCAGGGTAGTGCTACCCAAAACCGGTCTTGGTCTTGCTGTCTTGGTCTTATTCTTGCGTTTTCGCAGGACCAAGACCAAGACCGTCTAATTTAAGCAAGACCAAGACCAAGACTAACCGTGCAAGATTTAAGCAAGAACAAGACTAAGCCTGCGAGACTTAGCCTGTAAGACTGCGTCTTACAATTAGGGCTAAGTGTCGTTTTAAGGAGTATAGCAGTTCGGATGTAATAACTGCTTAGAGACTCTAGGAGACGCAAAAAATATATAACAAAAATTTGGAAAATTGGATTACGAAAAATACCATAAACATGCATAATGAATTAGAATATCCATTAAAAGAACACTTAACACATTTGACACATACCCAGAGGTCATAATAACAATGTAAAAATAATATATTTTATATATTTTTTCCCAACAGACGACTTCTTCACTCTGAAATTAATCATACAGATTTTTTAGAATAGCCGCCCTCTAATCATACAATAATCTTTTTGCTTTGCAACCCGACAGTAATATCGTATCTGAACTATTATACAGTGTGTCAATTTTAAAATTTACAATGAGCTATATCTCACGATCAAAAGCTAATATCGAAAAATGCTTGAAACCATTTCTAGGAAAGCACGGGGGAACTAAAATGACATGAAAGAGAACTCACCCCCATCAACCCCCTAGGCCCCACCCACCACAACCAAAAAAGTTTAAATTACAAACCCCTACTTGTGATACATCATTGAAAAGAGTATAAAAAATTCTATCTAATGGTATAAATAATAATTATACAGGGTGAAATAATAATTGTGAAACTTTGGCTTAAATGAAAAATTTAATAAGGTTTTTGTTGAACTACAAATTTGTTAAAAATGTCAATTAAATAAATGTTTAAAGTGGCTTCGGTTATTTTGTAAACAATAATACAGCATATTTTCAAATTCTGCACGAACTTTGGCAAATGTTGTTCTTGTAATAGTGCGACATGCTTGCGTAATTCTTTCTCGCAATTCCTCAAGTGACGCAGGTTGAGTTTTATAAACAACTGACTTGAGGTAACCCCATAGAAAAAAGTCAGGTGGCGGTAAGTCTGGTGATCTCGGTGGCCACTCAATAGGACCTCTCCTTTGAAAACCGGATAATTAGTATCTAACCAGTGCCTAACTGGAGCTGCATAGTGAGGAGGTGTTCCATCTTGTTGGAAGTGCAGCAAATCTTTGTCTAGAGCTAGGTTGCCTTGGTCGTCCCATTGGTCCTCTAATTCATGCACAATTAAAGGTTCGATGGTGTTTTCCAGCATATCGAGATAAATGTCGCCACTTAAATTGCCTGCTATGAACAAGGGGCCACTTATAGCATCGTCTAATATTCCTGCCCAAACATTCAGTTTTTCAGGATATTGAGTGTGACCTTCTCTGAATCGATGCGGGTTCGCATCACTCCAGTACCGACAGTTTTGTTTATTTACATTACCATTCAGCATAAAAGTAAATGCATCGGTGAAACAAATATTTTTTAACAATCTCGGTTCAACGCGAATTCTTTCAGTTATGAGTTCACAAAACTCAATTGGTCGGTCTGGATCATCATCGCCTAGTTCTTGAAGAATTTGTGTTTTGTACGGGTGAAACTTATGTAATTTCAACACCTTTCTAACCGACTCATGTGAAAGTCCTGTCATTGCAGATACTTGACGTGTTGATGCAGTAGGCTCTATTGCAAAATTTCCAAGGACCTCAATTTGGGACGCTTCATTCAGTAATCTTGGGCATCCCTTTTTTTTATTTTGCACTGATCCCGTTTCTCTAAACTTTTCAACTAAATCGCGGACGTACACGTAACTTAAATTTTTGTCCGGATGCCTTTCATTAAATATTTAAGCTGTTCGTAAATAACACTGGTTCTGGGACGCAAATATGAAAATAATCTCCACGCGTTCAGCTGTGGGAGCACGCCAAATAGAATTCTATTTAAGTGACGTCACATTGCCTAGCAACCGTCAATTCTCCCATTATGAAATTCTATTTTGTGACGTCAGCAAAATAGAATTCTATTTGGCGTGCTCTGGGCCCTGGTATACTGTAAACCATCGTGACAACTATAGCTTAATGACAGTACCGATCGTACAAATGATGAAAACTAATGACATTTAAAGGTCTCAAATAAACCAAAAATTATTGTATCTGACAGAAACCAAAAACAAATGTTTTTAACTTGTTTTGCAAAAACGGCAAATTCAGTTTTTATACAAAAAAAATGTACCGACCGACATTTATCATTCACGATAATAGTCCGGGAGATAGCATTAAAAATATAAAAGTCATAGAAAGCCGGCTGATATTAACACCCTGTATAATTATTATTTATAGGGAGAGATTAAATGTCCAGCACACGACGGCACTGTTGCCATTCCTTTTAGCGGGAATTTTAAAATTAGTCTAATGCCACTTTGATTTTAAAAGAGAGTTCTCTATTCTTAAATTTTAATATAACCTTACTTTTACAAGTAATTAGGATTATTTTATTTACATGTAAATATTGAAACAAGTATTGTACTGTGTCATAATTTAAAACTCATGTTGCAGTGTTTTGAAAAAAAATGAAGCTCAAAAGAAATATACTTATACAGTACAAATTATTTTTTAATGGGAATGGAAATTTACGATTTCAAAGGTGAAAATGTGTTGGGATAGTATAGATGGACACTTTTTTATTTTAGTATTAAGTGGTTACATAATTATTCAGAATATTAATAAAATTACTAGTAATTTGAATTAGTTTTAATATGTATTATAATAGTATTAATTCTCATCATGTATCTGGCTAAATAGCTAAGCGCTAAAGCCGCAAAATAAAAAAAATTGAAAAAAACATTCTTAGTGGCCTAGCACCTTTACTTTGCCTGGGGGCGAGGCGAGTTAATAAATTATATTTTCTTATTGCAGTCATTTTGTGACGGCTTAAGAAGTTACATAAATGATGTCTTTAGGCTGTGAAATTTTAACCGTAGAAAGACATCTTTATGACTTGTATTTACATGATATAGGGCTTTTCACTCAGTCATTTGTTTCGAGCTTCTGTCATGTGTTGTCTAATATTAATATATCTATGTCATATGTTATTGATATTGCCAATGATACAAACCAAAGACGTATGATGTAGATATATTAATATTATGTGACACTTGACTGAAGCTCGAAACAAATGACAATCGATGAAAAGCCCTATTCAATAGGGCATTTCATTCAGTCATTTGTTTCGAGCTTCTGTCATGTGTCACACAATATTAATATATCTACGTCGTACGTTATTGGTATATACCAATGATACAAACCAAAGACGTATGACGTAGATACATTAATATTATGTGACTCATGACAGAAGCTCGAAACAAATGACAATCGATGAAAAGCCCTATTGGCGTCTGCATATCAGGATCCGGTAATACTATATTATTTATCTATGATCAGGATATTGCTAGGTGTGCACAAGTAAACAACACTTTTTTGATTAAAAGGTTTATTTCATTAAATCAAAACTTACATGGATACAATTTAAATAAGATATTTTTTCTATTGAAGGCAATATAATATAAGATATATATTTTAGTATAACTCTCCTACATTAACAAGCTTTAACACATTCAGTGGCCATGACGTATGGGTAGCATCACGAAGGTTTTACGGAAGGTACTGACAACACATAAGTTATGTGAGTAGTACTGTGTAACTAAATAAATGATTTAAGTATGTGGTACCAGCCAAGTGGAGCTTGTTCGAGATGGGCACCAAACATGTTAATCTGGTCATGCACAGAGACTTATACTATAATATGTTATATCTCATATTGCTCACTATTGTAATGAGTGAGCCTGCATACACGAACTATAATATATTATTACGGTTCTGTGTATGCAGGCTCACTCATTACTACTGTAGTGAACAATATGAGATGTAATATTATGAGGTATACTTATTATATATTATGGTATAGCTCTCCATGAGTGCCAAGTTTTAAACTTAACTGATAACAACTAATGGATACCCTTTTATCCAAAATTTTATGAAAATTTTCAATGGTCATATTGGTATTAATTCCACAACCCCTTCCTATAACAATAGGCCCATTGTTGGATGTTATTGCAGTAGTTCTACTGGAAATAATTACTAAAATTGTATGTATCTGCATCACTTAGAAGTCTACCCAAAAAGCTATTAATACTCTCTAAACCATCATTAATACATCTTGTATATATAATAGGATTTTTTTCAGAATCAGATATTTTATTAAGATTTACTTACCATGCCCTATCTATGTGCCAGGCACTTAACAGTCTATTAGGAGCAATACCCATTACATTTGACGAGGCATTGTAAAAGGTGTCGCTTATGCCTGATATGAAAACATTTGACTATACATATAATACCAACACAGACATGTATTTAAAAAAATTGGTAAATTAAAGTAGGTATCTTTTCTTACATATAATACCAATACAGACATGTATTTAAAAAAATTGGTAAATTTAAGTAGGTATCTTTTCTATTTGAAAATAAGAAAGCAGTACAAAATCCATTCCCAAATTCATCTTTTACTAATACTGTCATAAGTTCAAAGTCATAGGAATTGAGCCCATGAGTTCCATCGATGGCGATAAAGGATTTACCAAACTTTTGGCACAGTATTAAGGAACATAAGACAAAAATCATAAATGTTAAATTCATAATGAATATCCATTAGTATGCCCTGTTGTTTGTAAAATAATATTGGACATGAGTCTGTAAGCATTCAATCCAAAAATAAACACTGGTTGCATCATCATTGTACATATACCCATCTTTCAAATCAATGCCATAAGAGAGTTTAATGTTTGTGATATCTTTTCTTGTAAGTAAATCAATTCTTTTTAATTCGCCTCCTATGCTATTATGCTATCCTTTACAGTCTGAAGTTTACTAAAAAAGTAAAATATAGGTATAGGATAATCAAACACACTAGTTTGAAATTGTAAACTCTAGTAAATATTCATGAGTAATATTTAAAAAGTGGTTTAGTGGTAACATTCTTGTTTTAAATTATATTATGTATATCGATGGCGGAAAGGCAGGACCTCATAATATAGTCTGTTCGCTAAACTCAGACGCAACTTTCTAGATATTTTAATCGGTAATTTTGCCAATTGTAGTAAGATTGCCAAAAAATAATTACTAAATAGTTAATAATCACTAAATAGTTAGTAATTTTGCAAAGTTCTGAAAAATTGGCAAAAAACAAAAAAATTATCGACTAAAATATCTAGCCAGTTGGGTCTGAGTTTAGCGAACCGACTATAACTGAAAAATTTGTATAAAATGATTTACTTCGGTTTTCGCTTTAGAATAAGTGTATCAGCACCTATTAAACAGCTTTTAGAGCTGGGAAAGCCTTTTGGAAGCCTTCCGGAAACTTTCCCAGCTGTAATCGCTGTTTAATAGCTGCCGATACACTTATTCTAAAGTGAAAAGTGAAGTAACTCATGTTATAAAATTTTTTCAGTTACGAAGTGCTGCCTTTCCGCCGTCGATATGCAAATATTCAGTCGTACTTCAACAGCGTAGGTGAGAACATCGTTAAAGTATAGAACAATTATTAATAGTGTAGTAGTAATATTAATTATTATTTAATAAATATATTTAGAGTTATAAGGATATTGTGAGTTCCTAGTGCATTTATATGGAGGTGGATACTGAGGGGAAACCCCCTCCTCAACCAGATCCTGGAGAAAATATAGATCCTGTAAATCAGATAAGTGGTTCAAATAATTTAAATTTAGTTATAGATTCTCCTTTAATAAATAAACATGCAAATGAACAAAACAACAAAAATCAGTTTGTATCGAAAGAAAAGTTTGTAGATTCTAGTTTAAATCCAACACCGAGTTTATCGGTTTCTAATGACAACGATAAAAAAGATAAAACAACATTCTTTTATCAGTCTACGGACACGGCTCCTTTTCAAATTTATATTGAAAACAATACGGATAATTATACAGGGCAGTTAAATGCAATAAAAATTGGAGAAATAATATTAACATCATATCCGCAATTAGATAATAAAATAAAACAAATACAGTCTATAGGGAAAAATCGTATTCGGGTATTGTTGAAAGATTATTTAAGTGCTAATATATTAATAAAATCACACATTTTAAAAAATAAAAATTTGTCTGCATACATTCCTAAATTTTTAATATTTCGTTTGGGAATTATTAGACACATTGATAAAGATTTACCAGTTGATTATTTGAAAAATAAAATTAGGGCCTATGATTTTCATCGTAAATTTGAAGTTGAATTTGTTAAAAGAATGAATCGAAAAATAAAAAATTCAAATAACGAAATAGAATTAATACCCACAAGTACCATTTTGGTTTCTTTCAAAAGTCAAACTCTACCTAAGTATGTAGAAATAAATAAGGTTCTTTACGAAGTAGAAGTTTATAAACAAAGGGTTGTAATGTGTAATAATTGTTATCGTTACGGACATATTGGTAAGCAATGTCGTTCTAAAATAAGATGCTTGAAATGCTCTCAGAATCATGACACAGTAACCTGCTCATCAGAAGAAGTTACAGTAAAGTGTTTTTCTTGCAATGGAAACCATTTTACAAACGATTTTAGTAGATGCCCAGAATACAATAGACAAGAAAAAATTAAACAAATTATGTCACAGTCAAATTGTTCCTTCAAGGATGCAAATAGTAGTGTTCCTAAAAAAAGTTACGCTGATATAGTATCTAAGCATTTAACTACAACCACAATTGATAATAAAATAGTTAATTCTAATCTAGAACAAAATTCATTATTAAATTCAGTTAATGTTCATGTACCGTCTACATCGTCCAAGTCATTTCCACCAATATCGTACCAGTCCAATACGCGACCCATTTCTCAACGATCAAATCCACATTCATATTCTCAAGCACAATTAAATAGCTTTCCAAAAAAAAGTAAAAGATCGTATCCTTTATCTCCCGACCCTACATTGCCAGAGCACCAGTCCATTGTTAATTCACTTAACCTTCCGTTTAAAAAAGGAGGAATTTTGAGCACAGAACAATATCTTTCCAATATCCAAAAAGAAAATAATTCAGAAAACGAAGGTAATGAAATTTCAAACTTAATTTTTCAGATAGTTTTATCAACCATAAATATAATAAAGAGCAAAAATAAATTCGATATACAAGAAAACGAAATTACAAATATTATTAAAGCTAGTTTAAATAACCTTTTTGAACATGGATCAGATAACTCTTTGTCAATGGAATCTTAAATCGGCAAATTCAAATAAAGAAAACTTACAATATTTGTTAAATGAGAAAAACATTGATATAGCTTGCTTGTCAGAAACTAGATTTACATCCAATAAATATTTTAATCTTCCAGGCTACAATATTGTGAGGGATGACCGTTTAGACCGCAGTGGTGGTGGAACGGCCATCCTTATTAAGTCGAAACTTTTGTATACGGAACTACCGATCTCTGTTCTCCTTCCTAATTGTAATCAAACATCCATTATTGTAAAATGTAATGATAAAAAAAATATTACTATTGTATCGCTATACGTTCCACCAAAAACTAAAATTTCTTTGCATATTTGGGATAAATTCTTCAGTTCTTTTAAGCCACCTGTAATCTTTACAGGAGATTTTAATTCGCATAATATTGCTTGGGGTGGGCCAAACACAGACTGCTACGGCATAACACTTATGAAAGCCCTAGATCGAAATAATCTTGTCTATCTAAACGATGGAACAGCTACATTTATAGGAAATTATTTACAAACTCAGTCAGCTATCGATTTGACAATTTGTTCTCCTTGTATAAAACATTTACTACATTGGCAAACATTGAAGGATCTTTACGGGTCTGATCATATTCCATGCATTACACAAATATATATGTCTCCCAAAATTAATAAATCATTATCTTGTAGAAAATGGAATATTAAAAAGGCTAACTGGGATCTATATTATATGGAGTCCCATGAACAGTTTAGTAAAACAGAAGTTGGTGATTACAATTCTTTTATACAAATTGTAGAAACTACAGCAAACCTTTCTATACCTAAATTTAAAACCAATCAATGTTCAAATAAAAATAAACAATGGTGGAATGAAAAATGCCAGTATTTAGTACAGAAACGAAAAAATAGTTTTCATAAATATATGAATAATCCCACATTAGATAATTTGTTAGAATATAAAAGAACTGATGCTATAGCAAAAAAAACTTTTAAGCAAACTAAAAAAGATAGCTGGATAAATTATTGTAAATCTCTCAATAGATCAGTACCCCTTAAGACTATATGGAAAAAGGTAAATAACTTTAAAAATCGCAAAATCTCTAATCAAACTCAATCAGATCAAGAAGAATGGCGAGCGGAATTTCATAACATTTTAACTCCTCCATATGTATCACCTGATCCAATCTTTCTTGACTGTCCAGGGTTGACAGAACATCATAGTAGTGTCAATTATCTCACCAATCAGTTTTCAAAACAAGAATTAGATACGGCATTTAAAAAGTCTGCCAATACAGCCCCAGGTTTTGATAATATGCATTATTCTATGTTGTTTAATCTTTCTAAACCAGGAAAAATTTTGCTTCTAAATCTACTAAACGATATTTGGTTAAATAAAATCGACATACCTTCACAATGGAAAAATTATATTTTAGTTCCCATACTTAAGCCAGGAAAACCAAAAAATCAAGCATCGTCATATAGGGCCATTTCTTTATCATCATGTGTTTTAAAAACATATGAAAGAATGATAAAATCACGACTAGAATTTTTTTTAGAATCTAATAACCTTATTCATAGTTCTCAATTTGGGTTTCGAAAAAAAAAATCGGCATATGAAAACCTGGCCAATATTGTTACAGATATTCAACTATCACTTTCCAATGACCAGTCAACATCAGCTTTATTTTTAGACATAAAAGGGGCATATGACAACGTAAAATTAGATATATTATATTTAAAAATGTGTCAAATGGGAATTCCTCAAAGTCTAGCTAAACACGTATATATTCTATACAACAACAGAAATCTATTTTTCAGAGAAAATAACTCATTCTCTGAATGCAGACAAACATCTATGGGGCTGCCACAAGGTGGTATATTAAGTCCTATATTATATTTAATTTACTCAAGTGATTTAATTGTTGACATCCCACAAAATGTATCTATTTTGCAATATGCCGATGATATTGTTATTTACACTCGTCACAAATCCATTGAGATAGGCCATAAGCAACTTAATTATGCAGTAAAAAATTTAGACAATTGGACTTTCAATAATGGCTTATCAATTTCCGAAGAAAAATCAGTATTAGTTACTTTTACAAGAAAAAGATTTCGTTGTCCTTCTCAAATAAAGTTATCAAAATATGTATTTCCTTACAAATCTTCTATTAAATTTTTAGGAGTAATTTTAGATTGTAAATTAAATTGGAAAGAACACATAAATTATGTAATCAAAAGAACAGAAAATAGTGTAAATTTATTAAAAACTTTCAGTCATTCCTCCTGGGGAGGAGATCCAAAAATAATGTTACTGTTTTATAAAACACTTGTCAGATCTATTTTAGATTATGGTTCTTTATTTTACCATTCAGCAGCGGAATCAAATCTTAAAAAAATAGATCAAATAAAAAACAAATGTCTTCGACTCAGTATTGGATACTTGGGAAGCACGCCTATAGACGTCATGGAAGCTGAAACATGTGAACCACCACTGAACCTGCGTAGAAGATTTTTGTCTGACAAATTCGTATTAAAGTTAAGTTCTCAGAAATCTAAGGTGTTGGCTAAAATATCCAGTTTAGCCAGTATGGTTTTGACATCTAAATATTGGGAGAAGAAAAAAACACCGTTATTAGTTGAAAGTTTTATTACCAATGTACACAGATATGAACAACTTTATCAATCCAATGGTATCCCTTTATGGAATTATCCCTATGAAATGTTTCTATATCCAGTAAAGACTCATATTAATGTTAGATACTTGTGTCAAAACAGTGATATTATACAAAAAGAGCATTATCGGGAATGTACAGTTAAGTGGAAGGAGTATGGAAAAATTTATACTGATGGATCGAAATCGGAACATGGAGTTGGTTGTGCCGTTTATTACCCTTCTAAAAATATTAAGTTAATATACAAACTACCAGAAATGTTTTCAATTTTCAGTGCAGAGCTTATTGCCATAAAACTAGCAATTAGTATGTGTTTAGAACAAGAAGATGATAAATTTGTTATATTCACAGACTCTAAAAGTTCTGTAGAAAAACTTAAAAACCTTTGTTTAAATCCTAATTTAAATTATATACTTCTTGATATTTTGGAATTGTATCACAATGTATTAAGTATGGGAAAACAAATTTATATTTCATGGATTAAAGCCCATTCAGGTATAGAAGAAAATGAAGAAGTGGATTCTTTAGCAAAAAATGGTGCGAAAAATGGAAGAATACTCGGATCAAAAATACCAGAGTCTGACTTTATTCCAATTTTTCGAAAGGAACTAAAGGAAAATTGGCAGCTAAAATATGAATTAGGAGAGAAGGGACAGTTTTTTAAGAATATACAACCAAAAATAAGGGACAAACCATGGTTTGAGAATATATGTAATCGTTCAATTATTCGGATTATAAGTCGAATGCGCTGTAATCATGCCTTATTTCCCGTGTATAAATGTAAAATAGGTTTGTTAGATCATAATAAATGTCTGTGTGATGAAATTGCCGATTTACAACATATTATTTTAGAATGTCCTTTAAAAAAATTAGAAATTGACAAGCTTTATCAAAATTTAATATCTTACAATATGAAATTTCCAATAAATGTTTCAAATCTATTGACATTAGAGGATAATAGTATTTATAATATTATATATCAGTATGTAAAATCTACTAACATTACATTGTAAGCAGTATTGCGACAGACAAAAAAAATTTTTTCATTGTAAGCCTAAACCGAAAAAATAATTAAAAAAATAAATAAAAAAGACAAACCACAAAATAAAATATGTACTAAAAAATAAAAAAATAATAATAATAATATAAAAAAACAAAACAATAAAAAAATACATAAATCCTAATAAAACGAAGAGAAATAAAAAAATTAAAAAAAAACCAAAAAAAAAAAACAAAAAAAATACATAAAAAAAAATAATAAAAATATGCAAACAAAATCATTAGGCATTTACTAACATACCAATATTGTATTGTATACAAATTATTGTTACTCAATGTACCACGTATATAAATGTAAGTATAAGTAAGCAATGGTTGATAAAACTATAAGAAAACATGACTGGCCTTTTGGCTACGCCAGTGCCATTAACTTAGTTAAAAAAAAAAAAAAATATGCAAATATTTTACTTACATTTTTGAAGAAAGTCTCAAAATAAACTTTGAAGAGATATTTATCTGATTTTGGTATTTATGTAAGTGCTCTATATCATCCTCATGCCCATAAAATAGTTTCAATATTTTTAGATACTATTATTCGACAAGTACACCAAATAAACATTTTGCAGGATCCTTGGGATTTTAAAGCTCTTTCTCTATCTTGTTTTGTAAAATAATTTTTTGAGGATCACATACATATACATTTATAATAGGATGTTTCATGTTCTTGTACTCTTGTTTCTCTTCCTGTGCCATCCATACAGTGCAAATCTAAAAAAACAACATAACAGGTGATTACATGGGCAGTTATACTACTTACAGCTTACTTTGTATCTAATCTATTATCTAGTATTACTCTATTAGTATCTACCTACATAAAACTTTTGAAATCTAAATTTTGGATATCAACATCAACCTTAATACTTAATAAATAATAATGTGGAAGTTACACGTACCTACCTAAAAGTTTTTGAATTGCAATTCTATCAACTGGAAAAGACTGCAACATAATGAGTTTGAAATTATGACACAGCCACAATATTTATTGTTTCAATTTACATGTAAATAAAATAATAATAATAATAATAATCCTAATCACTTGTAAAAGTAAGGTTAAGATTTTTGACTTGAGAAAACAGAACTGTCAAATTTAAAACCAAACTCTTATAAAATTTTAAAATTCCCGCTAAAAGGAATCTGGCAACATTGCCGTCGTTTGCTGGACATTTAATCTCTCCCTTATTTATACTATTGGATAGCATTTTTTATAGTCTTTTAAATGATGTATCACAAGTAGGGGTTTGCAATTTAAAATTTTTTGTTTGTGGTGGGTGGGGCCAAGGGGGTTGATGGGAGTGAGTTGAGTTCTCTTTCATGTCATTTTAGTTCCCCCGTACTTTGCTAGAAACGGTTTCAAGCATTTTTCGATATCAGCTTTTGTTCGTGAGATATAGCCCATTGTAACTTTTAAAATTGACACACTGTATACTTACTATTAAGAAAACCCACTCAGTACTTAAAATTTTTTATTATAGTTAGTAGGAATCTACCACAAATCTTATCGGGCTAAGACTAAACATCGTTTCTGCTGAGTGTGCGATGAGATCATTCGGTTAAACAAAAATTTTCTGAAAGCGGCTAATATTCAAAAGCAGCGAGACAAATTAATAACAGATGATGCGGCAACCGTATAAACAAAATACCGTGATATTCAAGCTTTAAATGTACCTACTCTGTTATGTTGCTCAAAAATCTAAAGTAACGTTTACTAAATTGCAATAGGCTAATGGGTAACTGCGAGACATGCAAGACTAAGACCAAGACCGGGAGCGCAATACTAAGACCAAGACCAAGTGTATTAGCGCAAAACCAAGACAATACTGTTAAAGCCTCGTCTTGTGCTTGCATTTGGGCAACACTAATTTAAGGCGTTTTTCAATTTTAACATTTTTGTATCTCGATATTTTCTCCAGAAAATTCTTTGGAATATAAAAAGACTCTTCTTCCACTAATCACAATATGTGCAGTAAACATACCCACCAATACATAAAGATGAGAAGAATCTAATAGTGGCTTTTTCTTTTTTCTAGCATGATCGGACATGCTAGTAGACTACTGCCTGTTCATTGCCATCAAGTCTTCTCCGGACGATGAGGTCCAGCATTCTCGCCATCGTTTTGGCGGTCTACCCTGTGGTCTTTCATCTACTGAGTTTTTGCGCTTTTAATGAGTCTGCTGTCCTCCATTCTCTTTATATGTTTGTTCCAATATCTTCGTCTCTGTCTGACTCACCTTCCTATGTCCTGTATTCCACAGTTTTCTCTGATGTCGTCACTTCTTATTCTGTCACGTAGAGTTTTGCATTGTATACTTCTTAGTGTTCTCATTTCAACTGTTGTCATCATTTGTAACGTTTTATTTTTGTCTGGTCTTGTTTCTGCCGCATATGCTATAATAGGTTTTATTGTTGTTTGATATAAATGTAACAGTGATTTTTCGTACAAACAATTTAAGCAAATATATTATAAGATCTAATAGAATAAAAGCTACATGTATTTACCTCTGAAATACTTACTTTCAAAGAGCATTTTTTGTCTGCAATATTCTGTGGTAGCTTGAAAATATTTAATATCGTAATAACTTACGTATAGAGCTATTATAATGTTATTATAACTTATAAAGTTCACAATTACATGATTTAATAATTATTAAAATTAAGACTATTAAAACTTTACTAATACAACTACTAGGTATTTAACTGGGAATGACAGTCATAAATTATTAAGACGTACATACATTAAGAATATTATATTTTATAGTTCATATATTTAAATATTTGATATTAAAAATTAATATTTTAGCATTTACAAAATGGTTTTATAGAAAGTGGAAAAAACAAGTTTAAATAAATTATAAGGAGCATTTAATCATTACGCGAATTTTAATTTCTTCTTCTTCTTTAGGTGCCGTGTCTGTATTCAGACGTTGGCCGCCATCATGTTTACAATTTCCTGAAATCTCTCTCTATCGGCTGCTGCGCGAAGTAATTCTTCTACTGTGCAGCCACACCATTGTCTAATATTACGCAGCCATGAAAGTTTGTTTCGACCAATCCATCTCTTTCCCTCCACTTTTCCTTGTATTATAAGGCGAAGCAGATGGTATTTAGGTCCTCTAATTATATGGCCGAAGTATTCTGTTTTTCTCCTCTTTATGATGCTTATGAGCAGACGTTCCGAATTCATCATTTGAAGAACATCTTCATTGGAAGTGTGCGAAACCCACGATATCTTTAGGATTCGTCGATAGCACCACAATTCGAATGCTTCTATTTTGTTTAGCATTGTGGTTTTTAACGTCCATGTCTCACAACCATACAATAGGATATACCACACATAACATTTCAGCACCTTCTTTCGAATATTCATCGACAGGTTTCTATTACCTAAAACTGGTTTCCAGGTCATAAAAGCCTTCCGTGATATTTCGATCCTAGTTATTATCTCTTCATCAGAGTCACAATTTACATTTAACCAGCTGCCAAGGTACTTAAAATGATTTACCCGTTCTAACTCCTCTCCATCAAGAGAAAGCTGACCTTGATCTATATTAATCTTTCCAACTGCCATCCACTTTGTTTTTGAAATGTTGATTTTAAGGCCTCTCCGATAGCTTGCTTCACTGACTAGATTTAGTAGTGTCTGAAGATCTTGTACATTTTCAGCAAGAATGGCTGTATCGTCAGCGTATCTAATATTGTTGATTACTTCTCCGCCTAACCTTACTCCCTCTTGTCTGTCATCTAAAGCCTCCCTAAAGATTTCTTCAGAGTACAGATTAAAAAGAGTGGGTGATAAAATACAACCTTGTCGTACTCCACGTTTTATCGGCAGTTTTTCAGTACGACTGTCTCCAATTTGGATAGAGGCTACTTGATTTTAATATAAGTATTTCAGCAGTCTTACATCGTAGTGGTCAAGTCCTGCTGCCTGCAGGCAATCGAAAAGTGTATCATGTTGTACTCGGTCGAATGCCTTCTCGAAGTTGATGAAACAAACATAAACGTTCTTTCGGACTTCACAACTTTTTTGTAATAGAACGCGCATACAAAATAGTGCTTCTCTAGTCCCTAGACCATTTCTAAATCCAAATTGCGTATTACCCATTCTAGTTTCGCACAGAAGGAATACTCGGTTTTGTATAATACGTAAAAGTATCTTAAGTGTGTGACTCATCAAACTGATTAGTCTAAAATCGCTGCATTTGGTGGGCCTGCTTTTCTTTGGTAATGTTATAAACAGTGACTCCAACCAATCATCTGGTATTTTTCCTTCGTTGTAAATTTTGTTAAATAAAGTAGTCAAGTAGGTAATTTTTTCCTCATCCAAAAGTTTAAGTAGCTCAACAGGGATTTGATCTGGTCCAGGTGCTTTTATGGTGGTGCCAGGAATTTTAATTTAATCAAACCGAAATATTTGATTAACATTTTTTGTACGAATCTTTGTGCAAAAAGACACTTTTGAAATTTCCAGAATCAAGTACAATAATATCTCTATTTTCTTGTCTCCTTATGGAGTTCTGGGCGCTTTTGTGTTTCTTAGCCAAAAGCCAAAATTGGCTGGATCAGCGCATCCTCTTCTGTTTTAATCTTTCGAAATTTCCTCTACAAGTCTTTTCCATGCGTTGGTGTACAAGAAGATATGCTGCTGATGGCTTAAAAGATTTTTCCGTTTGTGGGTTAAACGTTCTATGATCTGTTTTAACGATTTATCGTACGATCGTGGCCCTTTTAAGCACAAGTATAGAACCATTATTGTCCCATAATGTTATTTTTACTTTACTACTTTGTTGTTTCATCTTACTTGTGTTTGAAGTTGTTGTGTGTTGTTAACTAGTTTTATTGTAATTTATTTATTTAGCGTATGGCTTAAGTATATCACAGAATATATTTAGATTTATGCATTATACAATGCATCACAAACAGATGTCCAATTTTTTTATATATTCGATTGACCCTTCGGTTGCCATTACAAAGTCTATAGGGTCGCCTGTGTATGCTCTGCGTGGGCAGTCCTGAACAATGTGACTGATCGTCTGTCTTGCAGCGCCGCAGTCACAAGAAGGCGAGGGGAGTTTACCCCATCTGTGGAGGGAGTCGGCGCATCTTCCACAGTTTGTTCGAATTCGATTAAGGGCTGCCCAAATCTTACGGGGACGTTCAAATTCGCCAGGTTTCCCTATGATGTCCGGTAGACTATGGTAATGCGGATGTGTCCTACTTTCCCAATCTTCTCTCCATCGGGTATTTAAGTCAAAGTTGGATTGCTGCAACGATTGAGCAGATTGTAGAGGGGGTAACCTGGATCGGAGACGGTTTCCAAGAATATCGGGGATGTCGTTGTGGACTAGAAGCTGGCGACTGTCCATTATTTTGTTATATTCTTTAACCAATGCATGTTCGCGGCGTAGGTTGGGTGGTGCTATATTACTAAGGGTAGGTAGCCACATTGTAGGGGTGGGCTTAATTGTGCCTGTTATCATACGCATAGTACGGTTTAGTTGGGTGTCGACCAGGTGGGTATGCCTGCTATTTAGCCACACTGGAGCACAGTATTGTAATAGATTTGAGTTTTTAAATTATAAACATGGAATTTCATTCAAAATTGGATCAAGTCGACCACAAACCTCCGAGTAAGGCGGTCGCATTCAGTCCAGAATATTTTAAAACATTTTATATTGTAAACGTTAATTTCGATTTGTGTACAAAATGTGATTATTTAAATGTGATTTTAATTGCCTACATGTTTTAATATCAGTAATTTGAACGTCTCCGTAAACTTGTTTAAATAAATAAATTCAGTTTTTATTTTTAATTACATTTTTACATTTTAAAAGTAAATAAGTGTTTTGGAATCGAGCTAGTTATCATAAGGCAATTAGTGATAATAACTGAAGAAAATATCCAACAATTTCATACCAGTGGAGTGGAGTTAAAAAGGGATATCAAATGAAATGGTGTGCCAACTCATCAATCCGGATATCAGGTGAATAACAATAATATGTCTTATCAACAATATTTTTTTCCTACGTCAATGTCACAGCCCCAAACGGGTTACCATGATCAAAATCAACAGGCCATATATCAGCAAATGCCAGGCTCATCTACTCAAATGCAACCAATTTTCCCACAATATCTTTCACAACCAAATCCTTTACCTCTCCCCCAACACTTAGTATATCAAAATCCACAAAATCCACAGGTAGTCCAACACATGAATGAACAAGCAGCTCCTAACTCTGAATCTGAAGATAAATGGGAGAAAGTAACAAATAAAAAAAGAATAAGAAGTCCCGAAGTGGAAATATCCAGGAAACAAACAAAATTAAGTGATTATTGGCTGCAAAAGCCACTAGAAACAAAAAACTCGTATAGTATGCTTACGGAAGAAAACGAAGAAAGCCAAGACGAAGCAAAAGATCAAGAAAACAATACAAAACATGTACCCAAGCCCCCACCGATAACCATATATAATGTAGGTGTTGTCCAACACATTCATGATCTACTGAAACAAACCACAGGAGATAAATACACTATTAAAACCATTAGTTATGAAACAGTAAAAGTTCAAGTCGTTGAGGCCGAACATTTTAAAAAATTGATCACTGAACTTGATAAAAGGAATACTCAATACCATACTTTTAGGCCAAAAAGCGAGAAAACATTCAGGTTTGTCATAAAAGGACTGCATCATGGTACAGATACTAATGACATAAAGACAAATCTAGCAGCACAAGGCCACGAAGCAGTGAACATTCACAATATAAAACATTATGTATCAAAAACCCCCTTGCCAATGTTTTTCATTGATATCGTATCGAAGGAAAACAACAAAGAGGTTTATAAAATAGAAAAATTAGGAAACAATATCATCAAATGCGAACCTCCTCGTACGAAAAGAACAATCCCCCAGTGTACAAGATGCCAAGACTACGGTCACACCAAAACATACTGCCGCAAAGTACACAGATGCGTAAAATGTACAGGCAATCACGAAACAAAAGATTGTCCTCGGAAATCACGTGATGACAAAGTAAAATGTGTCAATTGTAACGGTGACCACCCGGCTAACTATAGAGGATGCCAAGTTCACATTCAACTACAGCAGAAGCTATATCCTACACTAAGAGAGAAAAGAATCATGCAACCGCATATCCAAACAAATAATACTCAACAAATACAACCTGATTTAACCTATGCTCAAATAGTCAACAAAAATCAACCACAGTGTAGCTATAACAACCAAACAATACCAGGACCTAACCAACCTAATAACAACTTAGCCAAGCTGGAAGAAATGATGCAAAAACTCATGGAGCAAATGGGCACAATGCTCAATTTACTTACTACTGTCATCAATAAGATTGCTTAATGGCTTCACAACTTAAATATAAAATAGTAGTCTGGAACGCAAATGGCCTTTATCAACGGGCTAAAGAACTCAAAACATTCATACTTAATCAAAATATTGATATATTATTAATTTCTGAGACACACTTTACAGAAAAACACTACATGCGGATTCCCAACTACAAGTTGTATTATACAAATCACCCAGACGGTAGAGCTCACGGTGGAAGCGCCATGATTATACGTGATTCTATTAAACACTCCGAAATGGAAAAATATAACAAAGACTACCTGCAAGCAACCAGCTTAACAATTGAGGAAGCACACGGCCCAATAACAATATCTGCCTTATACTGCCCACCTAAACATGTCGTTAAAAAAGAACATTTCCTAAAATATTTTAACACTCTAGGGAACAAATTCATTGCAGGTGGAGATTATAATTCAAAACATCCGATGTGGGGTTCTAGACTAACAACTCCAAGAGGCAGAGAATTAGCTAAAGCAATGGTAGAAAATAACCTGCAACAAATTTCTACTGGCGAACCAACTTATTGGCCGTCTGATTTAAACAAAATACCTGATGCCGTTGACTTCTGCATCACAAAAGGCATCGATACCAAAAAATGTAAAGCTGAATCATGCTTTGATTTATCATCAGACCACTCACCCTTTATAATAACAATCTCCGAAAAAATCTTAAACAAAGAACATCAACCAACTTTGCATAACACCAAGACTAACTGGTCCCAATTTAGAGAAAAACTAGACAGCCTGATCTCACTAAATCTGTCCTTGAAAAATGAACTCGAACTTGAATCAGCTGTAGATAAACTAACAGAAAGCATACAAATTGCTGCATGGTACGCGACTCCCAGCTACGAACCATCTCAAAACAGAAATAATGTGTCTCCCACAATTAAACAAAAAATTTTAGAAAAACGACAATTACGTAAAAATTGGCAACAGTCAAGAACGGCAGAAAATAAGAAAAAACTTAACAAAGCAACAAAGGAATTAAAGGAATTAATCCATGAAGAAGAAAACCATGGAATACAAGAATATTTAGAAAATTTAACACCAACTGAAGCTACAGATTATTCACTCTGGAAAGCCACGAAAAAGCTCAAACGGCCCCAACAGCATAACCCACCAATCAAAGATGAGGCAAACACCTGGGCTAGGAACGACAAAGAAAAAGCTGATCTTTTTGGCAAGCACCTTCAAAAAGTATTTACGCCATATCCTTCTACAGTATCTACAGAGGAAGAAACAGAACTAACCAGATTCCTAACAGCACCGTTTCAAATGGATCTGCCCCACACGAAATTTACAGTCAACCAAGTAAAACAAACAATAATAGATGAAATCAACATCAAAAAAGCCCCTGGATTTGACCTAATCTCTGGCAAGATTCTAAAAGAAGTCTCGGATAAGTGCATAAAACTAATCACCTTTATATTTAATGCAATTCTGCGTCTAAAGTACTTCCCTAGTTCATGGAAAGTGGCACAAATCCTAATGATCCTTAAACCAGGAAAAAGACCGGAAAATGCATCTTCATACCGGCCTATAAGCCTTTTGCCTATGATTAGCAAAGTCTTTGAAAAAATGTACGTAAAAAGGTTGAAAACAATAATAGACGAAAATAAAATAATTCCAGAACACCAATTCGGTTTCCGAGACAAACACGGAACCATAGAACAAGTGCATAGGCTAGTCAACCAAATAAACGAGGATTTTAACTCCAAAAGATACTGTTCTGCTGCTTTCCTTGACATATCTCAGGCTTTTGACAAGGTATGGCACATAGGGCTACAAATAAAATTAAAGAAGCTCCTACCCTATCCTCACTTCCAGCTCTTAAAATCCTACATAGAAAATAGACACTTCCTTGTGAAGCACGGTACCGAGCACACCAAGATATATCCCATTCACTCAGGCATCCCACAAGGCAGCGTTCTCGGCCCAATTCTGTATCTTTTATACACAGCGGACATTCCAACATCTAGTACAACTACAGTTGCAACGTATGCAGACGACACTGCTATCCTGGCATCCCACACAGATCCAACAACAGCATCAAGGAATCTTCAATCAAACCTAAATAGAATTCAGCAATGGATGAAAGTATGGCGCATCAAATCTAATGGAACTAAATCATTACATGTAACATTCACGCTACGCAGAGAAACATGCCCCCCTGTATATATTGATAATTGTCTAATTCCTCAATCCGAGGACGCCAAATATCTTGGCATGCACTTGGACCGCCGCCTTACTTGGAAAAAACATATTTTTACAAAACGAAAACAGCTTGGACTTAAATTGAGAAATATGTATTGGCTCATTGGACGCAATTCCAAACTATCTCTGGATAACAAAATTTTACTCTACAAGTCCATCCTCAAGCCCATATGGACTTATGGGATTCAGCTATGGGGCACTGCTAGCGTCTCCAATACAAACATCTTACAGAGATTTCAAAACAAGGTGCTGCGTTCCATAGTCAATGCGCCATACTATGTATCCAACGAGGTGATTCAACACGACATCCCCCTAGAATCCGTGAAAGAAGCCATACAACGTTTTAGTGTTAAATACTTTGAACGAGTGTTAGTGCATCCTAATGCGTTTGCCAGACAATTAAATGTGCGGGACGTCTTTGAAGTGCGTAGACTAAAACGGCAACTGCCGTCCGACTTAACCAACTGAACGTAATCAAAAGTGTATTCAGACTGATAAAATTTTAGTTTTAGAATTGTAAAGAGGTTACTCACTGGAGTAACTCTCTACATGTCTATATTTTTTACCATAACAAATGCTTAATGCCCAATGGGCAGATTGTTGTACTCAATGGAGTTAATAATAAAAAAAAAAAAAAAAAAAATTGGATGGCAAAGTTCTGTCTAGACAAACGAGGGAGGTAATAATAGCAAATGCAATTATTGTTTTTGAGTATTACATGCATGTGCATATTTTTTGCACCTCTTGCATATAATTGCTTGTTTTAATGTTGTATTTTGCACTATTTGATATATTATGGTATATATTCTACAAAATCTGATAGCCAAAATAACATATTCAAAAAAGTTAATACATTTTAATAGTTTTGTAATACCGGATGTCCAAAATCCATCCCATCTTGACAATTAACCAAATACAATATGTATACAGTGATGGGCGCGCTGATAACTAACAAAATCACGCAAAAAAAGGAAAACATAATACATTGCGAAACAAAAAGAGATAAAACTCGTGGAGGTGGAAATTATCGTTATAACAATTAACCAAATACAATATGTATACAGTGATGGGCGCGCTGATAACTAACAAAATCACGCAAAAAAAGGAAAACATAATACATTGCGAAACAAAAAGAGATAGAACTCGTGGAGGTGGAAATTATCGTTATAAACGTATATATTAACAGTATGACAGCTGTCACTGTGACAGGAGTATTTTATAAAATTCTACTGTCACAGTGACAGTTGTCATACTCCTCTGATACGTATAAAGGTGGGAAACTATGTAATGTAATGTTAATTTATATGTTTATACCGATAATTTCCACCTCCACTAGTTCCATCCCTTTTTGTTTCGCAATGTATTATGTTATCTATCTTTTGCGTTATTCTGCCGGTTATTAACACGCTCATCACTGTATACAGTCAGGACAGATTATCGGAGAATAGGCCTTTTTTTGAAAAGTTATTTACCAGCAATTTTATTGCTGGAATCGAATCTTATTACTGTATACATTAAAAATACAGATATGCAAAATCCGCAGATAGTCTGCTATTTTTTTATAAACAAAACGGCTCCCCCAAATCATGTTTTTTTTTCTATTATTACTCTATAACTCCGAAGATTTTAACCTTACACCAAAAATACCCAAACAAAAATTCACCGTAATTAAATTCTGCTGTTTTTCCCGATTGGCTTCAACGAAAATCTTCCTCGGAAAATGCGGGTTTTTGCCAACAACATCTTTAATTTTTGTATACAGTGATGAGCATGCTAATAACCGGCAAAATAGCTCAAAAATATGGAAAACATAATACATTGCGAAACAAAAAGAGTTGAATTTTGTTGAGTCATTGTGGCAGTGTCCGTGTTTACAAGGTATCTCTGATTTAAATATATACGGCGGGCCATATGGTTTTTTTTTGGTTGTTTTAAGTCAGAGGGATGTTGGGTTTGCTAGCCCACTTGAGATTGAAACCTTTTAGATAAGAATGTAGGGAACATATATTAGGTATAATAATTCATTTTCAGTTTTAATGAATGTGTAGATACTGTATATGTTTTTAAATTCAGTCAATTTTGTAGCACCCACCGGATAACATCGAAATAAAAACTTTGTTTTAAGCTCACTTGCGTATTTTTAATAGGGGCAATTTTCTGTAATCGAAAGTTATTTTGTATAATTTATATTCGAACCTAGGGATCTTTGCGTAAAATAAATCGTGGACATCTTAACGTAACATTTCCCAAACGTTACAGGACTTTTATACGGGTGTGCTTAAAAGTTAGTTGTTTCCTTTTATTTTAGTGTAAACTTTTTTCCGGCGAATAAGTTCGTTTGTCGTGAGGCTCGGCCGAAGTTATTACCTTGTTAAGCCAAAAAATATGGCATTAGAATCAGAAACAAAACGCCCAAAAGTGCTTCTTACTGCTTTTACGAAAGCTGCTAATGTTTTGGACAATTTGTTATTTGAACCGGTGGACACTCAACCCTGGCAACAAATTAGTGTACAGCAGGAACTTTTACAAGTTAAGTACAATGAGCTTTGTGTCGTGGAAAGTGGGGTATATGAAGCTATGGTCGAAAAGGCTTCCGAAGCAGAATTAATCAGTGAGATGGAGGCAAAGGATAGATACAGCACACGCTACTATGAACTTAAGTACAAATGTGATGACAGACCCAGTTTAGTAAGTTCAGAGTCATCAAATGCAAAAGTAAGCGCAGTTTTAAATTACTTCCAATCGAATTCAAGAAATATTCTGGAGACATGATAGATTAGCTTCCATTTTGGTCGCAGTTTAAAGTAGTGCATGATGATCCATCAATTACCAGAGAACGGCAGTTCTCGCCAGTGGCTCCCATCAACATCCTCCTACACGTGACACTATATATACACGGAATTTTCGGTTTTCTAAATCCGACTGAATTGAAAATTGGGCCAACTCCCATCTTAAAGTTCAGGAAAAGACCCACCAATTCATATCTCCACCATAAATTTTGGTCCAAGATAATGGATTTTGCGGCCCTTCCTATTTAGGGCCTGTTTTTCGTTCTCGTCCCCAAAACTCCCAAAAACTTCGAAAATTTAACTCCGACCTTTACGGCTCCTAATAGTACTGATCATTGCCGTTCCAACGCATGTCTAATTTTGAAAATCAGTTATACTATTCAAAAGTTACCGAGCTCAGAAATATGACTCAATTTCTGTTTAAAAAAGGGAACATGTTTGTGGATATGTATGTATGTAAGTGTGTATGTATTGTTATGATCTGCTTCTTATTAATTTTATATTAATTATTATTTATTTGATTAATTATTTAATTGTCGCAAATCATACATAAAAATGAATAAAAAATCTCAGGGTGCCTTTTTATAATATCAAGAAAATGTCTAAATTATCTTACGTTATACTTATCTTCTCTCGTGGGTTCAGTATCTCTTAGTTGATCCTAATCGGGATAAAATAGAGAAAAGAAATAAAGCAAAATATAAAATAAACATACAGAATTGTCTTTTATTTATCAAAATCGATACTCTAAAAATCTATCAAATCTAAAACCTGTGGACACAGATGTCCGAATGAAATTTCTACCATTTAAATTTATTCTAGTAAAAAAAAAAACAATTTATCGGTTTGTTCTTGATGACTTTGGTACAACAAAATAAACAAAACCAAATTATGTATTCGCAAGATTAGCTATACTCCCTATTTAATTTCTGAAATATTGGAATTTTAATTCCTACGCTTTTTACTCAAAATTTTAGTTTCCGAACATAAAAATATCTTTCACATAAGTTGACTGACCTTTTGCTTCACTCACTCTGATGTCTTCTCGTGACCCAAAACAGCTCTCCCTCGTTGACTATGTTAAAGGCTACTCATCAAAGCCCTCTCCGTTCTCCAGCTTCAAAACTATCAGCATACCAGCACCAATTCTCCAACAAGCCGGGCCTCTTTTGACACGTACTCGATTCAAACAAAACTCCAAAAATTCTCTGCTCTCCTTCTCACAATAATACAGAATCAAAGAGGTATTTCGTCTCAATTTGATCTGTCTCTCGTTCCACTTTTCAACACTATTCTCCACTATCAAACAGCCACTGGTACTTGATAACTATCTATCCACGAAAACGTCGAACTACTCCTCAGCGATGCCAATAATATAATGCCTTCTTTTTCAAACTCACTTAATCATTCCAAACCACTTTTCCCCTTCCAAATTGCCAAGAATCAGAAACACTCCTCTTTTCTATTCGACAAACAAACAGTCATTTTCAAAATTATTCCAACCATCCTAATTACTTTCGGGGAACCCTACAACATTTACTCGGGTTAAAACAAAGATATTAAAATTCCAAACTTTCTTTTAAACCATTTTTCTAGAAACTGATAATTACCTCTACCTGTAGATTCTATAGTTCCCGTAATAAACAATCTTTTAACATTTTAAAACTAAATACATCGTCCTTTTCACTTTAATTATTCACAAAAGTCTTTAATGGTTCATCGGAAAGCTCATTAAAAGAGAAATCTACTTACATCCAAACTAAATTCTAATAAATATTTACAGATCAATATACAGGGTGTATCAAATTTATGTGCCCGCGTTATTTTAAAAAAATAAAATTTAATTTTTATTTTGTCTTTGATTGATAAATTGAAAACACAATAACATCCCCGCCTTGTTTTGAAATAAAATCAGTATTAATAAGTGCAACAAAAAAATGATTTTCTCTCGACAACAACACTTTTATATTGTGTCAAATTATTCTAACCTAATTCTCTTATCCTACCTTAAATTGTATTTGTATTGTAATTGTAAATGGTAAATGGTAAATGGTATTTGTACACATCATGGATATTGTAAACTCCTCGTATCTTTTCTGAATCCACATGCCTCAGCACATAACTGTTTATTCCATTTTCATTTTGCACGATGTATGGACCCTCGAAAATAGGCATTAGTTTTGCGTAAACGTCCCCAGTGAGATTTGATACTTGTAATGCCCTTACAAGCACCTTTTCTCCCTTCTGAAAATTCACTGGTCGTCGTCTCCTATTATGATTTTGTCTTTGGAGATATTTTTCATTACTGCGCTGCAGCCTCCTCTGCACAGTTTCCAAAACTCGTTGGTATTCCCTCTGCTCAGGTTCTTCTCATGGCCGTAATGGCATAACACCCTTCATGATATATTCCGGAGTCTCTTTTGTCACCCTACTTGGAATGGTGTTTAAGTAGTTTTCTATTTCTGCCACTTTCCTGTCCCATCGTCTATGTTGTCCATTTGCAGCAATGCGAAGGAATTTCGTAGTCTCCTGTATAAAACGCTCTGAATGATTACTTTGAGGATGTCGGATACTGACGAAATTTGTCCCTATTCCCCTGTCTTGAAGCTGTCCCTTGAAACGCTCACTCCGGAAATACGTCGCATTGTCTAAAAGAATTCTTCTTGGTGTTTTTACGGTGGCTATAAAATTGTCAATCTTTCTCATTATTTCTTCCCCCTTTGTCGTACGGCAACTGTATAACTTTACGTATTTTGAAAATATATCAACCATTACCAAAGTATGCTTGTTCCTTTGCGTGGTCATTATCAGATCACTTAACATATCTATTGCCACAATATCCAATTTTTGACGGGATACAATATTTTTAGCCATATTTTCATTTCTGAAATTTCTGCTTTTATATTTTTGACATATTTCGCATTTTTGGGTCACTTCTTTGGCAATCCGGTAATCCTTTCGGCAGATATAGTTTTCTCGAAAAACCAGCCAAACCTTCCTGCTACCGATATGCCCATTGTCATTGTGTAATTTTTGTATGATCCTCTCTGCCAATGTCTGTGTTACCAAATATAGTTCCTTTCCATCGATTCTTTTGAAGAATATGTCATTTTCTCTCTCCGCTCTTCTTTTTTCTTTTTCCTCCAGCTCTTCTTGATTTATTCTTATTTCGTTTAACGAAAATACACCTTCCTCTTGTGTCAAGATATTTAGTCCCACCTGAAAAACAATTCCTTCCTTTTTTCCAGTGTCTTCATCACGTGTGAGAGCGTCGGCTATAATGTTGTCTTTTCCTTTTATGTATCGAAACTCAAAATCATACTCCTGTAGCAACAAAATTCCTCGATATATACGATTGTTAACCAGTCGATTTTTCATGATATGCACTAAAGCTGCATGATCTGTTTCAATTGTAAATTTTGCTCCCAACAGATAAAACCTTAACTTATTTACACAAAAAAGTACGCTAGCAAAATCTAATTCAGTCACACTGTATTTTCTTTCGTGTGTTTTTGTCACCCGGGAAATAAAACAAATTGGCGCTTCTTGATTGTTTTGTATCTGCGACAAAACTCCCGCGAATTTTTGGATGGACGCATCAGTTCGTAATATGTAAGGTAAATTGTACATGGGATGATATATTTTAGTTCCTTTCGAGAATTCTTCTTTTAATATTTGGAAAGCTTTCTCTTGTTCTTCTTTCCAATTCCATTTAACACCTTTCTTCAGTAATTTTATCAATGGAATCTCCTTCTGGCTCAAATCAGGAATTAGTTTTTTGAAATAGTTGATCGTACCAAGAAAACCTCTCAATGTTTTTAAATTCGTTGACCTTGGGTATTCATCTATGAGTTTTATCCGGTTCTCGGCTAAACTAACTGTTTTTGTTTCCAATTTAAAACCCAAATATGTCACTTCTTTTTGAAAAAGTTGACATTTTTCAATATTCAATTTTAATCCGGCCTTGTCCAGCTCTTCTAATATAATTTTTATGTGTTTTAAATGACTCGATTTATCTGGTGAAAAAATTAGTAAGTCGTCAATGTAGTGTACTATAAAATCTTCATACCTGTTTAATATTGTATGGAGAGCTCTTACCAGTGCTGCACAAGCACTTTGTAACCCAAAAGGCACTACTTTAAATCGGTACACAATACCATCGATCAAAAAAGCGGTGTAGTTTCTACATTTTTCTGCTAAAGGTATCAACCAAAAACTATGTTTTAAGTCAAATTTAGAAAAAATATGTGATCCTGTAATTCTCCCAAAAATAGCCTCGATGTTGAGAGGTGATTCATATTGAGATACCGTGTGTTGATTTATATTCCGGGCATCCGAACATAGCCTCAATTCTCCACTGCCTTTTTTAACAATCACGATTGGGTTGATATACGGAGAGTCACATCTCTCTATGATTTGATTTTCTAACATTTTATTGATTTCTCCTCTCACCTCCTGTCGGTACTTATATGGGATGGGGTAAGTTTTCTATCGAAAATTTCCTAAGTCTTTCACCTCAAATGAATGTTCATACTTTTTGTCTACTCTGTTTTCTTCATTTATTAAATTTTCATACTCCCTCAATATTTCACGCAGTTCCTTCTCCTTTTCTTCTCCACATATCAATTGTATTTCTTTCTCCTCTGATTCTTTACACATGTTTATTGTGTATTCTGCCTCCTCCATTTTGCATACTTCTTCTTCAAATACCACAGTTTCCATGGTATCTTTTTCGCCCTCTTTTTCTAATCTGATCTCTTTTTCTTCTGGGCTCATCTCTTTTTTCGAGGAATCCCAATATTTATTTTCTTGTGTCAATCTTTCTTCTTCTTTTTTTTCTTCTGGGCTCATCTCTTCTTTTGAGGAATCCCAAGCTTCATTTTCATTTGTCAATCTTTTTTCTTCTTTTTCTTCTTCTGGGCTCATCTCTTTTTTCGAGGAATCCCGAGCTTCATTGTTTTTACTTATCTTCTCCTGCTTCCTTTTCTTCTTTTTCTGTCCTTGCTTAATTGCCAAATTCATTTCCACCATTTGTTTTTGTCTGCATTATCCTTTTTCTTTTCTCATGTTCCTTGTCCATTTCCAGAATGTTAGGTTCTTCTTTTTTTCCATCTGTGATTTTCATCGTGTTATTTTTGAAATCTATCACCACATGTTTTTCTGACAATTCATCCACTCCTACGATCATATCATGCATCATGTTTGGCATTATAACACATTGTAATGCATAAAATTTCTTCCCCAATCGAACCTTTATTCGTATTCCTTCATTTATTGTTGCCAAAGTCCGTTTATTTGCGCCCACTAAATTTACCCTGGGAATTTTGTAAATCAAATTCGTCAAATCAACCTCTTCTATTAATTTCCTGTTAATCAAAGTAATTTCTGAACCAGTATCAATCATAATTTTAATCGGTTTCTCATTGATAAAACCATCTACAAATTTTAAATTGGATCCACTTCCTTTATCATTATTTCCTACTAATATAATAAATTCCTTCGGGTGACAAAAAATTCCTGTGTGTTCTTTTGTTTTTAGTGAGCGCTTTCGTGAAAAGCCGCTTGCTGTTCTTCTTCGCTTCTTCTTCCGTCGCTTTGTCTCTCATCCTCATATTCATATATTTGCGTGTTGTTTACCGCTCTTCTGTTTTCTCTTTGTCTGTCGGACCCGTATCGGTTTCCACGATTTTCCTGTTCATTCCTTCTATTATCATTTCTGTCCTCTTGATTTGTGCGGGTGTTATTTCGATTCTGGTTTTCTCGATATCTGTCTTCGTTCCATTGCCGATTTCTTTGTTCATAGTTTCCTCTTCCGTTGTCTCTATTTTCGTTTTCTCTTCTTGTATAATCTCTCCTAAAGTTCTGTCTTCTATCTGTATAGTCTCGATTTTCGCGTTGTCTATAATTATCTTGCGATCTTCTTATTTCTCTTTCTCTCATTTTTGCTTCTCGTATTTGTAAGAATTGGCACAAACTGTCGATATCTTTGTAGTTTTGTAGAGTTATGTGATCTTCTAAGGTATCTTCAAAATGTCTGGCTATCAGTTCTACTAGCTGTTCGGATGAATAATTGTACTGTAGATGTTTTGCATTATTATATAATTGTAGTGCACATGTTTTCTCTGAAATACCCATTCTATCATGGTACCTCCCATTTTGCAATTCCTTGTTTATTTCTAGCTGTTGTATTTTTCCTCAGAAATAACTCAGGAACTTTTGTTCGAATTTATGCCAATTGTCCAATTCTTCTTCTTTGCTATCGAACCATAAACTTGCCTCATCTTTAAGATGGTTCCTTATCGTTTCTTTGGCTCTCTCGAAGTTACCGATGTGTCGTATTTTCTTTTTTAAATTGTTTATGAAAATTACTGGGTGACATTTTTTTACATCCCCGCCAAATCCTATTTTCACATCCTCTGTACTATGGATAATCGTTTCTCTTCTTTCTCAGAAATTCTGTTGATTCTTGATTTCCTCCATTTGTCTTTCTATTTCTCGCCTGTCTTCTTGTAATGCGTTTTCAAATTTGGTTTCCAAATTCTCTAGTTCCTTTTTCTGGAAATTGTTTATCTCCTTCATTTAGATTTTGATTTCTTTAATGTCTATCTCTTGTTGTCCCATCTCGTTCTTGATCATTGTCAAACATCCTTTTACTTCCTTTTCATACTTTTCTATGCGTTCCTCCATTTTCTTGTTGTTCTCTTCTATTGCTTGTTTCATTTCCTGTTGATTGTCATCCATTTTTTGTTGTGTTTCATCCATTTTTTGATCCACTTTATCCATTTTCTTTGATGTTTCTTCCTGATTTTTAGCCATTGTCCTTTTTGCTTCATCCATTGCTTGTTTTGTTTCCCTTTGATTGTCATCCATTTTTTGTGACTGGAGTTGCATCAGTTGTAATAGTTTATATATTCCTGATAATTCCAGTTGTTCTGATGCCATGATTGTTGTTTCGAAAATGTCTTCCTGTTCTATATGTTTTTCTTGTACCAAATGTTCTTCTTGTTTTTTGTTTTCTTTGCTTTTGCTTCTGGTTGTTATCGACATGTAGTTAAAATTTTATCCCTGCCTAATATGAAATTCGAAAATACCTTGTATGCTGTCGAGACGAAAATTTTTCTCTTCCCAAATATAATCAATTTATCCCACAAATTTTTAAATATTTCAAAATTCAAATCAATCAAAAATAAAATAAATATGTAAAAACTGTACCAAATAAAAAAAATTAAATCAAACAAATATTTCAAAAATTTTAAATATATCAACTTTTTCCGTCGGGCAAATAAATTTTCCTTCACCTGTTTTTCCGTCTCCTATTCCCTTCAAATTCACAACCAGAGATACTTTAATGTCCTACGTTGGTTCGCCATGTTGTTATGATCTGCTTCTTATTAATTTTATATTAATTATTATTTATTTGATTAATTATTTAATTGTCGCAAATCATACATAAAAAATGAATAAAAAATCTCAGGGTGCCTTTTTATAATATCAAGAAAATGTCTAAATTACCTTACGTTATACTTATCTTCTCTCGTGGGTTCAGTATCTCTAAGTTGATCCTAATCGGGATAAAATAGGGAAAAGAAATAAAGCAAAATATAAAATAAACATACAGAATTGCCTTTTATTTATCAAAATCGATACTCTAAAAATATATCAAATCTAAAACCTGTGGACACAGATGTCCGAATGAAATTTCTACCATTTAAATTTATTCTAGTAAAAAAAACAATTTATCGGTTTGTTCCCGATGACTTTGGTACAACAAAATAAACAAAACCAAATTATGTATTCGCAAGATTAGCTATACTCCCTATTTACGTTCTGAAATATTGGAATTTTAATTCCTACGCTTTTTACTCAAAATTTTAGTTTCCGAACATAAAAATATCTTTCACATAAGTTTACTGACCTTTTGCTTCACTCACTCTGATGTCTTCTCGTGACCCAAAACAGCTCTCCCTCGTTGACTATGTTAAAGGCTACTCATCAAAGTCCTCTCCGTTCTCCAGCTTCAAAACTATCAGCATACTAGCACCAATTCTCCAACAAGCCGGGCCTCTTTTGACACGTACTCGATTCAAACAAAACTCCAAAAATTCTCTGCTCTCCTTCTCACAATAATACAGAATCAAAGAGGTATTTCGTCTCAATTTGATCTGTCTCTCGTTCCACTTTTCAACACTATTCTCCACTGTCAAACAGCCACTGGTACTTGCTAACTATCTATCCACAAAAACGTCGAACTACTCCTCAGCGATGCCAATAACATAATGCTTTCTTTTTCAAACTCACTCAATCATTCCTAACCACTTTTCCCCTTCCAAATTGCCAAAAATCAGAAACACTTCTCTTTTCTATTCGACAAACAAACAGTCATTTTCAAAATTATTCCAACCATCCTAATTACTTTCGGGGAACCTTACAACATTTACTCGGGTTAAAACAAAGATATTAAAATTCCAAACTTTCTTTTAAACCATTTTTCTAGAAACTGATAATTACCTTTACCTGTAGATTCTATAGTTCCCGTAATAAACAATCTTTTAACATTTTAAAACTAAATACATCGTCCTTTTCACTTTAATTATTCACAAAAGTCTTTAATGGTTCATCGGAAAGCTCAATAAAAGAGAAATCTACTTACATCCAAACTAAATTCTAATAAATATTTACAGATCAATATACAGGGTGTATCAAATTTATGTGCCCGCGTTATTTTAAGAAAATAAAATTTAATTTATATTTTGCCTTTGATTGATAAATTGAAAACACAATAGTATGTATGTCTGTATTGTTATGGTCTGCTTTCTCTTACTTTTATATTAATTAGTATTTGTTTAATTAATTATTCAATTGTCGCAAATCACACATAAAAAAATTAAGAAAAATCTCAGGGTGCCTTTTTGTCATAAAAGAAATAACTAAATTATCTTATGTTATACTTATCCTTTCTCGTGGCTTCAATAACTCTTAGTTGATCCTTATCGGGATAAAATAGGAAAAAGAAATAAATAGAAATACCATAAATAAGCACATACAAATACCTTTATTATCAAAAGCAATGCTCTGAAAATTTATCAAGTGGGATAACTGTCCAAAAGAAATTTTCACCATATAAATTAATCTAATTCAAACAAATATTTATAGCTTTGTTCTTGATACCATTAATAAAACAAGCTAAACAAACCAATTTAGGTATTCGCAAAACTACTTATACTTCCTATTAAATTTTTGAAATATTGAAATCTTAATTCATATGCTTTTACGCAAAAAAATTAACTTCTGATTATAAAGAAAATTTATCACATAAGTTATTGACTGACCTTTTTGATTCACACACAATGATGTCTCCTCTTGACCCAAACAGCTCTTCCTTGTTGATTATGTTAGGCTACCAATCAAAGCCCTCTCCGTTCTCAGCATCAATCCAGCAGCATACCGGCAACTATTTCTCCAAAACGCGAGCCAGGCCTCTTTTGATCAGTACTCGTTCAATAAACTCCAAAACTCTCTCCTCTCTTTCTCACAATGATAATCTCCTGAGACCCAAGTATCATTTTTACTTGGTGTCACAAATAATTTTAATAACTATAGTTCTTGTAACTTACTCTCTTGGACTTTACAGAATCAAAGAGGTATTTCTTCTCAATTTGATTTGTCTCTCGTTTCACTTTTATGCTACTCTCCACTATCAAACAACCACTAGTACTTGCTTCTGAACTACTCACGAAAACTTTTGACTGCTCTTCTCGGATACCGGTCACATAATAATCTCGTTTTCCAAACTGTCTGAACATTCAAACTTCTCTCTCCCCATTCCAAATTGCCAAACCAATCAGAAACATTTCTCTCTCCACATTCCTCTTTTTTCATTCGAAAAAACCCATGCATTCTTTCAACAAATACTTCTACTCATCATAATTACTTTTCGGGAATTCTACAAATATTCTTGGGCTTAAACAAAAGGACTAAAAATTACAAATTTCTCTACCTTATTTTTCTAAAAACTAATAATTACAATTACCTGTGGATTTTGCCTTTCCCGTAACAAAACAATCTTTTTAAAAAAAACAATAAATGCTGTATAAAAGGTATCTATATTTAAAAAATTTTTATATTTTTTTAAATATACCTTTTATACAGCATTTATTGTTTTTGTATCACATGGTATACAGCCAACTACAGGAAAACTTTTTTCCTTGTGGATTTTTAATCTTTTTAAAATTATAATCCGAAATAAATTGTCTTTTTCACTTCACTTTATTTACAAATGTCTTTAATTCTTCAGGGAAAAACTCATTAAGGATAAACCCACTACGTAAAAGCTAACTTCTAATAAACAGTTACAAATCAATATACAGGGTGTATCAAATTTATGTGCCCGCGTTATATTACAAAAATTAATTTTTTATTCTATCTTTGATTGACAAAATGATACACAATAACATCCCCGCCTTGTTTTGAGATAAAATCATTTTTAATAAGTGCAACAAAAAAAATAATTTTCTCTCGACAACAACACTTTTCTCTTGTGTCAAAATATTTAGTCCCACCTGAAAAACAATTGCTTCCTTTTCCCCAGTGTCTGTACTTATATGGGATAGGGTAAGTTTTCGATCGAAAATTTCCTAAGTCTTTAACCTCAAATGAATGTTAATACTTTTTGGCTACTCTGTTTTCTTCATTTATTAAATTTTCATACTCCCTCAATATTACACGCAGTTCCTTCTGCTCCTCTTCTCCACATATCAATTTTCTTTCTTCTTCCTCTGATCCTTTACACATGTTTATTGTGTATTCTGCCTCCTCCATTTCGCATACTTCTTCTTCAAATACCACAGTTTCAATTGTATCTCTTTCGCCTTCTTTTTCTATTCTGATCTCTTCTTCTTCTGGGCTCATCTCTTCTTTGGAGGAATCCCAAGCTTCATTTTCTTTTGTCAATGTTTTTTCTTCTTTTTCTTCTTCTGGGCTCATCTCTTCTTTTAAGGAATCCCAAGCTTCATTTTCTTTTGCCAATCTTTTTTCTTCTTTTTCTTCTTCTGGGCTCATCTCTTCTTTCGAGGAATCCCAGGCTTCATTTTCTTTAATCATCTTCTGCTGCTTTCTCCTCTTTCTTTTCTGTCCTTGCTTCATTGCCAAATTCATTTACACCGTTTGTTTTTTGTCTAAATTATCCTTTTTTCTATTCTCACGTTCCTTGTCCATTTCCAGAATGTCCTGTTCTTCTTCTTTTTCCTCTGTGATTTTCATCGTATTATTTTTGAAATCTATTACCACATATTTTTCTGACAAATTAATCCACTCCTACGATCATATCATGCATCATGTTCGGCATTATAACACATTGTAGTGCATAAAATTTCTTGCCCAATCGTACCCTTATTCGTATTCCATCATTTATAGTTGCCAAAGTCCGTTTATTTGCGCCGACTAAATTTACCCTGGGAATTTTGTAAATTAAATTTGGTTAATCAACCTCTTCTATTAATTTCCTGGTAATCAATGTTATTTCCGAAATAAATTCCTTCAGGTGACAAAAAATTCCTGTTTGTTCTTTTGTGTCTAGTGAGAGCCTTCGTGAAAAAACGCTTGCTGTTCTTCTTCGCTTCTTCTTCCGTCGCTTTGTCTCTCATTCTCATATTCACCTATTTGCGTATTGCTTACCGCTCTTCTATTTTCTCTTAGTCTGTCGGATCAGTATCGGTTTCCACGATTCTCCTCTTCATTCCTTCTATTCTCATTTCTGTCTTCTTGATATGTGCGGGTGCTATTTCTATTTTGATTTTCTCGATAGCTGTTTTCGTTCCATTGCCGATTTCCTTGTTCATAGTTTCCTCTTCCATTGTCTCTATTTTCGTTTTCACTCATC
The DNA here is from genome assembly GCF_917563875.1 of Diabrotica virgifera virgifera. Taxonomy (NCBI): domain Eukaryota; kingdom Metazoa; phylum Arthropoda; class Insecta; order Coleoptera; family Chrysomelidae; genus Diabrotica; species Diabrotica virgifera. The sequence goes on along the minus strand of NC_065451.1, from coordinate 109,054,533 downwards.
GGAATATATTTTCTTCTTGTTTAATCTTTCCTAAAGTTTTGGCCTCTGTCTCTATAGTCTTGATTTTCGCGTTGTCTATAATTTTCTTGCGATCTTCTTATACTTCTTTCTCTCATTTTTGCTTTTCGTATTTGTAAGAAATGGCACAAACTGTCGATATCTTTGTAGTTTTGTAAAGCTATGTGATCTTCTAAGGTGTCTTTAAAATGTCTGGCTATCAGTTCTGCTAGCTGTTCGGACGAATAATTGTAATGTAGGTGTTTTGCATTGATGTATAATAATTGTAGTGCGTATATTTTTTCTGAAATACCCATTCTATCATGGTACCTCCCATTTTGCAATTCCTGGTTTATTTAGATCTGTTGTATTGGTCCCCAGAAATAACTCAGGAACTTTTGTTCGAATTTATGCCAATTGTCCAATTCGTCTTCTTTGCTATCAAACCATAAACTCGCCTCATCTTCAAGATGGTTCCTTATCGTTTCTTTGGCTGTTTCGAAGTTACCGATGTATCGTACTTTCTTTTTTAAATCATTTATGAAAATTACTGGGTGTAATTTTTTTACATCCCCGCCAAATCCTATTTTCACATCCTCTGTACTATGGATAATCGTTTCCCTTCTTTCTCCGGAATTTTGTTGATTCCTGATTTCCTCCATTCCGTTTTCAAATTTGATTTCTAAATTCTCTAGTTCCTTTTTCTGGCAATTGTTTTTCTCCTTCATTTTGATTTTGATTTCTTTAATCAGTCTCTCCTGTTTCTCGCTCTTTCCTGCAATCTCTTCGATTTTTTTAGCCATTTCCTTCTTGATACCCTCTATATTTCTGTTGTTTTCTTCTATTGCTTGTTTTTTTTCCTGTTAGTTGTCATCCATTTTTTGTTGTGTTCTATCCAGTTTCTTTGATGTTTCTTCCATGACCTGTTTCCTTTCACGTTGATTTTCATCCATTGTCCTTTTTGCTTCATCCATTGTCCTTTTTGCTTCATCCATTTTTTGTGATTGTATTTGCATTAGTTGTCATAACTCTAAATCAGATAATTCCTTTTTTCCTGTTTCCATGATTGTTGTATCTAAAATGTCTTCTTGTTCTATATGTTCTTCTTGTTCCAAATGTTCTTCTTGTTTTTTGTTTTCTTTGCTTTTGCTTCTGGTGATCGACATGTAGTTAAAATTTATCCCCGCCTGATACGAAATTCGAAAATACCCTATCTGTTGCAGACACGAAAATTTTCTCTTACCCAATGTAATACGAATATTTCAAAAATAAAATCAATCATTAAAATTGTACCTAAAGGAAATTTATATGTCGTAATTCAAATATATCAATTTTGACCACTCAATATAGATTTTCAATCACCTGCTTTCCCTCTGTCTTCCCTTTCAAAGTTGCAACCAGAAATACTCCTAATGCACCATCAGTTGTGACGCCATTTGTTATGCTCTACTTTTTCTATTTATTTATATTAATTAGCAAATTCTTTATTTAATTGATTATCCAATTATTTTATTTATTGCCTATGTAAAAACACAACTAAATTCCAATTAAATTTTCCAATCAATTTTATTCTCAGGCTAATTTAGTATTTGATAAAATACCTGTGACCTGTAGCTTCTAGTATTTCTAGTTGCTTACTTCTGCCAGGGTAGAAACAGGGAAATTGAAAACACTCAAATTCATATAAATGTAATATATTGTTTTTATCAATTAAGCCGTGTACATATGATTCAAAAAATACTAAATTTAACTTTGTTGCAACAATCTCTAACTTAATAAAATTAAACTCTAACTCTGATATCTCCTTATTTTGACAAAAATAGTTATTTAATCAATTTCTTATTTACTCATACTAAATTGAATGAGTTTTACTTTTCTTCTTTTGAATTGAATTCTCAAATTTGAAATGACAAACTGCATTAAAAAAATTGTTCAATAAACAAATAAACAAATATGGTTTTGATATAAATCAATTTTCTCCATTCCGACAAATGATTTGACTAACTTTTGTTTCTTCACTTCCTCGTTTTCTGGATTGCGCCGTCCTTGATTCTCCCAACACGTACTCTCTGGATGTTGCGAAAAAAGTCCCTCTCGTCAAAACTGCTTCCAAGAAAAACACAAAGGACTTGCTCGAATTCTATTACTCAAATTTCCTTGCTCAATATCTTGTGCACAAACGGATAATAGTCAGCTACTCGTTCTAGAGAAAACAAAGGAATCTCCCTCGGACCAGGAAAATTAACTCTTCAACCGGTCGACAATTTGGTTTCAACTTGATTCTGCTCGCAGAGGCTGATCACACCACTCTACACTGATTACACACTTTTAAAAACTCGACTACCTTTTATCGATGTTCATTACACAGTGACCCTTATTTCTCTCAAATCCAGACCCCAACATTCATTATCCCTATTTCCGATATTTTCCATCCCATTAACAACAACTTCTCTCAAACCATTTATTTCTTACGAAACCAAATATTCTTCCACATAACTTTTCCAATTTGTCAAATTTCAAGAAATATCATAATTAGTTCTTTTCTACTTTCTACTTTTACAACTAAAAACTAATACAATTTGTTTACCAAATTAAAAACCTTCCCGGAAAGATCTTAAAAACGTCATTGTCCCCGTCAACGCTCTGTCCACTTTCTAATCACCGAATTGTTTGTTAATGTACCGTACATTTCGTCGAATCATTATCACTAATCGTTTTCATTTTTCCGAAACACTTGTTTAATAGCAAAATTAAATTCTATACAATTTTGGTCATATACAGGGTGATGAAAAACTATAATCTTATGGTCTATTGATATAAATTTAATTTTTTTGAATTTCTTTAAGGTGATAGAGTAGCGATCAACAGGTAGCCAAAACGCGTTCCAAGATTGCGGCTGTAATTTTGAATATTTTTTCGAGATATTTGGCACACGTATTCGTAATATAATAAAGAATGGCGGTACAGAGCCCAAATTTAAAATTATATTAATATGTGGAAATTACTCTGTAATTAAATACAATATTAAAAAAACGAGCCTGTACCGCCATTAAGAAGAACAAAAAAATACACTTTCTTCAAATAAACTTTTTTATCCGATGCCTAGATTTTGTGTGATTTTGGAACTACTAATGAAATAAAAAATTTTAGTAGTTCCAAAATGACACAAAATCTAGACATCGGATAAAAAAGTTTATTTGAAGAAAGTGCATTTTTTTGTTCTTCTTAATGGCGGTACAGGCTCATTTTTGTATTTAATCACAGAGTAATTTCCACCAATTAATATATTCTTCAAATTGGGCTCTTTACAGCCATTGTTTATTATATTACGAATACGTGTGCCAAATATCTCGAAAAAATATTCAAAATTACAGCCGCAAACTTGGAACGCGTTTTCGCTACCTGTTGATCGCTACTGTTTCCTCTTAAAAAGACAATTCTACAACAAAATTCCCGCCTTTTAAATTCGACAAAATTCTTTGCATCTGCAACCGATTTTCTCGAGGCAAACCAATTTTCCGGTATACCTACTTCATTATACTAATTTATTTCCTATTTCCTACCTTAACTATTTACTATGTGCCATTCGTCCCTTTACTCATGATATTTGTACACATCGTGAATATTATAAATTCCTCTGATCTTTTCCGAATTAATATGTTTCAAAACTTAGCTATTTACTCCATTTTCGTTATCCAATATGTAAGGAACCTCGAAAACAGGCATTAACTTCGCACAAATATCGCTAGTGAGATTTGACACTCTTAAGTAGGGATGGGAAAAACCTACCGCTTTAAACCTAAAACCGGTTTTTTTACTTCGCAATAATCGGTTTTACCGGTTGTTGTTTTGTCCCGGTTATAACCGGTTTTTTCTTTTTAAAGTAAAAAACGGTTATTAGGTTTTTACGGTGATTAGGATTAGGTTAGGTGTTATTTTGGATCCCAATCATAATTATTATTCTCAAGTAATTATTCCAAACAAAACCATAATTTAAATTTTATTTTATTTTATAAAATACAGAAGCAAACTGAAAGTGCAATCTCACATCAGCCAGAAACAATAATTAAGTTTTATTATATTTCCGTGAAAAGGTATTTATAATCATAATATTTACATAAGAAGTGATCTGGTTGAATTAGACGCAAACATCATCTATTTTTCACACTTAACTCTTGACATTGAAAGTGGGTGAATGACTTTTTCTGATTACCAAAAATAATGCTCTGACTGTGAATATCGAATTACTGATTACTAACACGAATCTCCAAGAATTTCGCTACGTTTTCAAAACGATACACTCATACAGGAAGTATTAAATGAGTTAAAATCTACCTATTCTACGAATATACCAACGTGTTAAAAGTAATACATGTTCTTTCGATAGTACTAATTTTGATCATAATTTTATTGATATCGAGTCGAATGGAGTATCGCAAACTAAAGTGTATTGTAAATGTAACTTTGTAACCTATTGGATTAAAAAAACTGAAAACCGGTTTTTTCAGAAACCTGTTTTTTTGGCCGGTTATAAGCGCCAGGTTAAACCATATGCAAAAAAAACCGGTATAACCGAAAACCGGTGTTTTGTCAAAAACCGCCATCCCTACTCTTAAGGCCCTTTAGAAGCCCCTTTTCGCCCCTCTGGAACGTTACTGGTCTCCTTCTTCTATTTTGATTTTGTCTTTGAACCATATATTCTCCTCTGTACCGTTTCCACCACCTGTTGGTATATTCTTGGCTCTGGATCTTCCCATGGTCTTCTCGGCATGACACCTTTCATTATGTATTCCGGTGTCTCTTTGGTTACTGTAATTGGGATGGTGTTTAGGTACTTTTCGATTTCCGCTATTTTTCTATCCCATCGTCGATGTTGTTCATTCGTAGCAATACGGAGAAATTTTGTCACTTCCTGTATAAAACGTTTAAAAGGATTGCTCTGAGGGTGTCTGATGCTAACAAAATTTGTCTCAATTCCTCTTTTTCGCAGCTGTAATTTGAAACGATCGTTTCGGAAATACGTTGCATTGTCCAGGAGAATTTTTCTTGGTGCTCCTACTGTAGCGATAAAATTGTCGATCTTTCTCATTATTTCTTCTCCTTTTGTGGTGCGGCAACTGTATAACTTTACATATTTTGAAAAATCATCCACCATCACCAAAACATGTTTATTCCTTTGGGTCGTCATGATCAGATCACTCAACATATCGATTGCTACAATTTCCAATTTTCCATGGGATATAATATTTTTTGTGATGTTTTCATTCTTGACGTTTCTACTTTTGTATCTTTGACACGTCTGACTTTTTGCGTAACCTCCTTAGCAATGCGGTAGTCCTATCGACATATATAGTTTTCTCGAAAAACCAGCCAAACTTTCCTGCTGCCGATATGTCCGTTGTCCTCATGTAATTTTTTTATGATTTTCTCTGCCAATGTTTGCGTCATCAAATAAAGTTCCTTCCCGTCTATTCTCTTAAAAAATAGGTCGTTTTCCCCCTCTGATCTTCGTTTTTCTCACTCATCCAGTTCTTCTTGATTCATTCGTATTTCATTTAAAGAGAACATACCTTCTTCTTGGGTTAAAATGTTTAATCACATGTGCAACGTGATTGCTTCTTTTTCCCAGTGTCTTCATCTTGTGTTAGAGCGTCGGCTATGATGTTATCTTTCCCCTTGATATATCTGAACTCAAAATCGTATTCCTGTAATAACAAGATGCCTCTGCGTATTTGGTTATTCACCAATCGGTTCTTCATGATGTGGACCAACGCTGCATGATCCGTCTCGATGGTGAATTTCGCCCCTAGCAGATAAAATCTTAATTTGTTCACACAGAATAGTAGCTGGCAAACTCTAGTTCTGTCACACTATATTTTCGTTCATGTGTTTTTGTCACCCGAGAGATATAAAACATATTGGCACTTCTTGTTCGTCTTGTACTTGAGATAATACTCCTGCAAACTTTTGGATGGACGCATCTGTTCGAAGTATGAATGGTAGATTATACATGGGATGATATATTTTCGTTCCTTTTGAAAATTCATCATTGAGAATTTGAAAAGCCTTCTCCTGTTCTTCTTTCCAATTCCATTTTATCCCTTTCTTTAGTAATTTTATTAAAGGTATTTCCTTTTCACTTAAATCGGGAATTAATTTTTTAATATAATTGATCGTACCGAGAAAACCCCTCAATATTTTAAGATTTGTTGGTCTTGGGTATTCGTCAATGAGCTTGATTCTCTCTTCGGCTAAACTAACTCCTTTTGTGTCCAACTTAAAATCCAAATATATCACTTCATTTTTGAAAAATTAACATTTTTCGATGTTCAATTTCAATCCGGCTGTGTTCAATTCCTTTTTTCCTGTTGCCATGATTGTTGTGTCTAAAATGTCTTCTTGACCTGAATGTTCTCCTTGTTCCAAATGTTCTTCTTTTTCTGAATGTTCTCCTTGTTTTTTGTTTTCTTTGCTTTTGTTTCTTGTCTCTGGCATTTATTTTCAAAGGAAACTATCCCCGCCAAATAGGAAACTTTAAAACACCCTACCTGTTGCAGACACGAAAATTTTCTCTTACCCAATGTAATACAATATTTCAAAAATTCATCAAATGCAAATATCAAATAAATAAAATCAATTAATAAAATTGTACCTAAAGGAAATTTATATGTCGTAATTCAAATATATCAATTCTGACCACTCAATATAGATTTTCAATCACCTGCTTTTCCTCTGTCTTCCCTTTTAAAGTTGCAACCAGAAATACTCTCTAATGCACCATAAGTTGGGACGACATTTTGTTATGCTCTACTTTATTCCTTTATTTAGATTGATTAGCAAATTCTTAATTTAATTGATTATTCAATTATTTTATTTACTGCCTATGTAAAATCACAACTAAATTCAAATTAAATTTTCCAGTCAATTTTATTCTCAGGGCTAATTTTGTATTTGATACTATACCTGTGATCTGTGGCTTCTAGTATTTCTAGTTGCTGACTTCTTCCAGGGTAGAAACAGGGAAATTGAAAACATTCAAAATCATATAAATGCAATCTATTGTTTTTATCAAATAAGCCGTGTACATATGATTGAAAAAATACTAAAATTTAACTCTGTTGCAACAATATCTAACGTAATAAAATTAAACTCTAACTCTGATATCTTCTTGTTTTGACAAAAATATTTATTTAATTAATTTCCTATTTACTCATATTAAATTGAATGAATTTTACTTTTCTCCTTTTGAATTGATTTCTCAAATTTGAAATGATTAACTGCGTTAAAAAAATTGTCCAATAAAGAAATAAACAAATATGGTTTTGATATAAATAAGTTTTCTCCATTCCGACAAATGATTTGACTAACCTTTTGTTTCTTCACTTTCTCGTTTTCTGGATTGCACCGTCCTTGATTCTCCCAACACGGACTCTCTGGATGTTGCGAATGAAGTCCCTCTCGTCAAAACTGCTTCCAAGAAAGACACGCAGGACTTGCTCGAATTCTATTACTCAGTTTTCCTTGCTCGATATCTTGTGCACAAACGGATAATAATCAGCTTCTCATTCTAGACAAAACAAAGGAATCTCCCTCGGATCAGGAAAATTAAGTCTTCAACCGGTCGACAATTTGGTTTCAACTTGATTCTGCTCGCAAATGCTGATCACACCACTCTACACTGAATACACACTTTTAAAAACTCGACTGCCTTCTATCGATGTTCATTATAGTGCCCCTTATTTCTCTCCCAAATCCAGACTCCAACATTCATTATCCCTACTCCCGATATTTTCCATCCAATCAACAACAACTTCTCTCAAACCATTTATTTCTTAAGAAAACAAATATTTTTCTACATAACTTTTCCAGTTTGTCAAATTTCAAGAAATATCATAATTAGTTCATTTCTACTTTCTACTTTTACAACTAAAAACTAATACAATTTGTTTACCAAATTAAAAACCTTCCCGGAAAGATCTTAAAAACGTCATTGTTCCCGTCAACGCTCTGTCCACTTTCCAATCACCGAATTGTTTGTTAATGTCCCGTCCATTTCGTCGAAGCATTATCAATAATCGTTTTCATTTTTCCGAAATACTTGTTTAATAGCGAAATTAAATTCTATACAATTTTGGTCATATACAGGTTGATGAAAAACTATGGTCTTATGGTCTATTGATATAAATTTAATTTTTTTGAATTAAAAAAAAAACAATTCTACAACAATACATTAAAGTCAGAATTTGGTATTAGTTTTGAGAGTAAACTAAATGTAAGCCCAAATACTTACAATATCGGGATAGTATCACGAGTTTTTTCCTGGTTTTCCCTCGTGATTTCTATTCGTGATAACTATGGAATCTCTAGCGCGAGAATTTTACTGCCATCGTTGCATTTGGTTGTCTTTTTAAAGACAGATCACATGTTATGATTTTTTGTGGCGGATATTCTTGAGTTGGGGTTGATTTCATGTAATCGTCTAATTAAGTCATGTCTGTAATCATTAATTAACTATCTTGTAGTAAAGTCGTCCCAGGAACGCAACTCATCATTATTGGCAAAATCATTTTAAAGTTTTCTACTTTAAAATGTATAATACATGCCTGAACTGCCGATATAAATGAGTCAGATTAAATAAATTATTAGAAGAATTTTTTACTAAGCAACAACATTTTTGTTTATTTAGTATTATTTTGTATTTTGACAACGACACCCGACTTGGGCGTCGAAACGTTAATAAATTAATTTTTTTGATAAAACTGTGGCTTATTTCGCATCGAAAATACTTAATTATTTTTAAGTAAAATATAAGTGCATTTGGATATTTTTTTTAAACTCGGTAGATCGAAGGAACGTTTCGATATATCGGTAGGATCATCACTTTTGGGAATATCCCAATTGACAACGCAATACACGCCGACGCCGTCTACAAAGAACGACGAATCAGAGTTGTCAGATGGGGGTACTTTTGCCCAGTTTTAGGGTAATTTGAAAGGGCCTGGGAAAATTTTTATAAATAGAAATGGTTGGGGAATTTTTCCAGAGGAGAATTGAGCAAACTAAAGAGCAATATAAATGTAAAATTTTAACCTATTAAGTATTTACTATTGGTTAAAAAAACCGAAAACCGGTTTTTTTGACCGGTTATAACCGCCAGGTTAAAGCGTAAGTAAAAAAACCGGTATAACCGAAAACCGGTTTTTTATTATTAACAACGGCCATCCTTAATGCATAATCCTTCTAAAATGAACGGTTCCAAAGTTACAGAGGTAGTATAGTATAATTGGTCCAAAAACGGCCTAACCCAGACATCCAAAGTACAAGTTTTCCTCTTACACCAAATTGTTTTACATGGTCCACATATTGTTCAGTAAAAAGTTACACCATTTTGAGCGACAGGTTTGGGGGGTGGTGGGGAAATGGGGGAGAAGTCGGTAAATTAGTAGATTCTTTACGTTTTTCGTCAATATTTCTAAAACTATCCTTTAGCGTAAATAATGTTCTGTACAAAAATGTTCAAAATGTAACTTTTTACTGAACAATATGTGGACCATATAGAACAATTTAGGGTTGGAGGAAAACTTTTACTTTGGATGTTTGGGTTAGGCCTTTTTTCGGACCAATTATAATATACTACCTCCGTAACTTTGGAACCGTTCACTTTAGAAGGATTATGCATGGGGCCTTGTTTATTTCAAGATTAATGTAGAACATTTTTGTGTAGAAGCTTGTTTATGATAAACCTCATAGTATTAGAAATATTGACGAAAAACATAAAAAACTACGAATTTATCGATTTCTCCCCCCTCTCCCCCCAAACCCTACGCTCAAAATGGTGTGACTTTTTTCTGAACATTATGTGAACCATATAGAACAATTAGGTGTTGGAAAAAAACTTTCACTTTGGATGTGTGGGTTAGGGTCTAGTTATACCATACTATTGGCAATACTTGGCATTAATAAAACTAATAGAGCAAATAAATGCAAGCAATAAAGAAACCAATAGTTATAAGCAGGGAACGAGGAGTACTCACCTCCTCAACTGCTAACAGGAAGGATAACTGATAAAAAACTCTACCTTATAAAAAGGATCACAAAAAAGGATTGGAACAATAACATGGGAAGTCTACAAATAGAGAAAACGTTAGATAAGACAAACCGTTTTTTAAACTATCAGATAAAAAACGTTAAATAACTTAAGATAGTGCTTGCCTCGCTTGGACCATGAACACATCGACATTCCCACACGATGGTGATTGGCGATTCTACTAAATCAGAAGCATATCAAAACATGCTTCAAAGAATAATAATCAATTGAAGTTCACAATTACCTTGAAGGTCAAATACACGAGCGGAACACCCAAAAAAACGTTTATTTCTCGAGATACTGACCACGAAGAGGTGAATGGCTGATAAATTTCATGTGGAAGTAGGATTGCACCAAGGCTCGGTGCTTAGTCCGTATTTATTCTCATTAGTTTTGGACCAGATAACAGCGAAATTACAGGGTAACATTCCATGATGCTTAATATATGCTGATGATGTCGTGTTAGTAGGAAATAGTGAAAGAGACTTAGAACAAAAACTGGAACAGTGGACACGAGCTCTGGAGGAAAAAGGTTTAAAACTTATAGGACAAAGACAGAGTATTTGGAATGTTTATTTAAAGATGGAGTTACTACAAATAAAATGGTATCTTTGGATGGTAAACTGATCGGAAAAAGCGATAATTTTAAATACCTGGCATCGGTATTACAGAGTAATGGATAAATAGATGGAGATGAATGCAGTAGAATTAGGGCTGGATGGATGAAGTGGAAGGAAGCAGTGGTGCGTTCTGTGACAGAAAGGTTACAAAGAAGCTGAAAGGATAATTCTATAACACAGCCACAAGACCGGCTATGATGTACGGAACTGGATGTTGAGCAGTGAAAAAGAAAGAGGAACAACGAATGCATGTGGCGGAGATGAGAATGCTTAGGTGGATGAGTGGAGTGACAAGAAAGGATAAAATTAAAAATGAGTATATTAGGGGAAGTCCAGGTGTGGCACCAATTGATGCCAAAATGAGAGAGCATAGATTGAGATGGTTTGGTCATGTTCAACGTCGAGACGTTAATCATCCATACGAAGAGTAGCTGAAGTGCAGATTCCTGGAAGGAGCAGGAGAGGAAGACCAAAAAAGACGTGGGGGGAGACGATTAGGCAGGACATGTTGGTAAAGGAGATTAATATTGATATGATCCAGGATAGAATTGTGTGGAGAAATACAATTAGGGAAGCCGACTTCGAATAGGGATAAGGGAAAGAGAATGATGATGACTGACCACGGAGAGGTGAATGGCCAATTTTAGTCATATCATACTGTATGTTTTTGATGGTGCTGAAAACGAAAATGTGGTTTATTTTTAATTGTGGGGGAACATTTTTAAAATCGCAATTTTACCCCAAAAAAAAAAAAAATAAAATCACGTTTTTTTGCATTTACCTTGTTCCATTTTAATATTTTTTTCTGAAATTTTTATAGTATATAGCTCTAACATTTCTGAAGATAACGTTATCTGCTTCAGGCTTTAATACTTATTTTAATAAAGGTTATAAATTTTTTAAAGGAATAGGTGAGGATTTGTGCATTGCAAAGTTTAATCGCAAAAGTTGTGTGACGAAGTTTACAATTTAGCTTCTTAATCACGTTTATGTTAAAATAGAGAGTGAAGAGAAGTTTTCTGGTAAGCTTTAGATCAAAATATTTTATAGAAAAAAAAATAGTGCAATATTTAATGTTGACATTAGAAATCCCCAATATATCGCTTATTTTTCGAGATACTGACCATGGGTGGTGAATGGCTAATTTTGGTCATAGATGATGAAAAGGTGATGAAAACGAAAATGAAGCTTATTTTAAATTTTAGGTTGGGTAATATTGTCAAAATTGCAATTGTACCCTAACAATAAAAAAAAAATGAAATCACGTTTTTTGCATTTAGCTGGCTGCAACTCTGGTCCGTTTTAATATTTTTTTCTTAAATTTTTACACGATATATCACTCACTTTTTTGAAGACAATGGTTTCTGCTTTAAGCTTTTAGTCTTATTCTAGTAAAAGTTATAAATATTTTAAAGTGCAAGGTGCAGATTCGTGAATTGCAAAGTTTAATCGCAAAATTTGACTGACAAAATTCGAAATTTAGATTTTAAATTGAATTGTTTTCAAAACATGAGTACAAAGAAGTTGTCTGGAAAGTTTTGAATCAAAATGTTTTATAGAAAACAAATGGTGTAACTTTTAACATCGACGTTATAAATCCCCAAAATAACGCCAATTTTTCGAGATACTGGTCATTGGTGGAGAATGGCTAATTTTGGTCTTATTTTATGTTTTTAATGGTGCTGAAATGAAAATAAAATTTATTTTGAATTTTAGGTGGGAGAACATGGTCAAAATCGCAATTTTGCCCTAAAAATAAAAAAAAAATAACACATCTAGATCTAAAACTTCTTTGAACTCTATGGTTTAACATAAACGTAATTAAATAGATAAATTTTAAATTTTTTTAACTAATTTTTGCGATTTAACTTTGCAATTTACGAATCTACACCTTTGTTTTTTAAAAATTTATAACTTTTATGAAGAAAAGACTGAAAGACCATAGTTGCTTTGATAGTCTTCACGAAGATGAGAAAAAATATGCTCCAGAAGTTTCAGAAAAAAATATTAAAATGGGACAAGGTTGTAACGAGTTAACCGTAAAAATTCGTGACTTCATTTTTTTTTTCATTTTTAGGTTAAAATTGCGATTTTGACAATATTCCCTCAAATAAAATTCAAAATAAACCTCTTTTTTATTGTCAGCACCATCGAAAACATAAAATACGACCAAAATTAGCCAGTCACCGCCCATGGTTAGTATCTTGAAAAATAAGCGTTATTTTGGGGATGTATAACGTCTATATTTAAAGTTGCGCCATTTTTGTTCTATAAAACATTTGAAACTAAAACTTTTCAGAAAACTTCTTTGTACTCTAGTTTTTGACATATATGTGACTAATAAGATAAATTTCAAATTTTGCCTTTCAACTTTTGCATTAAACTTTGCAATGCACGAATCTGCACCTTGAACTTAAACAAATTCATGACTTTTACTAGGATAAGACTAAAAACTTAAAACAGATACGATTTTCTTCAAAAAAGTAAGCAACATATAGTGTACAAACCTTAGAAAAAATTATTAAAATGGACCAGAGTTGTAGCGAGTTAAAGGCAAAAAAACGTGATTTCACTTTTTTTTATTTTTAGGTTAAAATTGCAATTTTGACAATATTCCCCCACCTAAAATTTAAAATAAATTTCATTTTCGTTTTCAGTACCGTTAAAAACATTATCTAAGACCAAAATTAGCCATTCACCACCCATGGTGAGTATCTCGAAAAATAACCGTTATATTGGGGATTTCTAATGTTGATAATAAAAGTTGCACTATTTTTTTTTTCTATAAAACATTTTGATCTAAAGTTTTCCAGAAAACTTCTAAACCTGGATCCCGCGTACCAAAAAAAGTCGATTAATAGCAATCTGAAAATTTGTTAATCGCTTAACGGTGTCAAGTCAGACAAGCTTTGATGTACAAGAACACTGCAACAGGGGAAGTTTTAATTGTGGAACAGTTTAAAAATTTGGAACGTCAGATTACGAAAACGTCCCATGCATTTTGTCGGACAGAACAGCTAATTGATTTGTTACCCTTTCATTAAACTCTAATGCAAAAATCAGACTGCTATTACTAACCAACATGATTCCTGTCATTGGACATGGTCTTCGTGTTCCACTCATTAAACTGCCCAGTTGGTGATAAACACCAGTCTGATTTTCGCATGAGAGTTTAATGAAATGGTAACAAATCAATTGGTAGTTCTGTCCGACAAAATACATGAAACATTTTCGTAGTCTGACGTTACAAATTTTTAACCTGTTCCACAATTAAAACTTCCCCTGTTATAGTGTTCCCAAACATCAAACTTTGTCCGACTAGACACCGTTAAGCTATTAACAAATTTTCAGCATGGTATCAATTAACTTTTTTTTGGTACGCTGGATCCAGGTCTATTTTTTGTACTCTCTATTTTAACATTTACGTGATTAAAAGGCTAAATTTTAAATTTCGTCACTCAACTTTTGCGATTAAACTTTGCAATGCTCAAATCCGCACCTTTTCCTTTTAAAAATTCATAACCTTTACCAGAATAAGAATTAAAGCTTGAAACAGGTACCGTTGCCTTCAGAAATTTTAGAGCTATATACTGTAAAAATTTCAGAGAAAAATATTAAAAGGGAACAGAGTTGTAGCGATGTAATCGCAAAACAACGTGATTTTATTTTTTTTATTTTTAGGGTAAAATTTCGATTTTGACAATGTTCCCCCACATGAAATTCAAGATAAATCTCATTTTCGTTTTCAGCACCGTCAAAAATTGTCCATTCACCTCTCCGTGGTCAGTACCTGGTCATTTTGGGATTGCCTGCCACTCGTCTAATAGAGGTAGGTCACATACTAAGAAATAATAAGTACTAATATGCTCAACTAATAGCGAAAGAAAATATCGAAGAAAATAGAGAACTAGAAAGAAAAAGGTTAACGTGGCAAGGGGCTAAGAAGCATCTGACCATGGACAGGGATAAGTTTTAAACAGTTAATAAGAACAGCTGAAGACAGAGCAGAGTTTTAAATTGTAATAACCAACTTGCATTTAGGAGAGGGTACTTAAAAAAAGAATGGCGTAGAAAAACAGGAAAACCGAGAAAAGGATTAATCGCTGATGTAGAATATACACATATCGAAAAAGTTTAGAGATATATTATGAAACAGAAGAATTTCTTCTTTCATTGTTTTGGATAAATAATAACCGATTTGAAGTGATGTGTATTGTACGTACAACAAAATTTGTTGAAATGCCAAAAATAACGAGAATACCATTATAGACCGGGCCCTGGAAGCATTTGAGTATGCAAAACCTGAGGACCGGCAACTATGTTCGGATCCTTTGTTTTTTGTAAAACTTTCTTTGTATTTCTTGGGTCATTCTAAGCAAAAAATGTTCTTACAAGTTTTTTCGTAAAATGTATAGTTTTCGAGATAAACGCGATTAAACTTTAAAAAAATCGAAAAATTGCAATTTTTGAACCCGAATAACTTTTGATTAAAAAATAAAATAGCAATTCTGCTTGCAGCATTTGAAAGTTTTAGTCAAATTATACGCTGTTAGTTAATTTTTTATTGTTAAACAAAGCTATAAACAAACAGTATTTGAGCGTTTTTTCGCATGTCCGCACCGCGCCAATGATTAAAACTGAACGGAACCGACTACATAGGTAGGACTTCCTAGGTGCGGTGCGGATATGCGACAAAACGTTCAAACACTGTTTGTTTATAACTTTGTTTAACAATAAAAATTAATTTTTAGGAATGCAAATAATCCAATAGGGTATAATTTGACTTGAACTTTCAAATGCTGCAAGCAGAATTGCTATTTTATGTTTTAATCAAAAGTTAAATAGTGGAAGAGGCAAAGAAGCATTGGATATAAATTCGGATCATTCTCCTCTTCTTAGTCTCAGTGACACTCTCATACAGAAAGAAAATCCACCACGATTAACAAATAAGTGTATAGACTGGACTAGTTTCCAATTACAATTAGAATTATTCTGGCTCATGAAAAACCCCCGAGGAATTAGATGAAGCTGTAGAAAAAATTACGAATAATATCCAGCAAGCAGCTTGGAATAATTCACCAACTATTATCCAAAGAACTAAAGGCAAAAATTATTCTAAAGAAATAAGGGATATGATAGCCGAAAAGAGAAAACTACGACGAAACTGGCACATGACTAGAAATCCTGCAGATAAAACTATTTTAAACAATATCACACAAAAACTAAAGGCAGAAATCAAACGCCTACAACAAGAGTCCATAGAGGAGTACCTCAGTGAACTAAGCGCTAATAAATCGACAGACTACCCTCTGTGGAAAGCAACCAAACGATTTAAAAGACCAATTATACAAAATCCTCCTATTAGGAATAGAAAAGGTACCTGGGCTCGTAGCAATGAACAAAAAGCTATAATATTTGCAGATCAGTTAGAAAATACAATCAAACCACATACTGGAGAAGATCTTCAAGAACCAATTGAACTAAATGATAAAAACACATAAATCAACCCTGTTACTTCTAATGGATTAGAGACAGAAACAAAGCACAATTTGAATCCGAAAAAAGCGCCTGGTTTTGATTTTATTACTGGTGAGATTTTAAAACAGCTGCCGAAGAAAACGATTATAGAACTAACGCACCTTTTCAACGCTTCATATAGACTTAAATATTAAAAATCCACTAGGAAGAATTTCCTGTAGCTGGCTGTATACCATTAATTACAAGTAAAATTTAATAAAAAATTTTGGTCTTGGTAAAAGGTATATTATTTTAAAAAGCCCTATAGGGCTACAAACATCGAACAGAACGTTTTCGCTCTAAAAAGAGCATCATCAGTGTTGCCTAAAATAAGTATAACCATATTAATTATCAAAATGTTGAACTTAAAGTGATGACCAAGGTAGAATCAAAGTTTGGTTATACTTACAAGAACATGGTGAGCCAACCAAAAAAATATAAAAAAAATACGAAGGTCAAATTTTGAGTCAAGGTTTGACCTTCGTATTTTTTGGTTGGCTCACCATATTCTTGTAAGTATAACCAAACTTTGATTCTACCTTGGTCATCACTTTAAGTTCAACATTTTGATAATTAATATGGTTATACTTATTTTAGGCAACACTGATGATGCTCTTTTTAGAGCGAAAACGTTCTGTTCGATGTTTGTAGCCCTATAGGGCTTTTTAAAATAATATACCTTTTACCAAGACCAAAATTTTTTATTAAATTTTACTTAAATATTAGTTGTGGAAAGTGGTAGAGGTGATAATGATAACTAAACCTGGCAAACAACCTCACCAAGTAACGTCGTACAGACCAATATCACTCATCCCTGTGATAGCAAAACTGTATGTAAAAATGCTCCTAAATAGGCGGAACCCAATAGTTGAGGTTAGAACTAAACTCATCCCACCAATTTGGTTATAGAGAGAGCCGTTCTACTATTGAGCAAGTGCATAGCATCACTGACATGATAGAAATGGCACTGAAAGAAAAAAAAGTTTGCACCACTGTCTTCCTGGATATGGCCCAAGCGTTCGACAAGGTATGGCACAAAGGATTAATACATAAACTGCGCTATCACCTACCAGAACAGTACGCCAAACTCTTAAAATCATACATATCAGACAGATGCTTCAGAGTAAAGCAGGAGGAAGCATACTCTGATTTGACACAGACTAGAGCTGGTGTTTCACAAGGAAGTGTCCTTAGACCAGTTCTGTACATTTTATATACCAGAGATACCCCTCAACTACGTCAAGATACTATTGCTACATTTGCAGATGACACAGCAATTATCTCAGTTGGAAATAATCATCAAGAAGCGGTACATAACCTACACAACTCCATAGATCAGATACATAAATGGATTAAAGCATGGAGAATCAAGTTTAATGAAACCAAATCCATACATATTGATTTTATCAATAAAAGCAGGCAATACATACCAATCAAAATAAATGATATCTAGATTCCATATGAGAACACTGCAAAATATCTGGGTATCACTCTTAATGCAAGACTCAGGTGGAAACACATACTAAAAAGAAAATACAAGAGCAGATATAAAAAAATTTATTGGCTGCTTGGACGTGACTCCAAATTATCAGTCCATAATAAGTTGCTACTCTACAATCAAATCCTCAAGCCTGTCTGGAGTTATGGCATACAACTATGCAGATCTGCCAGCGAAAGTAATATACAAATAATTCAACGCTTCCAAAACAAGGTACTAAGGAACATCATAGATGCCCCCTGGTACATTAGAAACAGTATCATACACAATTATCTGGGAACTGACACCGTTAGACAGACTATATTTAAACTTGCCAGGAACCACGAAGATAGGATCCATTGTCACGTGAATGTTGAGGCCCTCCAGCTACTTGACAACACCAACCAGACCAGAAGACTTAAAAGAACCAAACCATATGAGCTAGTGTAGTGTCCATAGTGCGGTACTAAACCATATGAGCTAGTGTAGTGTGCAGAGTGCGGTAGTGTACACATTAATTGCAGTGTAAGTAAGCGATATGCTAATACAACCTAAAGAAATACTGATGAGTAAGAGTTTAGCTTAAAAAAATGTAGTTAGGTTAGGTTAGAATTAAGTTGCTCATTGTTCCAATAGTGAACAGATTGTACTATCTGACAAACGAGTCCTGGCGGCTGACCTTGCCCGAAAATACACAGCGATAAATGCACAATACGACAAGGTCACGCGCCACGTCTCGCTTGTTCGATAGTAATGTTACTCCGAGAGGAGCATGAAAAAAAAAGTTATTCGGGTTCAAAAATTGCAATTTTTCTATTTTTTTAAAGTTTAACCGCGTTTATCTCGAAAACTATGCATTTTACGAAAAAACTTCTAAGAACATTTTTTGCTTAGAACGACCCAAAAAAATTTAAAAAGAAGTGTTGTTTTGCGAAAAATTACTTTTGATCTGCCTCAGTTTTTCATTGTTTAAGGTCTCAGGTAAAAGAATCCAAACATAGTTGCCGATCCTCAGGTTTTGCAGACTCAAATGCTTCCAGGGCCTGCACTACTAAGTACAATTAAAATGTATATTTATTAAAAATAAAACTGTAGCCCAATCATTTGCATCCCCGTTTTAATATTTTTAGCATCACTCAAATATTGCAGAGAGTTTGCGTTTGGAGAAAGGTGGACATCACAATGGCCTTCGACTGTGGAGATTGGCTTCATGGAGACGATTTCTTACAGTATCCTGGCTTATGATTACCCGGTGTGCTCGCTGCATGTGGCATATCAATTTAGGTATTGTGATACTATAAAATTTTTGGTTGCGTTCTAGCGGTTAGCACTAAAAACCGATTTTGAGCTGCAGATGTAGCACGCTCACGTCTTGGATGACGTTTGGCTGGACTTCCAGTGTCACAAAAACGACAGCGTAATAGTTTAAGAGACTCCTATGCGTTCAGCTCTACATTAGTTTGCCGCAAGTCACCTTAAAGGAGGCCCATAGACCTATTCATCTCATCCAAAGTTCGGCGACGTCGTTCCATGATAAAAAATATTATATTCAATGTACTAACTAAAAAGTAATTTTATAGCCCGAAAAAAATTTAAATTACCAGAATATTTACTGCTGTACACAAACTACAGTTTTTTCCTCTCCTGTTAAAACTTTGACAAATATTCGTTTCATATCACTTTGGCCGTTTTGTTTTACTCCCAAAAACCAACAGGCTGAGCAACTGTAGGCGAGGGCTTATACAGAACTTAAATTTGAAGTGTCGCCCTTCTCCTTCTCTCCGTCTTTATCCTTTATAAATGAATTAATATGGATCACGGTGTTACACTCGTTATTTTTAGTGTAGCAAATTTATTATTCAATTAAACTGTAATTACAGTTATTTATTCGTCAATTTATTATAGTGAGCTTCATATAAATGCCACGTTCAATGGTCAGCTGTTCATTTTTCATCTTGATATTGATGAGATTTCAGTTTACGGATAAAAGCAATTATGATTTAATTGAAATAGACAATCAGCAACAAAGTAATAATACCTTCTATGAAGTAAAGTAATCAAGGATTGGATGTATTGAGCATCGCTTAATAAATACGAAATTATTGTAAAAAAAAATCAAATTACAAACTTATTACATTCATAAATGCATCTTGGGAAAGTCAAACAATTTTAACAACATATAATTTTACATTCGACGAGTGTCGAATTGCAAAGGTAAACCGACCTCTTCTCTATCTATGAAAAAAAACTACATAGGTAATAATATCGACGGATGAAAGGTAAAAGGTTGTAACCCACAAATCAACTTTTTTCAGGAAGTAGAACAAACGCTAGACGCTAAAGAATAACTAGAAACCATAGTACAAAGCTGTCCTATAAATGACGTAAAATTATTAATAGGAAATTTTAATGCAAAGCAGTAAATCAAATTAACCACGTAGTGGTCGACGCACGACATTTCAGCGACATAATAGACGTAGGGGCAATACGCGAAGCAAACAAAGACTCGGACCACTACCTAGTAAAAACAAAAATAAGAGCTAGAATCTCCCATGCAAAGAAAGTTAAAGGAGTTAAAGAGAAAAGGTTTAACGTAGAAGCGTTAAAAACCCAACGATATATAGCCAAAAAATTCGAGGAAAGTCTGGAACGTAAGCTACAGGGCTATACAGGCGATATAATTGAAGATGTTGATAACTATTGGAGGCGCTGTGGAACCATATTGGAAGAGGTAGCAACTGAGGTGATTGGAAGGCAAAAGTGTGAAAAAATAGGTTCGGACTGGTATGATGATGAATGTGCACAAGCCACACACAGAAAAGTCAAGCATATGCAAGGCTCCACGCACGAAGAACGAGACAAGTAGAAAAATGTGTAGACAGCTGAGACGAGATGTATAACGAATACTGAAAAGAAATAAGTAGGAGCATATAGAAAATCAACTGAAACAACTCGAGAAGTATAACACATAAATGGAAACGCGATAATTCTACAAGAAGATTAACCAGACAAGAAAGGAATCCAAACCTAGACTATCAATAATTAGAGACAGAACAGGAGAAATAATTGGTGATCAGGACGAAATACTAGAAAGGTGGACAGAACATCTTGAGGGTAGACTAAATATATGAAGTGAGATTAGGTTGCAAGAAGTAGATATACAGCTCGAAGACATGGACGACGAAAGAGAGAAAGATAACATCTTAACAGAGGAAGAAGTCATCAAAGCAATACAAAAATTGGAAGAAAACAAAGCTCCAGGACCTCGATTTTTGACCCTTCGCTTCGTTATCGATCATTCGCTATCTGTACACTAAACACATACGAAGCGAATACGTTTGATAACGAAGCGAAGGGTCAGAAATCAAGGTTCTGGATCAGATAGCATACCTTCTGAACTTTTAAAACAGGGCGCAAAAAATCTTACATACATTATAAATAGGCTAGTAGAACTGATTTGGAAGCAGGTGAAACTACTAGAAAACTGAAACGTGGGTATAATTGTACCTATTAATAAGAAAGGAGAATAAGCAGTTTGTGATAACTATAGAGGCATTACCCTGCTAAACGTGACCTACAAAATATTGGCCTACATTCTTTACAATTGATTGTCGGGATATTGTAAAAGCATAGTAGGCAAATACCACTGCGGGTTTCGCAAAGAAAAGTCTACTATCCATAAAATATTTCTTCTAAGACAAGCTTTGGAAAAAATATAATGAGTATGGAATTGATATTCACCATTTGTATATGGATTTTAGATGTGTCTATGATAGAAACGCATTATACAGGGTGGCCCCAAAAATAGTGCGTTCCTTTATAAGGTATGGATATAATACACAATGTAGAACAAAAAATCCTATAACATTTTTTTCTAAAGTTAACCGTTTCCAAAAAAATTGCACTGTTCTCCATATAAGCGAACTTATAGTTTCATAAAATAACTAATCTGGCATCACTGTACAAGTACTATTTGTGACTTCGGTTATGGACACCAGAAATGTAGGTTAGACAGGTAGACACCTACAAAATAATTATACCATCCCATGTTTGAAAATCAAACAAAACAAGAATTTGTTTGTTTGTGTAGGAGGAAGACAGGGTTTAATGTAAATACAAAAGGCCCATGCGACAACTATTTTTGAATTGTGACTGTGTCTATCTTTAGATTTTTGTATACATATTTGTCAGATTTCAATTTGCATACCAAAATGTATTTTGGTTTTTTGGCCAAACGGTTGAATTTAGAAAATAATGGTAAAAGACTTTTTTGCTCTACATGGTGCCCTCTACCTATCGACCAGGACGGATATGTGAAAAAACGTCTACGTTTGGATGTGCGAGGTGGCATTCGGATTTTTGCAGATACAGTTAGGTGACAACTTCAACAATAATAATTAACTTATGCTCCTTCTCAAATATGCCCGGAACATTAATAAAAAAAAAATAAAACATTTAAAAATTTCGAAAAGCATCGATTTTTTTCAATTTTCTTTGCTTATAACTTTAAAACGATTCATTTGGGAACAAAGTTGTAAAGAAATAAAATAAAGATAATTGAATTTTGTATGATTACTGACTGGCTAAAAATGTCTTAAATTATTACCCCTTCTGCAAAATAGCAATAAATACAAAATAAGGGGGCGAAATAAGCCTGTTTTTATTCAGTGTTTTTGAACCACTTTGGTTGCCCTTAGAACTTTCGTAATTCTCTTAGAAAATTCTTATAATATACGTAAATCGTTTACCAAATTTCATTAAAATTGACCTGATAGATTTTGCAGAATAATTTTGCAATCTAAATTTTTTTAAAAAATTTCCTCTTTATAAAAACTTTCTGAAGAAAAAGTAGATCATTCAGAAGTTCGCTAATTATTTTACATATAAGAAGGACGTTCTCTACCTATCTAATACACTTTACATAATTAAAATCGGATTATTTAAGCGCCCTCAGCACTGTTTTAAAATTATAAACAATTTTTTGGCTTATAATAAACAAATACATACAGTTCGGACGTTTGAGTTGGCATAATTTTATTTTCTTGATAATAGGCGACTCTGAAGATAAATCCCGAAACAGGTCGATTTTTATTTTTAAATTATAATTTTTTGGTATATACACTATATACACTAGTGACGTCATCCATCTAGGCGTGGTGACGTAATCTATGATTTTTTTAAATGAGAATAGGTCCCGTGTGATAGTTCAATCGAAAGGCTATATATTTTGTATTCACTAATATAAACATTAACATAATTATTTATACAGGGTTTGAAAAAAAAATTTTGAATTAAATTAATTCCAATATTTAGATTACGTCATCACACCCAGATGGATGACATCACTAGTATGATATTTACGTCAAAAAATAATAATTTAAAAATAAAAATCGATCTGTTTCGGGATTTATCTCCAGAGTGTCCCATTCTCAAGAAAATGAATTTATTCCAACTAAAACATCCTCACCGTATTTGCTTATAAGCCAAAACATTGTTTATAACTTTAAAACAATACTGAGACTGCTAAAATAATCCGAACTTTTTAAAAAAAAATTAGATTGCAAAATTATTATGCAAAATCTATTAGGTCGATTTGAATTAAATTTAGTGGACGGTTTAAGTATTTTATAAGAATTTTCTAAGCGAATTATGAAGGTTCTAAGTGCAACCAAAGTGGTTGAAAAACATTGAATAAAAACAGTCTTTTTTGTTCCTTATTTTCTATTTATTGCTATTTTGCAGAAAGGGTAATAATTTAAGACATTTTAAACCAATCGTATATTATATAAAATTCAATTATCTTTATTTTATTTTTCTACGACTTTGTTCCAAAATGAATCGTTTTAAAGTTATAAGCAATGAAAGTAGAAAAAAATCGATATTTTTCAAAATTTTAAAATTTTTCTATTTTTTTAATGTTCCGGGTATATTTGAGAAGGAGCATAAGTCAATTATAATTACTGAAGTTGTCACCTAACTTTATCTGCAAAATTCCGAATGCCACCTCTCACATCCACCTCAAAACAGATACTTCCTCGTCTACTATACCTTTAAGGAACGCACTATTTTCGGGGACACCCTGAAGAAAGTCAACGTAGAATTTAATAGTGGCGTTGGTGAAAGCAGCCCTCTCAACAATCGAATGTAAGTTTAGAGTGCAGAATGAAATATCAAGAACTTTCCAGATACAAACAGGACTTCGACAGGGAGATAGCATATCGTGCCTTCTATTCAACATTGCCCTGAAGAAAGCTGTTAGAGAATCTGGAGGGAAACAAGAGGGACCATTATTAATAGGAGTATACAAATACGATCGTATGCAGATGACATTGATATCATAGCAAGAAGAAAGGCGGACCTGGTTCAATCGTTCACGGCATTGGTATCAACAGCAAAATCAATGGGGCTACAAGTTGACACTAATAAAACTAAGTATATAAAGGTCACAAATAATATAATTAAGTAGCAGAACCCGAAGATCTAACGGTTGGAATGGGTTGGAACATATAGTTTTGAAGGAGTAAGAGAGTTCGCATATCTAGACGGCTCACAAATCAACCAAAGTAATATAGTTTAATACAGATTAAAGATACTTTTAGCATCAAAAATAGTCACAACAAGAACAAAAATATTAATATACAGAACTCTAATCAAGCCCGTCCTCACTTACGAGTCAGAAAATTATACGATAACAAAAAGTGATGAATTAAGCTAATATTTTTTTTCATTAGTTTATAGATAAATCATTAATCTATAAACTAATAAAAAAAAATTAGCTTAATTCTTAGGATACTTCCTAAAAAAAAGTTAACTTTTGAGTTACAATCTTTTTAATTTTGAACCCTCGTTATAAACTTGAGAAATTCTTTCTTGGATCTACAGCGCTAACAGAGTCTTAGCAGCGTTTTCTCCACTCTTGCACTTGAGAACAATAACATAAGCATTAAAACTACATATTACTTTTATAAAATTTATTATTTAATAATATTTTTCTACAATCGTGTTAAAAATGCAATTTTTAGCACTCCATACGAGCGTTAAAAATGCTACTTTAAGGCACTAGTGCTTTAAAATTTTTAAGGCACTGCAGTTCGTATTGACTGTAATTACGTTTGTAGAAAAAATATTGTATGATATGCGTGTTAAATAGTATATTAAGTATGGAAAACGGTAAGGGTTTTATACCGATCAAAGACAATTGTTTGGAGGGGGAGCGGAGCGACGACTCCAATTATTGTCTGAGATCGGTTGCCCTTAACGTTCGACATGCTTATAACGTTTTTTGCACGATTGATACCATTATAAATTATAAAATTAAACATTTTCGTCATATTGACTAGTTTCATTCATTTTATCAAGATAGATACTTTGGTTGTTAGGTAGTAACTAGGGTGCATAACAACAATGGAGAATTGAATTTTTATTTAGTTGTCAATAATTTTAAGTACAATTTTGATTATTATAAATTAATATTAAGAGATTTTTTAACTCGACGGTAAGTGAATTACTTACCGTCGAGTTGGAGTACTTACCGTCGAGTTGGATTACTTACCGTCGAGTTGCTAGTAAATGTCACCTACTGACGTAAAATCTGTCACGGTAAACAGTCAAAAATGATCAATCGTGCAAAAAAGTACATTTTTAAGGCACTCATGTGAATTGCAGAACTCGCTTGGCTTATCTGCAAACTTTCAAATGCGTGCCTTAAACGTGTACCTTTAACACTTATATAATAAATAACTATTAATAATAAACAAAAAAAAAATACTTTTTGATGGATTCGAACGTTACTTGATGGAAATTCATTTTATCTAACAATATAACACTGAAAACTTTTGATTTCAAAACTTCCACAAAATTTACTGTAACTTAATGTCACCACAGCGGTTTCAGCAGAGTGCCTCTCTTAAGTGATTTATTTTACTGGTGTCTGCATTTTAAAGTCTCCAACTGAATAGGTCGGAGAACTGATTCTCCAAAGGAAGACAAATGAAGACGCATTTCTTGGCTTCAAATTTACGAAAGTGGTATAACACGACTACTACTGAACTGTTCCGCGTTGCGGTAAACAAAGTCAAGATAGCCATGATGATCCCCAACATTCGGAACGGATAGGCACTTTAAGAAGAGGAGCTGAATAGGTTGAGGAGTGGAGAGATGTTTGTCTCAAGTTGGCAATTGAGAATAATTATATCTCTATTTTTCATTTATTAATTTCCATAGATTCTAATAAAGACAGCTTAAAGCCTTTATTTTAAATATGAAGACTTTGCAATTGTTCACTAAAAGAATAATTATGATCAAGAAGGTGTAAGGCGTAAGGAGCATTTTATTCTTGTAATAGGAGTCTTTCAAGGGGCTGAATGCAAGGACTGCGAGGTAATAGTTAGGTGAGACCGTCAGCCAACAACATAAGCTGCTTGTTCTGGACATCGAAGTAAAAAAGCGAAACTAAACAAAATTATCGGAGAGGACGACAAAAAATCACGTGGCGGATGCTAAAAGATGAGAAAGAAGGTCTATTCAGGGAAAGAATAGTAGAAAAAATATGTTGGAATATGAAAGGAAGCCCTAACACAATTTGAAGAAAAATGGCCAACATTATTAAAGAGACTGCTATTGACATACTTGGGAAAACGTCAGGAAAAAGTTTGAGGATACAGAGACTTGGTGGTGGTCAAATGAAGTACAAGGAAAAATAAATGAGAAGCGAACATTATATAAAAATTGCCAAGAAACCAGATCCGACACAGATCTACAAAGCTATATGGTGGAAAAAAAGGAAGCGAAAGTAGCAGTAGCAAAATCCAAAGCAGAAGCGTATTCAAGACCATACGAGAAACTTGATACCAGAGAAGGCGAAACGAAGATATATAAAATAGCCAAACAGAGAGCAAAAGAAAGCAAAAGATTTTAATCAGATTATATGTACCCGAGATGAAAATAATAAAATACTAATTCACGAAAAGGATGTCAAAAAGAGATGGAGAAAGTACTAAAGTACTTTGAGAGCTTATTAAATGAAGAATTTGACAGCCAGCCTCTAGAGTCAACGGATACAGTAGCAGCAATGGTCACCAATATAACAAACGAAGAAGTGGCTCAAGCGCTTCAAAAAATAAAGAAAGGAAAAGCGGTAGGACCAGACGATATTCCGGGGAAGTATGGAGAGCATTGGGAGAGACACGAACAAGGTGGCTAGCAGGTTTATCTAATAGAATTATTATCATCAGCATCATGGCTTATTCACTCCTGGCGGAGTGTTCGCCGCCCTTTTGGTCTCTCTGATTCATTTGTTGCGGAGAATAAGTCGGCTGTTGTCTTTTATTATTATAGCAGCGTGTATGATTTGGCCCTGTCTACAATTTTCCTCAATTCTTTCCGGTCCTTACAACGCTCCTTCCAATTGTAGATTCTCAGCTTCTTTATATCTCCTAGGACTTGATCTCTCCATCTTGTTTTGGGTCTTCCCCTCGGTCTCCCTGTTGTTGGTCTCCAGCCAGTTATTAGCTTTAGCGTAGAGTCTGGGTTATCTCTTTCTGTGTATCCCAGCCACCTGAGCCTTTGCGCCTTCACGAACTTGATTATGTCTTTACCCTGGATGACTTCTTTAATTTCTTCATTTGTTAATCTTTTAAATTCGCCAACACTTATCCTCACCGGTCCCATTATTCGTCGAATTATCGTTCTCTCTAAGATTTCCAAGCTCACTTCATCTTTTTGTGTTAGGCACATCGTCTCTGCACCATAGGTGATCACTGGCCTGATTACAGTAAATTTTTAATTTGGTTTTCTTACTAATGTGTTTTTCTTTCAAGAATTTTTGGTAGTTCCAGTAGGTTTTATGACCCAGTAGGATGCAATAATTTATTTCATCCGCTCTATCATTTCTGCCATTCACCATCACTCCCAAGTATTTAAAACGGTGTACTCTTTCAGATGTATGTCTATGCACCAAGCTTAATTTCTTTGTCGATATTCGTATTCCCTCTTGAGCACTTGAGGTATTTCGTTTTGCTTTGGTTTATTACTAGCCCTCTCTTCTCTGCTTCTTTATCTAGTATTAATATTATATTCTGCATGGTTTTTAAATCTCTAGTAACCAGTGCAATACCGTCTGCATACGCTATCAGTTGGGCTGAAGATTCGATAATAGTTCCCCTAATTTTGGCTGCTCTTACTGCACCCTCTATGGCAATGTTAAATAATGTTGTTGACAGGGAGTCTCCCTGTCTGACACCTAACTCCATTTGTACTTCATCTGACGGGCCTTCCCTTCTTAAGAGTCGTGCCTTGGATTCCTTCATCGGCATTTTCGTGAGACTTATTAGTTTTTCTTGAATGCCTGGTTGGTTCATATCATTAATTAGCTCCTTCCTTATTAACTGTCAAAGGCTTGCTTGTAGTCAATAAACAGTTTATAGAGATCTATTTCGTTCTCGTAACCTTTTTCGACGATTTGCGTTACAGTGTGTATTGCGTCTATTGTTGACTTACCTTCTCTAAATCCATGTTGGTATTCACCTATTTTTGTTCTCGTTTCTGTTTCTATTCTTTGTCTGATCAAATTAGTTAATATTTTGTACATTGTATTTAAAGCGTGATCTCCCTGGTTAGTGCATTTCGTCTTGTCGCCTTTTTTAGGAATTGGTGTTATCAGACCGCAATTCCAGTCGTTCGACATGCGTTCTTCTTCCCATATTTGTTCTATCAGCTTGTGGATGAATAAAATTATGGAAGTTGGACAAATTCCAGACGAATGGAGAAGCAGTATATTAGTACCTGTCTACAAAAACAAGGAAGATATACAACAATGTACGAACTACAGGGCTATAAAACTGCTTAGCCACACCATGAAAATATGGGAAAGAGTAATTGATAGACGGATACGTGAAGAGACCGAAATATCCGAGAATCAGTTTGGCTTTATGCAGGGTAGATCAACAACAGATGCAATTTTCATTATAAGGCAGTTGATGGAAAAATACAGGAGTAAAGAAACAAACGCTTATATGGTATTCATTGATCTTGAGAAAGCATATAATAGAGTTCCTCAAGAGATTCTGTGGTGGGCACTCAATAAGAAAGGAGTCCCTGACGAATATGTAAAGATTGTGAGATATGTATGAGGGAGTAACGACTAGTGTTAGGACAGGTGTGGGAGAGACTGATAAATTTCAGGTGAAAGTAGGATTGCACCAAGGCTCGGTGTTTTGTCCTTATTTATTCTCATTAATTTGGACCAAATAACAGTGAAACTGCAGGGTAGAATTCCATGGTGCCTAATCTAGACTGATTATGCAGTTGTGTTGGGATACACGGCATCTCTAAGTAATCTTCTTATTAAAACAAATCCTTTTAATAATTAAAAATGTCTTTAGCAAAACAACTACGTTGGTTGATAGTAAATACGATCGACCTACATTAGCACATATCGGTGTAACAGTTTAGGTTTGACCAAGGTCGGTTTGAAATAACAATAGTATTCATTATTTTTATAACCTAGTCGACTCAGCGCTTTTAACCAAAACAATCTTACTTTCATTATATACCAAAACAATAAACAGGAGAAGACTAATTATTATTTTCTAATTCCATTGCGAACAGTAAGTCATTAATATTTGAGATCCCAAAGGGAAAACATCACAGCTACTGAGAACTAACGTACCACCAGCTCTTTACCGTTAGTACTCTAACTTACAAAATAAATGCATCTACGGTGATACGAGTTATTTCATCAACCCTTATGGTAGGGGGTAACCAACCCTTAATTATCTGAGGTAGCTCAGAAGCTAGGAGCTACCATATAGTGTTAATAGGAAAAATTGAAAGAGACTTAGAACAAAAACTGGAACAGTGGAGACAAGCTCTAGAGGAAAAAGGTTTAAAATTTAGTAGGATAAAGACAGAGTATTTGCAATGTTCATTTAAAGATGGAGTTACTACAAATAACATGGTATCTTTGGATGGTGAACTGATTGTAAAAAGCAATAGTTTTAAGTACCTGGGATCGGTATTACAGAGTAATGGAGAAATAGATGGAGATGCACGCAGTAGAATTAGGGCTGGATGGTTGAAGTGGAAGGAAGCGAGTGGTGTGCTGTGCGACAGGAAAATTCCAATGAAGTTGAAGGGAAAATTCTATAAAACAGCCATAAGACCGGCTATGATGTACGGAACTGAATGTTGGGCAGTGCAACATAAAGAGGAACAACGAATGCATGTGGCGGAAATTAGAATGCTTAAAAGGATGAGTGGAGTGACAAAAAAGGATAAAATTAAAAATGAGTATATTAGGGGAAGTCTAGGTGTGGCACCAATTGATGCCAAAATGAGGGAGCATAGGTTGAGATGGTTTGGTCATGTTCAACGTCGAGACGCTAATCACCCAATACGAAGAATTGCTGAAGTGCAGATTTCTGGAAGGAGTAGGAGAGGAAGACCAAAGAAGACTTGGGGGGAGACAATTAGGCAGGACATGTTGATAAAGGGGATTAATATTGATGTGACTCAAGATAGAATTGTGTGGTGAAATTCAATTAGGGAAGCCGACCCCGCATAGAGTTAAATCAAAGAGAATGATGAATAGATTTTCAAAGTTTTTTTTAATTTAAATGTATGAACTTGAATGTAATGTTTCTCGATTACACGTTAAACGTTATAAATTGTCGCCTTTGTCGCATTATAGCGAAAATGATCCAGTGGTTACGTTACTTTGTGATACAGATACGACACAATTTGTGATAGGAGAATCCGAGTTTCGAGTTCATATCTCAGCCATCCCAATAACTTTTTTTCAATATAATTCTTTGTGTTCATCGAATGTACACTAGATTTTTTCTATTCTGAATATATTGAAAACAAATATTGGGATGCCTGACAAATGAACTCGGATTACCCGATCACATTTAGCGTTGTAACCACTATAACTACAAAAACCATTTTGGTGATAATAGTTAAATGGATTACATTATTATTATACATTTGGACTCGATAACTTCTAAACGGCTTAACCGATTTTGACACTAAACATGAGTTTCAAGTAGTATCTGATGCATCCAATGTCAAATATGCTAATTGAAGGATTATAAGATTTAGTGAGCTTGAAAAACTGTTGTCCCCATAGAAAATAAACGTTATCATATTTATGAGGCCTTTAGCTTAAAAGTTCGAATTTTCCTAGATTTGAGGTATACACCGTTAGGCGCGCCTGGAGTCTTCCTACAAACGCTCAGTTATTGGCGCAATTTGAAGATTTAAATTGTGAGTAATTGTCGAAAAACCAAAAATTTCAAAGTTCAGTTTTTCAGTTCTTCAGCTATACTGAGCCGTGTTTATGTCTGGTCCTGACCACTTAGACAAAATTTGAAAGATTAAGTAAATTCAAAGTTTATTATTTGGTGCATTTCCGGTTTTCCCGTCGCTCATTGAACATAAGATACATACCCCCAAAAAATATGCCGTTTTGTACCTACCCAGTCCTATATCTGGCTTATGGGTGATCAAAAGTCACAAACTACACCGGTTTTAAATCAGCCCTGACCCTTCTTGCAACATAGAAAAAATATTCAGATCGGTATAACTTTTCCACATATCTATATACATACAAACATACATACATACAAACATTCTTCCCTTTTTAAAAGAAATTGAGTCAAATTTTGGAGCTCGATAACTTTTAAATGGTACAACCAATTTTCAAACTTATACATGCATTGGAAAGGTAATGATCAACATTATCAGAAGGAGAGGTCGGACTAACATTTTCGAAATTTTTTGGAGATTTTAGGGACGAGGACGA
The DNA here is from genome assembly GCF_917563875.1 of Diabrotica virgifera virgifera. NCBI lineage: Eukaryota > Metazoa > Arthropoda > Insecta > Coleoptera > Chrysomelidae > Diabrotica > Diabrotica virgifera. Next base: position 109,023,034 of record NC_065451.1, on the reverse strand, counting down.
AAAACAGACCCAAAATGGAGAGGGATGGAGAACCCACACACTTTGACCAAAATGGATGGCTGACATATCGATTGGTTGGTCTTTACCGAAACTTTAAGATGGGATTTAGCTCATTTCTCAATTCAGCAAGGATGACAGAATCGAAAACTTCGCGTATATATTATAGTGTCACATGTAGGGGGTATGCACCACTGGCTAGAATTGTGGTTCTCTGGGATTTCATAGTTGTTTAAATTGTTGTACGATAAATAAACAAATTTATAATAAAGCCCTTTGTTATTATTCTTATGGCTCTTATAATTTTGAAAATAATGAGCAATAACTAATTTTACAAATTCAACAAGTTGTATCCTACACAATTAAAATACATAAATAGTTAACCTTTGAAACGGACTTAAACCAAAAGAGCAACCAAATAAATTATATCTTTATATTGGGTTTGTTCCAACATGAACTTTTGGACGGCCCAGAAACCGTCACGAAACTACTTGTACCGTTTGTTGTGCGCATGTTCGTAATTGTACCGCCCAGTTATCGTCCCATGACGGTAATCATATATTTGTCATTTTTGTTGGTGACAGCTTGTGTGCTTTTAGTCGATCAAAGGCTCAAAAAATTTAAAGAATTAAATCCTAGTGCTCAAGTCAGTCCAACCAGCACATTATGCATTTGCCCGATTACTGAAATGATCATCACGAAACCGTCACCGAAAGATCACAATTCTTGTTGGAACAGTGGGAAGGACGATCCGATGACGATCATATTTTTGTTGGAACGGATTTTCTTTACTGCGCAGGAGCGTTACCGTTTCGTGACGGTTCTCGGTCGTGTTGGAACAAACCTATTATAAGAGTACTCACTTATTGTAAAATTATTTTTATGCCGCTTCAATTTCTTCATTTAATTGATTTTACAACTGATTAATCAAACGATAAGAATGACATCTAAATTTGCAGTAAACAACTTTGAAGTAATCCTTTCTTCAGGATGTAGTATTAGGCCATTCACTCACGGTAAAATATTACAAAACCTCCAAAGGAACCGCTTGGATAAATATAAATTTCACATACCTAACATGTAAAAAAAGTGATACTGTGTCGATGTGTGATTTTGCTCTTGGGGTGGGTGTTATCCCTTCTTGGGTGTGAAAAATATATGTTCAAAATAAGTCCAAAATTGCATGAACTAACTAATTCTGAGTAACTTTTGTTCTGCTGAGTCTTTTCTCTAAGTCAATACGTCTCAAGTGTATTGCGAGTGAAAATATTAATTAAAAAAAACACGTTTTTAGACGGTTTTCGCAAATAACTCGACTTAAGTACTTATTTTGTTGACAAAAAATATTTTTAGTAAAAACCTAAAAAGGTGAAAAAATTTGTGTATATATGAAGCATGTAAACCCAACAGAACCAGAATTTTACTTAATGAAAAATAGGTTCTTGTTCGTAAAATTCCAAATCGAATATTTCGGGAAATATTTCAATCACTTTTCGGGAAAATCTCGTAGCGGTGTTAGTCACATCTTTGCTATTTTATTTTCAAATAATTATTTTAATCTATTTTCTCCGATAATTCATTAAATAATCTCCTTGTATTTGCCTTACCGGTTTCCCGTTAAAAACTAAGTTGGCGCCCTGTTATAGGCAACTCTATTTTCATTCTAATTTTATGTTGTGTACTTCGATGCTTTTCGTTATTATTTCGATGACATGACAGTGGCAATCTCACATATTTCGACTACTATGGAGGTGGCAGAATTAGTTTATAAAAAGATATGTAGGCTTGATAATATCTCACTTTAATTGTAATGAACGATCTTTTTGGGGTACGTGTTTAATACTACTGTACGATTTTTTTTTCTAAGCCTACATTCATAATTCTTATGACCACTTTTTGTGTTTAACCTCAACCTCTCCAAGCCACTTGTCGACCACATAATTTTACACCGTCTTTAATTATTATGCATGTAGGAATCATACAAATAAATTAACTAGTACCTAAATATTACTAAAAATTCCATTTAATCTATCCTTGCTATTTGCTAGTTTTTGTTACTTTCTGAAGAACGACAAGGACACCACTTTTTGATAACTTCTTGGTGTCTGATATATGTTACATATTCTAGTTTTTGGATCAGATCATCTTTTCTCCATTCGGGAGTTTAAAGCCAATTCAATCGCCGGCGATACAACCACGAGGACAACGTATCCATTTCATACTTGGCAGGAAGTATAGGTACTGTACAAACTAATAAATTATGGTAAACAAACGTTTCTGGCTATAACCAGAGGCGTACGACGGGGAAAAGTGAATGGTTGACCCTTTCCAAATTCTACACCACTGGCGGAATTGCTATTTTAGTTAAATTTTTGGATTCTTCAATACTTTCTATGAAAATAATATACCCTTCATTCGTAACGATAAAGTCATTAATTTTCGAGATACTTGAACTTAAAAAATGAAACGACACGGTTATTTTGATTAATGATTATGTCATTTTTAATTTCAAATATGTATCTCGAAAACGAATAATTTTATCGTTACGAATAACGAGTATATTATTTACATAAAAAGTATTGGAAGATCAAAAAATTACAATAAAATAGCAATTTCGTCAGTGGCGTAGAATTTGGGAAGGGTCAAACAGACACTATGCCCTGTCGTACGCCTCTAGTAGTAGCTAGAAACGTTTGTTTATCTTAATTTAGTAGGGTGTACAGTATCTACACTTTCTGCCAAGTATTATAAGGATGCGCCAAATAGTTTTAAAGTACTGGGTACAAATAATTTTTAAATTTTAATCATATGGATCAAATCGTAAATTAATCAAAATAAATGTGCCGTTTCATATTTAACTTCAAATATCTCGAAAACTAATGACTTTATCGTTACCAATGAAGAGTGCATTATGTACGTAGAAAGTATTGGAGAATCCAAAAATGGCACTAAAATAGTAATTGCTTCAGTGGCGTAGAATTTGAGAAGGGTCAACCATTCACTATCCCCTGTCGTAAATCTCTGGTAGTAGGATACGTCAAATAGTTTTAAAATTCTGAGCAAAAATAGTTTTTAAATTTTTATATAAAAAACCCTGTAACTCAGTAAGGAACCACATTTTATGTAAGCGTTTTAGGTTAAATCTTCGTATTTTGTGCTAAGGTTTCTCCAGTTACTATATGGACAAATATTAATGAAACACCCTGTATAATTCGTAATTTTTTTTCGATTATAGCGCCATCTATCGACAACTAGAATAAATGTTATAAATATCTATAATCACAGACGAGCCTTTTTTTCTGACACATACAATTTAATGCGTTAGAAAGAAATCGAAAAACTGTGACGCACTGAAAGATGTCTATGAGAAAAAGAATAGTATTATTATTTGTAGTTGTTTCATTGTAATTATCTTGTGCTGTAATTATAACATTTGTAGTATGATTACTCGAAGTTCCAGCTTCCGTTTTCATTGGTTGGGGATTGGTTAAGAGTGATATTCTAGGTTCAGATTCAATGGTTGTTTCAGTTGGTATTGATTGAGATAAAACAGGGCAATCTATTTCACGATAACCTTTTGTCATGTACTTAGAGCAGTTTAAATTGTCTGTGGATAGACATATTTCATAGTTGGTGGATATACTTATATTTTCATCAGGAGTGATAAAATTTTGACGAGAGAAACCAAATAGGTAATGTCCGGCACTCCAACTCGCAGAAACGTTATCTGAGCTACTGTATGAAGCCCAATTTTTTCAACTCATCTTCTAGTATTGAATTTGGTATAGTGGGACAAACATTCAAAATGACCAGTCTTGTGACAGGAGTAATTAAACGTCTTATTTCGACTACGTTATTGTTGATTGATAACGATGGGCGTGACTTTAGCAATGTATTGACGACTTCAGTATTGGCAAGATAGATACAAATTCTGTTATTAGAGATGCGGGATGCAAATAATACATTTATGGGTTTTACTGGATTTCCTATTGCAATAATATATTCGTGTATTTTGACTCCATTTAGAGCAAATAGAACAATGGCTTGGTTTTTTGTTGGGTATTTAAAAGAGGTTACAGGATTGGAATATGAACTTTGTTGATTATTATTAGAAGAATTAAATCCACCAGAGTCTTCGTCCATTTTTATATATATTTTTCATACCTCGGTATAAATTATTTGGAGGCGATACTGTTTTCACAAGAACAAAACGACAATGAGCTGCCGATAAAAATGTACATACTTGTTATGATTAATGTGTAATACTCACAGTTGTGATTTTTTTCTGTAGGAAGTCACTGTAATTATATTGGTTCACTAGTATATTACTTATGTATTTATTTAATATATTTCTTACAGAATTTTATATAATGTGTGTTCACAAAGAGGGGATGGCATTAGATGAACTTTTTGCCACAGATATTTGGAAGTTGAAGATTGAAGATGTTATATTAAATTTTTATTTTAGAATCTTTAAGAAATTGTATGATAATATCATTAATAGTTTTGGCGTTGAAGCTTAGTAGGTGTGAAATATTCAGCGGTAAACTTACATTCTGCTCCTGAAGTCTAGAAATTAGTGCTTTTGTATGGTATTTATTAAGTTCACAATTAAAGATTATATAATTTAAATCTGCAGTAGAGTAGTTAGCACATGAACAGAGAGAGTTAATACGCATTCCTATTTTAGCTAAATGTGCAGGAAAGTTGCCATGTTGTAATCACAAGCGACTTAAGGATGTGGAATAAAATCGAGTAACGTGATAATCAAATATATGTGGGATATTTTGGGAAAGTTGTGGGTATATGTAAGTGTATGGATTCCTCGAAGTTTGTACAAATTTAAGCCAAATAGTTTCCCATTTCTTTCTTAATTTTTTATACAATTCTGGAATGTAATAGCTGGAGATTGTTAAATCTACTATTTCATTTAAATTTGCTGAATTCTTTGCCATTTCATCATATTGGAGAAGTTTTAATTCTCCAATAAGAATTTGTTAAGTTATATTCAGTGACACTGTTAATTTTACTTAATAATTTATGTGAGTCAAAAGTCCTGGTCTTTAATAGAAACTTATTAGACAAGAATTCTCTTCTAAGGTTTAGAGGAGGTTCCTGCGCTTCTGCTAGAATTGCAGCACATGGCGTTGACTTAAACGCACTAATACATATACGTATTGCTTTATACGGAATATGATCGATTTTTGATGAATTAGATTATGACGATGAACCATATAAAAAGCATCCATAATAAATGATTGACCGGATATACGATTTATAGAATATTAATGCTATCTTTGGGTCGGCACCCCATCTAGCTTTACATATGCAACGAAGCATGCTTAACCCGCCAGTGGTCGCTATATGAGATTTTCTCTCACGGTTTCAGAAAATTGCCAACAAATTTTTTTCTGGGAAATTATACGCGCTGTAGTTCCTTCTAGTCTCCTAACTATCCTCCCTCGACAATCTAATAGACTCGTCCGCTCAGATAGTGACTTAGTTTACTTAGTATCACCATATTGTTAAGTCAGTGTGCTTCATGTGAGAGATTCCCTCATCAAGCGACCACCGGCGTCACCAACTGTGTATAAAAGTTAATTATATTTTTCCCCTTAAAACCTAAAATAATATCCTTTTATGATGTAATAAAAGGCGCCGTGGATGTGGTCGATGATATAAAAATCCTATATTTTGTTTCACGGGTTAGTTGTAGATGGTCACTTACCATATATTTTTCAATGTTAAGTATTGGCGTTATCAATAGTCACATTTTTTATAAAGATAATAATAATAAAACAGAAAAACGTCGTGTTTTTTTAAAGCAAATGGCTTTATCGTTGATGAAACTTCATCTTTTTTGTAAAATTTTGTAAAGAAAGGCAAAAGTTGGATATGTGAGAGAAAATCTCACACGCGACCACTCGAGTTACAACCTACCTAGCGACCAATGCCGGGTTAAACCTTTTTCGCATTTGTTGATAATGTGATTCAAATAGAGTGTCCAGGTTAGTTTTTTGTCTAAAACCACGCCCAGATACTTATGGTGAGAGGATACATTAATATCAACATTACTTAAATTTATACTGGTAGGGGAACTTAACCTATGTCTAGTGAAAAAGGTGATGCTAGATTTCTCAGGGGATAAGGTGAAATTAAAAGCCATATATCATCTTTTTACACATTGCATTTTCAGTTCCAAATCGCATAAACACCCATTATATGATTTACGGCTGCTATATATACAGAAATCGTCTGCATATTGAATTATTTTAATTATATTATCTGTTTCATTTAATATGTCATGCAATTTTGCAGTATAGATATTAAAAAGTACTGGACTTAATACTCAACCTTGCGGAATTCCGGCTGATAATAATTGAGGACCGTAAATGTGATTTTCTGAATCTCGAATAAAAACTTCTCTGTCCCTATACAAATCTGTGATTCTTTGTGCAAATTTATAATTTAGACCGTATTTTATGAGCTGTAAATACCAATATCCAGAGTATCATAAGCCCCTTTAATATCTAAAAACAAGCATGCCGTTATAAGATTAACGGAAAATGCATTCTGAATGTCGGAAACTAATTGAGCTAATGCTTCAGAGCCAAAATAACAGGAGAATTAAATTGGCGAAAGATATTTGACCAATCTGATTTAGAAACATTTAATTTAGGTGGTTTATACACCGATACCAGTATGATATTTAAGGATGGAAATTTAACTGCGCAAAGTTCTAAATGTTTTTTATATGCAAAAGTAATAGGAAAATTTATAAATTTAATGTCCTGGCGAACTTCAATGGCAACTCCGGCAAAGCCATTTGCACGATCCTGTCGGATAATCTTATACCCGTTAAGTTTAAAAGAATGGTTTGTTTTTTTAAAGGTTTCTGATAAAGCTATAATATCTACAGTATTATTGTGTAAAAAATTTAGTAAACTTGGATGATTTTTAGAGAAAGAACGAATATTCCATTGGATAACTTTAATGTTTTTACTATTGAGTGTATTTATCTTATTAGTGGAGTAAATCATCAGAACAAGATTCAATATCGATTTCTGGAATTAGATTTGAAGGACTTAATAGAGAGGAGATCATTCTTCTAATATTGTCTTCTATATTGTAATGTGATTCGGATGATACTGAATTAACTACTTGTTTAACTACGGATATTACCTGACTTGTAAGTTTTTCCTTATATTTTATAAAGTCATATCTGTGAGGATTTGGTATGATGGGATTATGTGTAGATTTCGTTTTTTTTTTTATTGAAAATGAGAAGAAGTAGGCAAAGACTGAGAAATAGGTGGAGAATCCGGAGCAGACGGTTTACCTTTTTTCACTTGTCTTTTGGGTGACGTATTTCGAACGATGGGTTTACGTAGCAAAAAGTTAGAATTTGGAGTTTGGGACGTACTAGGGAGAGATGGAAAATTGGTGGAATTATTAAGAACTGAAAATCTATTATTTGTAGAAATCTTGGCATAAGATGGATTATCATGCAATCTTTCAGCTACTTTAAATGTAATATTTTCCCTGGCCATGAGTTGTTTGATATTTTTTTGTTTCTTATATATTGGACAATCTCTGGATGTAGAGCAGTGTTCATTATTTTAGCAATAAATGCAGAATTTTTCGTAAGAAGGGTCTGACGTATGATTTAGGCTAGAACAGTTTCGACAATGAGAAGATTTGGTTTTACATTGCTTGGCAGAATGTCCATATCGCAAGAAATTGAAACGTTGAACAATTGGAAATATATATGGTTCTACAGGAAAATTGCATAAATTAATTTGAATGTTTTGAGGAAGTTAATTTCCTACAAATTGAACAATAACCATTTGTCTGTTTACATATGAAATATTACCGTCTTTATCTGTTATCTTTCGTTTCATACGTTGTACTTGAACCACCTATTTATTAGATATTATGGCATTTTTTAAATACTCCTCAGAAAAGTATGTATCAATATTCCTCAACACACCCTTCTTGTGTGTGAAAAATTTGGGTATATAGGCTACTAAGTTATTATTAGAAATAATTTTATTATTAACTAGATAATTAGCTTTTTCATACGACTTAAAAATAACCTTAACGCGATTTAGACCAACTGATTTGATATCAATGACATCGGATTTTATGTAATTGTCAGTCAACAAAACGTAACCAATCCAGATTGGGAAAATTCTTCCCAAATTACTATCAGTACTCTCAATATATACAAAATATGGACCTGTATCCTCAGTTCTATGTCTATTATTTAAATCTATACAATTATTTACATACCTATTACCTATCCTCGCCTGCATCCTTATTTTCGGGTGGCGAACTGCCACCCGAGGTCTCATCCATTATATATTTTTTTAATCACTTACCTAACCTACCTATTATAAACAATAAAGAAAATTAACAAAAAGAACACTAATTAACACAATAACGCACAATACACCGAGAACTGCTCGTTTGTATCGTTAAAATCAAACTATTAAAATGCGGAGAATAAAAATTCGTGTCCACGCTTTGACAGTTATTTGACAATAGAATTTTATATAAATCTGGAAGTAAATTAATTACAACCTGACTTTGAAATTTATTTTTGACCGTCCTCCTATCAATCTTATTACTTTTTTAATAGTAATTATGCAACGAGCATTTAATTATGGTCATTATGAAGCGAGTATGACGGTTACGAAACGAGCCGCCTAGCGGCGAGTTTAATGCATTTAATGCAAGTTGTATACACAATTTTTTCTATGATCATTCACAACCAAAAATATATTCAAATTTATTAATTTTGTAACGCAGAAAAATTAAGTAGTCACTTTGACAGTGTGTTTACATATTGAGAACTGTCAAAGCGTATGCATTTGACTCGCAACTGGTCACAGCGCTTGTGTCACCTTTATCGCGAATGCCATATCGAGATTCTATTGGTTAAAAGTCTGTATCTTAACGAAAATCTGTATCACAATGAAGTTCATTATGATACAGGTAGTGGCATCATAATTAATATATTATAGTATGATCATAGAAAAAGTATTTAAAAGCTTTATTATTGTTTTAAAAAAAGTTTTTAACATGAAAAGTGAGTAATTTACTCTCAAAATAATGTTGCTCCTTTCTCCTTTTGGGAAAAAGTCTTGAAAATCACCCCCTAATTTAGCATTGCATCCCAACTGAAATGAATCAGTACCCTTTCACTTTACATTACTTTACATCTGTATTGTTTGTATGATCTGTAAGTTTCATCGGTTCAAAGTACTTCTTTTTGAAAAGGCTATAGTCAAAAGAGCTTGAATGAGTCACTAATCATAAGAAAATTTTAAATAGCTCTTACATTAAAACCAAACATCCAAAATAGTTAGAAAAGCAAAACCTAGGTTTTGCTGCTTGAGATCTTTATTATTAAGGTATCATTTAGTTTTTAAATTCTTTTGAAAAAAAAGGAATTTTTTACAAAATTAAAAAAAATTAATTTAAAAACCAAATTTTTCAAGTACTTTGGCCGATGAAACTTACGTAACTTCTGAAGCGGATTACAAATGGAATGCTAACTGAGGTGGTGATTTTTATGATTTTTTTTACAAAAAAAGGGACTAAACTTCTGTTGAGTGTTATTTGCTTGCTTTTATTGCTAGGAAAATAAAAAAAAACAAAAATAAAGCTTTTTTAAACAAAGGGTTAAAGTTGTGGTGAGCTTTTCCCGATAAGTGCTTAATCTTTTGGTTATTTTACGTTGAAATATTTGATTTGGAATTTCACGAATATGAACTTACTTTTCATTAGCTACAACTCTGCATATATACACACACTTTTTTCCGTTTTTTTTATAGGCTATATTTTTTTCGATAGATTATTTATTTTTTGAGTTATTTGCGAAAAACCATCTAAAATCCTAGTTTTTTATTGAAAAATGAACATAACTCGCAAATAACTCAAAAAGTATTGGCTTAGAAAAACTCTATTAAACAAGCGTTGCTTAGAATTAGTCAGGTTATCCAATTCCGGACTTATTCTGAATGTATATTTTTTTACCCACGAGAAGGAATGAAACTCACCGCTAGGGCAAAAGCACACATTGACACAATATGCCTTTTTTCTTTTTATGGCATGTTAGACGTATGTACTCAAAATTTCATGTCAATCCAAGCGGTTCTTTAAAACTTACAGCAAAAACCGTGAGTAAATGGACTATTGTGATTAGAGTTGAATCAATATTAACAAATAATTTTACGCTTAGTTACTTCGCTAAAATTTCAAAGTATTTGCGGTAGTTATGTTAATAAAAGAGTATGCACTAATGTTAACAATAATGAAGTCTAATTTTTGTGTCGCAATGGCAACAGTTTTGACGCAATTCTACAAAATTACAATGCATAAGTATGTGTTGTTATTACTGAAAGGGTATAATTATGGTTCAGATATGAGGGTTAACGAAAAAGATTAAATGAACATTTATTAAGCAATACAAATAGCAATGATAGTAATGAACAATGCGAAAATATAAAAAAAAATATTAGACCATGCGACAAAGGAAGCAATAGCAAAAGTAGTAAATAATAAAATAGTGAAATAGTAAAATAGGTAGTCGAGTAAAAATGGTAATAATTATTTAGAACTCCTATAAACAAACAAACATAAAACAAACCAAATAAATTATGCTAGAGAGCTTTCACAACAAGCTCACTAAAAATTCTGAAATATTTTTTTTTAGATATCAAACACAATAAATATTATGTGGCTGCATTTAAAAGACAAAGTTCTTTATCTATGTACAGTGTGTAAATTTTAAAACTTACAATGGGCTATATCTCACGAACAAAAGCTGATATCGAAAAATGCTTGAAACCGTTTCTAGGAAAGTACGGGGGAATTAAAATGACATGAAAGAGAACTCATCCCCATTAACCCCCTAGGCCCCACTCACCACAACTAAAAAATTTTAAATTGCAAACCCCTACTTGTGATACATCATTTAAAAGACTATAAAAAATTCTATCCAATGGTATAAATAATAATTATACAGGGTGGTAATATCAGCTGGCTTACTATAACTTTTATATTTGTAATGCTATCTCCCGGAATATTATTGTGAATGATAAATGTCCGTCGGTACATTTTTTTGTATAAAAACTTAATTTGCCGTTTTTTCAAAATAAGTTAAAAACACCTGCTTTTTGGTTTCTGTCAGATACAATAATTTTTGGTTTATTTGAGACCTTTAAATGTCATTAATTTTCATCGTTTTTATGATCCCCAAGATTACTGAATGAAGCATCCCAAATTGAGGTCCTTGCAAATTTTGCAATAGAGCCTACTGCATCGACACGTCAAGTATCTGCAATGACAGGACTTTCACATGAGTCGGTTAGAAAGGTGTTGAAATTACATAAGTTTCACCCGTACAAAACACAAATTCTTCAAGAACTAGGCGATGATGATCCAGACCGACAAATTGAGTTTTGTGAACTGATGATTGAAAGAATTCGCGTTGAACCGAGATTGTTAAAAAATATTTGTTTCACTGATGAATGTACTTTTATGCTGAATGGTAATGGAAATAAACAAAACTGTCGGTACTGGAGCGATGCGAACCCGCATCGATTCAGAGAAGGTCACACTCAATATCCTGAAAAACTGAATGTTTGGGCAGGAATATTAGGTGATGCTATAATTATTGGCCCCTTGTTCATACCAGACAATTTAAGTGGCGACATTTATCTCGATATGCTGGAAAACACCATCGAACCTTTAATTGTGCATGAATTAGAGAACCAAAGGGACGACCAAGGCAACCTAGCTCTAGACTAGACAAAGATTTGCTGCAGATTCGTGCAGAATTTGTATTATTGTTTACAAAACAACGAAAGCCCACTTTGAACATTTATTTAATTGACATTTTTAACAAATTTGTAGTTCAACAAAAACCTTATTAAATTTTTCATTTAAGCCAAAGTTTCCCAATTATTGCTTCGCTCTCTATAATTATTATTTATACCATTGGATAGAATTTTTTATAGTCTTTTCAATGATGTATCACAAGTAGGGGTTTGCAATTTAAACTTTTTTGGTTGCGGTGGGTGGGCCCTAGGGGGTTGATGAGGGTGAGTTCTCTTTCATGTCATTTTAGTTCCCCCTTACTATCCTAGAAACGGTTTCAAGTATTTTTCGATATCAGCTTTTGTTCGTGAGATATAGCCCATTGTAAGTTTTAAAATTGACACACTGTATGTCGATCCTGTTTACATAAATTATTTTATAATCTGTAGTGAAGTATGTAAATGAACAAAACAAAAACAAAAACATTGTTTAATTCTAAGTAAATATTGATTGAATTAATTTGCTGAAGCACACAAACCTAATTAATATGAATGAAGTATTTAGCATATCTTAGAACAAATAATTTAATAAACTTTTTCTAATAATACCGTTTATAAATTATTCTTATGATTATTACCTGTTACAGAGAAAATTATGTTGTGACATTGGAAATAGTTTTGCAATAGAATCACTGTCATAAATAAATTAGTAAATTGATAAACACTTTTTATCCTCTAATGAACGCGAACTCGCCGGTAACGGGTTATATGTCAATATTAAGACATTTATGAAGGATATAAACTCTTTTTTAAAGTTATACTCCTTTAGGCGCGATTGGGAGTGAATTTTTATTATTCAGCGCGCATGCGCACACCACACAGACAGTATGGAGTTCGTTGCTAAATGATTTAAGTTATGTACGTATCAGTCCAAAAAAGGTGTGTAAAGAATAATATATTAGTGTTTTTAGTAAACATATTTATTATAATTTTTGTGACTCTGGATTTGTCTCCGTCGGGAGTAAGATAAGTATTATTAAGGGGATGGGTACGTATTTTCGGCTGCAATGCTATTCAAATGGGGATCCATTATTTCGAATCCTGAGAAAACTAATAAACATTTTTGAAAAATTTAAACGCAGAATGAAAGATTACGTTATTAGCGAGTTCCGAAAGTCCCTGAGAACTTCTATAATGTTTATTTTAATAAGTTACAGGGGTGAAAACTAAGAGAAAATTTAGTGTGAATTTTAATTTCAAATAACTCATTTAAAATAAACTTTTTATTTATTTTAAGGGACTTTCGGCCCTCGGTAATAATTTAGTCTTTCATTCTCCGTTTAAAATTTTCAAAAATATTTATTGGTTTTTTCAGGATTCGAAAAAAAATGAACACAATGTCCGTGGTAATATTTTCCAAATCTATCTTTGTCTTACAACGCACTCAGTCGAATAGAATATTGTCAGCATATTGTCATTCAGACAGTGACAATCAGTGACAATTTTAAATATTTGACATGGCATCGGGAATATTTTGAGTTGTTGATTAAATAATATTGATATATAGTGTATTTGATAAATAATTGATTTAAGACGTGAACTTAATAAAAAGTTATTTATTGTGTATTATTTGTGGAAGATCCATGCAGAGAATACATCAGGATAATATATTCTGTGATCCAAGTATTTTGTTGTTAAAGATGTTCAAAAATTGTAAGCGTTCCATAGTAACAATTAACATTATTAAAAAATCACTTTAACTCTTTTCCTCTTTTCTCGATTGAGTATTAGTTTTTGTTGTACATATAAATTATTACAATCACAATCAATACATAACTAGTGAAAAAATTATCAAATTCATTAACTGAATCATTTTAATGACCTAAAGCGCGCATTAGCATGTGAACGGTCTTAAGTAAAATGTATGTAGTTATAATCGGGCGTTATCAAAACGCGCGTTATCAAGCGCCTGTCAAGAGAACGGGGCCTTAGCTCATTCCCCATATCTTCCACGATTTTTGAAAAAACTCAGACTCATTTGTCATTGTAAAATTTGAAGTTTTTAGCATGGAATTGGAATTCGAAATTTGGTAAAATTTCGGGAAAACTTTGAGAGAACTATTCGGCAGCAAATATTTCTTGGGGATATTTTGTCCAAGATTTTTTGTGGGGATATTTAAAAAACTATGGTGGAACCAAGAAATAGAAGCACTCGTAGAAGAGAAAAAGCAAGCGTATATCAGATGGCTGAGCAGTAAACAACAAAAAGATAGAGATGAATACCTGGAACTCAAAAGAATAACAAGAAGAACAACAGTAAAAGCAAAAAGAGAAATGTGGGATAAGAAGTGCCAGGAAATTAATACCTACCTGGAAGGCAGAAAATGTACAGAAACATGGAAGTTCCTCAATAAAATAAGAACTAACGAAAGGAAGAGCACAAACATTCAATTAATATCCACACAAAAATGGGAAAAGTACTATGGGGAACTACTGACAGAGAATAGGGACGAATACTTAACTCAATCACCAACAGAGGTTAACATTGAAGGAGAAGATATAACAATACAAGTGACAGAAATTAGAAAAGCTATAAAAGAACTGAAAAACGGTAGGTCTCCAGGACCAGGGGATATCCCAGCCGAACTAATAAAATGTGGATCACAAAAATTGTTTGAAACCGTCACATGGTGCATAAATCAATTTATAAATGGTTCTCCCGTACCCGACGAGTGGAAAATTGCTTATATTTCGTCGATCCATAAGAAAGGAGATAAGCTTAAATGTGAAAACTATAGAGGGATATCAGTGACTAGTACATTCAGCCGTTTGTATGGACGAATAATTAGAGACCGCATTGAGAAGGAGTACAAAGACCAAGAGGAAGAAAAACAATCCGGTTTTCGAACAGGAAGAAGCTGTACTGATAATATCTTCTGCCTCAAACAACTAATAGAAAAAAAATTAAGCACAAATCAAGAAACCCACCTCATGTTTATTGACTTGCAGAAGGCGTACGATACAGTTCCTGTAAACAAACTCTGGAACGTGTTACGACAGACGACTATTAGTGTCACCTTAATAAAAGCCTTAAAAAATTTGTATGAAGGGTCAACATCACAAATAAAAACTGGAAACAGATTATCGCAAAGCTTCCTGGTTAATAAAGGTCTACGTCAGGGGTGTTGTGTATCACCGACCTTATTTAAAATATATGTTGCAAAAGCATTGAAAGAGTGGAAACGAAAATGCAGAGGCATGAGCGTAGACCTTGGAGAGATTTGCTTATATACATTGCAGTCTGCTGATGACCAGGTTGTTATAGCAAACGATAAAGATGATTTAGAGTACATGGCAAGGAAATTACAAGAAGAATATAGAAAGTGGGGACTAGAAATTAATACCAAAAAAACAAAATACCTGCCAATAGGTACCGAACTATAGAACATCACATTAGAAAATCATGAGATCATCATGCCCTGCGACCATTACACATATCTAGGAATCGTTTTTGACACAACGGGGAAAGATGATGAAGAAATAAAGAGAAGAATAACACAATCCAGAAAACAATAGGTTGTCTAAACAGCGTACTGTGGAATCATGAAATAGGAAAAAGAAGAAAACACAATATCTACGAATCTCTTATTAAAAGCAGTCTATTTTACGGAGCAGAAACTTGGCGGATAACCGAAAACAACAGAAGAAAACTGGAGGCAGTAGAAATGGACGCTTTTAGAAGATCAGTAGGAGTGTCACGCAGAGAGAGAATACGTAATGATGAGATAAGACAGCGAATGGGGGTTGACGGCTCTCTAACAATAGACATAGAAAGAAAACAGCTGATATGGTACGGACACGTCCAGAGGATGGATAACTCAAGACTCCCTAAAATAATTATGCAATGGGTACCACCAAACCGCAGAAAGAGAGGAAGACCCAAGAAATCTTGGAGAGAGGGAGTAACGAAGGCGATGAGCGCAAGAGATCTTAGAGAGGGCCAATGGGATGATAGAGTGTCATGGAAATTAGGCATCGGACAACGTCGCAAGACGTTATAAAACCGATTGATATATATATATATATATATATATATATATATATATATATATATATATATATATATTGTCCAAAAACATTTGTTTGTAGGGATTATTTGTCCGGGATTTTTTGTGGGGATTTTTGTCCGGGGATTTTTGTCCAGAGATAATTTGTGGGGATTTTTGTCCGGGATTATTTGTCCGGAAATTACTTGTCCGGATCCCGGTGGGTCATTGGTAGAGCGTCCGACTAGATATCGAGAGGTCCCGGGTTCAAAAGCGGACAATTGCTCTCTTTTTTTTATTTTATTTTTTTTTATTTTTGGATTGTTGAAAAGTGATAAGTATTGAAATTAGTTTAATATTTAAATAAAATATAAATAAACTGTTATTTATTTCGTATGTAAGTATTTTATTTCGTTGAAATCATATAACAGAAGTATAACTTCTTACGTGCGTACAAGGTACACACACATTCTATTTTTAATTCAATGTCATTTTAAAAGTTTTTTCGAAATTTCGTAGAAAACCACATAAAGAAAGTTCTGAGCACTTCCTCTTTTTAATGTGCCTTTCCGTGACATATCTTGGCGATCATCATGGCAATCTTTATCTTATCTGCAGCAGCACAGAGAAGCTGCATAGATGTTGTGTTGAACCAGGCTCTGAGATTCTTTAACCAGGATGTTCTTCTTCTTCCTAGACCTCGCTCTCCAAATAAGTTTGGTTGCAGGATGGCTTGTAGGAGGGCATATCTGGATTTATTTCGCATAATGTGTCCAAATTATTGTAACTTTCAAGATTTGATGGTGGTCAGTACCTCTCGGTTCTTCCTCATTCTTCTGAGGATTTCCCCATTTGTGACCCGGTTAATCTACGAGATGGATTTTAAGGATTCTGCGGTATAGCCACATCTCAAATGCTTCCAATTTTATGCACATATCTTCATTAATAATATTTATAATCAAGGCCAACGACTCAACACCATGAAAAAGGAAAAAGAAGATGTAGTATGCATTCTTACTTTTATGCCAAGAGAGAGGTTGTGGCTCTTGAAGAAGGCCACCATTGGTTGAAGATGGATTTAGCTCTTCCAATGCGCGCTGTTATTAATTTCATGGTTGTAGCAAGTTGTTAGCTCGATATTTTCTTCAAGCATATTAAGAGTTTGGTCACTGTTAAGGTGTCTTCTATATTACTAAAGGCTCAAAAATTAGAAATCTGCCAAAAAGAAAGAAAGAAAAATAATTTAATAATGAAGGGTTTGCCAATAAGTACGTCTGATATGGAACAGCTTAAGAATGAAATAGGAAACTTTTTAAATAAAGAGCTACGAATAATGGCAGAGTTAAATAAGGTACAAAAGATCAACGACAATATGTGCATTATTGAGTTTAGTAAGTTTGAAGACAAACTAAGAGTACTAAAAGCAAAAAGTAATCTTAGAAGTTATAGACAACACCGCGTATACATTGAATGCGATTTAACACTTAAAGAGATTGATATGCAGAAAAATCTTAGACATATAGCAGCAAAAGAAAAGGCAAATGGCAAAAGAATAAAAATGGGTTATGGTTTTATCGTTATTGAAGACACCAAATGGAGATGGAACCATAGTACGAATAATATAGAAATAGTCAGAGATAATGTAGCAGCAACTGGTTTAAAAAACTACTAGTTAATGCAAATTCGAGGATGGATATGTATACGAACATGGCACAGATTATGGACATGAGAGAATATAACAAAATCGATGCGAGTCTTGACAAAAATATGCAAAAACTAAACCGTAAAAATACAGACAATGAAAGAACTATGAATGCAAAAAATGAAAAACAAAATAAGTATTGGAAAATTGGGTTGTGGAATATACAAAGTCTAAATGGTAAAGAGGAGGAACTTATTGATGAGTTTGAAAACACAAAAATGGATTTTTTAGCATTAACTGAAACAAAGAGAAAAGGTAGTGGATGTATTAAAATGAGAAATGAGCACTACATGATTTTTGGAGGTGTTAATGAGTCAGAACGTGCGAGGGCAGGAGTTGCCCTAATGGTTCACAGAAATGAGCATAAAAATATCACTAGATGGAAAAATATTTCGGAAAGACTCCTTAGAATAGATATGAGTAAAAACGAGAAGACAACAATTATTGTTGGGTATGGACCATCGGAAAATGAAGCCAAGGAACTCAAAGATAGCTTCTGGGAACAATTGCAGGACGAAATGGACCAAATAAATCATAAGGTCATAATAGTAGGCGATTTTAATGGGCGAGTGGGGTCAAGCAATGAATATGACTACCCTATAGGACCATATGGAGAAATGGTCAGGAATAATAATGGACAAAGAGTCATCGAGTTTTGCATCATGAATGATATGCAAGTTAGTAACACATTTTTTCAACACAAGGAGATTCATAAATACACACGAGTGATGGATTCGCGGAACGAAAAATCCGTTATTGACCTAGTATTAGTACAGAACAGATACAAAAATGAAATAGCGGACGTGCGTGTTAAAAGAGGCTATGAGATGAGCTCGGATCATTTTCTCGTTGAAACTAAAGTAAAGACAAGGAGAGAACAGGCATTTAATATTAAAAATGAAGAAAATCGCTACGAACAACCAAGTATTAAAGTATACAAACTTCAGTCTGAAAATATTAGGAAAGAATACTGTCGTAAATTAAATGAAGAAATACGAAAAACAAATTGGAAAAATGAGGAGGATATAGAAATATTATGGAACACTTTGAAGGAGCTGGTGTACGCAACTGGGAGTAAAGTATGTGGAGTAACGAAAGGAAGATATCTGAAAGGTACAGCTTGGTGGAATAATGACATAAAATTGGAAGTTTCGAAGAAGAAAAAATTGTGGAAAAAGTATATAAGCAATAAAAGTGAAAGTAATTATCAAGAATATAAGGAACAGAGAATACTGGTTAAAAATAAAATTAAAGAAGCTAAGAATCGACAATGGGAAGAATTTGGAAATAAAATGGAAAGTGATAGTAAGGGGAATGCGAAGTTGCTGTATAGGACTTTAAAAAATCTAAGACAAAAAAAATCAAACGGATTAACAGGTTTAGAGGACAAAGATGGTAACATATTATTAAAAAATGAAGAGATTACCGAAAGATGGCGAGAACATTTTATGGAGTTATTAATGGGAGACAACAACGAAATAGAGAATGACAGGGAGGAGTACAATTTAAATGAACAACAAGATGATGATGACATAACATACGAAGAATACAGGGAAGCAATTTTAAAATTAAAAAATGGCAAGGCTGCAGGACACGATAATATTAAGGCTGAGCTAATTAAATATATGGAAGGAGAAGGATTACAATTACTATGGAAGATCATAAGGAGCTGTTGGCGTACCGGATGCATACCTAGAGATTGGACGCTTGCAACTATTCTACCATTACACAAAAAAGGCGATAAACATAAGTGTTCTAACTATAGAGGAATATCATTGTTGGTAGTTGCTAGTAAAATCTACGAAATAATACTAGAGAAAAAGCTGCGAGAAAAGATCGAGGCCACACTGGATGACAGCCAATGCGGCTTTAGGCCAGGGCGAGGTACAACCGATCTCATATTCACGGTGAGACAGTTATCAGAAAAAGCCCTAGAGCATAACAGTAAGTTGTATCTCTGTTTTGTGGACTTGGAAAAAGCATTTGATCGGGCGCCACGTAACAAGATCTGGGAAATATTAAACCGCAGAAATGTGAAACCGAAGTTAATCCAAGCAATAAAGAGTATATATAAATGTACACGTAATAATGTAAGAACGAACAATTGCTCATCTCGTGAATTCTACACAAGGACAGGTGTAAGACAAGGTGGTGTTCTGAGTCCTTTGTTATTTATCACTCTAATGGACGAAATTGCAAAAGAATGCAGGGGTAAGGTAAAAAGAACTAGGGTTGGGGTGTATAAACTTCAACAAGTTTGCGTGTCAGAGTTGATATATGCCGATGACCTGGTTATTGTGGCAAAATCAGAAAAAGACTTGCAAGTAAATGTGAATGTTTGGAATGAAGCCTTTAAGAAATTTGGGATGAGAATAAATATTGAAAAAACAGAAGCTTTAGTAATATCGAAAACACAAGAAAATATAAATGTTAAGTTGAATAATGAGACCATTACACAAGTTGAGGACTTCAAGTATCTAGGATCAACAATGAATGAGCAAGGAAATATAGAACCAGAAATAAACAGCAGGGTAATGAGTGCAACAAAATTATACTATGCACTAAATAAAAGTTTTATTAGGAAGAAAGAAGTAAGCCTGAAAACAAAAATGAAAGTATTTCAAACCGTATACGAGCCGGTGCTACTCTACGGTAGTGAAACGTGGACAGTGAACGACAACATCCGTAGTAAAATCCAAGCATGCGAAATGCGTTATTTACGTGCGGTATCCGGGGTGACCAGACGTGATCGTATAAGAAATGAAGACATACGTGAAAGGTGCGGTGTTGGAAGGACCTTAGACAGACTTGAAACGAAACAGTTATCGTGGTTCGGACATATGGCGAGAATGAGTGAAGGTAGAACTGTAAAGAGGGTATGGAAAGCGGCATCTGACAACAAACGAAGAAGAGGCAGGCCAGCAAGAACGTGGAATGCAAATATTGGAAAGGCTTGCGGAAAAAGAAATATTGGGTGGAGAGAAGCAGAAAGACTAGCTACCGACCGAAAGGCATGGAGACGTCTCATTTCTCCACTTACCTCGACACCGTAAGGTACAAGAGGACGGCTTAAGTAAGTAAAATAAATAAACTGTTATTTATTTCGTATGTAAGTATTTTATTTCGTTGAAATCATATAACAGAAGTATAACTTCTTACGTGCGTACAAGGTACACACACATTCTATTTTTAATTCAATGTCATTTTAAAAGTTTTTTCGAAATTTCGTAGAAAACCACATAAAGAAAGTTCTGAGCACTTCCTCTTTTTAATGTGCCTTTCCGTGACATATCTTGGCGATCATCATGGCAATCTTTATCTTATCTGCAGCAGCACAGAGAAGCTGCATAGATGTTGTGTTGAACCAGGCTCTGAGATTCTTTAACCAGGATGTTCTTCTTCTTCCTAGACCTCGCTCTCCAAATAAGTTTGGTTGCAGGATGGCTTGTAGGAGGGCATATCTGGATTTATTTCGCATAATGTGTCCAAATTATTGTAACTTTCAAGATTTGATGGTGGTCAGTACCTCTCGGTTCTTCCTCATTCTTCTGAGGATTTCCCCATTTGTGACCCGGTTAATCTACGAGATGGATTTTAAGGATTCTGCGGTATAGCCACATCTCAAATGCTTCCAATTTTATGCACATATCTTCATTAATAATATTTATAATCAAGGCCAACGACTCAACACCATGAAAAAGGAAAAAGAAGACGTAGTATGCATTCTTACTTTTATGCCAAGAGAGAGGTTGTGGCTCTTGAAGAAGGCCACCATTGGTTGAAGATGGATTTAGCTCTTCCAATGCGCGCTGTTATTAATTTCATGGTTGTAGCAAGTTGTTAGCTCGATATTTTCTTCAAGCATATTAAGAGTTTGGTCACTGTTAAGGTGTCTTCTATATTACTAAAGGCTCAAAAATTAAATTCCCTATAATAGAATACCATCAAACTCGATACATTTGCTGTCATTATTATTTAGAATATTTTTAATGATTTTTATTTCCAATCATGTACTAAGATTTTTCATCACCTGTTAAATTCTATCCAATCAGATTATTAATACTGGGAATAATCTACTTACATGATTATACTGAGAATAATGTTTAAGTATTCCCTAATAGCACACGACGTCCTCTGGACGTCCAAAATAGGTCCATTTTTGGTCCTAACGTCCATGGACTAAAAACGGACGTCCTTCGGTGGACTAAGTATGTACGTCCTTCGGACGTCCGACGTTGGACGTCCTTCGGTGGACTAAGTATGAACGTCCTTTGGACGTCCGTACTGGACAAAATACGAACGTTTTCTGATCGTCCATATTGGACATATTATACGAATTGAGGGATTAAATAGCAAAATAATTCAATAAAGTATTAACTTAGTTATGTTAATAAAATAGTTTAAATCGAATAGATAATCATATTTAATTCAAAACTGTACAGTTTAATATCCATAACATGTTTTTGTTTTTTTTGTAAAGTGTGAAAATCTTATTTGTAAATTATTTGTTACAATGTTTTATTATTCTAGTTACCAAGATAACATAAGTTTGCTAATTATGTAATTCTAATAAGCAAAAATATAATATTTTTCAATGTATCCGTACTATACAGATGAATCTTGAGAGCATCTTTTTGAAGTTAAAGATACGTGCCCAAAATAGGTCCAGTTTTAGCCCTAATGTCTATGAACTATAAATGGATGTCCTTTGGACGTCCGACGTTGGACGTACTTCGGGTGGAATAAATATGAACGTCCTTTGGACGTCCTTTGAACGTCCTCCGGTGGACTAAATATGTACGTCCTTCGGACGTCCGATGTTGGACGTCCTTCTACTGGACGAAATACGGACGTTTTCTGAACGTCTGAAAATCGCCTCCACTACCTGGTTTCTCTGTTCAAAAAACTATAACGATAGGCGATAGATTTTCGATTCACCGATATCAGTTCGAAGTTCGAGAGCTGATCTCTCAGTCGTTGTCATCGTTAGGGCTCCCGCCTAGAGTTTTATTCATCAACCACTTATTTTCATAATTTAAGAAATTATATTATACCTATTTATACGAATTGTATAATATTATACATATACTACATTATATATTATTATGAAAAGAAATGAAGACGCTGTTTCACAGCATAACACAGCGTCCGGCTGCCTCATCGGGCCATTTAGAGCATCAATGAATAGGTCCATCCAATGGATTATAATGCGCCCCTATGAAGGCACTATATTTTTCTGAAGTGCCTAAGCAGTCCATGTTTCTGATTCCTCGACCGGATGAGGAGTTTTGGAAGTCATCAACCCCATACAGCTCATGGAGTTTACCGGGGTAGCCAGTCACTTTCTGGTAACTGAACGCCGAAGAGCATTCAGACTCTGCTACCACCGTCTGGACATAGCCTATGGATTCTTAATGACCTAGAGGAGGACAAACGCCGAGGAGGATGACATCCAAACATTTTAAACAGTGAGATTTTTAATTTTTGTGTTGTGTTGTCCAAATCTTATTTTAATAAACAAAAAATTTCTTTACAATTTTGTCATTATACATATTTGCATTTTAGCACATTTTTCGATTATTTGATACTTTTTTATACCTCATGTATATTTTTTATCCAATTTTAAATACTTTTTTTTGATAATTTACGATCTTCTACGCAGTTTTGTTGAATTTTTAATTAATTTATTATTATACATCTCACAATATGTTTTTCCTATTTTCTGACTTATTTGTCACTAAATCTTTTTACGTGCGAAAGCGTCGTTATGGTGTTCAAATGCAGAATTCAAAGAATTCTCCGTATTTGGCCGATGCCACATTATGCGTTTTGACCGGATGCGTTTCCGCCGCATCCGGTGAAAACGCATAATGTGACAGATCGGTCCGGTTGCGTTGGAAACGGATGCGTTTTGAGTCATCGGTACGCGCTTACAAACTGCACAAGACTAAACGCATAGTGTGACAGGTCGGTCCGGTTGCGTTGGAAACGGATGCGTTTTCACCGCATCCGTTCAAAACGCATAATGTGGCAACTGCTTTTGATGGTCAGTATCCACCCATCGTTCATAGAATACAATACCCAACGGTATTAGTAACTGTATGTTATTTATGTAGGTATAGAAATTTGCAATTCGTCTTATTTCTGTAACTCGGAGGTATAATAAATCTAGACACGGAAGGAATAAACACTTAAGTCTTAAATTGAAAATAAGAAAAATTTTACAGGGGAAGGTTTAAAGTTTCTGGTGAAAAAGTTTAAAGTCACATATTCTCTTTTATAATGTATTTGTATGATATTATTTATGAGCCTTTCAACCGTGCTATCCATATTAATGCATTATCATTAAACAATAAAATAACTGACTTAAGTTATTATGTTCAACTGGAAAATTTGACTTAAGTGGTTAAGGCAGACACTATTTAGGGAACCTAAATACTTACAAGTCAAGAAAGGTACTATGAGTAACAATTTTTATTAAGTCTTCAATATACAAAATCAATATTTATTAAATAAACATTATTATAAGTTACTCTCGTCTTTGTCCAAGTCCGGATCTACGTCTCTAACATCGGCAGCAGTCTTTAGATTTTCGTAAAAGTGATGAAAGTATTCCGGTATTAAAGGTAGCAAAGAAATTAAATCACGCTTTGTCTCTTCACTTATTGCTAACTGTTGGTCCGTAATCGGCTGCAATATAAAATTTCTTTTTTGTCTTGTTGTTCTTTTGAAAGAAATAGTTTTGAACGGCTCATTTTGCTGAAGGGATGTTTTATAATTAATACTACCGAAATCGCGTCCGTAAGAAAGCCATTTAACGTCAAACCACTTAAAATATTACCACCGCAATCTTTTTTTCGCATAATAAGAGGACCTTTAAGCAAAGAAGCAAAATCAAAGAAATCAGCCTGTTGGATTTCAACAACCTTAAATTTATTACTGCTTGTATGAATCAGTTGCATCCAGTATGATGATAAACTTGTATAGCCGTATTTAGTTTTTCTTTCCCGTTTTCTCTTTCTGTTTTCTGTAACTGTAACTGGTTGTGTAATATCATCGGAAGAAGAAAGAATCTCAGGAGGATTATGCACGTCATTAACTTCCAATTGTGCATTCCCTACGACACCATTAGAACTTTTAGGTACAAATGTAGGGTCAGTAACAGAATCGTCACTTGAGTAATCACTTATTTCAAGTTTTTTTTTTCTGGAGTATACGATTTCTGGATACCCGATGTACTTGGCTTAGGTTCTGCTACTAAGTCTTCCTGATTAACTACATATTAAGAAACGAAAACTCAATTAAGTAGGTATCAAAAACAAATTAAAATATGTGTCATTTACGCTTGCACCAGGGATTTTCTAATAGTTAGATACATTTTTTTTAAATCTGATAGTAAATTTAAAGGATTTATAATAATTTTATTTATAAAATCATCTACTGAATTTTTTAAAACATTTCACAACCATTCATTTAAATGCAAGTCATACATTCAAATGATAGAAATTGGTAGAAGCGTAAAAGCACCCCTCTTATCTGGTATGTAAATTCTAAGAATAATGTCCGTAATTCAATTAAATTAATATTATTGTAATCAAAATCAACTTCATCCTTTAAACGGTTATTAATTATAGGTACATCGTTTTCCCCTTACTTTAGCATTTCTACACCAATGGAACACATTTAGAAGTTTTCAATTTTTTAAGAATTTACTGCACACTATTTACGTACCATAGATGAAAAAAATATTGTCAACAAAAATAATACATACCAGGTTTAGGTGTATCCGAAACTAGCGTTTGTGAAACTAGCTCCAAAATCTGTCTACCTCTAAGACTTGTAAATTTACTATTTAAATCCATTTCATTATTTAACAGAAATAAATTTCAGACTAATAAAACTATCACCAGATCAGGCCGTCAACTTTATCGGAACTAATAATTGAAAAAGGTTTTAAAACGAAGATTCACCCCAAAACTCAAGTGTTTTGTATAAACAAAAGAGGAAGACCCGACTGTGGATATCAATATCATCACGAAATACACTGACTCTGCATGTATTTAATACTTATGACACTAACAATATAATATTTTGGAAACAAATTTGACGAGCATAAATACCTATATCTACATAAGTGGTTTAGAACGCCGTTTCACATCGAACTCGCTATATTTGGTATGACTGAGTAAAAGTACTTAAGTCGAGTTAAGTGTTTATTACAGCCACCGTTATGAAATAAAAATAAAGAGTTATAAAGAGCATCATAAAATACTTTGATATATAAGCGGTATATGACTTAGGTGTTTATTCCAGTTGGTGTATTACACAAATTTGGTTAGTTTGCGAGATTATGTATTTTTCATAAAAAAATGACTTAAGTGCTTGTGACCGCCGAGTCTAGAAATTAGGTACCATTGTCACAGTATAAAGAGGGACCTCTATATACTGTGCCATTGTTGATTTGTTACAGTAGCAATATCAATAGCTTTAGGTAAATACTATTTGAAGCACTAAAATGCAAAATGTTACATTGTTTCAATAAATGTTTATGGTTTGTTCAACAGTAAATGGTTGAGTTCAATTAGTGCGGTTGTAAATATTATTAAATTTATCTGACGTGGCCCATTGTTAAGACCCACCCGGAGCGATAAGCCACCGAGGTAGACAGAGTTGGTCTTTTGCAATTAACACTGACTAGACGGTACTCCCATAATAAAGCCTGAAATAAATTTTACCTGAAACCGGGCCTTTTATACTATTATCGGTTAATCCAGGATGTTTATATTGGTAACTTATTGAACTCAACCATTTACTGTTAAACATACCATATCTACTTTATTATATTAATTTATTATTTTATTTTTATTTATAATTTTATATAGATAGTAATAGGTAATATTTGTATATTATGTATTTCTTTAATGCTGCATTCATGTATAATTTTGAAAGTTTGTTGGTCCCGTTTGTTATTAATAAATAAATATCAATAAATTAATATATTATAATGTAATTTGTAATAAAAGTTCCTTTTCCCTAAAAACTAAGATGTCCAATTTACTTCCCCTAGGACGTCCGATTAAGGTCCAATTTACGTCCCCTCCTACGTTAGGTGGAAGTCCATTGGACGTTTGGCAATGTGGCTTTGGACCAAACTAGGACGTCTTGTTAAGATCCAATTTACGTCCCCTAGGACGTCCGGTTAAGGTCCAATTTACGTCCCCTAGGACGTCCGATTAAGGTGCAATTTACGTCCGATTAAGGTTCAATTTAAGTCCCCTCGGACCTTAAATGGACATCCAATGGACGTTCGGTAGCGCGACATTTGGACCCAAATAGGACGTATAAAGGACGTTCCTTGGACGAAAACGGACGTCCAAGGGACGTCCTTAAAGACCGTGAAGGACGTCCTATGGACGTCCATTGGACGTCCTTGTGCTATTAGGGTTGTGTTTCTGTTTAATTATAGTTTTATAGTTTTGGCAACTGTCACATTTAAGAAAATTAACCAAAATAAACTAAAAGTCCTGCGTCTAATGTCCAATTGACATGAGGCTATGCGTCATATCGGCAATTTTAAGCGCTTAAGTGTAGTTCGGTTAGATTAGTTCATGAATAAAACTGTATTTATAAATAATTTTAACTAATATTTTATTCATATTATTTTCCTCTGAATATTTGCTAAACTAGCTCATGCTGTTAAGTTTGGCAAATTGTAGAACATTAATTGAGATAAATGCCACTGAATGTTTATTTACAAAGATTTTAATTTTGTATGTTACGCCAGTCAATGGGAGCAAGAATAGGATATTACCTCCGAATTCTATCCTACTGCATGGATTTTAATGAAGTTTTGGAAATAGTCTCTACTTATCTCCTAATTCAAAGTCTACCCTATGCCGATGTGCGCTTTTATCTTGGGTGTGGTTCCCATCCCATCCCTTTGATTAAAATAATCACGGAAGTGGCTAAAGATCCCAATTCTAAGCAAAAACTGTTCTATATTTTTTTTTTGAAAACTCAATACTTTTTGAGTTATTCGAGGTTGAAAATTAGCCATTTTCATTGAAACATAACACCTTTTCGAACGGTTTTTTCCGAATACCTTAAAAACTATGCATCTAACTAAAAAAAAAACTATATAAAACATTTTTGTAGCTTATAAAAAACATAATAGTTCCTTCATAAATCTTCTAGTTATAATAAAAAAAGTGATATGGTAGGTTAAACGAGTTTCATTTTTTGGTGCATGCTCAAATCGGTGTATTCAACTTGAAATAACAGAGAAACGGTTGATTTTATGTGTATAATACTACCAATACCTTCTGTAGTGCTTGAAAAGGTCATTAAAATGTACAATATTAAATGTTGATTTCATTAAAATTACGCAATTAAAAAATATGCGGCAAAAAAATTGGTGACTAATGTATTTAAAAAAAAATGAGAAGTATATTTAACGCCTCATTCACCAGAATTTTAATGCATAATTTCACTTCTACAATACCTTTTATTATAGTGTTATTTCTATGTTCAAAAAGTTGTACGTGTTTAAAATAAATGGTTTAAAAATAAGATCAATTTATAGAGCGCATTTTGAAATTTTCCTAAAAATCTCCCCTTTTCTACATTTAACTTGAAAATGATACGAGATACAATAATGAAAAATAAAAACAAAATTTTTATCTAACAAAACCCTACATTTTAGTGTGGTATGTATTTTCGTATCTCTTATTATTTTCGAGTTACATGAAGAAAATGGAAGATTTTAAAAATGCGCTCTATAATTTGATCTTATTTTTTTCAAAAACTATTCACTATAAACCCATCCAACTTTTTGAACACAGAAATAACACTATAATTAAAAGTATTGTAGAAGGAAAACGATGCGTTTAAATTCTGATAGATGGGGGTTAACTATACTTCTCATTTTTTCTTATCATAATCAAACTCATCAATTTTGTTACAGCATATCTCGCTTAGTTTGAATGTAATCGACCTTTAATATTGCTCCAAATGCACATTGCAATTTAATATTGCAAATGCTCCGCTTGAGCATGCACCAAAAAAACAAACTGGTTTCACCTACCATATTATCTTTTCTTGTATTATAACTAGAAAATTTATGAAGGAACGAATCTCTTTTTTACAAAAATGTTTTATACAGTTATTTTAGTTAGATACATACTTTTTATGGTATTCGCAAAAAGCCGTCAGAAAAGGTGTCATTTTTCTATGAAAACGGCCAATTTTCAATGACGAATAACTCAAAAATATTAAGTTAAAAAATATAGAGCAGTTTTTGCTTAGAATTGGGTTCTGTAGCCACTTCCGTGGTTATTTTAACCAAAGAATTTTCTGCCCCCGAGAAGGAGCGGGAACCACCCTCCAAGATAAAGGCGCACATTGGCTTTATTTCTTGAGCTATTCTCTACTTACTCTGAAAATATTAAGTAAATCGGTATAGTAGGATGGAATTCGGAACCAAATAACCTCATTGACTGCCCTATGTCACTATTAAAAAATAATCACTCGCATATCACCCGATAGTAAGAATAAATAAGAAAATAACGCAAAAGTTTTTTCTCAAACCTGTTGGCGTTCGTCAATAGTCACTCAAGCCCTGCTGGATCTAGTGTCTATTGCCAGGTAAGTTTTCGAAAATTTCGCATTATTTTCAATTTATGCTTACACTCTTGTAATATTAATGTTGAAAATAAGTAAAACACATTAACATGAGTTTCCGAGAAAGGTACTGCTTATATGTAAATAGTAGTAAATAATAAAATTATTACAAAAATGCCAATTGTAGCCACACCCGCATATAACCTTTACTTTGGTATCTAACCATCATAATTTGCGCGTAGGAAGCGATCATAGATTAACCCAAGTATACGATTAAATACCATCATAATTTATATCAAATTATAAAGAACCAAGATGCTACTAAAAATGCGAAAAAAAAAATGGATTCCCTCAGAAAATCATGACCTTTATACAGATACACTAACCAAACATATATGCACTAAACTCAGAAAAAATTAAATAGGAGATACTGATTAACTAAATAATGGCATTATAAAGGCATTAAGATTTAAGAGACACGAAAGAGAAGTGCTACCTGACAGTGGTGACCGTAAAGAAAAACTACGCCAAAATAGATAAAAATTAAGTTAAATTAAAAAGTTAAATTAAACTTAAATTACACAGTCAAAGAAGATATGAAAATGCATAATATGCACAATATCACGAACAAGTTTTGACGATCTCTACATAGTCCAAGTAATGAAGCTTAAAATAAGACAAAACCTTGCAATTTTTACAAAATAGATCGATTTGCTTGAAAATTTGAGAGTAAGTAGTGGATAGTCCAAGGATCAAAATCTATATGAGACCGAAAGGCGCTTTTACCATGGGGGTGGTTGCCACCCCATCTCGGTGGTGGAAATTTTTTATTTTATTTTGACCGCAAAAGTTGGTAAAAACATTCATTCTAAGCCAAAAATGTTCCATACATTTTTTTTTGATAAAATTAATAGTTTTCGATTTATTCGCTATCGAAAATGTTAGTTTTATATCGAAAAATCAATGTTTTTAATCAGTTTTCTGCTAATAACTCAAAAAGTTTACGTTTTATCAAAACAACTTTGCTTAACAAAAATAGTATACTTTATTATGTGTTAGCTCTTCTTTGTAAAATGCTAAATATTGTAGTTTCAAACTCAAAAGACGGGAAAACTGTACATTTTCGAGCATAATTACTTGTTTAAACTAATTTAAAGTATTTAAAAATATCTATATACAGAAATAAAAAAAGTCTCTAGCTTAAAAATTTAGTGACTTATTATGAAAAGAATGTCAGTCCCTATTTTTTTCAGCGAAAAAGTGATCGGAAACTTCCCCCTACTTACCATCCTAATTAAAATTATTCATTCACCTTATTTGGTCTTCTGCATTTATGAATTATTAATAGGTTCTCAGGTTTGACCGGCTTAGAATGATTAGTTTAAAAAAAAATGGAGTTAAAAGCGAATATCGAATTTTTGTAGTTTGGTAAAAAATGCCCTTTTCTTCAGAAAAGAAAGATTAGCATCAGAGATACGAAAAAATATTTAAATATAAAATTGTAGCTTATTTAATTTCCAAGAACGGGGTTAGCAAAATTTGTTTCTATGGCAAAAATTGAGTGAGCTATTGACAATTAAATCTTGTAATAACATGCAAAAACCACCTTTACCTACCCTTTTACAGTCACCTCTTTTTGCGACAGAGGATTTTAAAAGGATTTAATATAAAAATAACCTTATAGATCTTGTAGAAATCTACAAAATTCTTTTTTACCAAACTTTCTAGAAGGAAACATAAAAAAGTTACGGTTAAAAAATCAATATTTTTTTGAAAAGAAAAAGGAGAAATCCAATTGGAGGCATAATAATGTAAGTTAGCGGTGTTTTTAGGCATTGGCCTTATTCATACTCCTTTATTTATGTATCAGTAATAGATCCGAGAAGTTTGACGGGCTTAGTATGATTAGTTTTAAAAAAACTGGAGTTAAAAACGAATAACGAATTTTATCTACTCTATGTCATATTATGTATCAGTTTTTAGTTTGTGAAAACTGTCATTATATGTAGCAGTGCGTGAAGAGTTTAAAGTGTGCGTGAAGTAACAATGTATTTTAAATGGGATTTACTTTTTCGCACACTTTCAATGGGTTTTTTGGCACACTTTCATATAATCAAATATCCTTAACTTTCGCGTTGTCATGGTGATAACAATATGAACAATGACTTACAACAAAATTTTTGACAGTTTTATGGTTTGAAAGTAGTTAGGATTTTTAAATGTCAAAGTTCTAAAAATTATAGAATAGAAATCAATTCCAGTGACGAAGAGTTACAGTTTTTTTATTAGTTTAGCAAAGAGTAGATAAAATATTGTATGAAACTGTGCGTAAAGTACTTTTTGCGAACTTACGCGATGTATAACACTCGCTCCGTTGTCGCTCGTGCTCTAAATATCGCGTGCGTTCGCAAAAAGCATACTTCACGAACTGTTTCATAAATAACTATTTGTAGTTTGGTAAAAAATGCCATTTCCTTCAGAATAAAAAGATTAGCATCAGAGAGACGAAAAAATAATGTTTAAAGATGAAATTGTAGGTTATTTAATTCCCAAGAACTTGGTTTGAAAAAAGTTTTTCTACGGCAAAAATTGAGTGAATCGTAAATAAGTATAATATCGAAAAACATTGATTTTTTCGATATAAAACTATCACTTTCGATAGCGAATAAATCGAAAAATAATCATTTTATCAAAAAAATGTATAGAACATTTTTTATTTAAAATGAATGTTTGTATCAACTTTTCGGTCAAAATATAATAAAAAATTTCCACCCCCAAGATGGGGTGGCAACCACCGCTAAGTGGGGTGGCAACCACCCCCATGGTAAAAGCGCCTTTCGGCATCATATAGATTTTGATCCTTGGACTATCCACTACTTATTCTCAAATTTTTAAGCAAATCGATCCATTCTGTAAAAATTGCGAGGTAAAAAGCTTCGGTTCCTGGTCTAATATTAAAACCCATTTTTACAGGGGAAAGGACGGATTTCCACTACAAATGATTGTCTGTTACAAATTATTCTTATACAATATTGCCACAACATTCGGAGGCACTGGAGGATTTATCTACTACAAAATGATCTTTCTTCTTCAGGTACCTCATTTTTTATTGTCGATCATCATGGCTCATTTAACTCTATCTGCAGCGGTTCTGAAGAGTTCTATTTTTTCGGCGTCTCCCCGTCCTCTCTTTCCTTTCATATTTTTCATTTCTTAATATGTGACCAAAGCAGCTGATTTTTCTTTCCTTTATAGTGTTGCGTATTTCTTTTTCTGTTTCCATCTTTCTTAATATTTCCGTGTTTGCTACGTGTTTTGTCCATGGTATTTTCCACATTCTTCGAGAACACCACACCTCAAAGCTGTCAAGTCTTTTTTCAGATGCGTCCGTAATTGTCCAGGCTTCAACTCCATATAATAGGACAGAGAATACATAGCACCTCAATACCCTATTTCTAATTTCCCTTCCCAGTTTTTCATTGCATAATACTGTTTTTATCTTATTGAAAGCGCTTCTGGCAATCTCTATGCGTCGTTTTATTTCGAGGCTGCGGACCCATTCTTCCTTTAGTCCACATCCCAAATAATTGTATCTGGGTACTTTCTCTAAAGCTTTTCCTTTAACGTAGATTGTTTCGTCTTCAATTTTGTTCTTACTGAAAATCATGATGTTTATTTTTTTGTGTTCAAAGCCATTCCATACGTCTCGAAGTACTGCGTAGTGTGATCAGCCAAAATGTTCAGCCCTTCTCTGCTGTCCGCAAGGAGTATTGTATCGTCTGCCTATCGATTATTTATTAACGTTCCGTTAATTGAGGTGCCTTCATTGATGTCTTCTATTGCATCTTTAAACATTTCTTCTGAGCACAAATTAAAAATTAAAGGGGATAGTGCACATCCTTGTCGTACTCCTTCGATATCGAATTCCGGGGGGTTGTGAATTGCATAGTGTAGAATTCCTTCCCTTTTGTCTTCACTGCAGCATCCATCTGGCTTGCATATTGTAGAAGCCTTGGAGGTGTCACCAGGGAAATGGACCAATAAGTATTCAAATTGAAAATCTTTTAGTAATATTTGTAATATTTTTCAATATTATTAATGTCGCTATTAGGATTGAAAACTTTACCTTTCAATTGCCAGATGACGCTAGTCACCTAGTCCATTTACGTCAGTTGTGTGTGGGATAAACTCTTGATGTTGGTCACTTAGAGTATGGAGCAGCAGGCCTACGTCTCTCCGATGCGACTCCAATAAGAGTCGAAAATCGTCAATTCAGAGTGCTGGACTGCGCTCCGTATTCTAAGTTTATATGTTTTGCCTTCGCATTGCAATTGAATAAAAATGGTATACATTTTTATTTTTATATTAGTATTACTCATATAGAGTAACTAGTTCCATTTTCCGTTGGAACTTTACCAAGCTGCAGACGGGGTTTGTGAATTGCATAGTGTGGAATTCCTTCCCTTTTGTCTTCACTGCAGCATCCATCTGGCTTGCATATTGTAGAAGCCTTGAAGGTGTCACCAGGGAAATGGACCAATAAGTTTTCAATTTAAAAATCTTTTAGTAATATTTTTAATATTTTTCATTATTATTAATGTCGCTATTAGGATTGAAAACTGTACCTAACTTTTCCTTACCTGTTCAGTTAAAACTGACATTCATATGGTCTGCACACGTTCAGTTTTATCAGTTGAAATAATTTTTCGGTTAAGTCACACGGTATTACCAGCAAAGTCACCATGGTTTCATCGGATGATGCTGTCGCAATTATTGGTCTAAATATTTGTTATTAAAAAAAAACAATATTCGCATGATAATTTACTGAAGGAGCTCAGAATT
This sequence comes from Diabrotica virgifera virgifera, assembly GCF_917563875.1. Lineage (NCBI taxonomy): Eukaryota > Metazoa > Arthropoda > Insecta > Coleoptera > Chrysomelidae > Diabrotica > Diabrotica virgifera. The sequence goes on along the minus strand of NC_065451.1, from coordinate 108,989,003 downwards.
ACTCCAAAAGACTGTAATAACTATTTAAGAATGGATGAAAAAACATAATTTGCACCTGCTTGATTTAGTCACACCTATAATTAACAGAAACAGTTAGATTTTTAGCAACAGGAAGAAGCTACGAAGACCCCAAATTTTCAACAGTAATATCTCCCCAGGCACTTTCCAGGATCATATGAAAAACGTGTGAAGCAATATATAGCGTTTTGCTTGCACAAGGATTACTTAAAGGTATGTTATAGATAAATAAAGCACATATTTAATAATTTGCAAAATTGTTTATTGATGTTTAAAATATTTAGCTAATTCGATGTATAATTATGATACGATGGTTGATTATTAGATGTCTCCAGATCGTCAGGTATAGAATACTAGAACAACTGGTGAAGTCTGTGAGTGATTCCGCAAATGATGTTGTTGATATATTGGCGACTGAATTAGTGGACTGTGTTGATTTAAGTATGGTGAACTACAGGGCCCTCGCTACCATATGTGCAAAGTGTGCAATGCACACGGGCACCATCCTTTCGGGGCGCCAAAATCCAGGGTCAAACATTGAAAAATAATTTGCAAAAAAAAATAAAAATTAATTTTAAAACAAAAGTTAAGAAATCAAATAGGATAAGGTATAAATACACAAGAAACATATTTAAATTAAGTGACAGCGATCTTTTAAAACGTTGTTTTGTTCTTGAGGAATGACTGACAGATCAGGATAAGAAGGATAGGTATAGACTGCAATGATTTGTTTAATGAAATTAAAAAGTTATTTTCATTACCTGATGATACTGACCCCCTTAAGTATTTTACAATATATATTTGAAAACAATTTAATCTTCAACCTTCCAAACGTAAGCATTTCAATAAGAATTTTTTGACATTACCTGTAACTTTAGTTGCTGAGGAGCGATATTTTTCAAAGTTAAAAATCATTAGGACAATGCTTCAAGAACGTTTGCCTGGGCTAGCAATATTAGCAATTGAACAAGAAATTTTTGATGGTACGTATAAATGTTAGAGATGTAATTGATGAATTTGCAACAGCAAAGTCTCAGAGACTCAGAAAATATCGCTACTTACTACAATCATTGATTGTAAACTAGCCATGTGTAGTTATTAATCAATGCTATAATAGCCCAGTAAATGGACGTGAAATACGGCGATATCGTGTAATTTTCAGGGTGACCATGACCAACGAATTGCACGAAAATTTGGATGTAGGTTCAAGGTTCTACCCTTACCCTCCACTTCAAAGTTGGACTTGTGTCGTTGGTTACGGGGGGTGAATATTAACCCTTCTCAATGGTGAAAAAATGTAGGTTTAAAATAAGTCCAAAAACTAAGTGTTTCATTGAAAAATATTGTTACCAAAAATGTAGCTTATAAAAAAAGAAAAAAATGGTGTACCTATTCATTAAGTCTATAGACCTAGTTAAAGCAAAATTGGAGCTCATGAGAAAAACGTTCTTATTCGTCAAATTCCAAATCGAATATTTCAACGTGAAATAACCAAAAAAAATGAAGCACTTTTCGGGGAAAACTCATTAAAACTTATTATGACTTCTAAACTTCAGTTTTTTGCTTCATTTCAAGCACCTACCGATCGACCTACCTTCTAAAAAATAAATAAATAAACATGAACCCAAATGCCTAAGGGGCGTCAAAATCCTTTTTTGCACACAGGCGTAAGCAGCCCTTATGGGGGCCCTGCTGAACTATTATGAATAGAGCGACTGGATGTAGATGAGTATGAGTGATTTGGAAAACATTGGTAAAAATTTGAAAGAGTATGTGATGGTGTTAAACTACCCAATTCAAACGCTGTAGAAGTCACGTTAATAATTTTTTCTGCCAGAATACACTGCGTTTTATTCAAATTTATAGCTTTTAATGCAACAGCTTTACCAAAAATATCTAAACGATCGTCAGATGAGGCAGCCACTACACACTTTTTGCCTAAACACCTTCAGTTTGAACTGCACAGTGTTAACTGAACAGTTTTATCTAATTAAATTTCAATTCATTTGTCAGTTGAACTCTACAGCTTTCACTTTTGCCTACACGCATAGGTTTTAACTGAACAGTTCAACTGTTCAGTTGAAACTTTGCAGTTAAAATTGAAGGTGTGTAGCGGCCTTAAACGGTTTTCACTATAAAAATAAAATTAAAAAAAAAATCGAAAAAAGTATTTTATTGCATTAAAAATATGCACAATGCATTAAAAATATTCTTCTTTTTCTTAAGGTGCCTATGCGTTCCGGCTGTTGGCGATCAGCATGGACATCCTAACTCTGCTTTTTGCTATTCTGAATAGGCCGGTTGTCGATGTATTAAACCCTTTCTCGGGTTTTGAAGCCAAGATATTCTTCTTCTCCCTGGTCCTCTCTTTCCAAATACCTTGCCTTGAAGAATTAGTTGCAACAAGCCATATCTCTGTTCATTCCTCATAACATGGCCAAAATATTCTAGTTTGCGTTCTTTGATTGTGTTAATATTCTCGCATTCCTTGCCTATTTTATGTAGAACCTCAACATTAGTCACACGATCCATCCACGAATTTCTCAAAATGCGCCTCAAAAATTAAAAATATATTTCCAAATATTCTGAGGCGAACTATTTCACAGATGATTCATCCATGTACATAAAGTTAGCGAATTACTTCTCGCCAATTTTATGGCAAGCACAATGGGAATTTGCCGCTTTTTTGCCGCTAATTAGTTGTGGAAAAATTAATTTTGCTGCTTTTATATTTTTTTTAATATTCGATGTTTCGCTAACTTCATATGAAGTTAGCGAATCACAACAGCAAAAAATGTTTCAAATTCAAATCGAGTTGGTGCTGAATTTGCCGCTTTTTTGCCGCTCATTAGTTGTGAACAAATTAATTTTGCTGCTTTTTTATTTTTTTTTTAATATTCGATGCTTCGCTAACTTCATGCTGTTAGCGAATCACAACAGCAAAAAATGTTTTAAATTCAAATCGAGTTGGTCCTGAATTTGCCGCTTTTATTGCCGGTAATTAGTTGTGGGAATAGCTATTTGTATAACAAGGGAGGAAAGTGTAACTTTTCCTCCCGAGAATGAAGTTTACTGCCCGACGCGTAGCGGAGGGCAGTAATCATTCAAGGGAGGAAAAGGCACTTTACTCCCATGTTATACATATGGGTTTTCCACCTTCCTCAAATAACAAGTCATTTTTTAATTTTTACTTAATTTATTTATGTAACTAACCAACAAAATGTATTAGAACTAAAACAACAAGTAGGTACAATATAACTGTCAACTGTCAAATATAAGTCAAATTATTAATGTAAACATTGTTAAATCAAACTAACAATTTACTGTTTTTTACCATTCTGCAAAATACAGGATGTTTTATAAATAAACGTTAAAATGTATAGATACTTCGTAATAGAAAATAGATATTATACAGGGCGTCAATAAGTTATATTTCATGAATGAAATACCATGACGTCACTTTTACTTTTCCTCCCTAGGGAGGAAAAATATTTTCCTCCCTAGGGAGGAAAAGTGCAACTTTGCTCCCTACAATCAGGTCCGGAAAAGTATACTTTCGGTAGAGGTAGGTGGAAAAATTATTTTTTCCACCTTCCTCTACCGAGAGTATACTTTTCCAGACCTGATTGTAGGGAGCAAAGTCGTACTTTTCCTCCCTAGGGAGGAAAAGTAAAAGTGACGTCATGGTATTTCATTCATGAAATATAACTTATTGACGCCTTGTACAATACCTATTTTCTATTACGTAACTATCTATACATTTTAACGTTTATTTAAAAACACCCTGTATTTTGCAGAATGGTAAAAAACAGTAAATTATTATTCTGATTTAACAATGTTTACATTAATAATTTGACTTATATTTGACAGTTGACAGTTATATTGTACCTACTTGTTAGTTTTAGTTCTAGTAAATTTTGTTGGTTAATTACATAAATAAATTAAGTAAAAATGAAAAAATTACTTGTTATTTAAGGAAGGTGGAAAAACCATATGTATAACATGGGAGTAAAGTGCCTTTTCCTCCGCTACGCGTCGGGCAGTAAACTTCATTCTCGGGAGGAAAAGTAGCACTTTCCTCCCTTGCTATACAAATAGCTATTGTCGCTTTATTATTTTTTTTAATATTAGGTGCTTTGCTAACTTGATAAAGGGTGGGAAATTAGTGCGAAGAAGTCCAATTACTCGTTTATCATAAGTGATACGAAAAAATATTATTTAGGTAAACGTTGCTTTGTAATAATATACGAAGCAATATTCGTATTATTTCGTAGCAATATTCACACCCTGTAGAATTGTAGTACTTTGACATAAAAATTTCTTGTTATGTTTAAACGATTTTTAGTACGGTCTACTATTGTTAAACATTATTAATATAGAGAAATGTTTAGTTTTAGTATACAGAGGTGTATTTTATATAATGTTTATGTATAACAGTGCGCTGGAATAAGTTTTACGCGCCCCCCCCCCTATTTGCTCATTTTCATAGTACATATTTCATAGTACATAGTACAGTACCATATTACATATATATTATAGCATCAATATTTCGAACTTCACGCGATCCCTCTTCAGGTGACAGTCGTAAATTTGATTTTTTTAAATAGGTAAGTACATCATGTAACACCTCATTTAAAAGCTTTTGAAATACTGATTACAAAAATGTATAATACTTGGTCAAAATTTCGGTCAAATGCTTTTTAAATGCATTCTTTTTTTTTAATCATGAGAAAGCTAATGAGTACTTTTGAAAAATTTAAACGCAAAATGAAAGTTTACATTATTATCTAGGGTAGAAAGTCCCTTAGAATAAACAAAAAATTTCTTTGAAAAATATATTTAAAATTAAAAATCAAACTAAATTCTCTCTTCGTTTTCATCCTGTAACTTATTAAAATAAACATTATAAAAGTTTTTAAGGGCTTTCCGCCCTCGGTAATAATGTAGTTTTTCATTCTGCGTTTAAATTTTTCAAAAATTCTTTTCAGTTTTCTCAGGATTAAAAAAAATGCATTTAAAAAGTATTAGACCGCAATTTTGTGCAAGTATTATACACGTAAGGAATCAGAGTTTCAAAATCTTTTAAATGAGGTATCACATGATGTACTTTTCCTTTTAAACAAATCAAAATTATGACTGTCACCTGAAGAGGGGTCACGAAAAGTTCAAAGCATTGATGCTATAATATACTATGATTATTTTAAAAATCGACCTGTACGAGCGTTTTGCTTATATTCTAAAATTAAATATTTAATATGGGGGGGGGGGGTAACACTTATTCCAGCGCACTGTATATATTATTATGCTCCGTATTTTCTCCTTGTTATACTAGCAAGAGTTGTCAGCGACACCAAAATCCGGTTCAACACAAAGCAGAAAACAGGAATGGCTATTCTAGACATAGAAAAAGCATACGACACGGTATGGAAGAAAGCTCTAATCTTCAAGATGTACAAGGCTAGGCTACCTCATTATTTAGTTAACATTTGCGACAAATATTTAACTAATAGGACTTTTCAGGTCTCAGCTGACAGAAAGATGTCCAGGATGTAAGAAGTACAGGAAGGGATGCCTCAAGGCAGTATTCTGTCCCAAATTTTATATAATATTTTTGTTTCAGATCTTCCAACTGACACGAGAACCAGCACAGCCTTGTATGCAGATGATACAGCAGTCTACACTTCAGGTAAACAAGAAAGAAGTATAGTCCAAACACTAGAAAACCACCTAGAGAGGATAGCTGACTTCACTGATAAATGGAAAATAAAAATCAATACTGAGAAGACGCAGTTCATCATCTTCACACAACAATCAGGACCACCTCCAACTGAACTAACGATGAGAGGAAACATCATCCAATCAACACCATCAGTGAAGTACCTAGGCGTTCACCTGGACAGTAGACTCAACTTCACTCTGCATACAAAGAAAATCAAAGAAAAAGCCACTACGGTAAAAAGACTAATTCTGCCTTATATTTTCAGGTCATCTCCATTGTCAAAGAAGAAGAAGAAGAAGAAGAAGATTCAACTGTACCAAGCATACGTAAGGTCCATGATGCTATACGCCGTACCAGTATGGAGTTCCACAGCCAACACCAACTGGAGAAGATTAGAAGGCACCGAATCGTCATGCTACAGAATCATCGATGGCTCAGCATGGCAGGACCGGGTGACAAATGCAACCATCCAGGAAAGGCTCCAGTATACACCGCTGAGGGAGGTGGCCGAGAAAAGGACACATTACTTCTTCCACCAGGCCACAAGAAGACTCCTAAAGACCAGGAATATCCTCGAGAATAACAGGATCCAGAGGATGTTACGAGAAAAACACCGTCTGATCGACCACATGATCAGACGATAGCCAGGTGGTTGCAAACCGGTCAGGAAAGTAGGTACGATGCCAGAAAAAGTACCTACAGAAGAAGATGTCCAGGAAACAAACAACGAGTGAAGAATCAAGTCCCAAGGATGCAGTTCAGAGGAGGTGGTGCATATAGCGGAACAATTAGAAGAAGAAAATGAAATATCTTAAGTTAGAATGCATTGTAAATTGTATTAAGGCAATAAACGTTTTTATTCTTATTTTTTTATTTTTTATTTATTATATCCTTGTTATGAGATTAATGGTAGGGGAGCCTAAGCAGGGATTTTTGCAGTTACTCGAGCGCGACAGATTAGCATATTAAAAGAAACCTGGTACCCTGCAGATGTACCTCTACCATATATTGGCTCTTAACACAGGGGAGTTCGTTAAGGGGGCCCGAAAAAAAATCTATCCTTAAAAAGACTCGAAATTGTCAGATTACGATAAGGTAAGTTACCTACATGCAAAAGAGTGTATATTTCAAAAATCTGACGATTTGAGCTGGGCGTAAGGAAATGAGTGAGTCCCAAAGTTTCAAAAGAAAAAAGCGAATATTTCGCGAAATGAATGACATCGAAAAACTAAAAAATATGTGCTCAATATTTTTTAAAAATCTATCGAATGATACCAAACACGACTTCCTACGGAGAAGAGTGGGGGGTAAATTTAATATATTAAATTCGAATCCCGCGATATTTAGCGAAATGAACATCAAATCAAAAAACTGTAAAATACACTTATTCAATATTTTTGAAAAATCTATCGAATAGCACCAAACACGACCCCCACGCAGGTGAGGTGGGGGTTACTTTAAAATCTTAAACAGGAGTCCCCATTTTTTATTGTAGATTTGGATTCCTTACGTAAGAATAAGTAACTTTTATTCGAAACATTTTTTCGATTTATGGATAGATGGCGTTATAATAGGAAAAAACGATTGTTGGAAATGGAAAATTAAATTAAAAAATGGCAAGCGCCCACTAAAATTGAAAACTTTACTTGACATTTTTTGGTTTTAGGACCTACTCTTCACAACTCAATAGGTCCCCATAACGCTCGAGTGACTGCACATTTAGCATACTTTGCTCCCCTACTATAAGATACATCTTATTACTTAGATTAATTAATTAATTATTTTAATAGCTACTCATGAAACAAAACCAAAATTTAATAAATTTTTTTAATAAAAAACATATTGTCAGGGCTAATTGATTGTATGTATTATCTTTACTTTGTGGTTTCTTGCATTTCTCGTTGCTTGCTTTATCTAGGAAAAAACAGGAAAAATAAATATACTCAAAAACTCATATAAATTTTATAACTACTATTTATTTATATCCTATAGCATAAATATAAAAATTCAAATTTATGCAAAACTTTATTCTGTTGTAAAATTTCTTATCTAATCATAAAAAACCTTTAATTCTATTATCTCCTTTTATGAACCAAATTCATTCAATTTAATCGGTAGATTGTTCTTATTATTATTATTATAAAAAGAAAACAAATTTTAATTTCCTCTCTTTAAATAGATTACTTATATCTTCTATGAATGTAGGAATGAATAATTTATGTTGTAGGTTTATTAAGTTGACGTGGCTTTCAAACAAAAAGTAAATATAGTATGTAATACAGAACTATTCCCTCTTTTCACAAATAATTTCACTAAACTTTTTCTATATATAAATAATCTTGACTAATCTGTTTCTTCTGCTGGATTGTGTTGCCCTTAGTTTTCCCACAAGTGCTCCTCGGTTTCTGCAAACTGTCCTTCTCCTTCAAACTGTTTCAAAGAACAGCACTCGTTCGAATTCTCTCTTAAATTTTAAATTCTCTGACTCGATCAAAACAATATCAATCTTTAAAATTCAAAGATTTTTTCTCAGCTAGATACCTCATGCAAGTTTATATAAATACTGTTACTCGTTACTGACAGAAAATGGAATCTTTTCGGACACAAGGAGTTCGTACATCTCGACTTGATCTCGTTTTCATCTCACACGAATCTGCTTCCACGGTAACCAAATTAACACACTTTGCACAAATATACTACTTTCAAACTTGCATTGGATGGTAATTACACAATGAATCTCTTTTTCTCTCCTCAATTTGAAACTCACCACTCTATTCTCCACAAATTACCACACTCACCACACATCATATCCCTACTTTATTTTCTCAAGAAAAAATAGTATTGTATACAAATTTATTTCTTGTCAATTTCTAGGAGATATTAAAACTATTTTTAATTACAATCTAAAAAAACCATCTATCCTAAACTAAACAAAAATCGACCATACTTCATTCCACGTTGTTAAACCAAAATGTTTACTATCGTTTCTTTCTGGGAAACCATTTAGAAAGCACTGTCTATTGTTCAATTAACCGCGGTATACATTAACTTTCTAAACAACCGTAGTCCGTTCTGTTGAAATTTATAAAATGTTCGTCGAAACTGTACCACTAAAATTTTACTCTTCCGCGAAATACTTCTTACGGCTAAATTATTTTATTTACAAAATTTGACCATATACAGGGCCATGAAAATCTACGGTCTCGTGATATTTGACATAAAATTATTTTCAAATTATTCCCATAAAAATTATTTAACAATATATATAATATGTTTAAATGGGATTGAGCCATAATTATTGGTGTAATAAAAATAGATATATATTTAATTAATTAATATTTGGCGTTTTGATTTCCACTGCGGAAATTGTTCTCAAAAAATCTTATTCTAAAAATACTGTGAAGATTTTACAACCTGATGTGTTTAAGGGTTATAAAATCTTTCCAGAATTTTTAGAATAATCTTTTTTAATAAAAATTCATTTTTTATTACACTAATTATTATTGTCGCTCTGTCCCATAACCGTTGAAATATCAACATACTTCTTTGTTTCCCCGCGTATATTTAAATTATACAAAAACATACAGTATTTCGCTGACGACAATTAATAATTGTAACTAACTATCAAACAATAATTCTACTGTTTAACACATTGAACAGCAAGTTTCTTGCTTTGAAAATGCAATTCAGCCGGCAATCATAATGTCAATACATAATGTATGTTTCGCATTGTTACCGCAAAATAGATTATTTCACTGCAAGACACCTGATGTAAAAAAATTTAAACACCATTCGCTAATCAATTGACAAGTAGATAACACACAAAAATTAAACAATAATCTTTCGCATTTTGTAATGGAACCACTCAACAGAAATTAAACCGCCAATAATAAAAAAATAAGCAGCATATGTTAAAATGAGTCTCATTTTTAACAGTCGAGACATGTCATTAAAAAAAAATACCGTCTGTTAAAATGCCACATACTCACAGTTCTGCTCTACGTAATGGAAGCGTGGACACTAACTGTTGCATCTATGTATCGGCTATCGCTAAATACCGGCAAAAAAGCGGCAAACTCAGCAGTAACTCGATTTGAATTTGAGACCTTATTCGCTGTTGTGATTCGCTATGTTCATATGAAGTTAGCGACACATCGAATATTAAAAAAAAAGCGACAATATTAATTTTCCCACAACTATTTAGCGGCAAAAAGTGGCAAATTCAGCATCAACTCGATTTTAATTTGAAACATTATTCGCTGTTTTGATTCGCTAAGTTCATATGAAGTTAGTGAATATTATATGTTTTGGTTTATATTTTACGCGCCAACAATCTTGTACGTAGGTATTTTGATATCTCTTCCAATTAATAAATAAATCAATTCAAAAATTAATAAAGTAACGACCAGTCTAGATTATTACGCTTTTTTTTTCGAAAAATTATTTTGATTGAATATTTTCACGATCACCTAATAAAATTTCACATACTTATGTTTTGTTGCAAAAGATAATGTTTGGCATAAGGAATCACGAATAACTCAAAAATTAAAGCACTTAGATAAAGGGAATGCTTAAGAAATAAAAAAGTACCATAAAATATCATTTCACTACAATACTAAAATACTATACTAAAATCTATTTAAGAAAACTCAAAAAATACTCATTCCGAGTTTTGACCAACCCTGTATACTAAAACTAGACGTTTCTCTATATTAATAATTTTAACAATAGTAGACTATATTAAAAATCGTTTGAACATAAATATAAATTTTTATGTCAAATTACTACAAGTCTACAGGGTGTGAATATTGCTACGAAATAAACAAAAATACGTAATAATCTTTTAAACTACTTCTTATTTTATTACAAAAATCTATATATCAGGAAAGAACACATAGAGAAGAATCCAAAAATGTAAAAATATACAGGGTGTGCCATTAAAAAAACAAAAGATTTTGTCACCCTGTCAATACGGATAGCCCTATATATTTGAAAATATTTTTAAATTATGGTCCTCTCTGGCCATCAACTTTTACCTAAATAACATTTTTTTTATATCTTTTATGATAAACGAGTAATTGGACTTCTTCTCACTAATTCTCCACCCTTTATGAAGTTAGCGAAACACCTATTATTAAAATAATAATAATAATCTATAATAATAATAAATAAATAATAATAATAATAATAATAAGAGATCATCAAGAGATAGCTATCAAGCTGGGACTTCTCCAAACGGACCATCTACCATATTATCAATACGTCCCTGAGAGTATGCTTGAGGATGGCAACTACAAGCTATACTGGGACCGTACAGTGCTCACAGACCAAACAGTGGCACATAATAGACCAGATCTCGTACTAGTTAATAAAATAACAAGACAAACAACACTGCTTGATGTGGTGATACCTAACAACAATAATTTACGTAGTAAATTTACTGAAAAGATCGCCAAGTACAGAGATCTGGAAATTCAAATACGAAGACAATGGAGAATGCAAAGTACCCAGACGATACCTATTATTATGTCTACTACTGGTGTCATTCCGAAGAACCTCCTCGAAAACATAAAAAAGCTGGGTCTAAATGAACACCTTTATAAGACCATGCAGAAAGCTGTACTACTCGCGACGGCCAGATGTGTACGAAAATTTCTGGGAGATACTCCAGCATACCAAGTCACCTAGGGCTCGATAACATGGAAAGAGCCCCACCAGAGCTCAATCCTTTTGATACCGTAGGTATCTGGGATGAGTCAATTTTCCCCTTAGAGGGAGTGTGAGCCGTATGGCTAAATCTGGATAATAATAGTAAATGATATTAGCATGCACTTCGGACTAGACAAGTGCCGTATTTTAAATATAGTCAGAGGAAAAGTACAGCCCGGAGGATTCGATATGCAAAATGGCCAGAGCATCGTGGCCATGGGTGAAAACGATATGTATAAATATCTTGGAGTAAAGCAGGCGCGGAGAATTGACCATAAACAAATGAAAACAGGGATAACTACTGAGTTTATGCGAAGGGTAAAACAGCTGCTTCGCTCAAACCTTAATAGTAGAAATTTGTTTAAGGCACTAAACACCTACGCATGTTCCGTGCTTAGCTATTCATTTGGCATTGTTAAGTGGACAAAAACGGACATAGAAAATCTTCAGCAAAAAGTAAGAACGCACCTCACAAAGCCACAAAAACACCATCCAAAAAGTGCAGTAGAAAGAACGACATTACCATGGAATTTAGGAGGAAGAGGACTTATGGATATAGGTGAGCAATTAGACAAACAAATTGCTAATTTAAGATCTTATTTTCAGATGCAGGCTGAAACATCTACTCTACATCGCGCTATCTGCGCAGTAGATGACACAACACCGATAAAACTGAGGGAAGCAGAACTGCGCATAAACCACCTTACTAAGGACGAAAAAGTGCGCGCCTGGATGAGTAAACCTCTGCACGGGCGACATCCCAATGAGGTCAGCCAAGATTATGTCGACAATATAGCGTCGAACTACTGGTTGACATCAGGAAAGATGTTCCCTGAAACGGAGAGTTCATTACTGGCCATTCAGGATCAGGTTATACCAACTAGAAATTACCTGAAATATATCATCAAAGACCCTCATGTTCAAAACGACAGATGCCGATATGGATGTCAAGCCCAAGAAACCATCCAACATCTTACAGGGGGCTGCCAGGCATTTGCTACAACTGAGTATAAGGAACCGCATGACGCAGTGGGAAAAATCCTTCATCAGGAGTTAGCTATCAAGCTGGGACTTCTCCAAACCGACCATCTCCCATATTATCAATACGTCCCTGAGAGTATGCTTGAGGATGGCAACTACAAGCTATACTGGGACCGCACTGTGCTCACAAACCAAACAGTGGCGCATAATAGACCAGATCTCGTATTAGTCAATAAATTAACGAGACAAACAACCCTCACTGATGTGGCGATCCCTAAGAACAATAATCTACGTACTAAATTTACTGAAAAGATCGCCAAGTACAGAGATCTGGAAATTCAAATACGGAGACAATGGAGAATGCAAAGTTCCCAGACGATACCGATTATTATGTCTACTACTGGAGTCATTCCGAAGACCCTCCTCGAAAGCATAAAAAAGATGGGTCTTAATGAACATCTTTATAAGACCATGCAGAAAGCAGTACTGCTCGCAACGGCCAGATGTGTACGAAAATTTTTGGGAGATACACCTGCATACCAAGTCACCTAGGGCTCGATAACACGAAAAGAGTCCCACCAGAGCTAAATCCTTTTGATACCGTAGGTATCTGGGATGAATCAATTTTCCCCTTAGAGGGAGTGTGAGCCGTATGGCTAAATCTAGATAATAATAATAATCATAAGAAACCACCTTATCCCAGAGACTAGACGCAATACAATCAAATGCGAATTCGAACGGGAGATTAATAACCAAGAGCTAGTTTTAGATCAAGTCCCTAATGAAATTCTTGATGAGCAGATTCCTGAGATTCCCACAACAGAAACTCAACCTCACAATACAGAGAAGGAAAACAACGAGTTGCGCGATAGTCTAGCAAACGAAATGGTTTGTGTCGTACAAGAGTTTAATGGAACAAATTCACTTAGCAGACCACCGCTACCACGAATAAACTCTTGTAAGGAACTAGGTGCGCTTTTACAAATTGTGAACACTGAAGTCCTGCCCAACTATGTCGTAGAAGCCCACTCATTGGAATATCTGCATATGCTAATCTAGTGTGCAGCCACAGCAATTGCTAATGTAATGGGTGTTAAGATCAGAACACGATGGGGTACTAATAACGAAAGAACTGGTAACAGAATTTCACCTTGAGAAAAAAGACTGCTCGGAAAGATCGAATTACTACGTAGGGATATTGGTATAGTCACAGAATACATACGAGGTGTAACAAGTAAAAAAGTCATCGGGAGAGCTGAAGAAATAATTCTGACTACCGTAAGACACTCAAGATATGATCAACAAAACAACACAGCCCATCAGTGTGTGGATAGATTAAAACAAAAGCTCTCCGTTTATTCAGGACGACTAAGGAGGTACAAAGTTAGTAACAACCGCAAAAGCGACAATGCTCTTTTTGAAAGTTCTGAAAAGGCGTTCTATCGAAAACTCATTTCCACTGTAGAACGTGTCGATAAGACTTACCCAAGCCAAGAAGAAATTCATGAGTTTTGGGGAAATAAACTTTCCACGCCAGCTGCTCTTAACAACAATGCTTAATGGATAGAAGATACGACACAGAACTGCCAACACTACACTACCACCCTTTACGAACCCTTCACTACTGAAGAAGTCTTAAATACCATCAAAGACCTTCATAACTGGAAAACTCCTGGACCAGACGGAGTTCAAAACTTTTGGCTTAAGAAGATTTGGAGTGTTCATGAATGCTTATCAACACTAATTAATCATGTTATTTCTAATCCGCATGATATACCATCCTTCCTAACTTAGAGAACCACTTATTTAATTCCGAAGGCTCAAAATAACACCCAAGATCCAGCCAAATACAGCCCAATTACTTGTGTTCCAACTTTGTATAAATTGGTCACATCCTGTGTAGCCCGGCGTATCTACCAACACTGTGCTCTGAACAATATCATAGAACCTCAACATAAAGGATGCGCTAAGGGTTCCATGGGTTGCAAAGAACAACTCATCATCGACTCAGTCATTTCTAACCAGGCATATTCCAAAAAGAGGAATCTTTTTACTGCCTTTATTGATTACAAGAAGGCCTTTGATTCAGTGCCGCATGAATGGCTTATAGATACATATTATGAGAATATATAAAGTCGATGATAATATAGTGATCTTTTTAGAGCATATAATCACGGAGTGGAAGACTAGAATTCACCTTCAAATACCTGGTGAAAATAACATCAAAACTGAAAATATCGCAATCAGCCGGGGCCTGTTTCAAGGAGATTCGTTGAGTCCACTGTGGTTCTGTCTAGCTATGAACCCACTATCTCAGCTATTGAACTCCACAGACGCAGGTTTTAGCATCAAAAATAACAAGAATGTGGTGGCGAAGTTTAATCATTTATTGTATATGGATGATTTGAAATTAATGGCTTCCACTCGAAACCAACTTGATGAGATGCTAAAAACTGTAGAAACTTTTTCTAATGACATTAGTATGCACTTCGGACTAGACAAGTGCCGTATTTTAAATATAGTCAGAGGAAAAGTACAACCCGGAGAATTCGATATGCAAAATGGCCAGAACGTCGAGGCCATGGGTGAAAACGATATGTATAAATATCTTGGAGAAAAGCAAGCGCGGAAAATTGACCATAAACAAATGAAAACAGACATAACTACTGAGTTTATACGAATGGTAAAACAGCTTCTTCGCTCACACCTTAACAGTAGAAATTTGTTTAAGGCACTAAACACCTACGCATGTTCCGCACTTAGCTATTCATTTGGCATTGTTAAGTGGACAAAAACGGACATAGAAAATCTTCAGCGAAAAGTAAGAACGCACCTCACAACAGCACAAAAACACCATCCAAAAAGTGCAGTAGAAAGAACGACATTACCACGGAATTTAGGAGAAAGAGCACTTATGTTTATAGGTGAGCAATTAGACAAACAAATTGCTAATTTAAGATCTTACTTTCAGATGCAGGCTGAAACATCTATTCTACATCGCGCTATCTGCGCAGTAGATGACACAACACCGATAAAACTCAGGGAAGTAGAACTGCGCATAAACCACCTTACTAAGGACGAAAAAGTGCGCGCCTGGATGGGTAAACCTCTGCACGGGCGACATCCCAATGAGGTCAGCCAAGATTATGTCGACAATATAGTGTCGAACTACTGGTTGACATTAGGAAAGATGTTCCCTGAAACAGAGGGTTCATTACTGGCCATTCAGGATCAGGTTATCATCATCATCATCATTGGCTCGACAGCCCTTTCTGGGTCTTGGCCTGTTCCAGGATTCTTCTCCACTCTGATCTGTTTCGTGCTTTTTTTCTCCAGTTTTTTATTTTTAAGGTTTTTATATCATTTTCTATTTGTTCTAAATATCTCAGCTTCGGTCTTCCTCTTGTTCTTTTTCCTACTGGCATCTGTTTGAATATTTTGTTTGGTATTTCGCCTTCTTCCATTCTTTCTACATGTCCCATCCAACGCAGCCGTCCTATTTTAATGAATGTTATGATATCTGGATCTTGGTATATTTGGTATAGTTCAAAGTTGTACCTTCTTCGCCAAATTCCATTTTCTTTTGTGCCCTTATATATGTGTCGCAAGATTTTTCTTTCAAAGGTGGCTAGCAATGTTTCCTCTCTTTTAGTGAGTGTCCAGGTTTCTGAGCCGTATGTGAGTACCGGTCTTATTAGGGTTTTGTATATTTGGCATTTTGTTTTCCTTGCGACGTTGTCTGATCTTAGTTGCCGAATTAAGCCATGATAACTTTTATTGGCAATAAATATTCGCCTCTTCACTTCCTCTTCTACGATATCATCAGATGTGACTAGGGATCCCAAGTATGTAAAGTTTTTTACCCCCTCAATGTTGTATTCTCCTATTGTTATATTTTGTGGCTGCCTTATTTCTGTGTTTTTACTTACCTGCATATATTTTGTTTTGTTCTGGTTGATTTTCAGGCCACTATTTTGTGCAGCTCGTTCTATTTGATTGAATGCCTCTATCATTTCTCTTCTTGATCTTGCGATTATGTCAACATCATCTGCAAATGCAACATCTAGTATTTGCACGCTTTTATTAATTATTGTTCCTCGAGTATTGACTGTTGTGTCCCTCATTATTTTCTCGAGTACAATGTTGAACAAGATGCATGATAGAGCGTCTCCCTGGCGTAGTCCCTTTTTCACATCTATTGTTTCCGTTAGTTCGTTTTGTATCCGGATTTTACTTTCTACTTTTAGAGATTCTTTTATCAGTTCTATTAGTTGTGTTGGTATATTAAATTCTTTCATTGCTTTTATTAAGAATTCTCGGTTTATATTGTCATATGCGCTTTCGAAGTCTATGAAGAGATGATGTGTGTCGATGTTATGTTCACTTGTTTTTTCAAGGATCTGTCGCAGAACAAATATCTGGTCTATTGTTGACTTCTGTCTACAGAAGCCACTTTGGTACCTGTCAACTATTTTTTCAGCGTGTGGTCTAAGTCTTTCATAAATGACGTTGGACATTATTTTGTATGCTGCATTCAGCAGCGTGATTCCACGGTAGTTTCCACATTCTAACTGATTCCCTTTTTTGTAATGGTACAATAATACCACTATTCCACTCTGCTGGTAGCTGTTTATTTGACCATATCTTTGTTATCAATACATGTATTGTTTTCGGTAGTGCATCTCCTCCTTCCTTCAGTAATTCCGATGCTACTTGATCCGATCCCGGTGATTTATTGTTCTTTAATTTGTCTACTGCTGTTCTAATCTCGGCTATTGTTGGTGGACTCTTTTCTCTGTTGTCTGCTTGGTCTAATGGTATATCAGGGTTCGTCTCACTCCCATCTCCTTCAAGCTTTTCCGTAAAATGTTCTGTCCATCTTCTTAGTATCTCTTGCTGTTCTGTCAATATATTACCTTCCTTATCTCTACACATCGTCGTTCTCGGTTTGAAGTCTTTTCTGCTTTTGTTCAGTTTCTGATAAAATTTTCTTGTCTGTGTCGATCTACTTAGTTCTTGCAGTTCCTGAAGTTCTTTGTTCATATATTCTCTCTTTTTTCTTCGGTGAGTTTTCTTTTCTTCTCTGCGTAGTTGTTTATATTCTTCCTCTGCTTGTCGGGTTCTGTGCCCCTGTTGCATCAGTAAATATGCTCTGTTTTTTCTGTCTGTTATAATCTGACATTCTTCGTCAAACCAGTCATTCGTTCTTGTTCTTCTTTCTTTACCTTCTATGCCTAACACTTCTTTAGCTGTCTCTTTTATGATTTCTCTGCACTCTTCCCACTCCTTATTTGGGTTTTCATGTTTTGGTCTGTTTTCTAGTTTGATGCTTATCTTTTCTTTATACTCTTTATTTTTGTTTGTTTCTTTGAGTCCTTCTACCTTGTATCGTTCATGTTTAGAGCCTCTTTCCTTTTTGATGTTTGAAATTCTAGCCCTTACTCTACTTTCGACCAGGTAGTGATCAGAATCCGCATTTGCCCCTCTTCTGGTGCGGACGTTTATTATATTCGATTGGTGTCTCGAGTCTACAATAACATGATCTATCATATTTACTGTCATTCCATCTGGGGACTTCCAGGTACCCTTGTGTATATCTTTGCGAGCGAAGTATGTGCTAGCAATCACCATGTTAAGTGATCTTGCTAGGTTTATTAACTTATTGCCATTGTCATTTGATTGCTCATGGAGACTGTGCCTACCTATTGTGGGTTAGAATTGCTGTTATCTTCCAACTTTGGCGTTTAGGTCTCCATAGATTATTTTTATATCATTTTTGGGGCATGACTGATATGCGGACTCTAGTTCATCATAAAACTCTTCTTTAGTTTCATCTTCTTTTTCTTCTGTCGGGGCATGCGCATTAATTAGACTGTAATTAAAGAAACGTCCTTTAACTCTTAAAATGCACATTCTGGGGCTAATTGCTCTAAAATCTCTTATAGTATGTTTTACTCTCTTGTTTACTATGAATCCAGTGCCCAAGACGTGATCTTTAGGATCGCAGCTGTAGAAAATCGTGTGGCTTCTTTTTTCCATTATGTTGTTTCCAATCCACCTCATTTCTTGTATGGCAGTTATGTCTATTTTGTATCTATTTAGATCATTTAAGAGATTTTGGAGAGCTCCCAATCTATACAAGGTTCGAATATTCCATGTCGCAACCCTCAAATCCTATTCCTTTTTCTCGCACAGTCGTCGTCGTTTGATCAGTCCGGCTTTTCTTCCTTTCACATTCATAACTCGTAGTTTTTCTAGGAGGAGGTAGTTAACCTTCAGCCCAACCCCCTATTCATCGGAGGACCAGGACTCCCTTCTTCGTCAGCCCTGACCCCACCTTCCACTGGGGTTGGTTACCCAATCTCCAGTGGGGTTGCTCAGGTTACCGGTGTGTACCAGCTTGGAGGTGAAGATAGGAATTGAGTAGGAGAGGCTAAGTGATGCCAACAGGATACGACATCATGTATTGCGCTTCACTACCCCTTTACACACCCAGGATCAGGTTATGCCAACCAGAAATTACCTGAAATATATCATCAGAGACCCTCATGTTCAAAACGACAGATGCCGATATGGATGTCAAGCCCAAGAAACTATCCAACATCTTACAGGGGGCTGCCAGGCATTTGCTACAACTGAGTATAAGGAACCGCATGACGCAGTGGGAAAAATCCTTCATCAGGAGATAGCTATCAACCTAAGTAAAAGAGCTATGACAGTTCTGGCTATTTGGTGGAGGCGCCCCATGTTATTTCTTATGGGAAAACGAATAAAATCGCTAAGGTTCATTCTGCTCGTTTTTGACGCTTTTTGTGGTGGAGGCGCGACGGCTCGTAGGATCGTGAAGTGTGAGGGGTCGTTGAAAAGTATAGGGGGTAACGAATACGTGAACACAAAAAACAAACGCAAAGATATTATCAAAAGGGCATTACTACATATCTCCGTTGTTAGTGGTCTGATTTTAATGATTAAAACGTTAAATGAAAGAGGAGGGTATACCGAATACGTTAGGACAAAAAACAACCACACATAGACATTGCCAAAACGGCATTACAGCATATCTTCTTTGCTAATGATCCGATTTTGACGTATGGGGTGTCAAATGAAAGCGGTGGCGACACAGAAGCCAACTGTCAATTCTTCTTCTGTCAACGTTCAACATTAACTGTCAATTCTTCTTCTTCTTTTCCGTATAGTGCCTAACAGAAAGTGACGTGAATGGCGTGACGCGAATGACGTGACCTGAATAACGTGACGCGAATAACGTGACGCGAATGACGTGACGTGACGTGAATAACGTGACATTTGAACGTGAATGATGTGACATTTACGTGACATTGATCAACAATGACCAGAGGGTTGTAAGAACTCATCGCTTATCTCAAGATCTCTTCTTCTTCGTTCCCGAAGAAGTGATCAACAATGACCAGAGGGTGTAAGAACGTTGTCACCTGCTTTTACCTGTGTGTCACCTGTGTGTCACCTGTATACCTGTATGACGCAAACCTATTGTCACCTGTGTGTCACCTGGATACCTGTGTGTGTCACCTGTATACCTGTATGACGCAATAATTGCATGAAGAAGTGATCAACAACAACAATGACCAGAGGCTTGTAAGAAGTGGTAGTTTTTCTTCTTCTTTCCCGAAAGAGGACCACCCTGTACGCTGAGTGCAAAAGTGGTCGCTTATCGCTAGATCTCTTCTTCTTTTCAGTAAAAAAGTACAGGGTGGTCGCCCGGCCTAGCCTAGCCTGGCCTCTTTTACCACCAATTGAGTTTCAAGAATACAGACAACTACACATACACATAGACATTGCCAAAACGGCATTACAGCATATCTTCTTTGCTATTGATCCGATTTTGACGTATGAGGTGCCAAATGAAAGCGGTGGCGACAAAGAAGCCAATAGTCAATTCTTCTTCTTCTTTCCGTTTATCGCAAATTATATACAGGGTGTAGTCAGAAAGTCAAATAAATTCTTCTTCTTTTCAACTGTCAAAGTGATTCTTTAAGTTGTTTGTTAAATCGGTTTTCATAGTTCTTTCTGATCTGCCAAAATATTACCTGTCACTTCAGACATGGATGCATTGCCAAAGGAACATTAGGTAGGTATGTAACGACTAAACGACTTAAAGTACAGAGACACACGACTCATCGCTGATAACGTACACGACATAATATAATCATTCTTATGAGATGTCCAAACCATCCCACTCTCATGAATTTTATCAAATACAATGCAACGGTGTTGCAACAAAACAAACATTCAAATTCGTTTACAGACACACACGCGCGCGCGCGCACACACACAAGCGCACACACACACTTCTCCATCTGACAAGTAGATCAAATCACTTTCTCATATTTCTTGAAGGCTACAACCTGTTCATGACGATCGAACGCCATCAGGTACATCTAAAAAACCAACCAACAAAACAAACACATTATATTCTTTAACTATGTCCAACCCATCCAGCACCTACCTGTCATCGTAGAAAAAAAAAGACACTCCTTCAGTCTGCACTATTATTCTGAATATTCATATCATTTTTATAAAAATTACTGAATAAATATTTTCGCATTTCGCAGCCGTCAATTCTTCTTCATTATGTCGAGCCATCGTCATTTCTTCTTTTCGTTTGTCACGTCAACTTCCTCTTTGCGATCTGTCAATTCTTCTGTTCCTCAGTAACCAATTCTTCTTCATTGTATTGCGCCATCGTCTTCTTTTTGATCGGTCAACGTCAAATCTTCTTTTCTCAAAGAAAATTAAATATTTAGCATTGCAAAAACGTCAAATCTTCTCCTGTGCCACTGCCGTCAAGTATTGGTCTGTCAACTCAAAAGGAAGTGCTGCATACAATAGGCAAGGAAATTTTCAATATAGTGAGAGTTAGAAAAACTTCATACCTAGGCCACATACTGAGACAATATGCTCAAAAGATTACGAAATAACAGTATACCAAACACTGCTGTTACACTCTACTGTGATTGCCAAAAAGCTATTAGATCGTATCTTCACTGTTATCGGTTCGATTTTGACGTATGAGGCGTCAAATACACAAACCCACCGTCCACTGCTCGACACGTGGCTACCCATTATTGTTCTGTAAAATAAACTAGTCAAATTTCCCCTTTTCTACAAAGATCTTTAATTATTTCGTCTATAAGTAATTTTTAATCAACCCCCGTATATACAATTACTAATTTTTTCATACAGTACAATAATTCACACGAAAATTCAAATCTGGATTTCTAAAATCTTTTATTTTATAATGTTTATTTCACTAGTAATTTTTGATCAACCTCGTATATATAAGTAGTAATATTTTTCATACATTTCAATTAAAATAGGTGAAATGTAATACCAACATAAATTTATGGTGATGACAAAAGAATAGTGGACATAGAAAAGTGGTGAAGGCATAAAAATTGTGGATATTTATCATAATTTAAGAAAAGCAAATCGACGACAGCATATTTTAGGAGACGTTTCTACTGGAAACATGAAAAAATAGTGTTGATGGTGTACCAAAGATACTACGTAAAAAAGCATCATATCACTCATATTAAAAAAAAAATTAAGCTTTTCAACCAAAAAAAAAAATGCTCAAAAACTTACCGTAATTATACACAATTAACTACAGTAACAAAAATCTCCGACAGTTCGAAACAATGAAAAATGGAAACATTTCTTTTTCGTTAAAGCGTAAAACACACGAATGTCCACAATGAAATCCTACGAAAAAATACATTAGGACTACGGCCCTAATAGTTACTGCCTTCAAGGCCGTTTTTTTTAAATAATTATTTATTTAAAATATCAGAAATGCGAGAGATTAAATTTTATACCTTTCGTTTCTAACGATTACAATGTTATCAGATTGAAATAATAATTAATAAAAATTAATTACATTGAAAAAAAAAATAATATTCACAATTCTGCAGTTTTCGAATCAGATCGGTTATAGTCCAAATGCTGACTCATTGGATTGATGTTATTGTCGCAGGGGAGGTCAAATCAGGTCGGTTATAGTCCAAATGCAGACTCATCGGATTGAGGCTATTGTCGCATGGAGTGCAATGACTTTAAATCGCACGTTTGTTTGATTAATTGTTTAATAGTTGTTTAATTAAAAAGAACACGCGTTTGTAACAGGAGCAACGGTACCCGTAGTAAAAGGTGTACCATCAAACTTGCAAAAACATCAACAATAACGGGAAAAAACTACAAAAAATATGACATTTTGTTTGTTTAAAAATTCTGCTTTTTTGTGTTCTCCTCTAACATAGATGTAGTCGGAGATGTAGAAATGATAAACATGTATACTTTTAGAAAAAAATACAGGGCACAAATGGAAACTGCTAGAAAAGAAAAGTCATTTAAATTTAAGAGTAAATTATACTTAAAAACAAAAAGCTGAACTCTCAAAGATGTGCCACTAGACTAAATGAGTCCTTACGAATTGGCTAAATTTATCTACCAATACAGTTATCCGCACTAATTGATTATTTTACACATGCGGCATTAGCACGGTCAAAGTTAAAAATATTGTTATCTAGACTTGCAACTAACGAATCTAATACAAAAATTTCGAACTTCTACTTACAAAATACGCTAAATACGCTTATCTAGATAAGGATAGGTAGGCAGTCTCCATCACTGAGACGCTAACAGAAGGGCGTAAAGATGTACAGAGACACACTAAGCCAACCAAACACCATCACTGATGCGGTAACAGAACACCAGAGAGGTATGCACAGACACGCTAAGCCAAGCAGACACCACAATTGACACGCTAGCAGAACGCCAGAGAGGTATGCACAGACACGCTAAGCCAAGCAGACACCACAATAATTGACACGCTAGCAGAACGCCAAAGAGGTCAAACTTGGAAAAAAATACAAATTAAATGGGGTCAATTCTCTGTTACACATTATACAGCCTAGCTTGGACTGGACTATTCTAAATAAAATTTCAAGGATAATCCCATTCAAAATTGTTTTTGTGTTAGGAAATAAAATACCAAGATGTTACTTAATATTTATTAAAGAAATTATACTATTTCCAGTAATTTTAAGATAGTCTTTCTTTGCAGTTCTGCCGTTTTATTTATACCTAAATTAATTAGTTCAGTAACAATTTTACGTTTCTGAAGCATTTTTTCTGTGTATGATTTTCGTATCGCCATCTCACTTTCAGTTTTGTAAAATTGTCTTCTCTTTTCATTGGCTTCATCTCTTTTTCTAATACCTTCATCACCTCTTTTACACTTGCACTTTGATTTTACGTGTAATTCATGCATTGAAGCATATTTTTCTAAATTCCTAACGCCTCTGCTCGCTAGGGTAGGAATTTCATTGCGTATACTTGAACATAATTTTCCTCTCAAATGTAACCATTCTGATTTAAATATCCTTCTCTGGTAATGAGAGTTAGGTTTACCTAAAAGTCCATCTCCAGCTCGACGAAGAGGTTTTTGACCATCAGTACAGGTAATGTTTCTTAACATACCAACACAATGATCTCCACCAAATAGCCAGAACTGTCATAGCTCTTTTACTTCTCCAAACCGATCATCTCCCATATTATCAATACGTCCATGAGAGTATGCTTGAGGATGGCAACTACAAGCTATACTGGGACCGCACTGTGCTCACAGACCAAACAGTGGCGCATAATAGAAAAGATCTCGTATTAGTCAATAAATTAACGAGACAAACAACCTCCATTGATGTGGCGAACCCTAACAACAATAATCTACGTACTAAATTTACTGAAAAGATTGCCAAGTACAGAGATCTGGAACTGGAAATTCAAATACGGAGACAATGGAGAATGCAAAGTACCCAGACGATACCGATTATTATGCCTACTACTGGAGTCATTCCGAATGCCCTACTCGAAAGCATAAAAAAGCTGGGTCTTAATGAACATCTTTATAAGACCTTGCAGAAAGCAGTACTACTCGCAACGGCCAGATGTGTACGAAAATTTTTGGGAGATACACCTGCATGCCAGGTCAGCTAGGGCTCGATAACACGGAAAGAGTCCCACCAGAGCTCAATCCTTCTGATACCGTAGGTATCTGGGATGAGTCAATTTTCCCCTTAGAGGGAGTGTGAGCAGTATGGCTAAATCTGGATAAATAATAATAATAAAATAATAATAATAATAACCTGTGGAAGTTTTTTGTCAGTTCTTCTATCATGCGCGGCCCCCTGCGAATGGGGGATGCTTTCTGGGTATCCGTAGCGCCAATACCCAGAGAGTAGCAGGAATAATGGCTGTGGAACAAAAACTGACACCTGCCAGTAGGTATAAAATGCACACCCATGAGAATGGGGATTAGTAATTTATGTTTAAGATCGCTGCCTGGGGATCGTCAGGGCACGTCTGGCGTTGGACGTGACTGCATGCGGGACGTCGGTGGCAGGGTGTTGATGAGACGGGCCCCTGTCATACAATCAGCTACAGCCCAACCACAGCCACAGCCACAAGCGAGCCAAACAACAACAAGAGCTCCACCCGCCGAATGTGCTGCGCTGGAACATCAGCCGGCGCTCACTCAAGCGGGACGACCGAGGCAGCGCATGAAATGGACTGTGTCCATTAATGAAAACATTTTGCGCTTCTACTACAAGGTGACAAACCTCGGTCAACAAACAATCGGCTACCGACAACAGCTGTATGCCGAATTTTGCAGGACATACCCAGATATTCAACTATCGGAGCAACGAGTAACAGACCAATACCGGGTAATTATAAGAAACAATCTTATCCCAGAGACGAGACGCAATACCATCAGAAGCGAAGTCGAACGGGAGATTCATAACGATGTTGTAATTGAAGATCAAGTCCCTGTTGAAGTTCATGAGCAGATTCCTGAGCTTGCCATACAAGAAACTGAACCTGACAATACAGAGCAGGAAAACAACAAGTTACGTGATAACCTAGTAAGCGAAATGGTACGTGCGGTACAGTAGTTTAATGGAACAAACCCACTTAGCAGACCACCGCTACCACGAATAAACTCTTGTAAGGAACTAGGGGCACTGTTACAAATTGTGAACATTGAAGTCCTACCCAATTATGTTGTAGAAGCCCACACATTGGAAAATTTGCACATGATAATCTACTTTGCAGCAACAGCAATTGCTAATGTAATGGACGTTAAGATCAGAACACGACGGGGTACTAATAACGAAAGAACTGGTAACAGAATTGCACCCTGGGAAAAAAGACTACTTGGAAAGATTGAATTACTACGTAAGGATATTGGTATAGTCACAGAATACATACGAGGTATAACAAGTAGAAAAGTCATCAGGAGAGCTGAAGAAATAATGCTAAATGAGTACCGCAAGACACTCAAGAAATGATCCAGAAAACAACACAGCCCATCAGTGTCTTTATACATTAAAACAAAAACTCCCCGTTAATAATAATATCGTATGGCATTTTTGCCGGGGAGATCCTTTCGGATAGTTCCAGCGCCAATTACATCTTTAACCCTGTTTCAAGTAACTAGTGTCGATGTGCACTAGCCCAGGGGGACCGACGGCTTAACGTACTCTCCGAGGCACGGTGAGACGGCTCGTGTCATTATTGGAAATGAAAATGGTTTGTCTTTGGCAGGGATCGAACCCACGTCTACTGGCGTATGAGGCCAGCGTTTATGCCGTTACCCACGGCCGCTCACGTTACGCACGAACTCTCCGTTTATTCAGGGCGACTAAGGAGGTACAAAGTTAGTAACAACCGCAAAAGCGACAATACTCTTTTTGAGAGTTCTGAGAAGGCGTTCTATCGAAAACTCAATTGCACTGTAGAACGTGTCGATAAGACTTACCCAAGCCAAGAAAAAATTCATGAGTTTTGGGGAAATCAACTTTCCACACCAGCTGCTCTTAACAACAATGCTGGATGGATAGAAGATACGCCACAAATGCCAACACTACATTACTACCCTTTACGAACCCTTCACTACTGAAGAAGTCTCAAATGTCATCAAAGAACTTTATAACTGGAAATCTCCTGGACCAGACGGAGTTCAAAACTTTTGGCTCAAGAAGTTTTGGAGTGTTCATGAATGCTTATCAACACCAATTAATCATGTTATTTCTAATCCGCAGGATATACCAGCATTCCTAACTCAGGGTACCACTTATTTAATACCGAAGGATCCAAATAACACCCGAAATCCAGCCAAATACCGCCCAATTACTTGTCTTCAAACTTTGTATAAATTGTTCACCTCCTGTGTAGGCCGGCTTATCTACCAACACTGTGCTATGAACAATATCATAGAGCCTCAACAGGAATGATGCGCTAAGGGTTCCATGGGTTGCAAAGAACAACTCATCATCGACTCAGTCATTTCTAACCAGGCATATTCCAAAATGAGGAATCTTTTTACTGCCTTCATTGATTACAAGAAGGCCTTTGATTCAGTGCCGCATGAATGGCTTATAGATATATGGAGAATATATAAAGTTGATGATAACATAGTGAGCTTTTTAGAGCATATAATGACAGAGTGGGAAACTAGAATTCACCTTCAAGTACCTGGTGAAATTAACATCGAAACTGAAAATATCGCAATCAGCCGGGGCCTGTTTCAAGGAGATTCGTTGAGTCGTCTGTGGTTCTGTCTAGCTATGAACCCACTATCTCAGGTATTAAACTCCACAGACGCAGGTTTTAGCATCAAAAATAACAACAATGTGGTGGCGAAGCTTAATAATTGATTGTACATGGATGATTTGAAATTAATGGCTTCCACTCGAAACCAACTCGATGAGATGCAAAAAACTGTAGAAACATTCTCTAACGATATAAGTATGCAGATCGGCCTAGACAAGTGCCGTATTTTAAATATAGTCAGAGGAAAAGTACAGGCCGGAAATATGTATAAATATCTTGGAGTAAAGCAAGCCCGGAAAACTGACCATAAACAAATGAAAACAGAGATAACTACAGAGTTTATACGAAGGATAAAACAGCTCCTTCGCTCACACCTTAACCGTAGAAATATATTTAAGACACTAAACACTCAACTATTGGTTGACGTCAGGAAAGATGTTCCCTGAAACGGAGGGATCAATACTGGCCATTCAGGATCAGGTTATACCAACCAGAAATTACCTGAAATATATCGTCAAAGACCCTCAGGTTCAATACGACAGATGCCGATATGGATGTCAAGCCCAAGAAACCATCCAAC
Source organism: Diabrotica virgifera virgifera (assembly GCF_917563875.1). Taxonomy (NCBI): domain Eukaryota; kingdom Metazoa; phylum Arthropoda; class Insecta; order Coleoptera; family Chrysomelidae; genus Diabrotica; species Diabrotica virgifera. The sequence goes on along the minus strand of NC_065451.1, from coordinate 108,961,347 downwards.
ATATTACAGGGGGCTGCCAGGCATTTGCTGCAACTGAATACAAGGAACGGCATGACGCAGTGGGAAAAATCCTTCATCAGGAGATAGCTATCAAGCTGGGACTTCTTCAAACGGATCATCTCCCTTATTATCAATACGTCCCTGAGAGTATGCTTGAGGATGGCAACTACAAGCTATACTGGGACCGCACTGTGCTCACAGACCAAACAGTGGCACATAATAGACCAGATATCGTACTAGTTAATAAATTAACAAAACAAACAACACTAATTGATGTGGCGATACCTAACAACAATAATCTCCGTAGTAAATTTACTGAAAAGATCGCCAAGTACAGAGATCTGGAAATTCAAATACGAAGGCAATGGAGAATGCAAAGTACCCAGACGATACCGATTATCATGTCTACTACTGGAGTCATTCCGAAGACGCTCCTCGAAAGCATAAAAAAGCTGGGTCTGAATGAACATCTTTATAAGACCATGCAGAAAGCTGTACTACTCGCGACGGCCAGAAGTGTACGAAAATTTTTGGGAGATACACCTGCATTCCAAGTCACCTAGGGCTCGATAACACGGAAAGAGTCCCACCAGAGCTCAATCCTTTTGATACCGTAGGTATCTGGGATGAGTCAATTTTCCCCTTAGAGGGAGTGTGAGCCGTATGGCTAAATCTGGATAACAAGTTTTAGATCAAGTCCCTAATGAAATCCTCGATGAGCAGACTCCTGGGATTCCCATGCCAGAAACTCAACCTGATAATACACAGCAGGAAAAAAACGAGTTGCGCGATAGTCTAGTAAACGAAATGGCTCGTGCCGTACAAGAGTTTAATGGAACAAACCGACTTAGCAGACCACCTCTACCACGAATAAACTCTTGTAAGAAACTAGGTGCGCTGTTATAAATTGTGAACACTGAAGTCCTACCCAACTATGTCGTAGAAGCTCACATGTTAGAATATTTGCATATGCTAATCTACTGTGCAGCAACAGCAATTGCTAATGTAATGGGTGTTAAGATCAGAACACGACGGGGTACTAATAACGAAAGAATTTGTAACAGAATTGCACCCTGGGAAAAAGACTGCTCGGAAACATCAAATTACTACGTAGGGATATTGGTATTGTCACAGAATACATACGAGGTGTAACAAGTAGAAAATTCATCAGGAGAGCTGAAGAAATAATACTGACTACCGCAAGACACTCAAGATATGATTCAGAAAACAATACAGCCCATCAGTGTCTGGATACATTAAAACAAAAGCTCTCCGTTTATTCAGGACGAATAAGGAGGTACAAAGTTAGAAACAACAGCAAAAGCGACAATGCTCTTTTTGAAGGTTCTGAAAAGGCGTTCTATCGAAAACTCAATTCCACTGTTACGTAGAACGTGTCGATATGACTTACTCAAGCCAAGAAGAAATTCATGAGTTTTGAGGAAATCAACTTTCCACGCCAGCTGCTCTTAACAACAATGCTTAATGGATAGAAGATACGACACAGAACTGCCAACACTACATTACCACCCTTTACGAACCCTTCACTACTGAAGAAGTCTCAAATACCATCAAAGATCTTCATAACTGGAAATCTCCTGGACCAGACGTGGTTCAAAACTTTTAGCTCAAGAAGTTTTGGAGTGTTCATGAATGCTTATCAACACTAATTAATCATGTTACTTCTAATCCGCAGGTTATACCATCATTCCTAACTCAGGGAACCACTTATTTAATTCCGAAGGATCAAAATAACACTCAAGATCCAGCCAAATACCGCCCAATTACTTGTCTTCCAACTTTGTATAAAATGGTCACATCCTGTGTAGCCTGGCGTATCTACCAACACTGTGCTCTGAACAATATCATAGAGCCTCAACAGAAAGGATGCGCTAAGGGTTCCATGGGTTGCAAAGAACAACTCATCATCGACTCAGTCATTTCTAACCAGGCATATTGCAAAAAGAGAAATCTTTTTACTGTCTTCATTGATTACAAGAAGGCTTTTGAATCAGTGCCGCATGATTGGCTTATAGATATATTGAGAATATATAAAGTCGATGATATTATAGTGATCTTTTGAGAGCATATAATGACGGAGTAGAAGACTAGAATTCACCTTCAAATACCTGTTGAAATAACATCGAAACTGAAAATATCGCAATCAGCCGGGGCCTGTATCAAGGAGATTCGTTGAGTCCACTGTGGTTCTGTCTAGCTATAAACCCACTATCTCAGCTATTGAAATCCACAGACGCAGGTTTTAGCATCAAAAATAACAGCAATGTGGTGGCCAAGAGTAATCATTTATTGTATATGGATGATTTGAAATTAATGGCTTCCAATCAAAACCAACTTGATGAGATGCTAAAAACTGTAGAAACTTTTTCTAATGACATTAGTATGCACTTCGGACTAGACAAGTGCCGCATTTTAAATATAGTCAGAGGAAAAGTACTGCCCGGAGGATTCGATATGCAAAATGGCCAGAACATCGAGGCCATGGGTGAAAACGATATGTATAAATATCTTGGAGTAAAGCAAGCGCGGAAAGTTTACCATAAACAAATGAAAACAGAGATAACTACTGAGTTTATACGAAGGGTAAAACAGCTGCTTCGCTCACACCTTAACAGTAGAAATTTGTTTAAGGCACTAAACACCTACGCATGTTCCACGCTTAGCTATTCATTTGGCCTTGTTAAGTGGACAAAAACGGACATAGAAAATCTTCAGCGATAAGTAAGGACGCACCTCACAAAGGCACAAAAACACCATCCAAAAAGTTAAGTAGAAAGAACGACATTACCACGGAATTTAGGAGGAAGAGGACTTGTGGATATATGTGAGCAATTAGACAAACAAATTGCTAATTTAAGATCTTACTTTCAGATGCAGGCTGAAGCATCTACTCTACATCGCGCTATCTTCGCAGTAGATGACACAACACCGATAAAACTGGGGGAAACAGAACTGCGCATAAACCACCTTACTAAGGACGAAAAAGTGCGCGCCTGGATGGGTAAACCTCTGCACGGGCGACATCCCAATGAGGTCAGCCAAGATTATGTCGACAATATAGCGTCGAACTACTGGTTGACATCAGGAAAGATGTTCCCTGAAACGAAGGGTTCATTACTGGCCATTCAGGATCAGGTTATACCAACCAGAAATTACCTGAAATATATCTTCAAAGACGCTCATGTTCAAAACGACAGATGCCGATATGGATGTCAAGCCCAAGAAACCATCCAACATCTTATAGGGGCTGCTGCAACTGAGTACAAGGGACGGCATGACGCAGTGGGAGAAATCCTTTATCAGGAGATAGCTATCAAGATGGGACTTCTCCAAACCGACCATCTCCCATATTATCAATACGTTCCTGAGAGTATGCTTGAGGATGGCAACTACAAGCTATACTGGGACCGCACTGTGCTCACAGACCAAACAGTGGCGCATAATATAGCAGATCTCGTATTAGTCAATAAATTAACGAGACAAACAACCCTCATTGATGTGGCGATTCCTAACAACAATAATCTACGTACTAAATTTACTGAAAAGATCGCCAAGTACAGAGATCTGGAAATTCAAATACGGAGACAATGGAGAATGCAAAGTACCCAGACGATACCGATTATTATGTCTACTACTGGAGTCATTCCGAAGACCCTCCTTGAAAGCATAAAAAAGCTGGGTCTTAATGAACATCTTTATAAGACCATGCAGAAAGCAGTACTACTCGCAACGGCCAGATGTGTACGAAAATTTTTGGGAGATACACCTGCATACCAAGTCACCTAGGGCTCGATAACAGGGGAAGAGTCGCACCAGAGCTCAATCCTTTTGATACCGTAGGTATCTGGGATGAGTCAATTTTCCCCTTAGAGGGAATGTGAGCCGTATGGCTAAATGTGGATAATAATAAAGTGACAAAATTACTTTTTCCACATCTAATTAACGGCAAAAAGCGGCAAATTCAGGACCAACTCAATTTACACTTGGAACATTATTCACTGTTGTGATTCGCTAACTTCATATGAAGTTAGCGAAACGTCGAATATTAAAAAAAATATATAAAAGCGGCAAAATTAATTTTTCCACAACTAATTAGCGGCAAAAAGGCGGCAAATCCAGCACCAACTCGATTTGAATTTGAAACATTTTTTGCTGTTGTGATTCGCTAACTTCGTATGAAGTTAGCGAAACATCGAATATTAAAAAAAATATAAAAGCGGCAAAATTAATTTTTTCACAACTAATTAGCGGCAAAAAGCGGCAAATTCAGCAACAACTCGATTTGAATTTGAAACATTTTTTACTGATGTGATTCGCTAACTAGTACGTATTTTAAAGGTAAAATATTTTAAAACCTCTAAATTTTAAAGTACCGTTTGGATGGACATGAAATTTTTCATGCACATAGCTAACAAGTCAAAGAAAAAAAGTGATATTGTGCCAATGTGTGCTTTTGCCGTAGGGGTGAGTTTCAAACCCTTTTGTGGGTGAAAAATATATGTTCGAAATTAGTCCGGAAATGGATAAAATGACTAATTCTAAGCAACTTTTGTTCTATAATGTTTTTTCACCAAGTTAATACTTTTCGAGTTATTTGCGAGTGAATATGTTAATTTTTCTATAAAATAACCACATTTTCAGACGGTTTTCGCAAATAACTCAAAAAGTAAATATTTAATCGAAAAAAAAAATGGGGAAAACTCATTTTAGCTTTGTTGAAATGTTTAAAAAATGCATATTTTTGTTTTTTAAAAAAAATTTTTAGCATCAAAAGTAAACAAGTTACGCTTAAAATAAAGTTACTCCCTTTTTTTTGGTAAGAAATCGGGAAAATCATCCCCTAATTAGGATTTTAAATGAACTTAAATGTTACCACTTCACAAGTTTTTTACTCGCGTTATTGAACATATGATCTGTAAGTTTCATCTGTCAAAATCCTTATTTTTGAAAGAGTTGTAGTTAAAAGAGCTTGAACGAGTCACTTATCACGAGTGTACGCAAATTTAGAAACACCGAATCTTAACCAATTTTTGTCTTACAGAAAAACAATCAAATACAGAATATTCAGAAAAGTAAAGACGACTTTTTTTATGGTTTAAAATTTTTGGTGTCTCTAACAATGTTAAATTATTTGGAAAAAAACATTTTTTTCAAAATTAAAATTTTTAAAAATTTTACTTTAAAACCAAATTTTTTCAAAAATAAGCACTTTGAATCGATGAAACTTAGAGATGATATAAACACAACATAAGTAAAGTAACTTGTGAAGCGGTAACGATGAATTTCATTTAAGTTGCTAATTGGGGGTGATCTTCCTGATTTTTTTTTCCAAAACAAAAGGGACCAACTTTATTTTGAGCGTAACTTGCTTACATTTGACGCTAGAATTTCTTTTTATGAAAACAGAGATAAAGCTTTTTTAAACACTTTAAAAAAGTTTTAATGTATTTTTCCCAAGAATGCTTCATTATTTGGATATTTCACATTGAATTATTCTATTTGGAATTTTTCGAATATGAACCTATTTTTCGTTAGCCATAACTCTGCTTTTGCCAGGTATATACCTATATACCTAATATGTACACCGGTTTTTTCACTTTTTATAGGCTATAGTTTTGCTAAGAATAGTTTTTTGACAAAATGCTTACGTTTTGAGTTATTTGCGAAAAGCCGTCTACAAACGTGGTTATTTTGTTGAAAAATGAACATATTAACTTGCAAATAACTCGAAAAGTATTGATTTTGTGAAAAAACTCTATAGAACAAAAGTTGCTTAAAATTAGTCAGTTTATCCATTTCGGGACTTATCTTGGACATATATTTTTTCAACCCTGAGATGGGGTGAAACTCACCCCCAGGGCAAAACCACACATCGGCACCATATCACTTTTTTCTTTGACATGTTAGCTATGCGTTTGCCAAATTTCATGTCAATCCAAGCGGTTTGGAGAATGTACTAAACTTCATAATATGAAGTTAGCGAAACATCGAATATTAAAAAAAATAAAAAAGTGGCAAAATTAAATTTTCCACAACTAATTAGCGGCAAAAAGCGGCAAATTCCCATTCTGCTTGCCATAATATTTGCGAGAAGTGATTCGCTAACTTTATGTAGGTACATGATTCATCCCTAAATTCAATAGCAATGACTTCAGAACAATGACGAAATTACATTCTTTTGTATTCATAGCAGTAGTCCGAGTCCTGGTTGGCGTTAATAATCTAGTGCATCTTTGTTATTACCGACATCACAACAGCCTTGAAACAAACCCATCTACAATTTCATAACATTCATAACATTAACATATCACGTCTTATAAATGTTCATGAAAATTAATCTAGAATCCCAGAGACTATCGCAGATATATCATAATATAAGTTTGCATGTTATACATATTTTGTTTTATTGCTCGCTTATTATATTGTGACCGTGGGACTGAGATTTTAAAGCCAAGAGAAAAGTATGATGTCATTATTTCTACTAAAAAAAGCCAAAAGCGGTTACAAGACACATAGTTTTTACAAGATACAGGTACAGGATATTTTTTTTATATTCAGACTTCGTTCTCTATATGGTTCTCTATTGGTTATCTATTGCAGGGCCGGACTGGCTTATAAAAAAGGCGCCAACCCAAATTATAAAAAAGGCGCCAGCCCAAATTCTAAAAAAGGCGCCAACCTATGCGTGTAAAGTAAATTAATATTACTAATTTTAATTTAAATCCATAAAATAATTTACTATTTTTATTGAGAATAGTAAATTATATTAAGATTCCACAAAAATATAGCTTCAGTTTCCCAGTATCCGTTTTACTCTGCTACACTCTTTGATACTCTCTGAAGACTCCAAAACAATTTTCGAAAAGTGTGAGTAATTTTCACTTGCTACTACAAAAGAATCTATTGGTTCAAAAACATTTAACAAAAATCATGATGATTTGTGTTCAATAGAAGTCACCTTTTGAATTTTTTCAAATTTTTTACTAAATTCCATATAGCATAAGAGTAAACCTCGATAAAAAATCCGCAACCACACACGGTGTCAGGCGATCCGTGCCTAAGTGCTGAATGGCCTAACGTCAGACGGTCGCAAACGGAGCTCTCGGAGAACTGGTAAAACTCCTTTGTAATTCAAGCCTTAGCGTTGGCAAGGGCGCACTGCCTCGCCAGACAATATAATTCGCCCCTACTCGTGGGAACTATATGGATAAGTATTTAATCATGCAGGAAAAAGGGAAACAACAAAACGAAGGGATAATGGAGCCAGTCACCAGTGATGGTGCAGCTAGAACAAGCTATGAATGAGATGATAAGGTGCTCATTGTAGTAAAGGGAACAAAGGGAAAGTACTCAGCGAAGAGGAAGGAGGAAACTATGATCTTCGGAAGAAGATCTGTTGGAAGATCTCCAGTCAGGAGTAGCGACCTGATCAAGATGGATCTTCCAGAGGAGACAACCTTGCAAAGGAGCTCCTCACTTGGGCAGAAAATACCTAGATACTTAGAAAGAAGGAGGAGAGCTCGGACATAACGGCCATGGTAAGAGCAATGGAGAAACTTACCAGCGTTACAAATAATTTAGTGAAACTAATGTCCGACCAAACAAACATTAAAGTCGAGATCAAGAATGAGGTACAAAACCTTTCGGTTTCAGACAAGTACTTGTTTAAGACTTTTCGGTACTTTCAGACAAGTCGCCCTCTGCAGCATTAAGAAACGAAATAGAATAGTGTAGAAAACCGGTGAGGAAAAAAACGACTAGGGAGACTGTACGAGTGTCCACACAGATGGATTTCGACGAGTTCTTCCCCGAAAATCTTAGTGAAGGAGAGATAAAAATGATCGCAACGGTTCTGAACTCGTGGGAAAGGGGCTTTGAAAAAATAAAGGACATTATAAAGTCGAATTGGAAGAGGATCACTATAAGGTCGCTAAACCGGGAAGAGGGAATAAACTTGCAGGCGACTTAGTAGTGGTCATGGAGCATGGACTTTTCGGTGAGGAAGAAAGGTTTCACGAACTGATAAGGGAAAAACATGAACTGGGAATATGTGCAGGAGGTGCAAACACACCAGGAGAGGTGAAGTACCTCCAACTTAATACTATGGCTACAATTACAAGTAAGAGTCAGAAGAAAGAGAACCGAGGAAATCGTCAGACTATTTTCATGGTCCCCCGTAGAGACAAGGGTGACGGAAATGGACGGGGACGAGAGACTACTGGCAATTCTTTATAAATTGAGGGAAGACATGGAGACCAGAGAGGCATACCTAAGAGTAGTGGGGGCTACAGAGGTAGCAACCTCAGGAAGCTCCTAGAAATCACCTTTATGGGTGTGGACCTCCACCTTGCGCTGGAGGAGTATAAACTCGGGGAAAGGAGAGTGGAGGCGTAGAAGATGATCGTGAAGGGAGGCAGAAAATCCTACGCCGATTTGCTCAAGCAAATCAAGGGTAGCGTAGACACGAGGAAGAAGGGGATTAGCGTTAAAAGTACTAAAGAAGGCATAAGAGGGGACCTCATCCTCGAAGTGGCAGGGAAAGAACAGACCGAGCGCCTAAAGAAGACTATCGTGGCCCGCACGGAGGGAAACGCAGTAGAGGTTGTCCGGGGCTATCAGGTCCAGGTGTACCTATTTGATATAGACGTAGGAGTCCCAAGGTAGAAATCCTGAGACAAGTTCGGAGGTATACCGGCAGCAGGGAGCCTGACGACGTAAAACTCGTCTGTATAAGGGAAATAGAGAACACTATGACGGTAAGCCACCTACGTTCGTAAGAAGTAATAGTGAATCCTTTCTGGACCTCTCGTTGGTTTCAACATTTATTCTAAACAGAGTCATAAGCTGGACTGGTTTGGAAGAACAATCGTTCAGCTTCCATAAGTATGTGAGTTTTGAACTAACGAGCAAAAGGAAGAAACGGAAATATGAAGATAGCGATTTAAAAAGATTTTCAAATCAGGAAGCTTTTGTGGATGCTCTTGGCTTGATTGGTCCGATATGCGAGGATGTGAAGGAGTTGATCGAGAGATCAGGTATCAGATAACCAAATAGCTTAGATGCGACGCGTACCTAGTGCTTTCGCTTATAAATATCCGTTATTTGATACAACAGCGGAAATTGATACCCACGAAAGGTGCCCCAATCGTAAAAATGGTCTTCGAGGGCGCCGGTCGTTGCATCTAAGCTATTTTTTATAATAGAAACAGCGGAAATTGCTACCCATGAAAGGCGCCAGATCATAAAAATAGTCTATGAGGGCGTCGCGAGTCGCATCTAAGCTACTTATTATAATATTTAGAAACAGCGGATATTGACCCTACGAAAGACGCCTGAATCGTAAAATGATCTTTGAGGGCGCTGCGCGTCGCATCTAAGCTATTTGATTATCTGATACCTGATACAAGTTGTATTTTATTGTACCCACTGGCTTCATTATTTAGGAGTTTGGGACACAACAATTCTGCATGTATAATGTAGTTTTGGGGCACTGAAAACCACACCTGTATATTATAGTCCAATTGTGGGATGCAACACTCTTTGTATCAGGTATCAGATAATCAAATAGCTTAGATGCGACGCGCAGCGCCCTCGAAGATCATTTTTCGATTTGGGCGCCTTTCATAGGTATAAATATCCGTTATTTGATAAACAATGGAAATTGATACCCACTAAAGGTGCACCAATCGTAAAAATGGTTTTCGGGGGCTCCGCTCGTTGCATCTAAGCTATTTTTACAATAGAAACAGCGGAAATTGATACCCACGAAAGGCGCCCGAATCACAAACATAGTCTTCGAGGGCGCCGCGCGTCGCATCTAAACTATTTATTACAACAGAAACAGCGGATATTGAACCTACGAAAGGCACCCGAATAGTAAAAAGGTCTTCGAGGGCGCCGCGTATCGTATCTAAGCTATTTGATTATCTGATATCTGGTATTTTGTTGTACCCACTGGCTTTATTATGTAGGTTTATGGTGCGCCTTCGGTGCCAAACGGCGAAATCAGAAGCAAGTAAAAACATTTTTTAGTGGAATGAAAGCTGCATCATTTTTGTGTAAAGGTTCAAAAAAAATTTTTTCAGCGTTTAATTTTTTTAATGGATATATACTAACAAAGGAAAAAGGCGCACCGGCCCGCCGGCCGGTGGGCCGGCGGCCCAGTCCGGGCCTGCTCTTCGACTCTATTGGTTATTACATTTTTCAGCTATTATTTAAATCTTCTATCTCTTATTTTAATATTTACTAAAATATTCTGTCCTCCGCATTAAATTACAGTATTTAGCGTATCTTAGTGAGCTTTCACAAATGCATATCAACAAACTGTAATATTTATTATCATGATTCTGGCTTTACAACTCTGTGTGGGCAGTCCCGGATTAAGAATCTTGAGGCCCCTAGGCAACCCAAGCTATGAGGCCCCTTAAGACACCTAGGCTTTTTCCGTTTTTAATAATTTTCATTCTTGAAAATGTCCGTTCACCTGTTGCGAAATAACCGAAAATGACTGTGCAGCAGGAATACGTTGTTTTGCCTGCAAGTCTTAAAGCTGGGCTATAAAATATTTCTGGACCTCGGAGTAGCGTGTGTTTGCAACAAAGTTTCGAGCACTTAGGATGTTAATAGAAACCTGATATATCCCATAATTGGTTCAAGGAAAATACGACTATATTTTAATGATAATATATTATAACCAATTTATATAATCCAACTAATAAAATAAGTGGATTAAAAAACTTCTTCAAAAAAACACCAATAAAATCAAAATAACTGTCAAAGTTTAAATACATAATTCAAAGTTTCTCTTCGAATTTTGTGATTTAACCACAGATTATTTAACGTAGATAAAATTTGTTCAGTCCATTCTTGTATCGACATATCGAAGTAATTTAGTACAGCAAAAAAACACCCTGTTCGGGACTGTGACAAGCCCAGTCCAGGAAAACTAATACACAGGTACGCAAATGATGATAAATATATTTTTCACAATATGTTTCCATCCGGGATAAATACAGAGTTTAGTAATAATTCAATAACCAACCCACAAATGTATCAACAAGTCAACACACAAGGGCAACTAGCCATGAATGTACAAACCACGCCATATCTAATATCGATGTCGCAACCAGCACCAACTAAACCAATGCCACCTTACTTGTACCCTCCACTACCACAGACACAAATTCCATTAGTGCCGATCACATATCATAGTTCTGCTTCAAATTATCAATTACAACGATTGCCATCCACCAGTGAAGAAGAGGAAGAAAACAACGAACCAGCTAGCAGCAACGATTGGCAAGAAATTAGAAGCTCAAAAAGAAGAAAAATCAGAAAAACAACAGACAATGCAAACAGTACAAATATTATTGTAACAGAAAATAGATTTGAAGCGCTAGAAAATGAAGTAGTCCCTCCCAAGGAGAACAACACAGCAAACCCTCCACCAATTTTTATACACGGTGTACAAGACTATCAAAAAATGGTACAAAAAATTAAGGATGTAGCAGAAAGGGAAGAATATCATACAAAAAGTTTAACTAACAATGTCGTAAAATTAAGTTGTGGCACGCCAGATACATATAGAAAAATGGTTAGATATTTTAATGAACATAACATTTATCACCATACATATCAGTTAAAACAAGATCGAGCCTATAGAGTTGTAATAAAATACCTTCACCACTCTACTAACACCGAGGATATAAAAAACAAACTTCTAAAACTGGGTCATAAAGTTCGAAATATAATAAATGCACAACACAGAATTACTAAAGAGCCACTTAATTTGTTCTTCGTGGATCTCGAACCGGCAGCAAATAACAAAGATATTTATAACTTAAGGGGGCTACAGAATAGAGTTATTGAAATTGAACCTCCCCGAACAACCAAAAATCGCATAATACAATGCATGAGATGCCAATCGTACGGTCACTCCAAGTCATATTGCAATAAACCATTTGTATGTGTCAAATGCGGAGGAGCCCACAATACCACAACTTGTAAGAAGACTAGAGAAACTCCAGCAAAATGTGCATTATGTGGTGGGGATCACCCCGCAAATTATAAAGGATGTGAACATTACCAAAAAATTTATAATATTAATAACAGGTATCATAACAGAGGAAACGTATTAAATCCAGCAATAAATCAAATACATACATAACCCAGAATATATACACAATCCAGGATTCAGAATCAGTATGAAAGTTACGCTCAAGCTGCAGCAAATAATCAGAACAATAACGAAGATACAGCGAGTATACTTACCAAATTTCTAGAAGAGTTTAAAAATTTATTTAACCAGCTAATGCAACCAAACAGTATGGTGCTCAACATGATTTCCATGCTAGTAAATAAAGTAAACTAACAATGTCTAAGTTCATAAGAATTGCCCAATGGAATGCCAATGGTCTTCCTAATCATAAAGAAGATATAAAACTATTTCTGGAACAAAATTTCATTGACATACTACTAGTAAGTGAAACCCATTTTACAGACAGAACCTACTTCAAGATACCTAAGTATAAATTATATTACACAAATCACCCAGATGGTACAGCCCACGGAGGTTCAGCCATATTGATAAGAGAAACTATAAAACATTATGAAATGCTAAAATACGAAACAAATCACATTCAAGCAACATCGATAAAAATACAAACTCTTCCATATGATATAACTGTCACAGCAATTTATTGTCCGCCCAGGCATAGACTTACAAAAGAAGATCTTCTACCCTTTTTCGAAACTCTAGGGCCAAAATTTATAGCAGGTGGAGATTACAACTGTAAACATACGCTATGGGGTTCACGCCTAACAACCACCAAATGCAGAGAGCTAGCAAAAGTTATCCAGGATAAAAGCTACTCATTCCTATCGACGGGATCACCGACATATTGGCCAACCGATCCAAATAAAACACCAGACCTATTGGATTTCTTTATTACAAACGGAATATCTCAATCATATACAGATGTAGTACCAAGTTTTGATTTATCGTCAGATCATAGTCCCATAATTGCCACAATTAGCACAACGGTGATAATAAAAAAACCAACACCTCGACTTCATAACTTCAAAACAAACTGGAACACATACCGGCTAATCATAGAACAGGAAGTAAATCTACTAGTGAGATTGCAAACTCCCGAACAAATAGAAACAGAAACTAATAATCTTATCAACTTACTTCAAAATGCTGCTAAACAGTCTACCCCTCAACCTGGACAAAAAAATTTTTCAACCAACATTCCTCTTGAAATAAAAAGACTAGTAGCAGAAAAACGAAAAGCTAGATCAATTTGGCAAAAAACTCACAGACCAGACGACAGGACAATTTATAATAACAAAACAAGAAACTTAAAAACAGCTCTAGAACAGATGAGAAACAACTCATTTGAAAACTATGTATCAAACCTTTCGCGTCAAGATAACTCTATCTGGAAACCAATCAAAAACAAAAATAAACCAATAAATACTTCACCTCCAATTCGGAAAAACTCATTACCACCAGGACCATGGGCAAAAAGCAAGAAAGAAAAAGCTGATTTATTTGCTGAACATCTAACTGAAGTCTTCAAGCCACACGACAATGACCAAGTACAAGAAGTAGAGCAGGAACTAGCCTTACCAATTAATCAACGAGAGCGACTAACTTTAATTACACCGAAGGAGATCAAAGATGAAATTAATCATTTGAATGAAAAGAAGGCACCAGTTACTGATCTCATAACAGCAACAATGCTAAAACAACTTCCTAAAAAAGGTATAATGAAGTTATTGTACATATTAAATGCAATCTTAAGATTTAATTATTGGCCTATATCACTAAAAATTGCCCAAGTAATTATGATACCGAAACCTGGTAAAGCTTTAACGGATGTTTCATCATACCGCCCAATAAGTCTACTGCCAATAATGTCAAAACTTCTTGAAAAGCTGTTACTTAAAAGAATTATGAGCGACCTAGAATTCCAAAACTGGATCCCAGAACACCAATTTGGATTCCGGCAAGGTCATTCTACAGTGCAACAATGCCATCGCATATCAAATGTAATTAATAGAGCTTTGGACAATAAACGGTATTGCACAGCAGCCTTTCTGGACATCAACAGTTTGAAACTAAAGTGGAGGATGAACTATCAAACCGTAACAAAATTCAATCAGGAGTCCCACAAGGTAGTATATTGGGTCCACTTCTTTATGTACTGTACACATCCGATTTACCAACCTCTCCACAAACCACCATTGGAACTTTCGCTGATGACACAGCAATATTTGCAACTGAAGAGGATCCAAGAGCTGCAGTATTAAAACTTCAAGAACACCTAGACCAAATTGGACAGTGGTTAAAGAAATGGAAGATAAAAGCTAACGAAGCTAAGTCAACACATATAACTTTCACACTAAGGAAAGACCAATGCCCAAATATTAGCCTTAATCAAGTCAACATACCACAACAGAACATCGTCAAATACCTGGGGCTTCATCTTGATTCTAAATTAAACTGGAAACAACACATTTTAAAGAAGAAGAAACAAATTGAGTTGAGAGTGAAACAAATTAATTGGCTTATAGGTAGAAAATCTCGACTCTCAATTGAGAACAAACTGCTGATTTATAAAACAGTCATCAAACCTATATGGACGTACGGTATGGAACTATGGAGTTGTGCCAGCAAATCAAACACAAAAATTATCCAAAGAACTCAATCAAAAATTCTACGCACCATCGCAAATGCCCCGTGGTACATTTCCAACCAAACCCTTCATACAGACCTAAACATCCCGTTAGTCAGCACAGTAATTCAAGAAAGAGCCAACAGACATCACGAGAAATTGGAAGACCACCCCAACCAATTAATATTACCATTACTACAGCCACTAAACAACAGAAGATTGCGAAGATTATGGCCCATATATCTTCGCTGAAACTGAGGTGAAACCGCTGGGTGATGTACCTCATAACGCCATTTTAGTGTACAATAATACATTGATATATGTTATTGTACTTGTTATCAAATTAGCTTATAGAATATGTAATTCTGATTGTTAATAAATGCTTACAAAAAAAAATAATAAATAAATAAAACACCATGTCGACATAGTGTAGTTTACCTCCGAGGTCCAGATTTGAACTCCTCTAGTTCATCTTTAAGTTCAGATTCAATATCATCAGGATAGTTTTCATGTAGTTTTGAAGCACACTCCTTTATTTGAGTATCACTCAATTTTTTTAAAACACACAACAGACTAAATGCTGAGTTTACTGAGTTTACCCGTACACTGTCAATCGACGACTTATCTCAGTATTTAGCTTATCGAACATTGGTAGATACGTTTCAACCATTAACTTTTGTCCACCTTGTAGAAAAACTTGCTCGCTTTCGTTTACTCGCGTCGGAATATTCAGAGTATTGTAGATCGCAGGTCATCTGATTGTAGTAAGCAAAATTATCTATTTGGAATTTTCAGAACTCCAAAAATGAATTTTTTAGAAGCTGAACTGCAGTTTAAAGTTCACTTTCTTCTCTCTGTAATGATTTACTGAAACCTTGGTGCGTTCTAAAATTGTTGCCCAAAACTCATCCATCATAAATATTTCTTATTTTGACATTCCTTTCAACAAACACTTAGCCTCATGAACGATTTCAGCTTTCTGATTAGTGTCTTGAGCAAAAGATGAAGAGCAGATTTGAAAGCGTTGTAATCTTTAGACAAAGGATTTGTTGCATGTGCCCTTGCAGTCCATCTTATGCTGCTTGTTCTTTTAAGGACTAAATCGTGGCGAATAAAATCGCTTAGTGGAGTTTCATTTAAGTATTTGATCATAATTTCCCAAAGGTGAGTAGAGGCGGAAAAAATTTGGTACACGGACTGAACAAACCCAAAACACGATATTCTATTTGAGGGAGAATACGCCAGCCAATCCCTATTAATTTTTGTTCCACTGATTTGTTTTCGAAAAGCCATAGATTGTGTAAAAATCTTGTAATGCCTTTAAAGTTTCTTTTTGATGCTGAAATACTTCCATCAAGGTTTTTACATTCTAAAGACTTTCCCAATCCAAAATTTCCTTACTTCTTCAGTTATTGTATTCCCTATAGGATTATATTGTTTATCACAATATTATGTACAGTATATTATATTGTATAGTAATTCTATGTCGTTTCCGAATTTAATACCCAATTTATCTTTAACTTAAATTTCTAACTTAGTTTTGGCTTCTGGTTCTTTCTTCTTGAAGCTGAACTGGAATAGAACTGTCGTTACATGTTTTTTCATGTTCTTCAGTTAAGAAAGCTATGTTTCTCTCAGTTATTCCTATTTCATCATGTGCATTTTCATTGGTTGTAACTTCACTAGCTATGGATTTCCGTATGAAACTGAGTTTAAGTTGCTTCTGTTTTAGATCTTGCTTAAGGGTCTTTTCTTTCTCCTGTATTTTATTGTGATTTTCTGCATCACTCTCGAATCTTTTTTTCTTATTTCCATCTTTAGCACTGTTTCTTCTACCAAAGTGCATTCATTAGCGATTTATTCTCACAATATAGACTTTCTAGGTGAACAAAAGTATCATTGTAATGTAGTTTTATACGTCCACCACCACTTTTATGGTATTGCGCGATATTTTAAATGTTCAGTAGTAATTGCACAAGAGCTCTAAAGTTATTGAATTTTTCCCGAGTGACACTTTGACAGTTTTAATTTCACGAGCCGAAGGCGAGTGAAATTATATCTAAAGTGTCACGAGGGCAAAAATTCTATATTAATTTTAGAGATCGAGGGCAATTTGTTGCGATTATTTCATGAATAAAACTGTTCAAAACCAAAATTTTATCGTAATTTATTGATGTAAGTACAAATTAGTACAATTAAACAAACAGTTGTTATAAATATTTGACGGTAGAAAGTTAAATTTTCATTTAACATTTAACGTCAATTTTATAATTTTTAAAATATTAATTGTCATTAACGTCACTGAATGTATTTTTTCATAGCAACGACGGGCATCTGACGTAATATACTTGACGACGGGAAATTATCAAAAATTATCAGTAGTAATTGCACAAGAGCTCTAAAATTATTGAATTTTTCCCGAGTGTCACTTTGGCAGTTTTAATTTCACGAGCCGAAGGCGAGTTAAATTATGTCAAAGTGTCACGGGGGCAAAAATTCTATATTAATTTTAGAGTTCGAGTGCAATTTGTTGCGATTATTTCATGAATAAAACTGTTCAAAACCAAAATTTTATTGTAATTTATATATGTAAGTACCAATTAGTGAAATTAAACACACAGTTGTTATGTAAAATATGTATTTGACGGTTGAAAGTCGTCACTTTTATAATTTTTAAAACATTTGTCATTAATGTCACTGAATGTATTTTTTCGTAGCAACGAAGGGCATCTGACGTAATATGCTTAACGACGGGAGATTATCAAAAATTATCACCTTAATTTGCATGTCTGTAGCTTTCTATTTTTGCGCAACGTATAGCCTCTCCTATCCAAATGTCAACCTCACCTGCCCGCGTGATGATCTTGATTCTGGTCATCCGGTGCATCCTGCTAGATAACAAACGAGGCTCTGACGTCCGAGTGATTGCCGGTATAAGCAATCCCCCACTTACCTACCAACGGCTTCGGGTGGATGAGTTCGTAAGTGGTAGGGCACTCTTTTGTCCTAGGGTTGGGAAACTGGCCCTAAAGGCGGATGAACCGAGAACTAGGTCAACGGCGTAAGGATGTAGAAGGCAAGGAGAAACCACTACATTAAAGATCCATATGGATATCTCTTGTACATCTATCATGGCTACAGCTTTGAGAGTGAAGACTACTGATCATGTATATCGGAGTGGAAGATCCGGCAGGGGAGGAATAACAACACAGAACCATGGGGCCTCCCAGGTCGTTAGCAAGCGAAACCCCCAAGTAAAAGAAAAGGATACGCCTATAAAAATTAAGCAGTTTTTTAAAATATGCACCTGGAACGTCAAGACCATGTACGAAGCAGGCAAAATTTATAATGCCATCCAAGAAATGGAAAGACTGAATATCGATATAATGGGCATCAGTGAAATGCGATGGCCTGATGCCGGAAAATGTCAAATAAACGAGCACCAAGTATATTACTCTGGAAATACAGAAGGTCAACATAAGCATGGCGTCGGAATAATTTTAAATAAACAAATAAAAAATACGTTACGAATTTTGTTCCAATATCCGAGAGAATCATTCTCATTCAATTGGATTTATTCCCAGCAAAAACCAACATAATCCAAATATACGCACCCACAGCAGACAAATCAGACGAAGTAATAGAGGCTTTTTATTACGATTTAAGGAAAGTCCTAAGTAAGTTAAAAACCAATGAAGTAACGCTAGTTATGGGTGACTTTAATGCCAAAATCGGTAAGGGTAGTTATGGTGAAGTAGTAGGTCCATGGGGTTTGGGTGAGCGAAATGAGAGAGGAGAACGCCTACTCACATTTGCTACGGAAGAAGAGTTGGTAATCACCAATACACTCTTCAAATTACCATCCAGAAGGTTGTACACATGGCGCTCACCCGGTGACACGTCAGAAAATCTCATAAGAAACCAGGTTGACTATATTTTAATAAATAAAAGATTCAAAACCTCAATAACATCAGTGAAAACCTACCCTGGTGCAGATATTAAGTCAGACCATAACCCACTTGTCAGTAAGTTTCGTCTGAAATTTAAAAAAATCCACAAACCTAATCCTATAAGATACGATCTCAAACAACTAAAAGATGATGGCATAAAGCAAGAAGTACGGGAATATCTGAAGAACAACATATCTAAGTCAGAAGTAGTTAATGATGTTGACACAGAAATAAACCACTTAGAAAACATTGGGAAGGAAATACTAGACCAATACCTGCGACCGAAAAAGACAGAAAAGAAAAAACCATGGATGACCGACGGTATATTACAGATGATGGACAGAAGAAGAGAATCTAAGCGGAAAGACTACGTTGCATATCAGTTGCTAGACAAAGAGATAAAAAAAGCTGTCAGAGAAGCTAAAAACAGAAATCTGGAAGAACAGTGTGAAGAAATCGAGATATTGGAACGTAAACACGATTCCTTCAACCTCCACAAAAAGATCAAAGAAGCAGCAGGCATCTATAAATCAAAAAGGCCGGGACACTTAACAGACGCTCAAGGAAATCCAATAGTTGATATTAAAGAAACAAAAACAACATGGATGAACTATGTGACAACAACATTTGAAGACAATAGGAATGTCACCATCACACAAAATAAAAACGACGATACCGGACCACCTATTCTTGAAGCGGAAGTAGAAGCTGCTATAACCCACATTAAGGAGGGAAAAACCGCAGGACCAGACGAGTTCTACTCAGAATTTTTGAAAATTATGGATAAAGACGAAGTAAAAAGACTTACCTTGATCTTCAACAATATATACCAAAGTGGAAAAATACCCCAACAGTGGCTAAGATCAACTTTTATAACAATCCCTAAAAAACCCAATGCCAAAAATTGTGAAGATTATCGAATAATAAGCCTTATGAGCCATCTACTGAAAACTTTTTTAAAAATTATACATAAAAGGATATATAAAAAGTGTGAAGAACACATGACAAACACACAATTCGGCTTCAGGGATGCATTAGGTACTCGAGAGGCACTTTTTGCAATACAAGTTCTCTTTCAAAGATGTAGAGACGTGAATTGTGATATATATGTGTGTTTTGTTGATTACCAGAAAGCGTTCGATAGAATAAAACATGACGAACTGATGAAAATATTAAATTCAATTGGTCTAGACAGCAGAGATCGCCGTATAATAAACAATATCTCTTACGAACAAACTGCAGCCGTTAGAGTAGGGGATCAGTTAACAGACGACATAAAGATAAAAAGAGGTGTGCGACAGGGATGTATATTGTCCCCATTATTGTTTAATACATATTCAGAGCACATTATGAAGCTAGCGCTAACGGACATAGACGAGGGAATACTTATAAACGGAGAACGATTGAATAACATAAGATACGCTGATGATACTGTCATTTTTGCAGACAGTCTTGAAGGTCTGCAGACACTTGTCTCCAGGGTGGCAGAAGTAAGTAGCAGGTTTGGGCTTGATTTTAACATCAAAAAACCAAATACATGGTTATAAGCAAAAATAGGACAACACCTGGTCAATTACTAGTTAACCAACAACCTATAACACAAATCACCAACTTTTGTTATTTGGGTGCAAACTTAAATGAACACTGGGACCAATCGACGGAAATTAAGATAAGGATCGAGAAGGCAAGATCAGCTTTCGTCAAAATGAAAAAAATCTTTAACAGCCACGATATAAAATTGGAAATAAAAGTTCGTTTACTAAAATGCTACGTATTCTCCGTTCTTTTATATGGCGTGGAGTCATGGACCTTAACTGAAGCATCACTGAAGAGACTCGAAGCATTTGAGATGTGGTGCTATAGACGCATGTTGAGGATTTCCTGGATAGACAGAGTTACCAACGAAGAAGTTCTACATAGAATGGGTAAAGAGCGCGAACTAGTCGTAACCATAAAACGTCGCAAACTGGAATACCTGGGCCATATAATGCGCAATGAACAACGATATGACCTACTTCGGACCATACTTCAAGGTAAAGTGCATGGGAAAAGAGGTCCAGGACGAAGAAGAATATCCTGGCTGCATAACCTGCGAAAATGGTATAACTTAACCACTACCGGACTTTTCAGGGCAGCAGTCAACAAAGTCAGAATAGCCATGTTAGTGTCCAACATCCGTAACGGATAGGCACCATAAGAAGAAGCTTTCTATTGGTCAGAATCTCCTATGAATGAAATAATCAGTAGTAATTGCACAAGAGATCTGAAATTATTGAATTTTTCCCGAGTGACACTTTGACAGTTTTAATTTCACGAGCCGAAGGCGAGTGAAATTATGTCAAAGTGTCACGAGAGCAAAAATTCTATATTAATTTCAGAGGTCGAGTGCAATTTGTTGTGATTATTTCATGAATAAAACTGTTCAAAACCAAAATTTTATTGTAATTTATTTATGTAGGTACCATTAAACACACAGTTTTTATAAATATTTGACGATTGAAAGTCATCACTTTTATAATTTTTAAAACATTAATTGTCATTAATGTCAGTTAATGTATTTTTTCGTAGCAACGAAGGACATCTGACGTAATATACTTAACGACGGGAGATTATCAAAAATTATCGATTTAATTCAGATCTCTGTAGCTTTCTATTGGTCAGAATCTCCTATGAATTAAATAATCAGTAGTAATTGCACAAGAACTCTAAAATTATTGAATTTTTTCCGAGTAACACTTTGACAGTTTTAATTTCACGAGCCGAAGGCGAGTGAAATTATGTCAAAGTGTCACGAGGGCAAAAATTCTATATTAATTTTAGAGATCGAGTGCAATTTGTTGCGATTATTTCATGAATAAAACTGTTCAAAACCAAAATTTTATTGTAATCTATTTATGTAAGTACAAATTAGTACTGTTAAACACACAGTTGATATAAAATATTTTACGGTTTAAAGTCATCACTTTTATAACTTTTAAAACATTAATTGTCATTAATGTCACTGAATGTATTTTTTCGTAGCAACGAAGGGCATCTGACGTAATATACTTAACGACGGGAAATTATCAAAAACTATCGATTTAATTTAGATATCTGTAGCTTTCTATTGGTCCTATGAATGAAATAATCAGTAGTAATTGCACAAGAGCTCTAAAATTCTATATTAATTTTAGAAATCGAGTGCAATTTGTGGCGATTATTTCATGAATAAAACTGTTCAACACCAAAATTTTATTGTAATTTATTTATGTAAGTACAAATTAGTACAATTAAACACACATTTGTTACCTATAAATATTAATTTGACGGTTGAAAGTCATCACTTTTATTATTTTTAAAACATTAATTGCCATTAATGTCACTGAATGTATTTTTTCGTAGCAGCGAAGGGCATCGGACGTAATATACTTGACGACGGGAAATTATCAAAAATTATCGATTTAATTTAGATTTATGTAGTTTTCTATGGGTCAGACTCTCCTATAAATGAAATAATCGGGTATAATATCACAAGAGAGTGAGAATAAATTGAAAATAATGCGACAGTTTTTAGAAAATTTGTTGTTGGGCAATAGACACGCGGGCCCTCGTGTCCAGGGTCGCAGTGTCGCAGGGCTATTGGCCCGCAGGGCCAATAGCCCTCCCGGCTCTCGTATCTATTGCCCAATGACAACAAATTTGAGTAAAAATGAAGCATTATTTTCTTATTTATTCTTACGGTCGTGTGATATTCGTAAGATTATTTTTTAATACGTATATTATGGATCTTTTCTTAAATGTGACAATTGTCAAAACTAGGAAACTGGTTGCCATTAAACAGAAACAATGTACTTAAAAAAATTCAAAATCATTAAAAAATAATCAGTTTAATTTTGATTTCTGTAGCTTTCTATTGGTCAGAATCTCCTATGAATGAAATAATCAACATAATATGATTTATAGCTTTTATTTAATTCTATTTATTATCATTTCGTTTTGAGCTTTGCAAGGTCCCCTTTGGGACCGAAGTTCCTAGGCAACTGCCTACTTTGCCTAATGGTTAATGCGGCACTGTGTGTGAGTCCTAGCCTCCTCCCTAATTCTTGTCCAGTCGCCCCTATCTAGGTCAAGAACTTCTTCTCTTCTTCATGTGCCGTGTTCGATTATCGAACATTGGCTATCAAATTGGCTGTAGTAATTTTCTTGACGGTAGCTTGGAAACGGGATACAAAGGATCTGTTAAACCATTCTCTCAGGTTTCTAAGATATGACGTTCTTCTTCGACTTGGCCTTCCTCTTCGTCTGGACCTTATCTTCGGTTTACCTTGCCTTGTTTTATAAATGGAGCATATTATATCTCTCTGGATGGCGCATAACATGGCGAAAATATTTAAGTTTGCAATTTTTAACTGTTAACGACTCCCGTATCCACATAACAGTTTCTTCATCTTAACGAATAAATCTCTGGCATTCTCTATACGTAATCTAATTTCTTTGCTTCTGTCTCAGTTCTCGTTTAGAGCAGATACAACCAAAATAGGTGATACTTTTAGTTCTCTCTAGTTGTTCACCATAAGCTGTTACCTCTTCCGGTTGTATTGGCGTTTTAGTGACAGCCATCACCTTTGTCTTTGCTTTGTCTTACCTTTGTTTAGCTTAAGTTTATATTCATCATACGTTGTCGTATTCCTATAAACCAGATGTAGAAGTTCTTCGTAATTGGTTGCAAATATGTTGATGACGGAACTAGAGATGTTAACTTGTCTTGTGAAAATGAGTTGAGACGAAAGCTGTTATCTTCGTTAGATAGAGCTATTGTAGAAATTCGTGAGCGTTTTCAACAGCTTCAGAATTTAACGGATAAGTTAGCTTATCTAACGCCGGCTATATTATTAGATCCAGACAACACTGAATGTAATCTAGACTACGCATCTGACGAAATTTGCGAGCAGGATTTCAAGCTGGAAAGACCTCGACTGCGGACTTTCGTTGCTGCTACAGGTAACGAAAATAAATTGATTTATGCATACTCATTTGAATTATTTAAATTGATTGTTAAATCCAAGCTGGAAGATACTCAGAACAATATTTTAATAATGTTCCGAATATTTTTCGCAGTTGCTATAAGCAATGCCAGCTGTGAGAGTAGTTTTTCAAAATTGAAATTGGTTAAAAATTATTTAAGATCGACGATGAGTAGGTACTCTAGGGCCGGTTGTTCGAACGCTAATCAACAATGATCACTATCAAATATTTAATTACTGTCACAACTGTCAATGTCAACTTTGGTTGGGTTCCTGAAAACATAATTTATTATAATTATGAGATTAGTTAATCAATTATTATAACAATTATTAACATAATTGATTAACTAATTTCATAATTATTGTAATCAATAATTATGTTTTCAGCAACCCAATTAAAGTTGACATTGACAGTTGTGACAGTAATTAAATATTTGATAATGATCATTTTGGATTAGGGTTCGAACAACCGGCCCTTAGACTAACTAGTTTGGCTATTTTGTCTATTGAGCAAGAGATGTGTGATGCGATAGACATTGACGGTGCAATAAAAAACTTTTCTATTAAAAAAGTAGACGTATAAATTTTTAATTGAAGACGAAAATTTTGTTTTTATTTCTAACAAATACTCATATTACTTTTCAATAAAAATAAAAATATAATATTATAGTATCGTTTTAGTTCTAATTAAAAATTGATTTTATTTAATATTGTCGATCGTCAAGGTGTACCTAATCTTAAGTGATAGGTACCTAAGTTATATTAATGTATCTAATTGGTTAAAGTAAAAGAATTTTTGTATTAATAAACGTGATTGTAAAACTTAGATAACTATACTTTTTTATTGAAAATCTAACCAGTATAATGCAAAATAATGATGACAGTTCTCGTTGAAAAATTCTCTATAATTAATGTATGTAATGTATAGTATACTTACATTAAATTAAAATAACTAAATAAGAGGGCGGCATAATTGTCTTCCGCCCCGGGCAGCCGACGCTCACGCTACGCCACTGTATTTACCCTATCAAAACCTTCTCAATCAATAAAACACATATAAATGGGATGTCCCACATCTCTGCATATCTGTACCATAATTGAATACTAAATAGTGCTTCTCTGGTTCCAAGCAGAGTTGTTCTTTTATTTTTTGGTACATCCTAGAGTGTAAAATTCGTAGGAATATTTTTAAAACTTAAAACACTATTCATCAAGCTGACAGTTCGGTATAGTATTTTTACTACAAAAGCGATATTACGTAGGTCAAAATTTTTGACGTAAGAGAACTGTCAAAACATTAGAATGTGACTTTTCATTATTGCCATGTTTATTATAAACATGGCAATAATGAAAAGTCACATTCTAATGTTTTGACAGTTCTCTTATATCGTTCGCGATATTACGTAGGTCAAAATTTTTGACGTAAGAGAACTGTCAAATCATTAGAATGTGACTTTTCATTATTGCCATGTTTATACATTATTGCCATGTTTATAATAATAAACATGGCAATAATGAAAAGTCACAATCTAATGTTTTGACAGTTCTCTTACGTTTATAATAAACAGGGCAATAATGAAAAGTCACATTCTAATGTTTTGACAGTTCTCTTACGTCAAAAATTTTGACCTACGTAATATCGCATTTGTAGTAAAAATACTATAGTCACTACACATCTTTTCGTATTTGCTTTTTTAGGTATCGTCACAAAAGTCGACAGCAGCCAATCCGTTGGTATTTAGCCAGTTTCATAAATTTTTTAAAATGATAAAGAAGAGATGTATGTTAAAAGTTCTAAAGAATCGGAGATAACTACGGTAGTCTGGTATTTAGAAGATAAAAACAGAAAAGCTTTGAAATTGACCTTTAAAATGGCAGATATATGGTGATTGAAATTAGAAGACATCAAATATTTTGTGCCGATATAGTGGTAGGTATTTAAAGATTGTAAAATAATTAAAAACATATTTTTACTTGCCTTGTCGCCAGTCGTAAACAAATTATTTCTTTAACCTTGCCTGATAGAATTTTGTAAGTCTAATTCATAAATACTTACATATTACACACAACATTGACGAATACAGAATTCCCATTTATCTCAATTTAGGTAATTAGTCTCTCCGTGAACTTTTGCAAGTCCTCTTTTATCGATTCCAAAAAAATGCATTTAAACTGCTCAGATAATAGTTAGTAATTTAAATTCTCTTACACAATATGTGTTTCGCCTCACGCAATAAGTACTTTTTTGATATTTTAATGGTTAGGTACTATGGAATTTGCAAAAAAAGAGTACTATTAAATTAATGAAGTTAATCAATTCTTCTCCTTCTTCATGTGTCTTGCTCGATTACCGAGCGTTGGCTATCAAATTTGCTATAGTAAGTTTGTTGACGGCAGCTCGGAAAATGGATGCAGTGGATCTATTAAACCATTCTCTTAAGTTTTTAAGCCATGACGTTCTTTTTCGACCTGGCCCCCTTCTTTCGTCTACCTTTCCTGGTATTATTAAATGGAGTACCTATATTATATTTCTCTGGGTGACGCATGGCATGACCAAAACACTAAAATTTGAAATTTTTAACTATTCTAACTACTTCCGTAACTTTCTCCATTCGACGCAAAACAACTTTGTTACGAGCTCTATCCACCCAACGTATCCGTAGATTTCTTCGTTACACCCAGATTTTAAAGGATTCCAGTTTCTTCAGAACTGTATCCGTCTAAGTCCAACCTTCGACACAATACAAAAGAGTAGAGAACACATAATATTCTACTAATATAATTTTCAGACTCAAACTAATATTTATTCCACATAACAGTCTCTTCATCTTAGAGAATGCGGCCCTGGCCTTCTCTATACGTATTCTAATTTCTTTGCTCCTGTCCCAGTTCTCAGTTAGATTACGTCCAAACTAGGTGATACTGTTTATCTTGAGTTGTTCACTATAATTAATATAGAAGATGTTACCACTTCCGGTTTTGTTTGGGGTTTTACTGATCAATTTTGTCTTTGCGGTGTTTAGCCTGAATCCGTATTCATCACACGTTGTGGTAATCCAATATGAATACATCTGAATCAATCAGATGTTGAAATTAATCAATAATCGATGAACATTCTATTGAAGCTATATTTCTTTAGACGCGATTGGGCGTAAATGTAAATATGCGCGAATTCATCAAAGTTGTTGGTGCTAAGCACATATCAGTTATACGTTTGCTCTGATTGGGTATTTTAAAGGCATGTCAAAAATTATCCAATATGGCGGCTGTGGTTAAAGAATTTGTTGTCATTTTTATTATTATGTTTATGGTTGTTAAGTTAAGTGTGTTTTAAAAGTTGTGAGAACAGAGTCAAGAGTGAGTTTATATTTGTATTGACTTTTTAAATAGTTTTTATATTGTATATTGTGGACTTATGAATATAGAAAAAAAAAAAGGGTGTGTACATACTTTGTACGTACGTTGGAAGTTATACGTCTATTAAAATTGTGTAGAAAATCTGATGTTTGTTAGATTTTCTTCGATTACTCAAGAGAAAAGCAATTGCTGGGAAACTCCAGTTCGTCAAAAAATGACGTAATAAAGATATTTTTAATTTTTGGTATTATTTCAAGTATTAAAATTAGTTTAATATTTAAATAAAAATACAATTAAATTGTCTAAAATATATTTATTTCGTTGAAATCATAAAAATTGAAATACAAATTTTTACGTGCGTACAAAATACACACACACTCTATTTGTATTTATATTATTATCAGCATATATAAAAACTACTATTTTACCATTTAGTCAGATGTAATGAACTAACATATGCAAAGGAGCGGCCTGCTCCAAAAATAGGCAAGGCATTATAAGAAGAATGAATAAACTGCAACAAACAGTATAAATATTTAAAAAAGCCATAAAACACACTGTAAACTAGTTTCCCTTATTTAGTTGTTATATGAGGAAATGATAATATTTATTGCATTATTGACATTCATTTTTGTGGTATGTAGTTACAAATAAAGACGATTGTATGAATCCTAGCCACTACATATTCATAAAATTTTAAAAACATGCTTAATTTAGATATTTAAATAAATTTTCTTTAATTTGTACTTAATTCTACTTTATTTGCAATATGTTTAATGAATTTAACAGCATGTCCTTGGTCTAAGTGAAACGAGACTGCCAGGAGAACAATGTACAATACTCCATTCTGGACACATTATGTTCTACCAGTTTCATAAAGAGTACAATACACATGTCGGCGGTGTGGCACTATTGGTCCACAAAAGACTCAAACATCTGGTTACAAAATCTGCTGCAATCTCAGAGAGAGTCATTAACATCGTTCTTAAACTATCAGGAAGGTACAACATCCAAATAATATACGCTTCCATGAGCCAATCAACAAATGATGAAATAGAGAAATTCTATGAAGATATTGGTAAAGCAATGACAGAAAGAGCTCATTTTAAAATAATCAAGGGAGACTTCAACGCCAAAGTAGGGAAGCACAACACCGGCAACATACCAAATACAGGAATATATGGTCTAGGAACTACGAGCGAAAGAGGAGAATGGCTGTTTTGTATTTTTTTTAACCTCCCAATTTATTTACAATCTGTAAAACAAGTTACAATGAGTAAATTTTGTGACCACTAGTGTAGGTGACTTGGAGAAAATGATTCATTGATTATTTTCTTTACAAATATTTTACATAGATATAAAATTGTTTGCCTCTGGGAAATACGGCACATATAACTAAAATCGCGATGGTAAATCACTAGGTGTATTTCGTCTAAGTCTTCGTCTGACTGGTTGTCTCAACAGGTTTCTGGCTGGTACATTTGGATGTTGTGTCAGTCTGTCTTCGTATGTCTGTGCGAAGTTAGTAAATTCTTCTTTTACTGTTGCAATTTCTAGATCGCGTCTAATAATATTATTTGCAACATACCATGGGGCATTTGTGATTATTCGAAGAACCTTCGACTGGAACCTCTCCAAGATTTCGATATTGGAGTTTGATGCACTACCCCAAAGTTGGATCCCGTAACTCCATATTGGCTTTTAAATTGCTTTGTAGACAAGTACTTTATTTTTCATCGAAAGTAATGAATTGTGTCCAATCAGTCAGTAAAGATTGTGTAATTTGAGACCGAGTTGTTTACGCTTCATAAAAATGTGTGTTCTCCAGTTTAATCTTTGGTCTAGGTGCATTCCAAGGTATTTGACAGTTGCTTGCTGTTTTAGTTGGTGGTTGTTGATATATACAGGCGGGCAGTGACCTTTACGGTTTGTGAAGGTAATATGAACCGACTTTGTTTCATTTGTTTGAAAACGCCACCGTTTTAGCCAAGTTTGCATTTTGTTGAGGCTGGTTTGCAGAAGTTGAGAAGCTATCCGTGGGTCCTGATGTACTGACATCACTGCTGTGTCATATGCATATGTAGCTGTCGTGGTTTGAAAGTTTGTTGGTAAGTCCGCTGTGTACAATAGGTTTAACACTGCCCCCAGAACACTGCCTTGTGGAACTCCGGATCCAACTGGAAATAGAGACGTGCGCTCATCTCTATGTTGTACAAAAAAGGAACGGTTATGGAGGTAGGATTTTAAAATTAGGAAGTGAGTGAGAGGAAGCATTTTTTAAAATTTGTATAGAAGGCCTGTGTGCCAGATTTTATCGAATGATTGCGAGATGTCTAAAAAGGCGGCAGTGCAGCGCATTTTGTCTTCCAATGCTCGATTAACAGTTCTGCATATCCGATGAACCTGTTCTATGGTTGCGTGTTGGGATCTGAATCCAAACTGGTGTGCAGGGATTAGTTCTCGATCTGAGAGGAGTGGTTGAATTCTTGAGAGTATCAGTCTTTCTAGAATCTTTGACACTATCGGCAGTAAGCTTATGGGTCGATATGATTTGAAATCTTCCAGAGGCTTACCTAGTTTGGGAATTAGTATAATTTTTGCGACTGTCCAGAGGAGAGGGAAATATGCGGTTCTGAATACTGCATTGAATAATTTAGTGAGGCACACAATTCCTTTCCTGGGTAGTTGTTTAATAATTTTACTGGTTATAAGATCGAAGCCTGGGGACTTTTTCGATTTAAGATTTTGTATTATTTTTCTCACTTCATTTACCTTAAACTTTTCCGGTGGAAGTTCTAACTGGTATGGAAATTCTAAAAATTATTGGATGGATGCTTCAAAGTTTTGATTATTCTCAGCAGGAAAAGGTTGAAAGACGTCTTTGAGATGTTTTGCAAACATTTCTGATTTTTCTTTATTGCTTTTGGCCCATTCGCCGTTTTCTGCGCGAATAGGAGGGTTGGTTGGTTGAGGTCGTTTAAACTTTTTCGTAGCCTTCCATAGAGAATAGTCTGTACTTTCTGTTGCTTATAGATTGCTAAGATATTCTTTAATCGCATCGTTTTTGTAGTTATTTAGGAGAGTTTTGAGTTGAAGTGTAGCCTAGTTGAGTCTGATTTTGTCCTGAGGCGCGTGCGTTCTTTGCCATGTTTTTCTTACATTTCGTTTTTCTATGATTTTTTGTCTGATTATGCTTGTTAGCTCCTGTTTCATGAGCGTCGTGTTTTTTAGGAGTGTTGTTTGCCAGATTGCTTCCTGTATAATTACGTTAAAGTTTTGTATGGCTTCATCTATTTCATAGTTTGTTTGTAAAGGAATGTTTAGGTTTAGGCTGTCCTCAATCACCCGCCGAAACCTTTCCCAATCCGTATATTTGTTGTCTAGTTTCGGTGGTAGCTGTATTTTGGCCGGTGGTAGGCTATTTTGTATGAATACATTTTTTAGTAAACCAGATAATAGAAGGTGGACCTGGATAAGCCCAGACGGAAAAACTAAAAATGAAATCGATTACATAGTCAAGCAGAAACACATAATAAAAGATGTAGCGGTACTCAATAGATTTAGTCTGGGAAGTGACCATACATAGATTAATAAGAGCAAAAATAGTAATAAATACAAAATTAGAAAGAAACAAACTAATCTTGCAAAAAAACCCTAACTACTAAAGAACTAATGCAAAACAGTACCAATTACCAGAAATATCTTGAGTCTAACCTATAGTCAATTGAACAATTAGAAGAAAAAACATAAACGATTTTGAAGAAACAATAAGAACGAGTATAATACTGCAATCAAAAAAATCCATACGACGCCTAAACCCAAAAATAATAAATTAAAGATAAAAACACAACAGATGATTAAGGACAGAAGCTGCATGAATAGAAATTCACTAAACTATAAGGAACTTAACAGGGCAATAAGAACAAGAATGAGACAAGACATCAGGGACAACAATTCCAAAAATATCGAAAATATTATAGAAAAAAACAGGAGTATAGAAGTGTTAAGAACTCTAAATAGCAAAGGTCGACAACAAATACACCAAATAAAGAATAAGAAAGGAATCATTATAAACGACAAAAACCAGATAATAAACATTGTTGAAGATTATTATATAGAATTATACTCATCCAGCGTAGCAAAATCCGAAATCCATGATATGGAACGAAGAATACTAAATGTAGGATCTGAAACACAACCAGAAATTACCAACGAGGAAGTTGTAAATGCCTTGAAACAAATGAAAAATGGAAAACCTCCTGGAGACGACGGAATAACAAAAGAGATGATTAGAGCTGGAGGTAAAATTACTTTGGAGGCAGTTAAAATACTGATGAACAAGTGTCATTTTGGGGGTGTCAAGTGATGAACAAGTGTCATTTTGGGGGTTATACTCCAACCTCTTGGCAAAATGCGCAGATACTTTTAGCACACAAGAAAGGAGACAAACACAAACTTGAAAATTACAGACCAACAAGCCCGTTACCACATTCAAACAAACTGCTTACCAAGATAGTGTAACGTTACAAACCTCACATCTTTGATATTTTATTTTTAAATAATTATTTTATTTTATTTTATTTAATATTTCATTAGTAATAATTTTCTTCTATTCGTTTTAACTTGCTTTTTCGTTAAAAACTAGTTTGGCGCCCGTTCTATAATAGGCAAACCTACTTACATTGTATCATCTCTTGTGTTCTATGTTCGTTATTTCAATTTTCGGTCCAAGGTTCGTTGTCATGTCATCTTAATGACAGTGACAGCCCCCGTATTTCATTCTCAAAAGGGTGGTGGAAATGTCATAAAAGGCAAAGAAGCTTCAAAAATAAATCATTTTTATTCCAAATCAAATCTTCCTCTTGGGGTGAGTTTTACATAAAGTTTTTTTAATAGCATAGAATAGAAATATGCTTTATTGCCATGAAAAATTTTACAATTTTATCGACAAAGCTTATAAATAATAAAAAAAAACAAAACAGTAACAATCCAATTTACTAAAATTACATAAATCGTCAATAAGTTAAATAAAATAAATAAATAAATCGAAGTTAAAACAGAAATAATCAATTGCAAAAATTTAATTAAATTGCAAATCCATAGTCTACCTAATAATTAATAAAAAAGGTTTAAAAGTTAAAAAGTTAAGCTGCTGCATATGACACCCAAATATAGATAAAAAAATAATAAAAATACTACTTGTGCAAAGGGTACTGTAATTTCTTAGTTATTGACTAAAATAATCTACTGAATAATATGGTCTTTCAGACAGGTAGGCTTTTGTCAGTTTACGGAATTTGGGAAAAGATGGTGCAGATTTTAGTTGTAGGGGAGATGGTTGTACATTTTTTTTGCGGAATATAATATCGATTTCTTTACTAACTCCGAGGGGTCGGCAAATAGACGTCAAACGTAGAATTTCTCGTGAAGTAGTGATGATTAGGTCTTGGTGGAAAGACATGAAGGTGTTTACGAATTAAGCAAACAGTTTCTAAAATATACAAAGATTGAAGGGTTAAAATTCCGTGATCTTTGAAGTAACTTCTGCAGTGTGTTGTTCTTCTGAGGCCAAACAGATATCTTATAGCTCTTTTTTGTAATTTGAAAATAACATCGAATTGGGCAGCTGTACCAGAACCCCAAAAAGGAAGACATAATAATTTCTTACAGCCATTATATTCCATCCATACCTAGTTTCTTATAACATTTTTTCTGATATTTTTTATATCTAACCTAACCACAATGTCGGACCATGTGTTCTTATATTTTAGTTTTAAATATATTATCTTTTTAATTTACATATATGCACGTTTATTAATCAAAATTTTGACTATTCTCCTCTTCTAAATTCCATTTAATTTATTCTTGTCATCTGCTACTCTTTGGATTAAAGAATGGCAGGCTGGCACACGTTGGTTTTTCTCCTTGATGATTGATATGTGTCTCTATTTTATAGTTTTTGGAAAGAAATCTAACCTTTCTCCCTTCGGGAGCTTCAAGCCATCCACACCGATGATGGAACTAAGGCTGACACAATGGGTACCATGAAATCTAGGCTGCAACGACCAAGACCGTAGCTGCACTGACCTAGGGCCACAACATCTGCCCAGGTCAAGATAAGTCCACAGCAGTACCATTCAACATCAAGAAGTTACCATCAGCTACCAAAAGCCATAAGTATAATCCAGAATTGTTAGTTTTTGGCAAGAATTTGAATACATTTGTTAATGCAATTTACTAAGTCTTGTTTTGTTTGCTTCCATTCTAAATTTTCAGAGTTCATATCTAAGGTTAGGACAAGACGAACACACACCTGAGTGACTGAGCTAAGCTAAGGGTGTGGCAATGGCTATCTTGGTTAGTTGAGGTAATATTTTTGGATATTGTTTCAATTGGCTGGG
The DNA here is from genome assembly GCF_917563875.1 of Diabrotica virgifera virgifera. NCBI lineage: Eukaryota > Metazoa > Arthropoda > Insecta > Coleoptera > Chrysomelidae > Diabrotica > Diabrotica virgifera. The sequence goes on along the minus strand of NC_065451.1, from coordinate 108,927,934 downwards.
GTAGTCGATCACTTACTCGTTTCAATAGTTACCAACAGGCTATCAAATAAATTCGATATTTACCAACCTGTTGAACAAGCGGGATTCCGCAAAGTTTATAGTACCATAGAACACCTACAGACAATAAGGACACTTATCGAAAAGTGTAACGAATACAACGAACCTCTTCATTTGGCATTTGTAGATTACAATGAGGCATTCGATTTCATAGAACTCTGGGCCGTATTAGACGGAATGAATAACACAAGGATTGATTCCAGATATAGAATACTCTTAAAAAACCTATACGACAATGCAGCTATGCAAATAAATGTAGCATAAGGCCTAAAGACAAGCAAAATAAGAACGGAAAAGGTGTTAGACAGGGAGACACCCTATCTCCAAATTTATTTACTCTTGCATTAGAAGATTTGTTCAAGAAGTTAAATTGGGAACAACGTGGAATTAAAATCGATGGCAGATTTTTAAGTCACCTGAGATTTGCCGATGACATATGATCTCATAAGCAACTCATAAGCAAGTACTATAGACAAGTAGTACAAGCTCATAGACAAGTACTCATAAGCAACAATACAGAGGAACTGATCTGCATGCTGAAAGAACTTAAAGCAGAATCTGAGGAAATCGGTTTAAAGGAATTTAAATAAAACAAAAGTGATGACCAATCAAAATATCACAATCGACTGTTAGGAGTAACTCTGAGGGAACATATACGAAATGAGGAAGTGCGAAGAAGTACGAAGGTGGAAGATGTAATTGGAAGAATTGCGCAAATGAAATGGAACTGGGTGGGACACGTGGCACGGCAAAGTAACGACAGATGGACGAGAAAAATTGTACTTTGGAGACCTCGCGAACACAGCCATAGTAGAGGAAGACCACAAAAACGATGGCTAGACGACATCAAATCCAAAGTAGGGAGAAACTGGCACCAAATAGCACTTTGTCCAGGAGTGGATGCAAACAGGCTGAAGAAGAAATGAAATGAATGTCGACTCGAATCAAATTCTTTGTTAACCCAGATATGAAAATATCAAAAGGCGCCGCTAGGAAAATATTCCAACATGCGATCTCAGAGAACCTATATGAAACTCTTCTTTTGTACTCTAATACAGAGTATGGCATTAGTAAAAATAGAAAATAGACGGTTTCGTTTTTGATTTAAATCTGTCTCCTGCCATCCCCGATAGCTATTTATAGGTCGACTCGTTGTCAAGGAGGCTATGCAAGAAGACAAATTTACATAAAAACTTCCGATCTTCTCGGTATTTGCGTTTTATTTTAAGAAGATACAAGCGGCACACAACAACTGCCCCAGAGAAGCTGCAAACGTGCCCAGATACGTCGCCGAACGGTTCTTATTTAGAGAACTAAAACAAATAAGAGTACTGGATATTATGGAAGAAAAAGCCAGAACAAAATTTGCTGAGCTAGAAGACCACCCAAACCGAATCTTGCAAGAGATATTAAGGTATGATGTATTTAGAGAACTAAAACAAATAAGAGTATTGGATATTATGGAAGAAAAAGCCAGAACAAAATTTGCTGAGCTAGAAGACCACCCAAACCGAATCTTGCAAGAGATATTAAGGTATGATGTGTACCATTGATGGAAACATAGGAGACCCAAACAACAAATATTAGTAAATATATAATAAAGGCTAGATAATCGTAGCTCTATCAAAAGAAGACAACTTGCTCACCTTTGGCATCTCATTATATTTATTAATGTTGATTTTTATAATTTTCAGACATCCCTCAAAAAAATATACAAAAAACTTCAAAACGGCTTCAGCCACTAAACAAATCAATAAAATATTAACAATAGGCGAAAGCCACAAAAAAAATATTAGTAACAAAACCCAAAAAACGGGCATGAGGGGCCCACATCCTCGAGCGCCGAGTCGCCGAACTGGACATAACCCAGAGCGGGGACTCGGCGCCCGAGCAAGCAAAACAGATCGAAGATAAGTCACTAGAGATAGCGGGAATAGAGCGCCTCACGCTGGCCTGCATTGATCGGGGTAGGATTTCATATGGGAGTCCGTGTACCCAAGACTCCCATATGATAAGCATTGAAGCGGGGTGGAGTGATTCCTGCTTACGGGAGTTAATCCTCCTCGCCCAATGAATTGTATCACCCGAATGTCATTCTCTAGGGGTGAGCAAGTCTCTCAGGCTGGGTTAAATCACTATGCTTGCTTGCTTGCTTGCGTTTTATTTTATACCGAGAAGATTGGAAGTTTGATGTAAATTTGTCTTCTTGCATAGCCTCCTTGACAACGGGTAGACCTAGAAATAGGTATCGGGGAATGGCAGGAGACAGACTTAAATCAAAACGAAACCGTATCATCATTCTCTTCGCCTTATCCCTATGCGGGGTCGGCTTCCCTAATTGCATTTCTCCACACAATTCTATCTTGTGTCATATCAATGTCAATCCCCTTTACCAACATGTCCTGCCTTATCGTCTCCCCCAGGTCTTCTTTGGTCTTCCTCTCCTACTCCTTCCAGGAATCTGCACTTCAGCTATTCTTCGTATTGGGTGATTAACATCTCGACGTTGAACATGACCAAACCATCTTAATCTATGCTCTCTCATTTTGGCATCAATTGGTGCCACACCTAGACTTCCCCTAATATACTCATTTCTAATTTTATCCTTCTTTGTCACTCCACTTATCCATCTAAGCATTCTCATTTCCGCCACATGCATTCGTTGTTCCTCTTTCTTCTTCACTGCCCAAAATTCAGTTCCTTACATCATAGCCGGTCTCATAGCTGTTTTATAGAATTTTCCGTTCAGCTTCATTGGAATTATTCTGTCACACAACACACCACTCGCTTCTTTCCACTTCATCCATCCAGCCCTATTCTATTGCATGCGTCCCCATCTATTTCTCCATTACTCTGTAATACCGATCCCAGGTACTTAAAACTATTGCATTTTACAATCAGTTCACCATCCAAAGATAGCATTTTATTTGTAGTAACTCCATCTTTAAATGAACATTCCAAATACTCTGTTTTTGTTCTACTAAGTTTTAAACATTTTTCCTCCAGAGCTTGCCTACACTATTCCAGTTTTGTTCTAAGTCTCTTTTACTATTTCCTACTAACATGACATCATCAGCATACATTAAACACCATGGAATGTTACCCTGTAGTTTCGCTGTTATTTGGTCCAAAATTAATGAGAATAAATACGGACTAAGCACAGAGCCTTGGTGCAATCCTACTTTCACATGAAATTTATAAGTCTCTCCCACACCTGACCTAACACTAGTCGTTACTCGCTCATACATATCCCTCACAATCGTTACATATTCACCAGGGACTCCTGTCTTATTGAGTGCCCACCACATAATCTCTTGAGGAATTCTATCATATGCTTTCTCAAGATCAATAAATACAATATGAGCATTTGTTTCTTTACTCCTGTATTTTTCGATCAACTGCCTTATAATGAAAATTGCATCTGTTGTTGATCTGCCCTGCATAAAGCCAAATTGATTCTCGGATATTTCGGTTTCTTCACGTATCCGTCTATCAATTACTCTTTCCCATATTTTCATGGTGTGGTTAAGCAGTTTTATAGCCCTGTAGTTTGCACATTGTTGTATATCTCCCTTGTTTTTGTAAACAGGTACCAGTATACTGCTTCTCCATTTGTCTGGCAATTGTCCAACTTCCATAACTCTATTAAATAGTCCTGCTAACTACCTTGTTCCTGTCTATCCCAATGCTCTCCATACTTCCCCAGGAATATCATCTGGTCCTACCGCTTTTCCTTTCTTTATTTTCTGAAGCGCTTGAGCCACTTCCTCGTTTGTTATTTTGGTGACCATTGCTGCTACTGTCTCCGTTGGCTCTACAGGCTGCCTGTCAAATTATTCATTTAATAAGCTGTCAAAGTACTCTCTCCATCTCTTCTTCTTCTTCTTCTTCTTCTTCTTTAGTTTATTGGCCACCACCTATTGAGTATTTGGCCAGCTCATTGTCGCGGAATAAGGGAAAAATCTCTTATTCACTTACAATTTGGAGTTACTGTATTGTAAAATTTGCTTCCCCTTCTTCATCCTCTTCTTCTTTTTCTTATTTAGTTAACTGGCAATTTTGGTTGGCGTGGGACAAACATGACATTCTTCTTTGATTTAGTAGAAATTTTGAGTTGGCATGGGACAAATACAACTAAACTTTTTTTTTTAACTGCATTAAACTTTTTTCTCTTGGGGGCAACTGCCGACTACTACACAATCTTATTCTTCTACTTCTTTTTTACTTTACTGAAAATTTTGAGTTGGCATGGGACAAATAGAACAAAACAAAGACACAAACTTTTTGCTCTCAGGGGCACCTGATGACCAAAAAGTTTGTGTCTTTGTTTTGTTGTATTTGTCCCATGCCAACTTTTTTGACATCCCTTTCGTGAACTAGTATTTTATTATTTTCATCTCGGGTATATCTAATCTGATTAAAATATTTTGCTTTCTTTGCTCTCTGTTTGGCTATTTTATATTTCTTCGTTTAGCCTTCCCTGGTATCAAGTTGATCGTATAGGTTTGAATACGCTTCTGCTTTGGCTTTTGCTACTGCTACTTTCACTTACTTTTTCGCCACCATATAGTTTTGAAGATCTGTGTCGGATCTGGTTTCTTGCCACTTTTTATATAATTTTCTCCTCTCTTTTATTTTTCCTTGTAATTCGTTTGACCACCAACAAGTCTCTTTATCCTCAAACTTTTTTCCTGACGTTTTCCCAAGTATTTTAGTAGCAGTCTCTCTAATACTACTGGCCATTTTTCTCCAAATTTTATTAGGGCTTTCTTTCATGTTCCAATATATTTTTTCTTTCTCATCTTTTAGCAGCCACCACTTGATTTTTTCTGGTCTTCTCCGATATTTTTGTTTAGTTTCGCTTTTTACTTTGATGTCCAGAACAAGCAGCTTATGTTGTTGGCTTACTGTCTCACTAACTATTACCTTGCAGTCCTTGCATTCACGTGTGTCTTCTTTCTTTATCATGAAGTAGTCTATTTGGGATTGATTCTGTCCACTTTTGTAGGTAATAAGTTGAGTTTCTCTCTTTTTAAAGAATGTGTTAACAATCGCCATATCCAATGATGTTGCTTATTCAAGCATGTCATATCCAGCTTCATTTCTAGTTCCAAAGCCTAATCCCCCATATATTGCTTCGTATCCTGCCTTGGCTTGGCCCTCATGTGCATTGAAATCACCTCCTATTATAACTTTCTCCTCTGACGGAATATAACTCATTACGTCTCCTAATTGGTCATAAAAAGCTCTTCTTTTATTCTCACCCAGATCTGTTTGAGGAGCATACACACACAACATTCAATACCTCCTAATCAATTACAAATTTCACTTACATCATTCTATCACTCGTTCTTAAAACTTCCACTACGTTATTTTTCATTTCACTATCAGAAATTATACCAACTCCATTTCTAGTGTTACTACTCCCTGCATACCACAATATTTGTAACCCTCACCTAGTTCTTTCGCCCGTTGACCTTTCCACCTAGTTTCTTGAATGCAAGCAATTTGAACTCTCCTTCGTTTGAGCGCATCCACTAACTCCAGACTCTTGCCTGTAAGACTACCAAGATTTCACGACCCTATCCTGATTTTTCTAACTTGCAATGTTGTTACCCTGAGATAGTCCTCACCCGGAGATCCGAAAGGAGGCTCATTTTACTTCCGGTACATTTTACCTCAGGAGATTCCATCATTTCAGTATAAGAAAAACGTTTCAAAACGAAACCCTCTATTTTCTATTTTTAAAGAAGAAATGCTTAATCAGAATTTGCTTCTGTAAGAAAACACTCCGTGGAAGTTTTCTGTTTAAATGATTAGTCTAAAAGTGACCCATGACACATGAAGAATGACCGAATTAATTCGGTTTGTGTGAGTCAAACTGATAATTACCACTTTTGTTCGTTCAAACAGGGAAGCCATGTTGCTCTTTAAGTAAAAATCTGTTAACATCGACCTGGTGTCGCTTTACAAATTTAATTTTTATACAAGAACCATCTTTTATTGAAGTCCTAATTTCAAAAGTGGGCTAGTTTATATTATTACACATAATGTCACCGATGATGCTCTGATTAGTTCGAAAACGTTCTGGTTCCTTTTAATCAATTCGGATGACTTTCTTAAAGTCTTAATAAACATTATGCCATTATACAAATCGAAGTTTTTAGTTCTCTGTAAATTTTATAACTATGGGATACAGCTAACCACTGGGACTTTTTCTTTAAGGGAAAGTGGGGGAATAGTGCGCGGCGGGTAATCGTGCGCTGTATTATATTTCAAATTTCGTGGAAGATTTTATCAATCCAACCAGTTTCTTTTAGTTTTTCTGTTTTAAAAATGAAGACGCTGAGTTAATATGCGTTGTTTAGTTGGTTTGAACTTATTATTGATTTAAATAATATTGTTTTCCGTACGTTTTGGTGCATGTGTTGGTTTATATGGTTCAGCAGTTTTTCATCTGTGATGACGTTTGCTGTTTCAGGCATAAAGGGACAATAGTGCGCACGATTCCCCCACAAACTATGACATGGTAAATATTAATTTTACCATTTTTAGCCAGCTATGTTAATCTATCCTCGTAAAAGAATATCTCTTACACCTGTATGGATTCCTTGATGCTTTATACAAATGTCCCAAAAACGGATCGATGAATATAGAACTTTTTAATGCCCGGCTGCGTAAAGCAACTGATTCCATCCTTTCAGTGTTGGATAACCATTCCAGCCACATGTCAATTGATGCATATAATTTTTGCAAAAAAATATTTCAATATGATGTCACTTTTACCTAGGGATGGGAAAAACCTACCTACAACCTGTTTTTTATTCTGCAATAATCGGTTTTTCCGGTTGTTTTTTTGTCACGGTTATAACCGGTTTTTTCTTTTTAAAATAATAACCGGTGAAAAACCGGGTAAGTGGAAAAAATACTGAATTCAGAAAAAAAATGTGAAAATTTTTCGCCCACCGCGCGAAAATGAGAAATTTTAAGCTGACTGAAACCGATTTGCTATATTGATATGGATTGATATCCATTCGAATGGAGTATCGCATATTGAAGCGCAATGTAAATGTAACCTATTGGGTATTGGCTGTGACTAAAAAACCGAACTACGGTTTTTAGAACAACCGGTTTTTTTGACCGGTTATAACCGGTAGGTTAAACCGTAGGTACCAAAAAACCGGTATAACCGAAAACCGGTGTTTTGTCAACAACCGCCATCCCTACTTTTACCACACACCTCAGATCATTTTTAGAATCATCATCTTTGGACTTGACTTTCTTTAGTCCTTTAAAGAATGTACGTTATAGAGAATATGATCTTTATCTGTTTAACAGGCCTTAAAAAAATAACCGAAAGTGACGTCGCTGAGCTGTTAAATAAAGCATTTATGAAAGTATGTAGCTAATATGGAGAAGGCAAAAATTATTCTAAAAGGCTAAAATTAGGAACTTATTAAACATAATGGCTTTGTAAGCCGAAAGTGCTCAGCTCTTCTTCTTTTTCTTGTAATGGCGCTACAACCCTTTGTGAGTCTTGGCCTGCTTAACAATGTTCTTCCATTCCACCCTGTCGGATACTTTCCTTCGCCACTGTCTGATATTCATGGTTTTAAGATCCCACTCTATGTCGTCTATCCATCTTTTACGGGTGCCTTCCTCTTGTTCTATTTCCTTGGAGTTTCCATCTCTGGATTGCTTTTTCAGCTCGATTATCTGGCATTCTTTCTTGGTGACCAAGTCAGTTTAGTTTTTGTAACTTTACAAATCTAACAATATCTGCGCTCTGCATTAGTTCACATGGTTTATTTTATTTCTCCACGAACCATCGCCGCATTGGGTTGGTCCAAATATCTCCCCATTTTCGCTCAAATATTCTCAGTGATTTTCATAAGTGGTTGAGAGGGTCCACGTTTCACATCCATATGTGAGCACTGATATAATTACTATTCTGTAGATTCTAAGCTTAAACTCACGATTCAATAAATTAATTATGTTTCGAAAGTGCTAAGCTAGGACATTAAAAACTTTACATAATTCAAAAATAGTTTTTCCTATTCTTTCGGTTGTCATAAGTGTGTACAGAATATATCAGTCTTTTTAATCGGTTTTAAATTTATTATTGTATTATAATAATGGTTTAGTCATTTGCCAATGGAAGATGCGGAAAATGCAAAGAATACTAAACGGGGTATATAGTCCATAAGAGCCTGTACTGAATGAACATGTAAGGCCGAGTATAGTAGTTATAAGAATATCAAGTTTTTGGTTATTTACTTTATTATTTACATCTACAAACAACCAAACTGATATAGAATTACCATGTATTACAAAGCAATATTTATTTCTTTTAAAAAACTTGTTATTGTTGCGAAGAATAAAGGTTTTTATTGAAAATAAACAAATCGATAAGACAACAGATAGTTCAGTTCGGTACGGTATAGGTTATTTGCTTGAGTTGCAAATTGAACGAAAATAATATATAATAATATGGTGTTATAGAACTTACAACGGGGAGAGATATTGGTCTTGTGGAGAAAGTAATGTTCTCAGAGGGACATAGCTGTAGAGATATGCGTAACACCTATGCTAGGTAACAGGAATAAGGAAAGCTTAAAAACAAAGCAAGAGAAAATCGCCAAAAAGTAAGAACTGCTCGCCACGATCGTTTAATTGTTCAATCAACTGGAAAACACCCAACCACTTCTAACCTGCAGCTCCAAAGGCAGCTTTTGGAAGCTACAGGTTTAACTGTTAGAGTTAAAACGATAAGAAGAAGAGTTCGTGCCAAGAAGTATACAGCAGGAAACAGTTATGAGTTCCAGAGTTACCAGGCAGCACAAGATTGAACGCCTAAATTGGTGTCTTCACCACCAAAACTGGAACATTGGGATGTGATGGTACACGACAACCCTCACGGAATTTTCCTAATTTATTTGTTATAAAAATAAGGTCAATATTATAGTTGCAATTTGTATAATTTATTACGATAGTAGTTAGCAAAGTTCAAAGTATTGAACTCATTCGAAAGACTGCAAAGAAAGCACACGTCATTATTGAAATACATATAGTATAACCATATATGGCGATACATATGGGCATTGTTTTTAATATAATAGATATAAATAGGAAGTTCGAGTACCTGAGACATCTTTTGTGTTCGTTGAACTCTGTCGCGCGTAGTCAGGGGATATAGTTTCCGAGATATGGGTCACCTTGGTCTATCATAACGATAACGTCGGTCGACGTAATTGTAATTGTACCTTTAACCTTATAAGAATAAAGTTTATGAAAAAAGTTTAAGTTTGTTTATTCGGGGTAGTGTCTTCTTCCAGCAACCCCCAACTTCACAGGGAATTGACAAAATGTGCTATTTTCAGAAAAGTCAGGATTGGTATAAAATCAGATAACCCTCGAAATCGTGTACTTAGAGGTCGAAGAAGACAAGCCAAAACGAAAACTGTCAGATCTCTTCACAAATATACAAGGGGAAGTATAATGTTCTAAAGATAAATTGTGATCCGTAAGAAAACTCCTTTAATTTTCATCCAATCAACTTCAACTGCTCACAGGTATGTTGATAACCTGCAGTTGGGCTCTGGTGAAATGCAACAGACGAAAATTTAATTTTAATACATGACAATGGACCTCCACAATACTCCACATACCATTAGAGGGATTAGAGACATCATTGAAGCAGAAGATATCGCTTGTTTGGAATGGACTGCTTGCTCACCCAGCTTAATCCTATAGAGTATTTGTGGGATATGCCCAAAAGAAAAATAGGAGCTCGCCGGGAAAACACACCAAACACCGCCACAAAACACCGCACGGCTAGTATAAGCTGCTCTTGAAGAATGGACCAACCTACCATAACAAAATATTGATAATTTGATTAGGAGCCTGACCACTCAAACTGAAGCTTGCATAGGACTAGGGGTGATAACACTGACTACCCAAAAAATAAAAAAATGAGTAAAATCAATTTAGACATTTTTAGTTTTACATTGAAATTTTCTATTATATAAACAACTACAACGACTTTAAAACAACTAGTTTCAATTTGTTTGTTCAATACTTTATTGTTTTATTTAATTGCTACGTATTTTTTATTAAATTGCTTTAATGGTTATTTATGATATAAGTGTTAAAAGTACAATTTTAAGGCACGCATGTAAAAGTTTGCAGAATGAGCGAAGCGAATTCTGCAATTCACATGAGTGCCTTAAAAATGTACTTTTTAACACGTATATCATACAATATTTTTTCTACAAACATTATAAATTTATAAAATACAATATTTTTGTTAATTGCTGAAACCATGAAACCTATGACCCGTAAAAGGTAGAACTAGTTGTCTACACTCGAGGGGAATGTCTAAAAATTCTTAGCGAAAATATTATACCGTTACATAAACTTGTTTTTTCTACAAACGTGTTAAAAATGCAATAATACAGTTTAAATTAAATTTTAAAAAACCTTATAAACCACCTTTTTCAAATTGCGAAAGTTGTACTCTTAATATTAATGGTATTAAATGAAATATAAATATTTTGACTTTTCACAATTTGGCCACTCACTTTTAACTACAGTGCGTTAAAATTTTTTTAAAGCACTAGTGCTTTAAAGTAGCCTTTTTAACGCTCCTATGGAGTGCTAAAAATTGCATTTTTAACACGGTTGTAGAAAAAACAAATTATGTTTGATTCATGTGTTCGTTTTTTTTTAATTCGCACGAAATAATAAGAATATCAGATGATTCAATATAGGTTTGGTTTTTGTGTATTTATTAAGGTTCAAATCAAGATGATTGTTTTATGTTGTCATTTCTGAGTAGTGTGCATCAAAATAACGATTCCAATTTTAGTCCTGTCGCCAGGGGGGGTACAACGGCCTCCTTAATTCAGATGGACTTACCCAAGTTTTTTTTTATATATTTTGACCCGTAGAATACGAATTTTTTGGGTAACAGTTGATCCGGATGTCGATAAGATTGTTATAGACAAAGAACTTGAGGAATTACATAACAGCGATTTCTCGCAAAACAAAACATCTTTTTGTATTTTTTGGGCCATTTTAAGCAAAAAATATTTCTACAAGTTTTTTCGTAGAATGCATAGTTTTCGAGATAACCGCGGTTGAACTTTCAAAAAATCGAAAAATTGCAATTTATGAACCCGAATAACTTTTGATTAAAAAATAAAGTAGCAATTCTGCTTACCGCATTTGAAAGTTTAAGTCAAATTATATCGGTTTTGATTATTTGCATTGCTAAAAATTAATTTTTTTATTGTTAAACTAATCTATAAACACATAGTGTTTCCCGTGCCTAATACATACGTTTTAACGCATGCTACGTAGAAATTGCCTCGCTTGCACTTGTATCTACTCTACCTACTCGTTCGATTTTAAATGAGAAATCATAGAAAACATCACTCACATACTAGGTGTTTATAGCTTTGTTTAGCAATAAAATAATAAATTTTTAGCAATGCAAATAATCAAAACCGATATAATTTGACTTAGACTTTCAAATGCGGTAAGCAGAATAGCTACTTTATTTTTTAATCAAAAGTTATTAGGGTTCAAAAATTACAATTTTTCGATTTTTTGGAAGTTCAACCGCGGTTATCTCGAAAACTATGCATTCTACGAAAAAACTTGTAGGAATATTTTTTGCTTAAAATGACCCAAAAAATACAAAAAGATGTTTTGTTTTGCGAGAAATCGCTGTTATGTAATTCCTCAAGTTCTTTGTCTATAACAATCTTATCGACATCCGGATCAATTGTTACGCAAAAAATTCGTATTCTGCGGGTCAAAATATATAAAAAAAACTTGGGTAAGTCCATCTGAATTAAGGAGGCCGTTGTACCCCCCCTGGCGACAGGACTATTTACAGAAAAATGGTATTATTTTCATACTGAAGCCACTCACCAGTTTTATTTTGTGTGGGCTAACATCCTAGTAATTATCAAGCCCAGCTTATATCTAGATATTGATTTTGTCTTCATACGTGATGAATTCTTAACATATCATTAAATTTCAGGAGCCTTAGGCGAAGATCCTGACCCAGCTAATTTTTCAATTATTATTGTACACATAAATTTGAATACATGTTTATTAAAATTCATAACGGATTATATAAAATAAGTTGTGATTAGCTTGTCACGATTTGTAAATTAAAATGGTTTCAGTTTTTTACATTATTTTATTCAAAAATGATTGATAGGATAATATCTTTTTCTACAACCACTATTCAAAGTGCACTTTTCTGCACGGTTTTATGTTAGCAAACTTGATATTTTCTCACAGTATACGATATTTGACATTAGTGTGCAGAAAAGTGACGTTTCTGTGCCGCAAAGTGACGTTTCTGTGCCGCAAAGTTCTTTTCTGCACAGCTGACTACCTCATTCTGAGTAACGTTATATTCTGTTTACATCCGTGGACTACCGCATTCTGAGTAACGTTATATTCTGTTTACATCCGTGGTTAAACTTTAGACAAATATATAACCTATAAGACAATTATTATATTTAACTATAGCATAGAAACTAAATTATGGATGTTACAACTGTTTTATTTTACAATTTTATTCTTATTAAACATTTTATAATTATCAAATAACCAATAAGGATTTAGCAACCTGTGCAAGAGACGTCGAATGAAGTAGGTTTTGTGTAAATCCGTGACTGCATAAAAATATAATGTCAATAATGTGTAATAATTGTTTAAATTTAAACAAATTAAGGCAGTGCATTAATTTTTTAACTGATTTCTGTGCAATTTATTTAGGTATAAGGAATTTAAATTGATTAGTAGGTATTAATTAAATACAGTTTAAAATTTATCACATAGGTACCTATTATAATTAATCGTCGTTTGGAAATTGTGATTTTTATTTTTAGGAAAAACTGTGCTTGTAGAAAAAGTATAGTGTGAAACACGTGCAGAAAGGTAATTTCTCACTCGTTTGAATTGCGGCACTCGCTTGCGCTCGTACCGCAACTTTTCAAACTCGTGAGAAATTAGTACCTTTCTGCACTTGTTGCACAATATACTATTTTCTACGAGCGTGCAAAAATATCTACTTTCGCGCACGCATTTTAGTTTAGAAAGTTTTACTTTTCCGCACGTGTGTTACTTTTCCGCACGCGTTTTACTTTTCCGCACGCGTTTTACTTTTCGCACGCGTGTTAATTTAGATATTTTAATATGGCCTTAAAGTAATTATAATACATGCAATAAACTAATATTTAGATATTATTTACTAATTTATTTCAAATATATCTTATTGTGTTCATGTTTTAATGAAATTAACGCGAGAATTCGATGAAATAAAATAATTTTGACATAATATTCGAAAGTCAAATCAGTAGACAATAACAGTGGTTTTGAATCGTCGTCATGGAAACCAAGATCGTCGTCATGCTAACCAATTATGCTGAAACTTTGGTTTTGACAACCTTGGCAAAGAATTAATTTGTGTATGTATTTTCAGTAGTAATAACCCAAGGACATTGATAATTGTTCGAAAAAATTTTATAACAGATTTCGAAAGCTTGTTGCTTGGAAACAGACCGACGCCGTAGGCGGAGGTCCGTTGCCTGTAAGCAACAAGCTTGACAAAGTTGTTAAAACATTTTTGAGGATTTATCAATGTTCGAGGGTTATTCGGATAGAAAATTTTTTGCTGGTTATGAAAAAAAAAATACAGAGCAGAAACAATGTATTTAAATGTGCAATTAACAAAGGAACAATTAGAAAAATTTAATGAAGATCCAGACATGTTAGTTTCTATAACTGATGAAGATGTATTTCCACTACGCATGCTGTTAATAATTTTATTATGATGTTCTTCTTTATTATAATTCTTTCACCGTCCGATTTCCATCTAATTCATATTTTCTATCATTGCAAAAGTCCATAAACGCTTTCCATACAATTTTTTTACTGTAAACAGTATTCTTTGGTATATTTGATTCGATAATTTCATTAATATTCTCATCAGTATTACAACCAAATCATGACATTTTGAAATATTGAATATTTGAAATGTCAAAATCGAAATGAAACGAAATGTAGGTATCCATAGCTACATGATTGAGTGAAAACAGCCCATGGGATCTGTTTTCAGTATAATGTTGGTTTTATTGGTTGTATTCAATCAGATGACCACAAATTAATTGATTTTATTGGATTTCTAATTGAGCAAAAAATTTTCACTAGTAATACCACTAGAGGCCAAATTATTTCCGGAAATTTTTTTGAGATCATGAATATTTTGAAATTTTCTAAAAATATTCATGATCAAAAAAAAAATTTCCGGATATTAATTTGACTTCGCGTGGTATTCGGTAAGAAAATTCCACACCAAATTTGCATTTGAAAATCCAAAGCTGCATGAACAGATTAATAGCGCGCCATAGCTTTGTCAGCAATTATTTAGGCATTCAAATTCGTAATTTCTACTCATTGTAGTTGCATGGGAATACCATTTTAAGATAGAAAATAGTATATTCTTCAATTTTACATAAGTTTTGAGTAACTACAAGTGATAGAAAATGAATCAAAACTAAATTATGTAAACAAATAAAAACCAGTCTGTCAAAAATGTTCTGTTATTGTAAAAGTCAAAAAATTTCCACTATAATTCGCTGTTGGGTACCCTACGAGCAAAAAATTTCCGATAAAATACCTCCGTTGCCATGGTGATCTGTCAAAATAACGTATTTTGATTGGTTCAAAATTACAGGTGTGGAATTTTCACTAGTAATACCACTAGAGGTCAAATTATTTCCGGAAATTTTTTTGAGATCATGAATATTTTGAAAATTTCCCGAGTCGCAGACGAGGGAAATTTTCTAAAAATATTCATGATCAAAAAAAAATTTCCGGATATTAATTTGACTTCGCGTGGTATTCGGTAAGAAAATTCCACACCAAATTTGCATTTGAAAATCCAAAGCTGCATGAACAGATTAATAGCGCGCCATAGCTTTGTCAGCAATTATTTAGGCTTTCAAATTCGTAATTTCTACTCATTGTAGTTGCATGGGAATACCATTTCAAGATAGAAAATAGTATATTCTTCAATTTTACATAAGTTTTGAGTAACTACAAGTGATAGAAAATTATTTTTTGGCATTTTATTTTAAATTATGTAAACAAATAAAAACCAGTCTGTCAAAAATGTTCTGTTATTGTAAACGTCAAAAAATTTCCACTATAATTCGCTGTTGGGTACCCCACGAGCAAAAAATTTCCGATAAAATACCTCCGTTGCCATGGTGATCTGTCAAAATAACGTATTTTGATTGGTTCAAAATTACAGGTGTGGAATTTTCATATTAATTAAATGAATTGATTAAGATTTGGTCATTTTTTAAAGACTCGGAGAAAAAATATTGTTTCTAACGCTTGCAGAAAGTCTCTTTTCCGCACTCGACTGCTTGCCGAACTCCCGCTCCGCGTCGTTCGGCAAACTGCAGTCGCGTGCGGAAAAGTATGACTTTCTGCACTTGTTAGGAAAATAACTATATTTATTGATAAAAAAAGTTTGTAGATTCGTAAACAGATAAAAATTACAAACATTGGTAACCAATTATTTTTGTCCTCAGATTTTATTGTATGCTTATTTGATTAAAATATGTTTTGGCTAGTGTCCTTTATTTGCTTTCTTCTATATTCGTCGTCTCTTGTGCTTATATATTGTAAAAGCCGGAGATAGGATGCAGCCAGAAAGCAGTTTCTTAACGAAAAGTTTTGGATTTAAAACATTGTTTATTATTTTAAAACTTTGTATCTAGGACTTTTCGTCTTCCTCGTATTACGAGATATGTCGCTGTTTTGCGTCTCAAAACGTGGAATCATTGCATCGCTATGATTTCCCTTAAATAGGTTGGGTGTTGATATTTGGTTTAAAGTTGTGACTGCATAGCTTCACTGATGATGCATAGATGCTGAAATAGCTATATGAAGATGGTGGTCTAACTCTGAATCAAATAAAAACAAAAACTGCCTTTATCTTCCACAAAAATTTAATGGAAAAACCTTTTGTAAAAGGTATATATTTTTTGATTAAAATCCCCTTAAGAGCTACATCAGAGAACGTTTTCGATTTTTAACATAATCATCATCAGTGTTAGGAACAGGTTAAATGCAAGCTGAGCCACCAAAGAAATACCAGGATGAGAACCCTTTAAATGGTGTAAAAGTATGTTATAATTGCATATTTGCATAAAATTCTATCGAATGGATAACATTATAAACAATTAGACCCTTAAGCACAGTATGACTCTCCCATCACGTGGGTTTCAAAGCGAGTTGTTGTGTCTCTACAGTACGACTCTTAGATGGGTTAGAGTTGCCACATAGGAAAAGACCGTTAATGAAAAAATTGATGTAAGAAATGCGATCTATCTAACGGTAAAAATGCCCTAGAACAAGAAGTTGGGGTAAAATGGCACAATATCTTTCCATAGAGCTTTTTGAACGACTTTCAGTAGATATTCTCGGTCCATTCCCGCTTACAGAGAGAGGAAACAAGTACTTAATGGTTGCAGTGGATTATCTGCGGTTGTGATTTTTTTATTTTCCCCAAAATCTTATTTGTTCTAATTTTGGGCAGATCTGAAAATACTTTTCGCCGCTTCAAACTCCTGAGCTGAGATTAGTGCTCCATTTAGCGTGTTGTGGTGTTGTAATAGTTGTAACAATTTGTTTTATAAAATCTCTTGGTGCCTGAGGATATGCCAAATGCAATAATATTTTAATGTCGACTTCAAATTATTGCTAGCTCTCGTAATGTTTTTGATATCTAACTTTCAGTTAACTTTAGAAAACATATTTTAGATGCTGCTGACCATATCTTGTCTCTAAAGCTTAGACGAGAGAGCTATAACTGGGTGCATTCTAGGGAAGAAATTGCATGACGGATGCTGCCTCTCCTCGAAGTAAAATCACCAAGAAAGCGGCCATTTATTTCTCATTCCGCTAATTTGCTCCAGCAGCAGCTTCAAACTAATTGTTTGGCCATCGAACGTTGGTGATTTTAAAATTTTAGTTGTTCTTATTGTGCTTGTAGTACGAGATCCGAATAGGAGCTCAAAATGTACCCATCTGCTTGCCGGATGAAACATTTGTTTTATTAAATTTCATATATAGACAAATATTTCTAGCACGGGTTGCCTATCAAAATCGTGTCATAGCTATCCTTAAGGGGGTGGGGGCGAAGTGGTTGAAATCAATATTCCAAACATATTTTTTTAAAGTATGGTAGAATTATTTTATTTTTAAATTAAATAGGTATATTCAGAATAATTCATAGATTACTCAAGAAAAAATTCTCGGAAAATACTGAAAAATAAGCCAACGGTGGCAAATTTTTAAAAGACACCTCAAAATATAATGAATTTTGCGGTGGACATCAGAACTCATCATTGAACCATGGTAAACAAAAAATTCAAAAAGATTTTATTAGCTTATGAGTTTCTCGAGGTAACGCTGTCAAGTTTTTTTAGTTTTATCTAATTTTGACTTTTTGATATCACTCAGAAATCCAAACAAATAATTGTTTTTGCAAAAATGGTGAAAATCAACATATTTATTATTGTTAAACAAAAAATAAGCATAAAACAAAAATATCTTGACAGCTTTACCTCAAGGAATGTCTAAAGAAAATATATACAAAACTCCAGAAGAGTTGGTCAAGTAGTTTTTGAGTTACAATCTCTACAGCCTGAAAAAAGCAGTTTTGAGAAGTATTGTCAACTTTTATTTTCAATTTCTTTTTTGTCTGTCAAATGGTAAAGTGATGAACACCGATATATTTTTTAAATCGCGGAGTAATTTACAAAAGAAAATAAGAACAGCTGTTGACCGTTTCGCACTACGCTCAAACGCGATGGCACGAACTTGCTATAAAACGAGTCGAAGGTAGGGAGGTAGGGAGATAGTGTTAAGTAGCCCTATCTTCGATTCGATTTGCAGTAGGTTAGCGCAGCATTTGAAAGACAAAAAGGAAATTGAAAATCAAAGTTGACAATTAGACTTGGGCAAATATGCATATTGCATATTTTGCATATAATGCATAAAAAAAGCAAAAGTTTCCAATTTTGCATATTTTTAAAACTTTTTTGCCTCTTAGTACTTTTTCGATAAGCCAGTGTTTATCGAGATATTTTGAATGTTTGTCGAATCCACCACATATTTGTATATGGTTAAGTACGGTTATACAGTATATGTAGAGACCTGTTATA
This sequence comes from Diabrotica virgifera virgifera, assembly GCF_917563875.1. Taxonomy (NCBI): domain Eukaryota; kingdom Metazoa; phylum Arthropoda; class Insecta; order Coleoptera; family Chrysomelidae; genus Diabrotica; species Diabrotica virgifera. The sequence continues at coordinate 108,909,614 of NC_065451.1, read as the reverse complement.
ATCTGAAAATCTATTTATAATTTACATTTTTAGGTATATTTTGAAAAAGAAGCTACATCTCGATAAAAGGTGACTTATGAACAAAAGAATAAGAGACAAAAGTTTTAAAAACACTGTGTTTAACTAATGGTACCACAATAATAGTTTAATTGGAACGTACACAAACATTAGGGGGGTTTAAAGGAACAAAACCCCCATAAAATTTTTACGTAAATATATTGAAAAAGAAGCCGCATCTCAATAAAAACTGGCTTATCGAAAAAATACTAAGAGGCAAAAAAGTTTTAAAAACGTTGTGTTTAACTAATGGTATCACAATAATGAATTAATTGGAACGTAGACAAAAGTTTGGGGGGGTTTAAGGGAACAAAATCCCCATAAATTTTTTATGGGGTGGACAAATTTCACTATAATTTTGTTTTAAGATGTTCCTGACATAAGAATTATACATGTCCATTTTCAATAAAAAATCTCTAATAGTTTTCGATATATTGAAAAAAATCGATTTTCATTTTGTAACTTCAAAGAGCTGTAACTTTTTTTGTGAGCACATTTGTACTAAGGTAAGTTAGGTTCAATCGAACTATTTTTGACCCCAGAATGTGTGATATAATTTATGACCATTCTTTTCGGGACACCCTGTATAAGTAGTGTGGATAAAGTGCATATAATTTTAAATTTTGGTTGTAACTATACATATATTTTATATTACTGTAACAAGTAGCTCGGAAATCTCAATATTTAATTTTATTTTATAATCTCTTGGTACATATTCAAATTTTCGGTACCTGAATGTAGTAACTAATAAAAGAGCGCCTTATTATTATGTACATTTGTCACGTTTTGGTTACAAAGGTTTCAAAATCAGCTAGTTTATATCTCTAAATTTTTATTTGGCGGCCCATTTCGCTTTTGTTGTAAAATAAGCCGTGAACACGTGTCTTCGCAATTGTGAATAGTTATTGTGATTTGAAACTGCCGCAAATAATGGTCCAAGAGCTGTGAGACATTTTTGAGTAGGTATTTTAGGCAACCTGAAAATTTTTCAGGTGACTCTTCAATGATAGCCTAATACAAAAATGCCGGTCTGGCTGGAGGGTAGCGGTTATTTTCCCCAAAAATCGCCCCCAAAGTTAAACAAAAGGGTAAAAATTGTTATTACAAAAAATATCATTGACGTGACTTTAAAGAAAATTTAAATATTCAAATATAAAGAAAATAAACAGGCCATGCGATTTGAGGGTGATTTTAACTCTGCAAGATACTTGCATGGGCGCCCCAGGATTATTTTCAGGAAATGCATCTGAACTTCAGAACATTTCATCTGAATCTGTACATACTATTAACGAGTATAAAATATACAACTATACATGCATAGCTATGTACGTTCCTTCCGGACAGGGAGGTGCAATTGTTATTTTGACAGGATATTTTTTAATATTAAAAATAAATATTCTAAAAACGACAGGTTTCTTTTGGTGAAATTTTCCAACTGCCAGGTGATCAAACAAATTACACGTGCATATAAATGAAAACCGCTATAGGTAAGCAGCAGTGTGAGAAAGATCGTATACCGATAGCTGTTTGCGTCCTCTGTTGTAGCTGAGCGAGTCCGTTCGCTAGAGAAAAATCACGTGACCTGGCGATATCCATGTTGTTGTGCCTCGAAACGTTAGAGTAATTATTATATATTATAGTTTTTTTAAGTAACTTTTCCTTACTTAAAGAAAAATAATACGTGCATACAACAGATTTTGCAAATATGATAGAAAAAGACAAATTAATTATTATAAATGTATAGGTAGAAAAGTATAAAACTATAAACTTAATTAATTCTGTGTCCGAATCTTGTACTTCTTCTTCAAACTCCTCATCTGAGCTTAAATATTCATTCTCTTCTTCTTCGTCAGACTCCACTCGAGACTCAGATTCCTCTTCTACATGATCTGTAAATAGTTGTAATATGTATTTAGAATTAATAAAAATAATTAGTGATTAATTAGTTGAGTTGCTACGTATTCTCCGTCCTTTTATACGGAGTCGAAGCCTGGACAATCACGGGCGCATCTGAAGAAAGACTTGCCATTGTTGAGATGTGGTGTTATCGAAAAATGTAAAAAATATCATGGACACAACACTTAACAAACAGGGAAACATTAAGAAAGATGAAAAAGGCAAAATAAATACTCAACACTATGAAGGAAAGAAAAATGAGCTAAAATAAATATACATTCTCTTCTTCTTCGTCAGACTCCCCTCGAGACTCAGTTTCTTCTACCTGATCTGTAAATAGTTGTAATATGTATTTAGAATTAATGAAAAATTAATTAGTGATTAATTGATTGAGTAGCTACGTATTCTTACTTATATAACCAATGCTTAATACTTTTCCTTATATAACCAATCACATCACGTTTTTTATTTCTTAGTATATGACCAAAGTAGCTCATGTTTCTTTCCTTCATAGTGTTGAGTATTTCTTTTGCCTTTTTCATCTTTGTTAATGTTTCCGTGTTTGTTACGTGTGTCCATAATATATTTAACATTATTCGATAACTCCACATCTCAACAACGTCAAGTCTTTCTTCAGATGCGCCCGTGATTGTCCAGGCTTCGACTCCGTATAAAAGAAAACGTTCACCGAAACGTTGTTGAGATGTGGAGTTATCGAATAATGTTAAATATATTATGGACACACGTAACAAACACGGAAACATTAACAAAGATGAAAAAGGCAAAAGAAATACTCAACACTATGAAGGAAAGAAACATGAGCTACTTTGGTTATATACTAAGAAATAAAAAACGTGATGTGATTGGTTATATAAGGAAAAGTATTAAGCATTGGTTATATAAGTAAGAATACGTAGCTACTCAATCAATTAATCACTAATTAATTTTTCATTAATTCTAAATACATATTACAACTATTTACAGATCAGGTAGAAGAAACTGAGTCTCGAGGGGAGTCTGACGAAGAAAAAGAGAATGTATATTTATTTTAGCTCATTTTTCTTTCCTTCATAGTGTTGAGTATTTATTTTGCCTTTTTCATCTTTCTTAATGTTTCCCTGTTTGTTAAGTATTGTGTCCATGATATTTTTTACATTTTTCGATAACACAACATCTCAACAATGGCAAGTCTTTCTTCAGATGCGCCCGTGATTGTCCAGGCTTCGACTCCATATAAAAGGACAGAGAATACGTAGCAACTCAATTAATTAATCACTGATTAATTTTTAATTAATTCTAAATACAGGGTGTACAAAAATACCCGGTCATAAATGTAATCGCATATTCTGGGACCAAAAATAGTTCGATTGAACCTAACTTACCTTAGTACAAATGTGCACGGAAAAAAAGTTACAGCCCTTTGAAGTTACAAAATGAAAATCGATTTTTTCCAATATATCGAAAACTATTAGAGATTTTTTATTGAAAATGGACATGTGGTATTCTTATGGTAGTAGTATTTTAAGAAAAAATGATAATGAAATTTGGACACCCCATAAAAATTTTATGGGGGTTTGGTTCTTTTAAACCCCCCCAAACTTTTGTGTACGTTCCAATTTAATTATTATTGTAGCGCCATTAGTTAAACACATATTTTTAAAACCTTTTTTGTCTCTTAGTACTTTTTCCAAAAGTCAGTTTTTATCGAGATATTTGAATATTTGTCAAATCCACCACATATTTGTATATGGTAAAGTACGATTATGGAGACTCGGTAATAATATGAAAATTTATTTATGATTTACATTTTTAAGTATATTTTGAACCATATTAAAAAAGAAGCCACATCTCGATAAAAGATGCTTTATCAAAAAAATACAGAGGCAAAAAAGTTTTAAAAACACTGTGTTTAACTAATGGTACCGCAGTAATAGTTTAATTGGAACGTACACAAACATTTGGGGGGTTTAAAGGAACAAAACCCTCATAAAATTTTTATGTAAACATATTAAAAAAGAAGCCCCAACCCGATAAAAGCTGCCTTATCGAAAAAATACTAAGAGGCAAAAAGTTTTAAAAATATTGAATTTAACTAATGGCACCACAACAATAATTTATTTGGAACGGACACAAAAGTTTGGGGAGGTTTAAGGGTACAAAACCCCCATAAAATTTTTATGGGGTGCATAAATTCCACTATAATTTTTATTTAACATATTCTTTCCATAAGAATGCCACATGTCCATTTTCAATAAAAAATCTCTAATAGTTTTCGATATACCTATTGGAAAAAATCGATTTTCATTTTGTAACTTCAAAGGGCTGTAACTTCTTTTGTGTGCATATTTGTACTAAGGTAAGTTAGGTTCATTCGAACTATTTGTGGTCCTAGAATATGTGGTTTAATTTATGACCTGCATTTTTGTTACACCCTGTACATATTACAACTATTTACAGATCATGTAGAAGAGGAATCTGAGTCTCGAGGGGAGTCTGACGAAGAAGAAAAGAATGAACATTTAAGCTCAGATGAGAAGTTTGAAGAAGAAGTACAAGATTCGGACACAGAATTAATTTAGTTTATAGTTTTATACTTTTCTACTTTTCTTCTTATATATTTATAATAATAAATTTGTCTTTTTCTATCATATTTGCAAAATCTATTGTATAGTACTATTATATTCCTTTAATTAAGAAAAATTACTTAAAAAACTATAATATATATAATAATTACTCTAACGTTTCGAGGCACAAAAACATGGATATCGCCAGGTCACGTGATTTTCTCGAGCGAACGGACTCGATCAGCTACAACAGAGGACGCAAACAGCTATCGGTATCTCTTTCTCACACTGCTGCTTATCTATAGCGGTTTAATTTATATGCACGCGTAATTTATTTGCTCACATGGCAATTGGATAATTTCACCAAAAAAACCTGTCTTTTTTAGAATATTTATTTTTAAAATTAAAAAATACCCTGTCAAAATAACAATTGCACCCACTGTCCGGAAGGAATGTACATAGCAATGCATTTATAGTTGCATATTTTATACTCGTTAATAGTATGTACAGATTCAGATGAAATCTTCTGAAGTTCAGATGCACCCCCTGAAAATAATCCTGGGGCGCCCATGAAAGTATCTTGCAGAGTTAAAATCGCCCTCAAATCGCATGGTCTGTTTATTTTCTTTATATCTGAATATTTAAATTTACTTTCAAGTCATATCAATGATATTTTTTGTAATAACAATTTTTACCCTTTTTTAACTTTGGGGGGGATTTTTGGGGTAAATAACCGCTACCCTCCAGCCAGACCGACATTTTTGTATTAGGCTGTCATAGAAGAGCCACCTGAAAAATTTTCAGGTTGCCTAAAATACCTACTCAAAAATGTCTCACAGCTCTTATACTATAAACAGTTCAGTGTCGTGGGGTCATTCATAAAATCAAACTATAGTTTTGTTCAGAAAACTATTACTCAATTAGAATCCTAAAAATAATTATCATTGTTAGACAGTACATTTTAAATAAAAGAATTTGAATCATTGTTTCAAAACGTTAAAAGTAATACATATTGGATAGTAAATTTTTCAAAAATTAAAAGCAACTATGGAAAAAAACAGTGGTTATTACCAGATTCTTTCTCAAGTGGTTTAATTACTAGCTGGGACATTTTTCTAAGCACTTAATTTAGAACAAACTATTATCGTAAATTAGAACAATGCCCCAATTACATCATGTAAAGCTCGAAAGAAGTTTTTCTATGTAATCAGATGGAAGCCATAAGTATTTGTTAGAAAATTTTGAACAGCATTTGATAATTATTTATTGTTACCACAATTCGAAATAATATCAATTATTTATTTGTTAAAATACTTAAATACTTAAATATTTAATTAATTAGCTTAGTAAAATATATACATGTTAATTAATACACCATGTGTAGGTATTAAAAATATGTTTGTAAATAAAAAAAAATACTGTAAATATTTTTTTTAATTACATACATATTTTCTAGATAAACGTGCATATATATGGGTAAAATACTGCATATTTATGCGCATATTTCATACCTTTTTATTTGCATATTTGCCTAAGTCTATTGACAATACTTTAAACTCATTTTCCTCAAAACTCATTTTTTCAAAGGTTGTAGACATTGTATCTCAAAAACTACTTGACCGACCCACCTGGAACTTTGTATATATTTTATTTAGACATTCTTTGAGGTAAAGCTGTCGATATATTTTTGTTGTATGCTTATTTTCTGTTTAACAATAATAAATATGTTAATTTTCACCATTTTTTACAAAAAAAATCGTTGTTTTGATATCTGAGTGCTAAGCTGAGAAAATCCTAAGCTAATAAAATATTTTTGAATTTTTTGTTTACCATGATTCAATAATGAGTTCTGATGTCCACCGCAAAATTCATTATATTTTGAGGTGTCTTAAAAACTTGCCACCGTTGGCATACTTTTCAGTATTCCTGAATTCAGAATTGTACTGAATATGCCTATTTAATTTAAAAATAAAATAATTCTACCATACTTTCAAACAAAATGTGTTTGTAATATTGATTTCAACCCCTTTGCCCTCCCTTAAGGATAGCTATGACACGATTTTGATAGGCAACCCATACTAGAAATATTTGTCTATGTATGAAATTTAATTATAAAAATGTTCATCCGGCAAGCAGATAAGTACATTTTGACCTGCTATTCGGATCTTAGACTAAATTTAATGAAAGTATTAAGGTTTTTGTTCTGATTCGATATTTATGTTACTGAAACAATATTAGATAGAGAAGCTTGCGTGTTAATTTTTCTTTGTAACTCAACTACTTGTCTTTCTAAACTAGATTTTAAATTGTCTTGTTGTTGCTTTAAATCATGTTGTTGTTGTTTTCTTTTAATTAAATCATTTTGTTGCTGCTCTAGTTTATTGTCCAAATAGTTTTGTTTTTCTTCTAATATGTCTATTCTACTATTAAGTTATAAAATTTCTAATGTAAAACTTTCTTGAATTTGGGATAAACTATTTATGATTTCTACCTCTACTTGTCTACGTCTTTCCCCCTCTACTGGTCTAAGCTTTTTGTCTTCTTGCCAACTCTTCTCATTTTCATCTTTCTTTTCTTGTTTACGCTTCTCCTTCAGTTCTTCCTCTTCCTGTCTACGTTTCTCTTCCTCTTGTCTGGCAACGAACTGTCAATACTGATGGAATCGCCATGAAGCGAATTTAATGCCTTCAGGATGAGATAGAAGATAAGCAGGTAACGGAAGGAAGATAATCGCCATCTTTCGTAAAGAAACAAATTGACAGTGCTAGTCAGGTACTTTAGGGTTGCCATATTGGGGTATTTTTCCACAATTTTGAGGTAATTTCAAAAAGTATAGGGGAACTTCTCTAAGCAGAAATGGTTGGGAGATTTTTTGGGGTGAAAATTATGAAAGATTTAAGGGGTCATGGGAAATTAAATTTGCGAATGTACACTTAGAACTGTATATTATACTCTCTTATAATCGAAGAAGATAGGACTATGAATTATTGAATTATTTCTATGGAACTTACTGAAACTCTAAGGAACTTCTATGAATTATTTCCAGAGCCCTCTGTTGGTAAGTAGCATAATTTTTGTTTACTGTTCTCTACATTTGACTGCTAATTTATTAAAATGCGGCAAAAATTTAAATTTGAGTGATTTGAGCTTCAATTTGAGGGAATTTCAGTTTCTAAGTGGGGGATTTATAAAATCACATCTGGCAACTCTGGTGGTAGTTGTAGCAAATTTTACCTGAAAAATTCTCTGTCTCTCTGGGGCCTCTCTCTTGTATGTTGCTTGCTGGCAATCTCGCTTCACTGTTTGAATGGGACGGGGCCATTCCATGGAGGGGGGGGGGGGGGGCACGTATCCATTTCTTTACCAATTACACTTCTTTAAAATAACTTTATTCAAACTGCATCAAAATTTTAATACTTTTACGACTTTAACAAACTGACAACTTCAAAATCTAAAATACGACTGCCCTCTAAACTGTTAACTTGTTTTTATGTTTTTATACCTTTTCGAACGTTTTAGACGTCACCAGACATTTTTGGATTATTCGATGACATCTCGAATATTCTCGTACTTAACTACTTCTTCTTTTATTACTAATCTTCTATTACTAATTATTTTAAGATTCTATTACTAATTAATTTAAGATAGCAATCTTTGCAGACATGAATTTTTACCATTCTGGCCTGGATTTTGTTGTTTACTTTTTAATCTATGTTGTAAAATTTTGAATGTATCAGCCCGAGTCTCTGACGATGAAGGGATATGCTGAACAACATTTTAGAACTATAATAATAGGCGAGACAACGAAACATTAAACCTAGGAATTTTGTGCAGTAAGATGAATCGTCGTTCAACTTTTTGGATTCGATTCGAGAGAGTGTCAGGCAATTTTGTGAACTAAAGTTATCTCCGGAAAAAACTTTTGTGCATGAGAAAATGCATTTTCAAAGTGCATCTCGATGAGATGGAAAGTGGGAAATTTAGAATATTGACGGAAATGAGTTAAATTTTTATACTTGGGGATTTTGGAGCTCACTGAACACGAATTTCATGACGACGATGATCTCCGAGGTATCTGGTACCCAGAATGGAACTCGTCGCCTGGGATGATCGAATAATTCGCGAAGTGAATATTGGATCAAGCAGATGAAAAATACGTATATAATATTTTGCAAAAATCTATCGAATGACACTAAACACGACCAAGTTACTCCACCCCCTGGAGGTAGGGTTGGGATAACCTTACTTAAAATCATAAATGGAAACCCCCATTTGTTATTGCAGATGGCGCTATAATCGGGAAAAACGATTTATCGTGATACCATAGGTAAACTATAGGAACGGTCTAATATCTCGAGAAATACACTTCCAAATAAAAAATTAAAAATACGTGTTTAATAATTTTCAAGAACCTATCGAATAACATCAAACACGACCCACCCACCACTCCACTTGGAGAGGGGGGGCGGGGTGAACTTTAAACAAATAGGAATCCTCATATTTTATTGCAGATTTGGATTATTCATGAAAAAATAAGTAACATTTATTCGAAACATTTTTTAGAAGTATCGATAGATGGCGCTAAAAATAGTGTTTTTCCGATTATAGCACCATCTATCCATAGTTCGAAAAAGTATCTTGAATAACAGATACTTATTTCTACGTAAGAAATTCAAATCTGCAAAAAAATGGGGGCTCCTCTTTAAGATTTTAAAGTTACCCCCACCCCACCTCCAGAGGTTGGAGTGAAGAGTCGTGTTTTACGTTATTCCATAGGTTCTTGACAAATAATAAACACGTATTTTTTGGTTTTTTATTTGGAAGTGTATTTCTTGTGATATTAGACCGTTTCTATAATTTACCTATGGTATCACGATAAATCGTTTTTTTTTTATTATTAAACGCTTTTATTTAGTTCAATAGTTTGCGTCAAATTTTTAGACGTTAATTTGACTGCTTTTTCTTCAATTCAAATGAATGAAAATTTGCAGACATATGCATTCGCGGGAACAATACACGAATCGTCAATAAAAAAAATGTCATGTTTATTAATTGTTTAAATAAAAAAAAAACGATTTTACTGGAAAACGCTTTAATTCTCTTGTTTTTTACAATGTAAAAACTTGAAACTTTTACGGATTGTATAGCTAATGATATGAACAAAACATAATTTCACTTTTTACGTTAATTGTTTACGTTATGCTTCATTAATAAACAATAAAGTTTCAAGTTTTTTCCCGATTCCGACTACTTTTCATGTTAGTATATCATATGTTTTATACATATTTTAATAAACATGACGATATATTTTAATGTTTGAAAAGTGTAAGACTAAAAAGTAAAAAATAAAAAAATATGAAAAAGAATTTTAAGAAACGCTTTTCTTTAGTTACGAGTGACTAAAATTAAAAATATTATAATAAAATCAACTAAAAAGCAAAAAATTAAAAAATGAAAAAAATCTAACACGTTCGTTAAAGAAAAGCGTGGGGCGAAAACCGTTTATTCGATGAACACGCGCCACGCTTTTCTTTGACGGATGTGTTTGATTTTTTCAATTTTTTTTATTTTTTGCTTTTTAGTTGATTTTATTATAATATTTTTAATTTTAGTCACTCGTAACTAAAGAAAAACGTTTCTTAAAATTTTTTTTTCATATTTTTTTATTCTGATTACAGCGCCATCTATCCACAACTCGAAAAAATGTTTGGAGTAAAAGTTACTTATTTTTACGTAAGCAACCTAAATCTGCAATAACAAAGTGGGGTTTCTATTTAAGGTTTTAAAGTACCTCCAGAGGGTGGAGTAGGGGGTCGTGTTTAGTGGCATTTGAAAAATTTTACAAAAAAATATTGAACACGTATTTTTCAATTTTTTGATCCAATCTTCATTTCGCGAATTATTCGATCGTCCCGCGAATTATTAGATCGACCCAGGCGACGAGTTCCACCCTGTGCACCAGGTACCTCGGAGACCATGGCCATTATGAAATTCGTGTTCAGTGACCTCCAAAACCCCCAAGTATAAAAATTTAACTTATTTCCGTTAATATTTTCTGAATTCTAAATTTTTCATTTTCCATCTCTTCGAGATGCACTTTGAAAATGCATTTTCTTATGCACAACAATTTTTGCCGGAGATCAATTTATTAGTTCACAAAATTACTACCTGACACTCTCTCGAATCGAATGCAAAAAGTTACATACTGCAGAAAATTCCTAGGTTTTGGGCTTTTTAGTGTTTCGTTGCTTCGCCTATTATATCGATTCATATAAAAAATATTTATTGAACTGTAAGTACTAGTGTCCGGATAAATTAAAAATAAAAAATAATTTTAATGAAGAAAATACTAAATATAAACTTAACATTAAAACAATTAATACTAATAACCTCTTCAGCCCCAAGAAAAAAGTTTTTATTATTTTAACAATATTTTCTATTTTCTCTCCTCATTTGTGAAAGCAGTAAACGAAAATCTATAATAAACACTATAAAAAAATTATTTAACAGACATAATATGACAGGTCCAGCATAATGGACATCAGGACTTAGCTTTCATATAATTTAAGTATGAAACTGAAAAAACATTCTGGTTCATTAGAAATACACATATACATTTTGCATTTTGTACAAAAGAATCTCGTCTTCTTAGTGCATTCAAGAGGTTTAGGCAACGCGATAAGAATTTCTATTGCTGACACAGCATATTGGCAAATGGTCATTACTGGTTTTTCTTACATCTACAGGCGGTAACTGGAAAACTGTAGATCTTTTTACAGGAATTATGGCACTTCATCTTCAGATGTCTCCGGTTTTCTTGAAATAGACGCACTAGCTTGTCTCCAGTTGCAGGATTACCACCTAGAGCTAGTGACCTTCCAACATATAACTTAAATTCCTGTAAATCCATTTCCTTTGATCATTATCGCTATCTTCACTGACGAAAAATGGTTATCTGTCAAAATAGGTGTACCGTCAAAAGGACGCGGAAAAAAGGACGCGCGACAAAAGGACGCGGACAAAAGGACGCGTGACAAAAAGACGCCTAGGAAATAAGGACGCGCGACAAAAGGACTCGTACCAAAACTGGACCCGTGGTCAAATACCTCTCTCACTCTAATACCCGAAAGTTAAGTTAGGACCGAAGGGTTAGGTCTTCCTCCTTTCCTTGACCGCTGCGCGCAATTGCAGTCTGCCCGATGTATTATACCCTCGTTATTGTTGTATATCGAGTAAACGACCGAGTCAAGATTTACTATAACCTTCTTGGAAGAAAGTAAATCCTAATCATTGCTGTAATATAATAAGCAACTGGGAGATTTCGGTAGAATTTAAGTTTTTCTATTACATAAGTACATAAATATCCATGCTACATTTACATTTTTGATACGCGTCCTTTTGTCGCGCGTCCTTATTTCATAGGCGTCTTTTTGTCGCGCGTCCTTTTTTCCGCTTCCTTTTGTCGCGCGTCCTTTTTTCCGCGTCCTTTTGACGTAGATTCGTCAAAATAGTATCCAACGCACATTCCATCAATATCCTTTTACTATCTGTAACTAAACTTAAAAAATGTTAGTATGGTAACATATTGGGCTAACTAAGTCCCAATGTCCAAAATGCTGGACAAAAAGTTTAGAGGACCGCTAACGTGTCCAGTTGTAATTATTTTCAAATATATATTTACCACCAATACGTCCAGTCATCAAGTAACATAGATTAAAAACAATCAATACTTTAAAGTACAGAAAACACTACAACTTACTGTATTTTTGTGGAGCCACCATCATAACTTAAAAAATTTCACCACTTGTAACAACAAACTACCTAGGTAGGCGCTGTTGTCGAATTTTTCAAATGAGTAAATTTGACTGATAAATAGGAAGTCCACTATGCTGCAATATAGGACGCAGCGATGCCCAACCCGAATAGTCACCGTGTAACAAATTAATAAACATTGTCCAGCCGGCTGGGCCTATGGACTGAGGAGGATAAAAATAAATTTGAATAAATTTTATACTTATATAATTTCCCTCTAGCTAAAATTATTAAGGTACAAACTCAAAATCTTAATAAAATTAAACTATAAGATCAAAAATCAATACCTAAAATATTTGAAAGAGAAAAATAATTTAAACCATAATTAAAAACCAACTCTACCATAATTAAAAAAAAATAAAAATGTAAGAAAATGTAAGAAATTTGAACGAAATATGCAAAATAAGTCATTTTGACAGCCCTTTTTTATGCTTTTTTGATTTTTTTACATTATTATGCTTTTTTTGAATTTTTGTGCTTATTTGGTGATTTTTTATATACTATTAGGGGAAGGCGGGCAAAATGGTGTACTTAAGGTTTAAATTGGGATTTAAAAAAAAAACTGTAAATTTTAAGGTTTTAAAATAAGACAAATATCATTGTTATAGTAGTAACTATTTATTTATAATTTATAATTTATATTTAAAAAAAGTCAAAGTTTTTTTATTATGTGAAAAAACAGAAACTAATATAAATTGCCCCATTATGCCCGTCGTATAGGGTAAAATCGGGTACCAAATTGAAACCAAGAAAAGCCTATTGACAAAATTCGCATACAAGTACTACTTCATCATCCTTATCTTCTACACCTGCATATGAATTTTTAGCCCATTTAAGGCAACTGGATCAGCTTATCCATCCTTCTGTGGAACTTGAATAAAAGTTTCCGCACAATCAGTCAGTGTCTCTATCTTCGCCTTCTGAATCTGGCTCTACTTTTTTAGTTTTATTCAATTGCGATTTCTTACTCGTCTGTGATTTGGTTTGATCATCGGCTATCTTACTTGGTATGGTAAAAGGGTAAAGACTACCAATCTTCTTCTTCTTCAGGTGCCGTCCTCGTTCCGAAGTTTGGCTATCATCAAGGCTATGCGTATTTTTGATACCGTAGATCTAAATAATTGGCAGCTGCTGCACTTGTACCAATCTCTTAAATTCTTCAACCATGAATGTTTTCTTCTGCCAATGGATCTTTTGTCAAAGACTACCAATAGGTATGGTAAAAAAGGTACCCCATTTTACCCTTTCTATTGGTACCCCATTTTGCCCAAAGGGCAGATTTTGAGATTATGGCCTGTTTAAATTATTATAAGTTTTATTTTTTAACATAATGACAAACGAATACTCTAGAACACATTCACTGTTAGTTGGAAGTAATGATATTAAACAATAAATTGTTTTAGTAATACTAACGATGGATTATTTTTCAACCGATATTATAATTTTCTAAACTAAAAATGCACATGTAATCTTCACAACAATCGACAAGAGGACTGGCCTAATCGAGCTAGAACGAGTTATTTCGCATTGGACGACCTCTGTAATATTTTGCAGTTTTGGTGGAGAAAAAGTTGATGTTAATTGATAGGAGTCACAGTGGAGTGAATTTATTGTGTTGTGCACCTGCTGGTGATATTTCTGTGAGTGAAATTTAGTTTTTACTGCACTTACTAGCACTAAATATAAACATTCGCAACACCATATTTATTAAACAACTTTTGGCTCCTCTTGTCAATTATCACAACAAACCTATTATTGGAACAACTAATCAGCTGTCGATAGGCAGCCAGAATTACGATGAGTAATTACTGGTTGCTGAACGTAATATATACAAATAGAAGCTAAAAATAAAAGATCATCTCCAGGGTTGCTCTTGACTACGAGGACACCCTAAATAAAAAAATATGAGTTCACCAACCGAAGATACCACCACAATGATAAACACCTCACAGCCTTCCACTTCGTACACAGCAGCAGTAAAGAAAAACATACCACCGAAAGTATCCTTCCCAGCAAACAGCAAGCCGTAGTGATGCACTCTGAAGAAGACCTAAAGTTATATGACTACGTCAAATCCATAGGAGACATTATCGGACAAAGGAATATATGCTTCGCCTCACAGATCTCAAACAGCAGAATGTATTTATTTAACCAAAATCGACCTAGTTGAGCAGCTTATTTCCACAAACCCTACTATTAACATCGGAAGCCATATCCTGTCAGTAAGAAAATTAGTCACACCAGCAAAACGACTGATCATATCTAATATATGTCCCTCAATACCACATGAAATGCTAGAGACCGCCCTGAAAAATATAGGACTTCAGCTAGTTTCTCCAATATCATTTCTACGAGCTAGTATTCCAGGAGATGAATACAACCATATTTTGTCCTTCCATAGGCAAGTAAATTTTGTGCCACCCCATGATATTCCTGAAGTTTAAACATCCCTGATTATTCCATTTGACAATCTTGATCATAGAATATTTTTATCCACAAATAAATGATTTGCTTCTTATGTAAAAAACCTGGCCACACTGCATCAAATTGTCCCATTCCTGAATCTAATCAATCAGAAAATTCGAACAAAGCACCTTCCCTTCCTTCTGATATTTCCCAAGTTGCAAGTCTGAACACACCACCGGTAGCTCCACAAGACCATTCGGAAACTCCCAATGACACGCAAAAAATGCAAAAAATTGATGTAGATTCAAAAGGTGCAAAGAGACCAAAGTCAACAGACTCGTCAGAAATAGAACAACCAACTAATTCAGAGTTTATCTTACCAGAGCAAGCCACAAAAAAAGCAACTCAACCCAAAAAGAAACTCAAAAGGGACTCTTCAATTCACAATGACTGCAAAATATCTTTGGAATCCAAGAATGCAATCAGAGACCACTACCAAAAAGATTCTTTTATGTTACCGGTCGATAACTTCATAGCTTTCTTAGAGAATTGTTACGGTAAATCCAGCCCACTGAGTGAAGCACTTCTGTTTACAAAAAATATAGAAGATCTCCTCTCTGATATTTCCAAGATCCACAAATCACTAACAGATAGATGTCTCAAAAATCGACTCACTAGAATTATTAAAAAAATTAAAATGGGACTAGGCTCAAGTAATTCTGACGTAGAAAGCATAATCTCGGTATCCTCACAGGACAATTTAGAAGAAGACCATTCCTCTGAAGGTCCAGCCTGTTTAATCCAATGGAACTGCGACGGGTTTTACCCCCGTCTAGAACGTTTTCAAAAATTAATTATGGACAAGAATGCTGACATTATCTGCCTACAAGAAACAAACTTCAAGCAAACGGACAAGGGTTATTTTAATGGTTTCGAAGCACATCACTTTTAAGTACACTTAACTACCACACTAGAAGCCATTGCGGTTACTCTTTGGTGCCCAAATAAAATTACTATCCGTAACATTTACATACTACCTTCCCACAATCTTACTGAATCTGAACTAAAAAATTTAATTAATCAACTTCCAGCCCCCTTTATTTTAGTAGGTGATTTTAATGCCCATAATTCACTTTGGGGATCGGAAAAAACATTTGGTAGAAGAAAAGTCGTTGAAAATGTTCTCAACTCCTTGAACATCTGTATTTTGAATACTGGATCCAAAACACACTTCAACATTGCTAGTGGTACTTTCTCCTCAATTGATCTCAGCTTATGTGATCCAAGGTTAACACCACTTCTAACTTGGATCACAATGGATTGTCTTTATGATAGTAACCACTTTCCTATCTTGATTTCTAATTCTATCAGCAAACCCAGAGCAAAAATTTCAAGATGGAAATTATTTCAAGCTAACTGGAAAATTTTTTCAGACTTCATTGAAAACAAGATCAACCAGCTACAACTGTTAGAAGATCCTGATACAGCACTCTCCCTAGCCGCTGAAACACACATTGGAACATGCACAATATCGGCTTCTCGAAAAACTGTACTCTGGTGGAATACTGAATGTAAGAATGCTATCCGAGGAAGCAAAACGGCATTAAATAAATATCGCAGAACCAGAGCTGAGGCAAACCTGATCAAATTCAAACAACTAACAGCTATAGCGCAACGATTCATAAAACAAAGTAAAAAATACTGTTGGAATAAATATATATCCTCCATATCTGTTGACTTGACGCTCCTTCCGGTCAAGTTTGGAAGAAAATCAAACAAATGCACGGGAAAACAACACACTTGTCAATTTCAGCCCTTAATTTTCATAATTCAATAGTAACGGAAGATGACCAAATTGCTAACATCATGGCAACTCATTTTCATAATAAAAGCAAAAATGACCACTACAAAAATAATCTAATTCCCCATAAAGATATTTCTTCTACTACAGATCTGTCAGATGACCTTCACGCTTTAAATTCACCTTTCACCTTTCAAGAGCTTACTTTTGCGATATCCACGCTAAAAAATTCTGCGGCAGGAACTGACAATATACCATCCATATTCCTCAAAAATTTAGCTATCAATGGACTTACAAAATTACTTTCATTTTATAATTCTTTTGGATCAACGAAAAATTTCCTAACCTATGGAGACAATCAATCATTCTTCCAATTAAAAAACCCGACAAACCTTCAATAGAGCCATCCTCTTATAGGCCCATCTCATTAACTTTCATGTGCAAATTAATGGAAAACTTAATCAATAATAGACTTATCTGGTTTTCTGAAAAGCATAATATAATTAGCTCGGTTCAATCAGGATTCAGACCACACCGAAGTGCAATGGACAACTTAGTATTACTACAAAATCATATAACCGAGAATTTTAATAAGAAACATGATACAGTCGTGGCAGCCTTCGATATTGAAAGCTCCTTCGACAATATTTCAAAGAATGTAATATTACAGAAGCTCATCGATAATAATATTACAGGCAATATTTACGCATTCATAGCTAACTTTTTAAATCACCGTAAATTTAAAGTTAGAATAAATGGAAGTGAGTCGCATGTTCTCGAACAACTCAATGGTGTACTTCAAGGCTCTGTTTTAAGTCCAACTCTGTTCAACTTAACAATTAATGATATTTCAGAAGAAGTTAATCAACCGGTAAAAGCTCTACTGTATGCTGATGATCTACTTATTTACTGTAGTGGAGCAACCATATCCAGTACATCAAATCTTATTCAAAATGCTGTAAACAACGTATATTCCTGGTCCACACAACATGGCATCAAACTTTCCAACTCAAAAATCTAAGATACTAAGATTTACCAGAAAGCAATCAAGTGCTCATAACCCGGAAATATATCTAAACGATGTTGTTTTACCCATAGTAAATCATCATAAAATCTTGGGGCTAGTATTCGATCAGAAGTTAAACTAAAAAATACACTTAAAAAATCTAAAGGACAACTGTGCTGGTAAACTAAACTTTTTGAAAACACTTGCAAATCATCAATGGGGAGCAGAAAAGAAAATGATGCTGATAATATACAGATCCCTGATTCGTTCCAGGTTATATTATGGTTGTTTTTGTACATGACTGCATCAAAATCTGATTTAAAGAAGTTGAATCCGATACGCAACAGTGCTCTGAGGCTATGCTTGGGAGCATTCAGATCCAGTCCCTCAGATAGTTTACACGTTAAAGCTAATGAAGCTCTACTCTGGGTCAGACGCCAGCAGCTACTACTCAACTACGCTGCTAGGATATCAGCCACTCCCAGTAATTTAGTATATTCTTTGATAGCTAACCCCCAAGAAAATATTGGTCTTACTTCGGGCAAACTACCCACGATTCGACAGCTACTCTCACCGCTTTTACAAAATATAGACTTGACAGCTACTTCCTCCAATAAGATCTCCTCCGTTCCTCCTTGGAATAAAACTATCCTCAAAATAAATACCACCTTAAGTCAATATCCCAAACATGAAACTCATCCGTTAACTCTCCAACACATGTTCCTAAATACTGTTAGCCAATTACACTTTGACCTAATAATCTACACTGATGGCTCCAAGAATAATGACAGAGTTAGTTGTGCAGTTACAACGTTCAACAGAAATCATCAAAACATCGACCCTCCCATCATTTTGCAGCATTGATACAGCTGAATTAGTAGGAATACTTCACGCAATAAACTCTTTGTCACATAATTACGCATCTCCAGCAATTTGCACTGACTTCTTAGCATCTATCAATTCCATAAAAAATATTTTCACAAGACATCTAATTGTTAAAGCCATCCATGAGTCAATTAACTTAGGTACTGACCTCTCAAGGAGTCACTCCGACAATCATCTGGGTACCCTCCCATGTAGGTATTCAGGAAAATGACAGAGCAGACGCCGCAGCCACATCAGCACTATCATCAACCAGTGATCCTGAATGTATCCAAATAGACAAAGATCTAAAATGTCATTTTAAACATTTAACAGGTAACTGCTGGCAAACCCAGTTGAAGGAAATTCAACCTAATATTGGTACATTTACACCGCCGAATATCTGCAGAAAATCAACTGTAGTACTTAGAAGACTGAGAATTGGGCATACCAGACTAACCCACGGATATTTAATGGCTTCTGAAGACCCCCCTATGTGCCAATATTGCCAATGTCAGCTGTCAGTGAATCATATCCTATTCGATTGTCCAAAATATCAACATGAACGACGATTTCATGGACTAAAGAGTAGCCTGAATGAAGCACTAAACTCGCCAACTGATATTCTCCACACCATAAGCTACCTACGAAATATAAATATTTTCAATAAAATATAAATGTTCATGTAATGTAAATCACTCGAATCTATGTATTTATTGTATTTATGTATTGTTCAATAATGTATAATTGTACCTGTGTCAATGATCATTGTAATCGAGACACGTTAATTCAATAAAAAAAAACAATCGACTAATTATATCTGCTTTATGACATAAAAGGCGTAAACAGGCGTCTATAATATAATTTCATTAACGTCGTATAGATGGAGCGAGTGATATTGAAAAAAAAGGGGTACCCCGTTTTAGGCAGCTACCCCGTTTTGCCCGTCTTTCCCCTATTTTTGCATTTGCGAACAGAAGAAATTTAATTTTGATCTATGTAGTGCAATTTTGGACTCTGATCTCCCTTTAAATAAATTGCAAAATGAAAGTTTTAAATCATTTTTGGAAAAGTACCTACTATTGAAGACATGTGCCGGGTGAAAATACTCTGCGAAAAAAAATATGTTAATTGCATTTAAAATAAAACCAGAAAAAAAGTAAAAACACTAGTGGGAAACAATTACATCTGCTTTGCTGTGGACGAGGCTACATATATTTGTGGAAGATACGTCGCTAATTACTTCATAGGCGTACTTCACGAAGAAATTTTGACGAAGGGTTATTTAGTGTGCTTAAAAGAACTAGAAGCAATAAATAACAATACAGTTCCGAGATTCGTAAATGACGCTTTATCATCAAATATCAATATGATCCAAACGGCATCAAATCTTAAAGGGTTTTATCCAAATCTAAATCACTGTACGTGTCATAACACACGGCCTGAATCGCGTTGCTGAGACTATACGGATGCAATTTTCACTTGTTAATGAGTTGATAAAAAATGTAAAAAAATTCAATAAAGCTCCTTTAAGTGTGCAACTTTTTAGAGACAGATTCCCTAACATTCCATTACCACCGGAACCAGTGTTAACTCGGTGGGGTAAATGGTTAGATACTAGGCCGAATATTTCGAAAATTTTAAAAACTTCGTATTGGAACTTGAAGAGACTGCTAGCAAATCGATAAAATAGCAACTTTTGTTCTGTGAGTGAAACAATAAAATATTTGGAGAAACAGCAAATGTCATTAGTTGAGTCGATCCAAAAAATAAACAGTTTTGAAAAAAAGATGGAAGGTATCCCTGGAAAAATTGGTCAGACAGTATTAACAAAATTCAAAAATGTATTAACAAAAAATTAAGGATTTCAAAAGATGAAGAAAATATTTTCAGTTTTAAATGGGGAACACGTTGAAGATATAAACATGGATCCGGCAGTAGTGACAAAGTATAACTATGCACCGATAACCAATGTGGACGTTGAAAGAAGCTTTTAGATATATAGAAATATTTTGAGTGATAGGTGCCGAAACTTTACGATGGAACATTTAAATGAGTAATTAGTTATTTCATGCTTTAAACAAAAATGATATATTTTCCTTCATCTAAAACGTGTCGATAAAAAGTAGGTTAAAGCATTTTTGTTTCAGTTATCTATTTTTATTTTGTTTATTCTAGTTTATTATTAAATTTATAATACGTTCTTAAGCTAAGCCTAGAGATAATCATGTATATTTTCTTAAAAAAATTGGTTTGTCAAAATTTATATGTTTATTTTCATGCTTTCTTTTGTATAATTAAATGCTTTTTTTCGTAAAATTGTTATGCTTTTTGAGCGCTTTTTTTGCGTTTCTTTCTACTTTTAAATCCGAACTCTAGTAAGTACTCTTGCGCCTTATGTTTGGCTTTAAATGTATCTAAACGACAGCAAAGTTTTTGCTGAAACCTTAAACTTTTTGCCAGCGCATCCCATTACTCGATATTCATTATTTCCTAAACTGTCTTTATTATAATTTAGCATTTTTATTGATAAAAACCCTTTGACGAGGGTATGTAATGAAAATTATCCAATACTCGAATTACTGGTGGGACGATTTGTTAAAACAACTGCAATAGGAATATTTTGCTAATGATGTTAGTGTCTTCACGGACCTACCTAGTATGTTATAAATAATTCAACAAATTCATATTTCAAGTAACTCTCGGCCAGCAAATAAATAAGTCTGACCTTCCTAAAGAGACAATGGAATGCAAAGGCAGAGCAGGATTAAAAACAATTGAGTAAAGGTTAATTGTTTCAATATGTACAATATGCGGCAAAATAAACAGTACTGAAATGAATATTAAAATTTTTCAATTTTAAAAGCGCACCGTGCGCTGTTTCAAGTAGCACGAGTAAGAGGTATGATTGACTCAACATCATCTGTTGAGTTCCGTCGAATTTTGTTTACTAGTTTTCTCCATTCTCTTCTGTTTTTTGCTATCTTTTTGCATCGTTCCTTGTTAAATTATTTTCTTTGAGTTCTTTCTCTATTGTTCTTTTCTACGTATAAGATGGTCTACCCTTTCTTCTTTTGCCTTAAGCATTGTAGTATATAGCTTGTCTAGGAATATTTGTTGCTGGTTTTCGTAAGGTGTGTCCTATCCACTTCCATTTCCGTTTTTTATTGTATCTTCTATCCTTTTTTCATTTGTTATTCTCCACAATTCGTCATTAGTGATTTTGTTTGGCCAAAATATTCTCAGTTATAATACTGTTAATGCAGGATTGTATTTTCTGAAAGAATTATCGTTTATGGTGTTTCCATGTTTCTACTCCATATAACAGGACAAACTCTACATTAGTTACAAATAATCGTAGCTTTGTTCTTCGGCTGATGTTTGTCGCGGCCCATGTCTTGCGTAAAGAGTTGAAAGCGTTTTGTGACAAGCTTTGTGTTATGTCCTTTTCTGTGCCTCCTGTTGTGTTTACCAGACTGCCCAAATAACAGAAATCTTTTACTTCTTCTATTTGTTTCCCTTCGGAATATATATTATTTTCGTTCGTTTCCCCATTTGATAATATTTTCGTTTTGTTTTAGATTTATTTTTAAACCGGTTGTTTTTGCTATGTTGTCCAATCTGGTAATGTTGTTTTGCATGTGTTGTCTGTTTGATGTTATGAGGCATATGTCGTCAGCGAACTCTAGATCCTCTAGTTTTTTAAATGGTGACCATTGTATACCTAATTTTTATCTTCAGTTTGTTTCATTATCCTATCTATGACTATTATAAACAACGTCGATAACAAGACACACCCCTGTCTTACTCCTTTTTTGATGCTTATTTGTTGGGATAGTTCCCCTTTATGTTCAACTCTGGCAAAACATTCGTCGTAGAAAAGCCTTATTACTCTTATATATTCTGGTATTCCATAGAGTTTTAATATCTTCCACATCATATTAAGATTTATTGAATCAAACGCTTTTTCGAAGTCTACAAAGTTGATATAAACTGCCTGATTCGTTTCCGCTGATTGTTCCAGGATGATTCTTAGGGTATTTATATGGTCAATACAGGAACTGTTCGGTCTGAATCCTATTTGGTTAATTCTTAATTATAGTTGAAAGACTGATAAATTTGTACACACTTGAATGAATAAGGGAAAATGAAAATGTAGTATGTCAAAGTGTGTAAATAATTTTATTTCCTTAGCTGAGCGCTTTCGACATAAACGTCATCATCGGAGCTAATGCTAAAATAAAAAAAGAGATCTTGTAAGAAAAAGAAGTACAAAACTCTTTTTTTACTTACGTCAAATACTAAAAAAGTACCGCTACATAGAGGTGTAAACAAGTGCATCTTAAGAATGTACATTTGATTTTTAAATTTTGAATGCTAACTTAGTCCTCCGTACAACAGCAAACAGCAAAAAAACAGAAAGAAACGGCCACATACACGTTGCACAAAAACATATAAACTTTTTTCATGGTCCGGGTGTCGATATCACCCGTCCATCCTTGGCCTAGTAACAACAGCTGACTGACAAGGTCGGATATTCAAATCTGCTTTTATCTGTTCTGCGTTGACGTTGACAGCTGACGTTGAAACATGAATATGTTAAACATATTGAAATGAAAATTGAAAAATTTTTACAATGAAATTGATAAGGAAATGTACCTTAGATGTTTGTACTAATCAACTATTAAATTAATTGATGACATGCTTGACTTTGAGACTAATTGGCCCAACTTACATACACTGTGTTAAGTTAAAAAATTAAATTAAAAAACAAAAAAAAAATTATTAAACAGAAAGTAATGAGAAAGATCAATTTTGATTGTTAATTCTCAAATTCAATATTCAGAAGATGTTAGCTTGTTGAAGTTAAAGATTGAGATAATATTATATTGTTGTTATTTATCACCTTTTTGTCATTTATGTAAGTCATTGCAATGACCTTGACTTGGTGTATGGATATTTTATTAAGTTGAAAACCTAATGTTTATGTAGGAATATTAAATTTAATATTTAATTTGCATTTAATAAAATCATTTAATATTCCTACATAAACATTAGGTTTTCAACTTAATAAAATATCCATACACCAAGTCAAGGTCATTGCAATGACTTACATAAATGACAAAAAGATGATAAATAACAACAATATAATATTATCTCAATCTTTAACTTCAACAAGCTAACATCTTCTGAATATTGAATTTGAGAATTCACAATCAAAATTGATCTTTCTCATTACTTTCTGTTTAATAATTTTTTTTTGTTTTTTAATTTAATTTTTTAACTTAACACAGTGTATGTAAGTTGGGCCAATTAGTCTCAAAATCAAGCATGACATCAATTAATTTAATAGTTGATTAGTACAAACATCTAAGGTACATTTCCTTATCAATTTCATTGTAAAAATTTTTCAATTTTCCTTTCAATATGTTTAAAATATTCATGTTTCAACGTCAGCTGTCAACGTCAACGCAGAACAGATAAAAGCAGATTTGAATATCCGACCTTGTCAGTCAGCTGTTGTTACTAGGCCAAGGATGGACGGGTGATATCGACACCCGGACCATGAAAAAAGTTTATATGTTTTTGTGCAACGTGTATGTGGCCGTTTCTTTCTGTTTTTTTGCTGTTTGCTGTTGTACGGAGGACTAAGTTAGCATTCAAAATTTAAAAATCAAATGTACATTCCTAAGATGCACTTGTTTACACCTCTATGTAGCGGTACTTTTTTAGTATTTGACGTAAGTAAAAAAAGAGTTTTGTACTTCTTTTTCTTACAAGATCTCTTTTTTTATTTTAGCATTAGCTCCGATGATGACGTTTATGTCGAAAGCGCTCAGCTAAGAAAATAAAATTATTTACACACTTTGACATACTACATTTTCATTTTCCCTTAATAATTCTTAATTGTTCATTTATATTTAGTATATTATATTATATAGCCTTGCAAATATTATTCACGACGAAGTTATGCCCTTAGTTCGAAGTTCGAAATGCCCTCTGGCACGAAAAAATCTTTAATTTTTTAAAGAGAACAGTCTGCATCCTTTCACGTTCCCCGTATGTACGGATCAGGTGTCGTTAGGTCTGGTGAGTGGCGATCTCCCAAAATGATCGCGCAATATTCGAAGAGACTCCCTGGCCATGTGACAGGTTGCCCCGTTCTGCTAAAATGATGATTTTAAGTTTGGACCATAATTTTTCGCGACCTTTTCCATATGGCCGAAAATAGTACTCCACGAGTAATTTTTTTCTGCAAAACTGAGAATCATCCTGAAGTACCTAACACTAGCACAGCATTCACATACTAATAACGTCGTTCGAAAACCACTCAGTACCTTTCGGCGCATGATACATACAAATTTGAGGCATACGCATTTCAGTACTGTTATTTTGCCGCATACCATATTAGGAGCGACGTAGTGTAACGATGAGTTATTACCATCATTACTATAAGCAACTTCCAATAAGTATGTCACCAAATATACGTCAACGTGTAGTAGGTATTGCCTAGATTTTTACTAAGTATTTGGATGATGTTGGTAACTTTTGGGGAATTCAGGGTTTATAAGTTGGTTCGCCTGGCGATGCCGGCATCCGGCTGGCGTGTTTGTCATTTCGGCAACCGCAGCTGTTCGTCACTTAATTTTCGGCTTTTGGTAAAGCAACTGTTCAATCTCCCCCGGTGGCCATTGCAAAATAAATAGAAATTTGGTTGAAATATTAATTTATAAGAAGAGTAATTTACGTTGGAAGAAGTTTTATTTTGGTTTTGGGGTTGTGGAGTGTTTAAAAGAAGAGTTTTTGTTTTCAATTCCTTTTTTTTTTTGGAAAGAAATGGGTATGTATAAATGTCATATAGCTATGTTTTTTCATTTCTTTTCCGTGTAAAAAACAGTAACCGCCTAAATCATTTCCAATACCGTGTTTAGATTATATTAAAAACATTGCTATTCTTCAGTTATCACAGTTTCAATACTTCTAATCTACGTTCTACAGATCAAAAAATTCCTAGAATTACATTTTCACTCCATAAGTTTGAAATCAATGATAATCTCATTCTCTCCTTTATACAAATCCATAGAGTAACCTTGATTATAAGATCCATATTTACTTGTTCAACTACTTCCTTATATTCGCTTAAAAAGGCTTTTCCCAGTCAAGGATAATCAAGGTCAATGACACTTCAAGCATGTACATCAAACTTCATTTTTTACTTAGATTTTTCTTTGTCAAGTTCTGATAAGGTGATACACCAGGATTGGGGAAAATTGGAGGATAACTTGGCTCTCCAACCATTCATCTAGCAGGAGTTTGGAGAAGAAACCCGCTCTCACTTTGTAGAAGCAACAGGTTTTATAATAAAATTTACATTTTCAATTTTTGTTAAATAATATCTTTCAATTTTAATATTTTTTCAATAACTTTAAAAATAAATAACCTTAATAATAATATAAACTCACTGTGCTAAAATCTATTAACTGTCTAATATTCAATATTTTTCAACAAATTTTATCTTTCACCGTTCGCATCATTCATTTAAAATAGTCTGAAGGTTATAAACCATCGTGTAAAGGTGTTGTATACAATATCTTTGTGTTTATTCCTTACTTCATAACTTTTATTTCAGGTATTAAACATTGTACTCAGGTTTATCACTTTAGGTCGGATACGGGATTGTCAGCCAATACTGTGATCAATATCAATATAATATTTTTGTTTAGATAGATAACTTGTGATTCCAAATAACTGTCTTGGTATAATTAATTAAATTTTTTGTTTTTATTTTTTTTTACTGTAAATCTCATTGTCGACAGGAGCGTACTCTTCTAGTACGACAGGTACTGGTTAGCTAGTGCATAAATTTGTATATAGGGATATACAGTCCCTGGCCATATTATTATGACCACCTATGCATTTTTACAAAAATCAACTATTCCACTAAATACATTTTGTTTAGAATATGATTTTTAAATTTAATTTTGTTATGCAGTGTTAATGATATTTATTAACTATAATATATTTAATAATAAACAGCAATAAAATATTTGAAAATATTACATATTCATATTTTTTTAATATTTTGTTCAACTTCTGACCTTAATCAGATGGAAAATCTTTGGGAGCTTTTAAAACGAGAAATTTCCGATGAAAACGTCACTAACGAAATTGTTTTGATTAAAGGACTAATATATCGTTGAAACCACAATGATAAATTGAAGCAAAAAAAATTTAACTGCATTCAAAGTATGCCAAGCCGGGTAAGGGCGGTAATCAAAGTTAGAGGGGACTCAGCAAAATATTAAAAAAATACAAATATGTCATCTTTTCAAATAGTTTATTGCTGTTTGTTATTAAATGTATTATATTTAATAATAAACACCAATAAAATATTTAAAAAGTATCACATATTTTTATTTTTTCAATATTGTGCTGAGTCCCCTCTAACTTTGATTACCGCTAGCACTTGTCTTAACATAATTTGAATGCAGTTAAATTTTTTTTGCTTCAATTTGTCATTGTGGGTTCAATGATATGTTAGTTCTTTAATCAAAACAATTTCGTTAGTGACCTTTTCATCGGAAATTTCTCGTTTTAAAAGCTCCCAAATATTTTCCATTTGATTATGGTCAGAAGTTGAACAAAATATTAAAAAAATATAAATATGTAATATTTTCAAATATTTTATTGCTGTTTATTATTGAATATATTATAGTTAATGCATAACATTAACATTGCATAACAAAATTAAATTTAAAAATCATATTTTAAACAAAACGTACCTAGTGGAATAGTTGGTTTTTGTAGAAATTCATAGGTGGTCATAATAATATGGCCAGGGACTGTATGTATGCATATTTGATTAAATTTGGTTGTACATAAATATATGTTTTATTATACTATCATTCTATAGTATCTATTAAAGTATTAGTTAGGTGCAGCAATATAAGTCACTCGGCGAAGAATTCATTCAATCCTTCCCTGGCGCCCTCATACGTTCTCAGTAATATCTTCTCGGTCAGTAGTTCTCTTGCTTTTCATTACTCCTTACATTAATTTATTTTCTTTATCATTCAAGTATTTCATTAGGTACCGTCTTACTAGGGCATGCAAATTGGCCTAATCCTCCCCTGCGCCCTACTGATAAAATCTCTTGAATTTTCAGCTAGCCTATTTCCATAAAACTTCAAAAATTAACTAAACTACCCTTCTAAGCTTATATCTATTCTGTAACATCAGAACTTCTTCGTTATAGTAGATGTAAATAAATTTAAAAAATTTCCATAATTTGTCATTAAGGTATCAAAATAAGACATTTGGTTAATTGTCAGTCCAGCATTAGCTTGGCTTACGAAAAGATTTTCTTAAAAGCTGGCGTATGTAAATTACATAGAGAAATAAGAAGTCCCAGATCTTAACAATAAATCTGAAAATCCTCTTTCTCTGGTAACATCCTTAATCTGGTTCGGAGCTGTTCCACCATCCCCACACGCACGTTATTATCTCTCCATACGTCTTCAGTGGGGCTACATGAATCAACTTTCGTTGAAAATTCGACAATTGTGAGCTATTAGGAAAAATCGGAAAAAAATCCAGATTCCAAAGAAAAAAAAACCAACAGCTGAAGCAAAAATATTAACGTAGAGAAACGTGGGTCATCACAATCACTCCAGAAATACAAAATGTTAGTTTTCAGAACTACATACATCTAGAAATTTGTATTAGGTATATGAAAATTTAGCATCCCACTTGAAAATAGTTAATGCCATGAAAATAGTTGCCAGCAGAAGATCGATGAGAGTATCAAGAGCCGAAAGAATCTGGAGTGAAATAATAATAAAACAACAAATGAGTATAGAGGGCACTAAAGTTGAGGATATTGAGAGAAAACAGTTTATATGGTATGTACATGGCA
Organism: Diabrotica virgifera virgifera; assembly: GCF_917563875.1. Lineage (NCBI taxonomy): Eukaryota > Metazoa > Arthropoda > Insecta > Coleoptera > Chrysomelidae > Diabrotica > Diabrotica virgifera. The sequence goes on along the minus strand of NC_065451.1, from coordinate 108,881,295 downwards.
ATGTGAGCAGAATGGGTGACAAACGATTGACGAAAAAACTATGATACGGCAACACCCAGAGAAGAAAAACGAGAAAGACCACCACAAAGCTGGAATCTGGGAATTAGGAAAGCGATTAGCACTCGAAATTTAAATGAAAAACTCATTCAGGACAGAATACAGTGGCGTATAAAAAAGAGTAGGGAGAATCATTATGAAAATTTATGAAGAAGAAAAGAATAAGTAAGTGACACACGATTACTACGACAACAAATTAGACTCCCGTGAGAATAATAATTGAGTAATATTAATCAACATTGCAATAAAAGAAAAACAAATATTCTACTTATTGAGACGCACTAAGATAAAAAACATCATTTTGTACAAAATCCAATCCTGATCAACAAGATAAATGCACACTGTAAATTATCAAACTATTTTGCCTTACAAGTACTTTTACTTTCGTTTTATGGAGTTATTTAACCTCTTCTTTATTGTTTAGGTGCTATAATAAAACAATTAAGGTTAGGAAAATACCGGCTGTAAAATGGTAAAAACCGGAATAAATTATATTCCTTAACGATGATTATTATTATAGAACTTTACGAGTCTTAAACAAAATTACGATTAAAGGCAATATTGTGGAGATAATTAATTAAGTTTTTAATATTTTGCTGCAAATAAGCTTTGGATATGAATGTAATGACTCTTGATAATTAATGAAAATTTAACACGTTTGACCGATAACCGAATAATCGATCAACTTAAATTTCTCAATAGGATAAAAGAAAACTTTATTCGTTTGTATTATACGAGTATTCTAAAAATTCCATAAGTTTTTCACCAAAAATGGTTTTCATATTTATAGCATCTTTTACAATAGCATAAGTGATTTTATCATTATCATCATAATTGGCCCTACAGTCTTCTGTGCATCTTGGCCGGCTAGCAGACAAGAGTCATTTGAAATTTTGATTGGGGGGGGGGGGAGGGGGCAAGCATTATATACCATACATTAATAACATTAATAACATGAACAACACAATAAAAGTAAAAGTGGAAGATGAACTAACTGACCCAATTGAAGCCGTCAATGGGATAAGACAGGGTGATTCCTTGAGTCCTTTATTGTTCAACCTGATCATGGACGAAATAATAAAAAAAGTAAGAACTAAAAAAGGATACCAAATGGGAGAAAAACAACTTAAAATAATCTGCTATGCGGACGATGCAATACTAATCTCTCAAAGTGAAGATAATTTACAACGTATGCTGCACCAATTCAACATAATCGCCTGAAAATTTAACATGTTAATTTCCTCAAAAAAGACAAAATGCATGGTTATAACAACAGATCCAATAAGATGTAAATTGGAGCTGGAAGGTCAGATAATAGAACAAGTAATGGAGTTTAAATACCTAGGCATCACACTATCTAGCTACGGAAGACTCGAAAGAGAAGTGGAAGATCAAGTGAATAGAGCAAACAGAGCCGCATGTTGCCTGAATGACACAATATGGAGAAATAAAAATATCGGAAAAGAAATGAAAGGCGGAATTTACAAAAGAGTCATCAGACCAATAATGACATACGCGGCAGAAACACGACCCGACACAGAGAGGACAAAAAGATTGCTCGAAACCAGAGAGGACAAAAATATTGCTCAAAACAGCGGAGATGAAAATCCTTCGAAAAATCGATGGTAAGACTCTATGGGACAGAGCTAGAAGTACAGATATACGACGGAGATGCAAGGTGGATAACATTAACAACTGGGTAAGAAACAGAAGAATAGAATGGAATGACCACATAAGCCGAATGACAACAAATAGGGTAGTCAGGACAGGGAGAGACGGTTCCCCAATAGGAAGACGATCAGTGGGAAGACCACGAAAACCATGGAACGACAACTTACTAGAGGCTCATTGAAAAAACATAGTCATGTCTATACAAAAAGAAGAAGAAGAAGAAGAAGACATTATATATGATGTAATGATGAAAATTGATGTATTTTTTGTAAATTTCACTCATTTTTAGGATCAGGGGTGACAAATGCCCCCCTGACCCTAACAAATGACGCCCCTGCTAGCAGAGAAGTCGCCACTCCTGTAGATTCAGAGCAACTTCCCTCCATCCTCTGACCCTTAGAAACTTAAGGTATCTTCTACATTACCAATAATTCTTCACACTACGCCTCTTATTCCTCTGCCTATTATAACGATATCATCAGCGAATGTGAGTAAGTGATGTCGGTCTATTGAATATAGTTTCATCGCTAATAGTTGCTTGCCTGATTGTCTTTCCAGGGCAATATTAAAGAAAAGGCACACCAGTGCGTCTCTCTATCTTAAACCATTATTAATATCAAATAACATAGAGTTTTGTCATTGGATTCTAATGCACGAGCTTACCTTTTGCATTGTTTTGTCAATTTAACTAACTTAGGTGGGATCTAGGGATGGCGGATGTTGATAAAACACCGGTTTTCGGTTATACCGCTTTTTTGTACTTACAATTAGACATGGCGGCTATAGCCGGTCAAAAAACCGGTTATTCTAAAAACCCTTGTTCGGTTTTTTAAACAATAGCCAATACCAATTACGTTACAATGTTAGATTTATACTGCACTTTAGTTTGCTGTACTCCATTCGCATCAGTATCAATATTATCGATATCTATAATATTGAGAGAATATAGCTATACCAAGATCGATATATAAATGGTTCAGGATAGCTTGTAGTAGAGCATATATGGATTCATAATGTGTCCAAAATATTGTAGCTTTTGAGATTTGATGGTGGTCTCGATTATTCTTCATTCTTTTGAGGGCCTTCTCATTTACGACTCGTCAGTTCATGAGATCTTAAGTATTTTCCGAAATAGCAACATCTCAAATGCTTCCAATTTTCTGCACATATATTTGTTCAAATTGGACGATTCAGCACCATAAAAAAGAACAGAAAAAAGTAACATCGCCAGATTCTTACTTTTACATCTTGGTTTTTCATCGATTATTACTTTAAAAAGAAAAAACCGGTTATAACCGGAAGAAAAAACCGGAAAAGCCGATTACTGCGGAGTAAAAAAACCGGGTTTAGGTTATAACCGGTAGGTTTTTCCCTTCCCTAGTGGGATCCCAAAGTAAATTATTGCATTATGTATTGCAGTTATTTTGTTCATAAGCTGCTTTGAAGTGGACGAAGAGATGAGGTAAGTGTATTTATGTAGGTATATTATATTCTAGTGACTTCTCTTAAGTTTGCCTACCTGCGTGTATTTGTTGTATAGTTGACTTGACAAAAAAGACAAAAAATAGAGATAAGAATCTTATATACTTCTTGCAATAAAGTTGACCACTTTTTTTATGCACCGGCCATATTATCTTTCCTTTAGGGGGTTATCAATTCATTTCTGTTTTATAAATTTATTCTGCCATATAAGTATTATTTATGAATCCCATAAAATACTAAGTGATTTCACAAATACACCCCCATACGGTACCCGTCAGCTAGTTCGGTACAAGCTCGTGCAAGGTCCCAGAATTCTGAAATAGGTATCATGAATAATTGGATGATCTACAATAGGCCAAGTGACTGTAACTGGTTAATAAAAGACTGTTTCAGATATAAAAAGAAAACAACTTCCCACCCCATCTGATTTGGCTTCTAGTACATCATCATTATCATCATGGCATCTACTGCCGCGCTCTTCTGGCTTCTCGGATTTGTTTGTTGCGGGGAATCAGTTCGCATTAACATATTGGATTTACCATTGATTGTGTGACTTGGCATCTTTTAAAATTTTTCCCCATTCGTTCCTGTTATTTCTTATAGTTACCCATTTTCTAACTCCCATCTTCTTAACACATTCGCTGCCTATCGAAGATGATGGATTTCGGATAGGAACCATTTTGTTAAACGGTACCTGACTGAGGTAAACATATCACTCGCTGGCGCGTGATGCGAAGATCCTCAAACTCGAGCTGGTTCTCCCACCTCCTTTTGGGTCTTCCTCGTGGTCTTCCTGATACATGTCTCCATTTGGTAATTTTCTTGATAACTGCTTCTGGATTTCTCCTTTCTATATATTTGAATTATCTGAGTCTGTGCCTTAATAAATATGATTATGTCTTCTTCTTTTAAAAGTTCTCTTACTTCGTGGTGCATCAGTTTTCTAAATTAATTATTGTCTAAGTTTAGTGGGACAACTATCATTCGAATTATTTTTCTCTTTAGAATCTTCAATCTTTTTTCGTCTTCCTGTGTCAGATACATTATTTCCACACCATATGTGATTACTGGTCTAATTGGTTTGTAAATTTTCAGTTTAGTGTTCTTAGTAAACTTCTTATCTTTGAAAAAGAAAGTTGTATTTCCAGTAGGTACAGTTTCCTGCCTGGATTCTTTCACTGATTACTGTACTTCTATCATTAGTTCCATTAACAGAGACCCCAAGATATAAAGTGTTCTACTTTGTAAAATTCATTATTTATTTTATTTATTAAGCGCAACAGGCCTTGTAGGCCTAGGGCTAAAATGTTTACATTTCTGATTACATAAATAATATAGTAAATAACTTAATATAACTTACATAACTTATAAATTTTATTTAAATACACTTCAGTCTTTTTATACACTCCTTCACAACCTCTCTCCATCTCCTTCTGTCCAATGCTAGTTCTTTCCATCTCTCAATGTTACTTTTCTTCAAGTCTTCATATACACTGTCCTTCCATCTTTTCCTTGGCCTGCCTTTCCTCCTCTTTTGTATTGGTCTTCGTGAAAGTACCATTTTTGGCATTCGTTTACTTCCCATTCTCTCTATGTGCCCCAAGTATCGTATTCTCTGTGCTTTGATCGTCGTCGTAATCGTTGGCTCTTGATATAGTTCTTCCAATTCTTTATTGGTTCTTCTTCTCCACTGACCTTCTATTTTCACACCTCCATATATTGCTCTTTGCATTTTTCTCTCCCATCTTTCTAACAGGTCTGTTTCTGACTTTTTGAGCACCCATGTTTCGCTTGCGTATGTTACTGTAGGTCTGATAACAGTCTTATAAATTCTTATTTTTGTTTTTCTTGATACGTATTTGGATTTCAATAATGTGCGTAATGCTCCATATTTTTTATTTCCTTTAGCTATTATTGCCTTTATCTCCCCTTCTTCATGACCATTTTCATCTATTTTGGCTCCCAGGTAAATAATTTCTTTGGCTCTTTTAAATGAGTATGTTTTTTCTCCATCTATTTGTACTATGATGTTATTCTCTTTTTCTTTTTGGATCTCCCCCATTATCATATACTTTGTCTTTTCTTCATTTATTTTAAGTCCGAATTTTTTGGCTTTTGTTATTATGTTTTTCATTAACTTTTGTAGTTCTTTTTTGCCTGTTGCTAATAGCGTCAGATCATCTGCAAATGCTATGCATTGGTGGCCGTTTTTAAATATCGTTTCTTGCATGTTTATTCTGCTTTTCCTGATTATTCCTTCCAATGTTAGATTGAATGCCATTGTTGATAGTGGGTCTCCTTGTCGTAATCCTTCCTTGGTTTGTAAAATTCATATTCACCAATATTCAAACTTGTCGCAATAACTGAATTTTTTCTTGAGCATGTTAGCTGTTTTGTTTTGTTTTTATTTATTGCTGAATCCCTTTTGGATGATTCCTTGCAAAACTTCGTAAATTTTTTTTAAACTCTTTAGGATTCAACTAATCAATACTATGTAGTAGCTCTTATTATTTCTGCTATGGCGACATTAAAAAATGTACTTCTAAATCTAGTACATAAAAAAATAAATTATATCTCTAAATTTTCTTACTAAGTATGTTGAGCGTGCCAGTGTATCTTCGGACTTTTGTTTTCATTATAAGGAACCAAGAAAAACCTATCGTTGATTACCTCAAAGCTATCGATGTTTTTGATATTTTTAGAGATACGATCTACTATTTTGATCCCAATCCTAAGTCGTTTCCCAAATGTTATTCTTCTGTCTAATCTACTGAGCTAAAATATTAATGTTTTATTATCTTATGCCAACGATGTGGTAACACTTTTGGTAATCTTCTTGTTTTATCAATACGTTAACGATGTTTTGCGAATTCCTCCCTTGCATTCTTGGCGCCAGTTGCAATAACTTACAGGTATAATAAAATCTTTAAAACATATTACTAAATTCATCCAGTTTAAAATTCCTTTCAAGTTCATAAAAATAAGAGAAAGCTTTTTATGGTATCTACAGGGAGGCTTGCACTTTACGAAAGATTCCCGAATATGAAACAAAGAATAATTTGATGGATTCGACCGTTACTTGATGGAAGTTCATTTTATCTAACAATAGAACACTGAAAACTTTTGTTTTTGATACTTCCCCAAAATTTATTATAAAGGCGCATTTAAATCAAAGCGAACACGAACGAACAAACGAATTCGTTCGTTAACTTTATTGTATTTGTACAGCGAGTCGAGCACGACCGAAGGAATTCGTTCGCATTCGCACATGTTCCAACCGATGTCGATAAGTTAGCGAATCATCAAAGGAAATCGTTGTTCAATGTGGACAGTGGATATACGATAGCGAGCGAATTCGTTTAGAAGTACAGTGGAACCTCGATAAGTCGGATTAATCGGGACCGCGGCCGATCCGGGTTATCGAAAATCCGGGTTGGCCGGAGAATATGGTAAAAATTAATAAAATACATATAGATAATAAACAAACACACATTATAATTGCAAAAACATGAAATACATATGCACAGTACATCATCTAAATTATGTACAGTTGTATACAGTATTGTTTATTTCTTGGTAAAAAACTAAGACAAAGCGAAAAAATATTTGTATTGTCTGATGAAAATCGATCCGGGTTAGCCGAACTTCCGGGTTATCGGAGGCCGACTTATCGGGGTTCCACTGTACTGATTTAATTTATTTAAAAATATTAGTTTGAGAGGGTTGTTTATTGTATAGTCGTGAAAACATAATTTTGTAATATGGAATGGACCAATGAAAAGATACATCAATTAATTGAGTTATATACTCGTAGAAATAAAGAATGCCTATGAAACCCGAAATCGAAGCTATATAAAATAATAAACAGAAAAACTGATGCTTGTTTTAACATTTCTATAGGAAGGAATGGGTTGTGATGTCTCTGAACTAAAAAAATGAATTAGCTTCTGGCATCATTTAGACCAGAAAGACAAAAAGAGGGTTCGAAGTGGTTTGCTTTTAAAAGCCTAATGTTTTTAATGGGTAAATTTCAACCCAGAAAGACTAATGAGGTAAGCAAATCAAACTAATTGCTAAAATATATTAAAAGCAAATTTATTTTGATACATCAATTTTAAAATTTATTATTTGAACATAATATAGTCATAATACCAAGAGCAAGCAACTTTGTCGAGGAAGAATTTTAAGAAACCTGGTTCTTTAATATATTATTCTCTATGCTCCCTCAAACAGCGTATAATACCTGCTACCTGGCTGCTGATACAGATTGCTTTCCTTAGTTCGAAGCACATTACAGTTGCCTACCTAAATATATTGAATTCAAAATTATTTTAAGAAGATAATTTTTTTTGTGATTTCTTTTGTAATTATTAGAAATATGAATACAAATATTTTGTCATTAATTTATATGCTAAAAAGTGTTAGGTTTGACCTGTGCTCTTGTGCAGAATGGAAGCATGGACGTTAACGGCCAGTTCCATGAACAAATTTGAAGTGTTTGAAATGTGGTGCCTACGTCGAATGCTTAGAATATCATGGACGGACAGAGTCAGAAGTGATTAAGTATTAAGAACAGCGGGTTTGCAGGATAGGGAACTTTTTAATTATGTTAAAAGTAAGAAGACTGCATACTTGGGGCACATATTACGAGGGGAACGCTAGTGGACAAGAATCCACAGCTATAAAATGCTTTGCAATGCTGCTAAAAACAATAATATTTTATAAACAAGACAATGTACGGTGGACGCCTACGAAGAAATGCACGGCATCTTAAGAAGAAGAAGAAATATGAATTTATAATTACTAGACATTTTTGGACGTTTTATTTATCTCAAACCTTAGTTGATAATGCCAGATTTAAATAAAACATTTCATCAAAATTTTCAATAAAATAATAAAAAATACCTGGATAAATTATTTTTGAGTCTGGAAATAATTTTTATTTATTTTAATTATTAAAATCAAACTTTTTAAATTAAATAATTATAAAATAGAGACAGGACAAAATCGTATCAAAATTTATGAATATGACATATTTTTTCCTTACAGAACACACATTGCATTTTATAAGCTTACAATAAGCTATTATTGTATTAAAATTTACCCAACAAGAAACACGACAATAAAATTAAACACAATGTGTGACTGGCCCATCTTAAAAACATCTGCGGGCAATATGCACTCCCGATCATCAACGAATGCGAACGTTCGCTTCAATGTAGATAGCCCTACTTTGTAGCGAACGAATAGCCAAGAAAGCACCTACGAATTCGTTTCTTCGTTCGTTCGTTCGTGTTCGCTTTGATTTAAATGCGCCTTAAAACTATGTGACTACAGCTGCTTCTGCAGAGTGCCAGTCTCAAGTGATTTATTGTACTACCTATGTGTTTGCATTTTAAAGTCTTTAACTGAATAGATTGAGGAGTGAGGAGCTATTTGTCTGAAGTTAGTTATTCAGAATTATATCTGTACTTTTCAATTTATTAATTTCCGTAGATTATAATAATGATAGTTTAAGGGCTTTATTTTGAAAATTAAGAATTTGAAACTGTTCATTAAAAGAATGATTATGATCTAGAAGATGAAGTGCGTATGTAGAACTGTCTGTTTTTCTGTTGTTGAAAGTACTTTTGTGTTCTGCTATCCGTTTGTCAAAGGTTCGACCAGTTTAACCGATGTAAGTTTTCGGACAGTCACCACAAGTCAGTTTGTAAACACCACTCTGTGGTTGCTTTCTCTTTCGGCTCTTATTGTTATTAATGTATTTGCTTAAATTATTGTTAGTTCTGAAAGATGGTGTTATTCCTTTATCTTTTTATGTATCTGGCTATTTTTGTTGATATATTGCCTGTATATGTGATGAAGCAGAAGGTACTGGGTACGGAGAATACGGAGAACTCATGCCCAATACTTTTCTAGATGTAACAATTACTAAACAAAGAAATTGCAAAGAGCTGGTTGCTTTTTAATACATTTATTCTGATTATTTTTAAACGATTTTAATTTCCAACCGTGTAGTAAGATTTTTCATCAACTTGTTTAATTCTGTCCAATCCGACTATTATTATTATTATATCGGGAATATTCTACCTACATTATTACACCGGGAATCATTTTTAGGTATTATGTTTTTGTTTAGTTACAACGAGTTTCCTAGTTTTGACAACTATTACATTTAAGAAAATGAACAATAATAAACTTTTATTTCAACATATAATGTCAAATTGTCATGAGGACAACACAAATCGGCAATTTTAAGCGCTCGAATGTAATTCGGTAAGATTATATCATGAATAAAACGGTATTAATAAATAATTTAACTAATATTTTATTGATATCTTTCTCTGAATATTTGCTAAACTATGCTCTTCACTTTGACAAGTTACAAAATGTGTGTCAAATAATTAGGATTATTGTCACTGAACGTTTATTTACGAAGAATTAAATTTTGTATGTAACTATTTAAAAAGTAATCTGTCGAATATCATGCGATAGTAAGAATAAATAAGAAAATAATGCTCCAATTTGTTTCTCAAACTCGTTTCCATTCGGCAATAGTCACTCGAGCCAGGCCATGCAACAAGTTTTCGAAAAATTTTTGTCAATTTATTCTCACTCTCTTGTGACATTATTGTTGCATATTTTAATAATATTAATTTCCAATGGTGTAGTAAGGTTTTTCATGACGTGTTTAATTCTGTCCAATCAGATTATTATTGTACTGGGAATAATCTACCAACATTATTATAGTGGGAATTATTTTTAGGTATATTGTTTCTGTTTAAATTAAAAAAAGTTATTCGCAAATATACATATACCTTATATAAAAGTGAAAAAAATATTGTATTATTTGAAGTCTGTTCACCCAGTAGAAGCAGAGTTGTAGCTAATGAAAAGTTGGTCAAATTCCAGATATAAGATTTCAACGTGAACTAACCAAAAAACCAAGTACTTTTCGGGAAAAACTCATTGCAGCTTTTTTAAAGCTTAAATAAGGCTTTATTTTTGTTTCTAAAAAAGTTTCTAACAACAAAACTAAGTAAGGTATTATCAAAATAATGTTGATAACTTCTTTTTGTTGTTTAAAAAATCGTGAAAATCACCCCCCAATTAACACCCTAAATGAAATTAGTCGTTACCGCTTCACAAATTAGGTACTTTACTTAGGTAATGTTTATCAGATCTGTAAGTTTCACTGATTAAAAGTGCTTATTTTTAAAAAGGATAGAGTTAAATGAGCTTGAACGAGTCACTAATCACGAGTGTATGTAAATTTTGAACAGCCATATTTTAACCAATTTTAGTCTTAAATGAAAACAAAAGTTCAAAATATTTAGAATAGCAAGATCTCTATTTTTTACTCCTTGCGATTTTTGGTACCGCAATAATATTTTAGTTATGTTTTAAAAAAGGTTTTTTTAATAACAAACAATTCTACTTTTAAACCAAATTTTTTCAAAAATGAGCTTACAGATCTTACTCGATAAAATTATACAATACATAAGTCAAGTAATTTGTGAAGCGGTAATGATTAATTTCATTTGGAATGTAATAATACTAATTAGGGGGTTACATTTATGATTTTTTTTACAAAAAAAGACCAACTTTATTTTGAGCCTAGCTGACTTAATTTTAATGCTACAAACTAAAAAAAAAACAAAAATAAAGCTTTTTTTTAAATTCTAAAAAAGTTGAGATGGGCTTTTCCCGAAAAGTATTTCATTTTTTAGTTACTTGACGTTGAAATATTCGATTTGGAATTTGACGAATAAGAACCAACCTTTCATTAGCTACAACTCTGTTTCTACTGGGTCTACAGACTTCATATATACACCATTTTTTCACTTTTTTATAAGCTAAATTTTGGCTAAGGACATTTTTTTTTCGATAAAATACTTGCTAGTCAGTTTATCCAATTCCGTACTTATTTTGAACGTATGTTTTTCCACCATGTGAAATTTACCATCGAGGCAAAAGCACACGTCTCAGCAATTTTAAATATCACTTTTTTTCTATGACATGTTGGCTATGTATATGCCAAATTGCATGTCAATTCAAGAGGTTTTTTAAAATATACAGTAAAAACCGTCAGTACATGTACTAATAATAAAAAAAATGTCAAATAAGCTTATATAAACTGTAGTAAACATTTTCCAAAACTGTATTATTAGTGTATTCTTTATGAAGGACCACCATGTACCTAATTTGTTTCGCTTCAGTGAGCCCAATTAAATAATCGTGACATAAATTGACTAGGTATGTATCCGTATTTCCAATATTACCAATAACTCTCATCTTCAGCATTACGTCATTGAACTAATAAAATAATCTTTACAGCTTGAGCCTTGAGTTACTTCTTACGTCTTTCTTAATTTTATTTTTCTCAAGCAGGGCTTCTTCAAAGCGCAAATGCGTCAAAAGAAAAAATATACATCCGCTATATTTCTCAACTTTTTTAGTAATTATCAATAATGTCGCTACAATTCCCATTTGAATCACCAGCCTTCGAAAGGAGACGGTGCAATAAGAATAAGAATGTTTAAAATGTACATTGAATTTTTTATGCATCCTCCTTCTCCTCCTTTATCTTTTCTCCTTCGTAAGGATGTAGTGGCGTCATGTAAGTCCTTTGACTATTTCTGTCCAATTCTCTCTCTCCTGCGCGTGTTGTTTTGCTTCGGAGAGTGAGTAACCAGTCATGTCCTTTATTTGGTCCGACCATCGTAATGGAGATCTTCCTCTGGACCTTTTGCCCTCTACGTTGCCTTCAACTATCATTCGTTCCATGCCTTCTCTTCTTCTAGTTATATGTCCAAAATATCTCAGTATATTTTGGTTGATCGTTGTGGTAAGTATAGTTTTTATGTTAAGTTCGGCTAATATTGAATTATTTGTGCGATGTGCGGTCCATGGTATGCGCAACATTCTTCGTAGACCCACATTTCAAATGCCATTATACATTTTGAATCTGCTTATTTGATGGTGCAAGTCTCTGAAGCGTAGGTGACGATAGGAAATATTAACGCTCGAACAAGGCGTAATTTTTTTGTTTTTTTTTTGTAATTTCAGTATTCTTCCACATTTTTGCGAGTTTGGCTGTTGCCGACCTGGCCATTATGATGCGTCTACGGATCTCGTCTTCGCATCCTTCACTGTTGGTAATAACGAAGCCTAAGTAATTAAATTGTCTGACCACCTGCCAAGTTTCTTATCTCCATTTGGTTGTTTCTGATTCTATCGATGATCATTACTTTGGTTTTCTCTATATTTATTTTCAAACCATATTCCGTACTCACCGTTCCTAGACTATTCATAATTTCTTCCAGTTCTTCTGGCGAAGACACTAATATAACAGTGTCATCGGCATAACCTAGGTTTTTGATTTTTCTTCCTCCTATAGTTGCTCCATCTTGCCATTCCTCAAAAACTTGACGCATAATGTGTTCACTATATTATATTGAATAGAATGGGGGATATTATACATCCCAGTCGCACTCCAGATTTTAATTTGAAGTTTTTCGAAACCACATTATTAACTCTTACATTTGCGATGTTATTTACATAAAGTTCTTGTAATAAATAGATTAGATGTTCTGGCATACCCATTTCTATAAATATGTGCCACATTTTATCCCATTTTACGTTATTGAAGGCCTTGGAGTAGTCAACAAAGCACAAATATGTTTCTATGTTAAACTCTCGAGATTTTCCGACAATTTGACAAACATTAAGAATGTGCTGTTCTCTTGATCCTCTACCTGGGACGAAACAGCATTGTTCTTGGGGAATTTGCGGTAACAGAATTGATTTTAATCTTTCATTGATGATTGTTATAAGTACTTTGCTCGCGTGGGATATTAACGCTACTGTACGGTAATTACTGCAATCTGTCGAAGAACCTTTTTTATATATGAGAATAAACGTGAGTTTACCCCAGTCATTTGGCCACTTTTCGGTATTCCAGATCTCATTGCAAATTCTAAGCATTTGTTCCGTCCCTAATTCTCAATATTCGAGGTTCTTTTTCATAACTTATTTTCTCTGTATTATGGTCTGGATCGTTGTTAGAGAATAGTATTTCACGATATTGTTTCCACACAGTATAAAGAGGGATCTCTATATACTCTATATACTGGAACCTCTATATACTGTGGTCTGGGTTTGTTGTGGCATTTCCACTATTATCTTTGATGATCTATGTCTGTGGTTTGAATTCTCTCGCTAGATATTTGACTTTTAAGAAAAGTTCTCTAGATTATTGACGGTCAGCATGTTCCTCTAGTTGTTCACATATATTGTTTATATAATTATTTTTGTCCCTTCTGCACAAGTGTTTTATAGTTGTATTTATGGTGCTTATCTCTATTTCTTTTTGTATTGAATTTGATGTGCCGTTTCTAAGTTTTCGTCTTTCTTCTACAAGGTTAAGAGTTTCTTCAGTCATCTAATGTTTTTTCTTATCTATTTTTTCTTTGGGGTTTGTGTTGTTGATGGCTTCAGCGATCAACTTCTTTGTGTATTCCCACGGTTTGTCAGGGCCTCCGGTAGTCACTGGTAGGTCAGCATTTGCTAGTGATTCTCTAAACTTTTCCGGGTGTTTTGGAACCAATTTTTGTCTTTTATTTGCAATTGTTTTAATGTGCAACTCAATCCGAAATTCTGAGCTCCTCCATCGTTTAGTGATAAGAATATAATCGGTTGGGTTCTTGTATCGTCTTCCAGGCGAAGACCATGTTGATAATATTTGCGGATAATGTTTAAACATTGTGTTTACTATACTAAAATTCATATCGATGACAAATCGAAGGAGCCTTTTACCTCTGTCATTTCGCTCACCTAAGCCATGCTCACCTATCGTTCCTTTCAAATGTTTTTCTACTTTCGTTCTTCATATTCTTGCGTTCCAATCTCCTATTATCAACATTGGTTCTATCTTAGGGATGTTAGAGATGGTTCCATGTAATAGATGGTATGTTTCTTCCACTATATCTTCTGTCGCTTCGGATGTTGGCATATATACCTGTATAATGTGCATTTTGACTGGTTTAGCATTTAGGGTTATTTTTGTTATTCGATCATTTACTGGAAGGTATTCATGTACATATTTTGACCAATGTTTTTGGCTTAATATTGCTACGACTTTTTGTCCTGATTTGTTAGCTCCTGACATGAAAACTCTATAGTGAGTGGCTTCCCAATGCCCTTGACCTTCCAGTTTGTCTCAGATATCCTGCAGATATCTATCTTCTCCTTGATCGGTTCATTTTCTATTATATATAATTTACCTGGCTCTAGCAGTCCCCTTACATTCCATGTTGCGATGCAGTGTTTTTTACGTAATGCCAAGTATGATCTTCCAGTATCCCATTTCCCAGATATTGCCTGGTCGTCCACAATCATCTGCCCGGTCGCCCATTTCACACCACTCGACCCGGAATCGATACGGCGCCGGTTGCTAGCTTGATTGCAAAGCACAGAATTTCCTTGCCTAGTCGTCATTTCATAACGCTCTCTGGGAAGATAATCAGGTGGTTTCCCGTTGCCTGCCTGCTAGCAGTATCACAGCCGGTTGAACTAAGATGTAGTTGCCGCCTGTGAGTATTTTACACCAGACCTGTATGAATCACACAGCCCCAGAGCAATAATGAATGACGTAGCTGCTGCCCTATGTCATGCCCTCAGTTAATCTGCGGGTACTTATTCGGTTTAACCTTATTCATACCTATCCTGCATATCTACAAGAACCTTCCCTATCAGCCATTGGGACACACCGTGTCGGGGTTGAGGATATTCCCCTCCCAGTCCGTCTTCCGTGAAGTATTGTAGAGCCCCTACTCAGTTCAGAGCTCCTTCCCCACGCAAGCTAGGACTGGCACGGTTTTTACGCATGCTATCCTATAAAAACCACTCATTCAACTAATTCTAATTCTACTGTGTAACTAAAAAAGCTTTCCCCTTGTAGATGGTGTATAAATTTTTATTAAAATTTCTTAAAAAAGGTCCAAGTTGGACTAAAAATGCATCACAGATTAACGAACGTTTTGGTCTTAGCAGACCATCATCAGGTTAAACTCTAGATCATACTAGTTGAAACTAGGCACAGAAATTGGTTACATGACCTTTAAATTGGAAATTTTGAGCCATTTAGACATAATCAGATGCGACAATAAGTCAATGTTTAATGGTTAGAAATTTTGCAAGTCCTTACAAACATTCCACCACGGTACGCAGTGTATCTTTTCGCTATTAGTATGGCAGCAAGTTCATTCAGTTGTTTTATTTAACTTATATTAATATTATTGTACTATTTTTTAGTTACCAATACTCAAGTTCTTCTGTAATTCAGTTTATAAAGGATTTTGTAAGAACCTTCACCACTTATGCATGCGCTCATAATTTTCTTGAAGAAATAAAGTTTATTTTATTTGGAGCAGTATTTATGTCGACAGCAGTATGAAGAATCATTCCGTAGTTGTTGTAAAAACAAATACACTATATGTATATATGACAAATTCATATGAAAAACAAAGGAGAATGGGCAACGTTATGACAGAGTATACGTCCTGAAACATCCATCTCAGTAAAAGAGTTCAAATGGGATATAAATGGAAAATAAAAACAATTGCTACTAATAATATTCTCTTTGTAATTTAGGCTTCTAAAACGTCTACATATGCTCTAACCAAACCTCCTGACACGACAGAACTCCCCAACCATTCTTCGGTTGGGGAGCTCTAAACATGTCACAACCAAACTACCCGACAAAACGTCTTCTTCTTCTTCTTCTTCTTGTAATAGGACTATGTCCTGTTTCTTCTGTTACAGTCTCTGCTGCGATCCGGAGCTCCAACTCTCGTACCATCGTTTTTTGGGTCTTCCTATGGGTCGCTTGGTGTTGGGCTTCTGTGTTTTCGCCCAATGCGCCATACGTTCAGGGTCCATCCGATCTACGTGGTCCCTCCACATGCG
Organism: Diabrotica virgifera virgifera; assembly: GCF_917563875.1. Classification (NCBI taxonomy): domain Eukaryota; kingdom Metazoa; phylum Arthropoda; class Insecta; order Coleoptera; family Chrysomelidae; genus Diabrotica; species Diabrotica virgifera. The sequence continues at coordinate 108,865,116 of NC_065451.1, read as the reverse complement.
TCGTCGTGCTCTTGTCCATCTCACTACATCCTGAACGCCTAGCTCTCTCAATGTGTCTTCGTTTCGTTTCGTAAAATTATTATTTTATTTACATTTTGTCCAAACTTACGGCCGGTTTCACAAAGTAAAGTTACTTTGTGGTTAAGAGATAACCAGAAGAAACGTCAAAATATGCGTTTTAGTTTCAGGTCAACGGCGAAGTATGGTTAACTCACAGAATTTTTAACCAGAGGTTGGAGTTGGTTACCCTTATGGGTATACCCAGAAGGGTAACAATTATGAAACTGAAACGCATATTTTGGGGTAATTTTGAGGTTATCTCTTAACCACAAGTTAACTTTACCTTGTGAAACTGGGGGTTAATGTGTATTTAAATTAATTTCTAAAGTCATAATTATTATTGGGAGTACAAAAAGTGTAAAGTTTAAAAACATACAGCTCCAAGTAGTAAATTCTCATAGTAAACACGTCATTTGTATGTCCTCTTCCTCCTCCTAAGTTCCTTCTTTATTGAGGTTGGTGATCAATATGGCAAATTTCTTTCTGCTCTGTGGTTGATGTCATTTCCTGTTGTCTCAGTCCAATCTCTAATATTTTGGAGCTAGAATTTTTTCTTTCTTCCTATGCCCCTTTTACCTTCGATTTTGCCTGCTAATATTACCTTGAGCTGGAGGTATTTCTAATTTTGATTTTATTTACCAGAGGAGGACGTGTGTTTATTATTTCCAGTACTTCTTGATTCGTAGTTCTGCTGGTCCAGCTTATTCTTAGCATTCGGCGGTACATCCATATTTCGAATGAATTCAGTTTGTTGACGTCATACTGTTTTAATGTCCAGGTGTCACAACCATTTAGAGACCACACAATTTGTGTGTAGGTCATTAAATTTAGTAGCCTAACCCGACTTTCAGGATGTTGGAATAGCAAGACCATCCGACCAGATCCGCCAGCTTGACTGTCAGGATGACTCATTTTTGTCGTGCGGTAAGCCTACACTCGCTCCATCAGTCAGACCCAACGTTGTTAGCCCTGATAGTCATTTGGTCAGAGCGCGTGTAGAAGTTTTTCAGTATAAAAACCTAACTATAGCTGCCAGTCCTTATATTTTGTATACTCAACTATCTTCGACTCTTGATCTAACTGATTGGCTTCCGCCTACCAATTTTATGTCTATCACTTTTATGAATAATATATTATTTTATTATAAGATAATAAATGCGATTATATGACTTTCTCGTTTGTGGTTTTTATGCATTTTGTAAATAAGAGATATTGGTAATGAACATAAAACCAGCCAACTAACATCGTAGCGAATTTACTTACAGTAATTTATGAACCTCTCCTAAAGGTTATGAATTTTACTGAAATATATTCATGGCTATTATAAATACTAAATTAAATACCTATTGATTTTCTAATATTAGGGAAATACAGGCCTGCAATACAGATGTGGAGTAGCTATTATACTTTCTGAAAAGATAACAAAATCGTAAGGGGCCTCATTCCGATCTTCTTCTTCAGACGCAAATCCACTAATTAATTGATTGGTTGACTTACCTGTTAAGGAAGGACAATCATAATTGTCCTATCTTACATTTCGAACATTTGTACTAATTGTAGTGGCATTTTCTGGCCGCTGATCACAGTTTAAAGAAGAAGAATAAGAAAAAAGAAGATATTAGGCTTCTTGACACGTGACGTGGGCACATCACTGTTTTTTTTTTATTTTGATCGCACAAAAACGGGTGGGTTCGAAAGAATCAAAGGGAGGGAGCGTACAAATGTTCGAAATGTAAGATAGGACAATTATGATTGTCCTTCCTTAACAGGTAAGTCAACCAATCAATTAATTGTCCTTCACATTACATTTCGAACATTTGTACTAATTGTAGGCTGTTGAAAGATTAAGCAATATTGTGCGATAATTAAACAAAACTACATTGCAATCCAAAAATCGATACTTTACATTTGTTTTTTATTAGGAACTTTACAAAAAAAAGAAATATTAGAACAATTAAGAGTAATGTTTTTAAATAATAAGAAAATATAGTTTTTGCAAAGAGTCCGTAATCTTTTGCTAGAAGTTTATTATAAAAAATATTAAATACTTGAGAATTTTCTGTCCATCCCGCCGTCTCTCTAATAGTTTCTATACTTATTTAATCTAGCGCTAGCTCCTGCTGACGTAGATGCTTGTCTAACACTATACCCTTTAAAAATATTGGTGTCTATGTTACATAATTTTAAAACATCTTTTAGCCATCTACTCAAAGTCTGCGTAGATGCTGCTTTATATGGTTTTTTTATTGTTATAAACAACTTGTCCTCTGATTGAAGATGAATATTTTTAGAAATCTCTAAATAGTGACATAAAGTCGATGCTACACACAACTGTGGTTTTTCTTTAAAATAGAGAAATCTTAAAATAGGTTGATTTTTATTTTTCGAAGAAGTCTTTATCCTATCTGGTATCAAAATCGCAATTTTATCTTGATCCATGAAAATATTTTGAATTTTTATTAGAGATAGGGATTGCAACCTGTGAGCTGTAGTCAGAGCAATCAACATTACAAGTTTGCAAGTAAGTTCTTTCAAGGAAAGACCTGTGGGAGGAAATAATGTTTCTAAATAAAATAATACTGGTTGAGGGTCCCAAGTAAATTGATATTTGGGCAATGAAGGTTTGAGATTATATATATTTTGTAAAATTTTTTAAACATGTTTTTATGATTTTCTGGTATATCTATTATGAATGCCAATGCAGCTCTATGAATGTTTGTAGAGCTATATGTATAATCCTGATCTACGATATATTTAATAAAATTAATAATTTTTGATAATTCACAAGCAAAAGGGTCCATATTTTTTCTATACTATACCTCCACCTTCTCTTGAAAACTGTATCATGTAAATTTAGTTTTTTTTGTTGTAATAGATGCAATCACAATTGCGATGGAATGCTCAGGAATACCTTTTCTTAAAAAATCTTGCCTGACAAACATGCGATAGTCAGGGTAAGATGTTGGTGTCCCGGATATGAAAGCCTAAAAGGGTTCACAATTAAATTTTTATCAGGTCCTAAAATTATCTTTTTGCCTGATATCAGTTTATTAAAGGTTGGTTTCCAAATCTGATTTGGCCATTCTGCTACCACCACAATTCCTACTGCTTTGTCACATATGATTTTTTCTAAAACTCTTGGAATAATAGCAAAAGGTGGAGTGGAAAAGCATAAAATTTTAATCCATGCCAATCTATAGTGAAGGCATCAACTTTCTCCGATTCGGGGTCAGGTTTCCAAGATACATACCTTGCACATTTTTTGTTAAGATATGTGGCAAACAAATCGATTTCTGGAATATGAAGCTGCTTAAAAATTATATTAACACAATTATCACTTAAAGAATACTCTGTTCCTATTTTCAAAGATCTTGACTCTGAATCAGCAATAATATTTTCTTTTGTACTGATATAAGATGCAAGTATTTTAAATTTCTATTTTCACAGTATTGCCAAATTTCTCTGCAAATGTTGTTAAGATTAGAGTATTGCACACTCCCCATCTTGTTAATACAAGATACAGCTGTTGTGTTATCTATTCTTAGCAAAATATTACAATTCCTATATTCCTTGGAAAAGGATTTCAAGTCATTATAATATGCTGCCAATAACTCAAGAACATTTATATGTAGTTCTCGCTGTTCATAACTCCAAAAACCATGAGTTTTATTATCATTACCGCATGCTCCCCATGCTAAAATAGATGCATCACAAAATATTTCAAGTACATAATTAGATTCTTTTATATTTTGTTCACTAATTGGTATGTTATGTACCTAACCACCAATTGAAATCGTTTTACAAGTATTTAGGTATGGTCATTTTTGTGTTAAAACTATTAGTTTTAGAAAGAGCAAGCCACTTTTCTTTTTCTAAATTTTTTAAGTATAATGTTCCATATTTAACTGAAGGACAAACTGCTACCAACTGACCGATTAAAGCTGCAAATGATCTTATCATACATGTACTTTTATTTTTGATGGTCTGAATACTATTAATTATTTTTTCTTTTTTGTCAGCAGGAGCAAAATATATCATTTTATTAGAATCAAACGTAAAAGCAAGAAAAGTTATAATTTGTGTGGGTGAAAGTATACTTTTTCTTTATTTATAGTAAATCCCAGGCGGGAAAACATTGAACAAGTTTCAACAATATTTTCTTTAAATTTCAAATATGATTTTGAAATCAGTAAAGTGTCATCTAAAAAAATGACAGAAGTAAAGCCTCTTGTTTTTAGATTGTTTAAGGCTCGTTTTAAGGTTTTCGTAAATATAAAAGGCGAGATATTCAAACCAAATGGTAAGCAGTTGAAATGATATAGAATATTTTTGTACTCAAATTTTAAATATATTTTTTTAAATTTTCATGAAGAGGAATAGCAAAATAGGCATCTTGTAAATCTACTTTTGCCATAAAACAACCCTTGAAAATGAGCTTGAGAACTGACCTATAGTCTTCCAACTTAAAATGTGGGGCTTCTATAAAGCAATTTAACTGTTTTAAATTTAAAACAAATCTATGACTTTCGTCCTTTTTGGGCACTAGAAAATATGAAGAAAGGAATTGCTCTCTTGTATGTGAAGAAGGAGAAATAGCTCCCTTATCAAGTAATTGCTTTATAGCTAAATCATACGACTCATTTGGGTCTATGAAAAACTTTTGGTGCTCTCTCTTGAGACGGTGTTGTTTTAAATAAAATATTAAAACCTTGGACCCAACTTAAAACTTTGATGTCTGAAGTAATCTTTTCCGGTTTTTAAAATAATTAGCCACATTTCCTGCTGATTTTTTATTTACCTTTAGTATGACCTCCTGGTTGTTCTGGTTGGGTTTTGGTGCTGTTGTCTCCTCGACTGTTTGTATCTCGATGTTGGTTGAGGATGATTTGGGTAGTGGCTTTGTCGAAATCTTGGTCTGTTTGAGGCTGGATTGAAGTTTAAACTCTGCTGATTGAAGTTGTTAGATTCTGGAAGAACTCTTGTTGTATGCTGAGTGGTAAAAACAGCTTGGCGTTGTGGCGCAGTCTTCGGAAAAAAAAGTGGCTTTTTGTGGCTTCATTATAGAGCTGACTTGAAAAGCTGCCGATCTTGAATCTTTGCTTTCTTTCAATATTTCAATCAAATTCTCCCCAAATAAATATTTGTCTATAGGTTGCTCGTGTAATAATTTTTTAAATTTTAAATTTAAAGAAGAACTGAGCAAAAATCTTCTGTGCAAGGACATCTTATAAAACACTTATATATTGAAGTTTATGGAATTGGCAATTGTTTCGATATTCCTTTTTTTTTTTAATCCTAATTCGACCTCTTTATAAAGGGATATAATACTTGCAGCTAAAATTGTTTGCATAGTTTGCAAGTATTTATCTTCCCTAATTTTATTTTTATCTTTTATGGCCGATAAAACCTCAGAATTCAACTGAGGTGGGCAAAGTCTTTCGCAGTTTGTAGCAGGTAAGAATTTTTCTGTAAGTTTACCCACAATACTTTTGTCTAAGCCTTTGGAAAGAGAATAGTTTAGCCTTTTTGCTACATCTGGTAACATTTCAGAAGCATTAAGGTTAGTTTTTAATGGGTCTTCCCCAATTAAGTTAATCATATTTAGAGAAATAGATTCTTTCTGTGTAAGTACCTCTCCAATGAAAAAATTTTCTGTTTGTTGTTGCGACTCCTCAATAAGTACTGCTGGTTGTAAAACCAAAATCCTCAATTATGCTCAAATTGCATTGGATCTCATTGTCTGTATTATTTAGTGAAACTGACGGGCTATGCACCTCCACAATGGTTTCTGTAATATTATTTTTAATATTTTGACAAAACCAAACAAAAATTTAGTGTAAGTAAACTTGCTACGCTTGAAAAGTGAAATCAAGGTAAAATGTACAAAAAAATATTTAAATAAATATTATGTATTGTATTTTAAATTTCTGGGCTACTATAAAATAGAGCCTAAGAAATAGGAGCATCTCAAATAAATCATAAAGATTTTCTGGGCTATTAAAACATACCCGCTCCTCTAGTATTATTGTTTGAAGACAAGCCAAACACAAATTTTGTGTAAGTAACTTGCTATTCTTGTGATGTAAATTCGAAGTAAAATATGTAAAATTAGTTAAATAAAAATATATTCCATTCTATACTTCTGGGCTAATATAAAGTGCCTCTGAGAAATAGAAGCAGGTCACATAATCATAAAGATTTTCTGGGCAACTTAAAAGTACCCTCTGATTTATTGTTATATCCTTAATTATTTAGTCTGTATTACTTTGGACTACCTCAAGGCACCCTTATTGAGACAAACAATATAATTTTTCTTTGCAAAATGTGACGTTTTTGCATGTCATTTATGTTAACCCATTTTCTACGAAATAAACATTAATAGGAAAACCAGTGCAGTCCGGCAACATAGTGCCTGTTTTTTATTCGAACAGGAAGATGGAGAAAAAACAGGTACTATGGCAACAGAAAAATATATTGATAACAACAAAATAAAAGTCTCCATGTTTGAAGTTGATTAAAATTGTCACTTTGTAAATAATTAATAAATATAGCTATTTATTCACGCTAAATTTAATTTAACTACCATAAGAAAATCAAAGAAAAATATCATATAAATACCTGAGTCCTTTTCATCCATTTTCTCTCTCAACTTTAGCAATTTCTGTTGCAACTCTTCATATTTCCGCCGCTTTCGGGATAAACAATCACTCTTTGATGACCTTTTTTGGCATTTTAAACGCTTTTTAACAATTTTTATAAAATTATTTCGAACACGCGTGTGATCAGCCGCGCACAGAAAAAAACAGTGATGTGCCCACGTCACGTGTCAAGAAGCCTAATATCTTCTTTTTTCTTATTCTTCTTCTTTAAACTGTGATCAACGGCCAGAAAATGCCACTACAATTAGTACAAATGTTCGAAATGTAATGTGAAGGACAATTGATGTTAGCGATCACATTTTTCAATAACTCTCTGTTTTTTGCAATATGTATCAGGTATTGCATGTCGTTAATTCCTGTCCATTGCCTTATATTTCGGAGCGAGGACATTTTCTTGCGTCTATTTCTCTCTTGCCTTTAATTTTACCCTCGATTATACAGTAAAGGAACTGGTCTTTTGCGTTTCGCATGATGCTATCTAGATAAGCCGTTTTCCTCTTCTTGATGTTTTCGAAAAGGTGGCGTTATTGGTTGATTCTTTTAAGGACATCTACATTTGTGACTTTCGCTGTCCACATGTATGTAAAGCCACATTTCGACAGCTTCTACTCTGTTGATATCCCTCGTTTTGAGTGTCCAGCTCTCTATCTATACCATATAGCAGAACCGACCATATGTAGCATTAAGTAAACCTTAGTCTCTTCATTCCGATATCCGCGATTATATTGCTACAATTGACGACAACCCATTGAAAACACAACAACATAATGGAATAGAGATTTATTCACCAGCGGTTAAATAAGGAGAAAGAATGGATGCAAAACTTTTATTTAACTGAACCTGAAAAGTTGTTGCACCTCACCCATGGGAGATTTTAAAGCAAAAATTGGATAATGTATGCATAGCTAGTAGAGTAAGTAGAGTAATACTGATAACGACAAAGGAGATCGTCTCATAGTATTCTACCAAGAACATGTTGGTACTTAAATGTATTGCCCTTCGTAGTTAGTTGCTATTTTCCTTTTCCATAGGAAATTTGATAGATTTTTCTTTGTAGTGGGTGTTTTATTTGTGTAATTCTTCTAGTCTATGGGACCATAATATACAAAATATATCAATAATGTGGGTTTGGTCCTGTTTGTACACATATTTTTTTATTTAATAAACACCGATAAGGTGCTTAAGAATATTAAAATTTGATCAATGAACTTTTTCTAGCCTAAATTATTAGTAAAAATTTAAGACTAAGAACAAACTCAGGTCCAGTTGTTACGTCTGTTAACACAGTGTTCAGTTAACAGAAATCGGCCTCCACGATGATACTGCATTTTTTTTTTGTTTTTCGGGTTTAAGGGCCAATATGACCTCAATATGTCACTTACCATACCTTAGGAATATATCTTAACCTGAACGGGGCATTTATAAGGTATGCAAGCTTTACTACGGCTTTTCTAGGGAGTTGTTTTACAACCTTAGGTATTTTCGTGGGATTGAAACAAACATTAATTTCGTTAGATATTTCTTTTGGAGTGACTATGTAGTTTAATCCCACCTTCTACCTACGTGTTGTGTGAGGTTTATCCATTCACGTGTGTTATCAGTGTTATCACCTTCATTTTTACATAATATTTGTTTCAAATTCTTTCATTAATAGACTAATAATGGAGATTATGAAGAGTCCATAGCTAACCTTGTTTATAAAAGTTACTGTCTTTATAAAAGATACTATAAAAGCTACTAAAAATCATGCCTATTATTACACGAGCGGGACACCCTCAAAAAAGCGCTTAGTTTTCGAGATACTGACCACGGAGGGGTGAATGGCTAATTTTATTTATACTTTATATTTTCGAGGGTGCTGAAAACGAAAATGAAGTTTATTTTAAATTTTATGTGGGGAAACATTGTCAATGTCGTTTTTCAAATCACGTTTTTTGCGTTTACCTCGCTACAACTCTGTTCGATTTTAATATTTTTTTTCTGAAATTTTTACAGTATAGAGCTCTAACATTTCTGAATATAACGGTACCTCCTTTAAGCTTTTATTCTCATCCAGATAAAGGTTATGAATTTTTCAAAGGAAAAGGTGCGGATTTGTGCATTGCAAAGTTTAATCGCAAAAGTTGTGTGACGAAGTTTAAAATTTAGCTTCTTAATCACGTTTATGTCCAAGTAGAGAGTACAGAAAAGTTTTCTGGTAAGTTTTAGATCAAAAGGTTTTATAGAAAAAAAAAATAGTGCAACTTTTAATGTCGACATTAGAAATCCCCGATATAACGCTTATTTTTCGAGAAACTGAAAAAGGGTGGAGAATGGATAATTTTGGTCTTAGATTATGTTTTTGACCGTGATGAAAACGAAAATGAAATTTATTTTAAATTTTAGGTGGGGGAATAATGTCAAAATTGCACTTGTACCCTAAAAATAAAAAAAAATCGCGTTTTTTTTTGTGATTAGCTTTCTACAATTCTGGTCCGTTTTAATATTTTTATCTAAAGTTTGTACACTATATATCGCTCACTTTTTTGAAGACAATGGTTTCTGCTTTAGGCTTTTAGTCTTATTCTAGTAAAAGTTATGAATCTTTTAAAGTACAAGGTGCAGATTCGTGAATTGCAAAGTTTAATCGCAAAATTTGACTGACAAAATTTGAAATATAGATTTTAAATTAAATTCAAAAATAAAACATGAGCACAAAGAAGTTTTCTGGAAAGTTTTGGATCAAAATGTTTTATAGAAAACAAATGGTGCAACGTTTAACATCTACGTTATAAATCCCCAAAATAACGCTAATTTTTCGAGATACTGATCATTGGTGGCGAATGGCTAATTTTAATCTTACTTTATGTTTTTGATGGTGCTGAAAACGAAAATCAAGTTTATTTTGAATTTTAGGTGGGAGGAAATTGTCTAAATCGCAATTTTGCCCTAAAAATAAAAAAAGGTAAACCACGTTTTTCTTAAAATTAAAAGTTGCACCATATTTTTTCTATAAAACCTCTAGACCTAAAACTCCCCTTAAAACGTCTTTTAACTCTACGGTTTAACATAAACGTAATCAAATAGATAAATTTTAAATTATGTCACTTATTTTTGCGATTTAATTCTGCAATTCACGAATCTGCAACTTTTATTTTTAAAAATTCATAACTTTTATAAAAAAGACTGAAAGGTTACCGTTACTTTCATAGTCTTCAAAAAGGTAAGAAATATTATATATGCCGCAGAAATTTTAGAAAAAAATATTAAAATGGAACAGAGTGGTGGCGAGTTAAACGTAACAATTCGTGACTTCACTATTTTTTTCATTTTTAGGTTAAAATTGCGATTTTGACAATGTTCCGTCACATAAAATTCAAAATATTCATTGTCGGCACCATCGAAAACATAAAATAAAACTAAAATTAGCCATTCACCTTCCATGGTCAGTACCTCGAAAAACAAGCGTTATTTTTGGGATGTATAACGTATATATTAAAAGATGCGCCATTTTTTTTCTATTAAACATTTGTAACTAAAACTTTACAGAAAACTTCTTTGTACTCTGTTTTAACATAAACGTGATTAATAAGATAAATTTTAAATTTTGCCTCTTAACTTTTGCGATTGAACTTTGCAATGCACGAATCTGCACCTTGTACTTTAAAAAATAAAAATTCATAACTTTCACTAGAATAAGATTAAAATCTTAAAACAGATACCGCTGTCTTCAAAAATGTGAGCAACATATAGTGTACAAACGTTAGACAAAAATATTAAAATTGACCAGAATTGTAGCAAATTAAACGCAAAAAAACGTGATTTCACTTTTTTTTATTTTTATAGTAAAATTGCGATTTTGACAATATTCCCCCACCTAAAATTAAAAATAAATTTCATTTTCGTTTTCAGCACCGTCAAAAATATAATCTAAGACCAAAATTAGCCATTCACCACCCATGGTCAGTATCTCGAAAAATAACCGTTATATTGGGGATTTCTAATGTCGATAATAAAAGTTGCATTATTTTTTTTTTCTATAAAATATTTTGATCTAAAATCCAGAAATTTCCAGAAAACTTCTTTGTACTCTCTATTTTAACATAAACGTGATTAAAAGGCTTAATTTTAAATTTTGTCCCTTAACTTTTCCGATTAAACTTTGCAATGCACAAATCCGCACCTTTTCCTTTGAAAAATTCATAACCTTTATCAAAATAAGAATTAAAGCTAAAGAAAATTCCACTAGAAAGTCGGAGGGGCCAATTTGGTCCCTGTTGTGATTTGAAGTTATTGTAGTTTTTTATTTGAGGCAATAACAATTTCATATTTTATGAATTTTAATATTTTGATACAAAGACTTATTTAACACAAAAAAATATTGTTTACTAAATTTATTAAATGTTTTTTCTAACAAATCTACCATAGAAGTCTAAAGGGGCCAAATTGGCCCTGTGAAAGTTATTACCGTTTTCTGGGAAATTCGACGAGCTTTCTTTCAAATTCCTGTCGGATGGATAAAATTATATTTATGTACGTTTATTGTAAATAGTTACCCTTATACTGGTACTGATCATCTACGTAATAAAGATAAAATCGTTGGTGAACACAAGTGAACACAAAGATACAATTGTGGGTGTAGAGGACCAAATGACGCGTCTTTATACTACAAAAGTAACTTTAAGACGATGGCCTAAGTATGTACGTGTTTTATAATACTCTTGACTTGGAAGCAATAAATGCATGGATTATTTATAAAGAAATAACTGGAATTAGACTCAGTCTTTGTAAGTTTATTCTTCGGCTGTGTGAAGAATTATGGGCCCCTTAACTTGCCTCCCGAAATCTGGAACAACGCCTAGCAACACCAGGTCTACCAACAACTATCACTGTTACTATCCAAAAACGAGAAAAATATCAGTTGAAAATATTTTGTAAAGGAAATCATACTTCCAATCATTGACGCGGCTGTAACAAGGCAATGTGAGGCAAATATCAAAAACTGCAAACTGTATGGTGTTCCGAATGTTTTTGATAGGCAGCGAATGTATTAAACAATGAAAATAAAAAATAAAATCAGATTCTATCGTCTAGAGTAGATTCTATTTCTTTAAACTGAGTTTTAATTGATTAAAGGAGGTGGGGCCAAAATGATCCCTTCCGGCTTTCTAGGTAGGTAAGCTAAGCCCGACTTTCTAGTGTTAAAGCAGGTACCTGTTGTCTTCAGAAATGTTAGACAGCTTCCGATAAAAACAAATTGATATTAGTACATTCTTTCACGGTTTTTTCTCTAAATTTTAAAGAACCGCTTGAATTGACATAAAATTTGGCATACATATAGCTTACACGTCAAAGAAAAAAAGTGATATTGTGCCGATGTGTGCTTTTGCCCTGGGGGTGACTTTCACTCCCTCTTGGGGGTGAAAAAATATATGTCCAAAATACGTTCTGAAATGGATAAACTGACTAATTTTTTGTTCTATAGAGCTTTTTCGCCAAGTCAACACTTTTCGAGTTATTTGCGAGTGAATATGTTCATTTTTCAACAAAATAACCAAATTTTTAGACGGTTTTTCGCAAATAACTTAAAAAGTAAGTATTTTGTCGAAAAAAAAACGTTCTTAGCAAAAATATAGCCTATAAAAAGTAAAAAAAATGGTGTACGCGTTAGGTCTCTGGATCTAGTAGAACCAGAGTTATAGCCAATGAAAAATAGATTCATATTCACCAAATTTCAAATAGAATATTTCGACGTAAAATATCCAAGAAATTGAGCAGTTTTGGGGGAAAACCCATTTCACCTTTTTTTAAAGTGTTTAAAAAAAGCTTTATTTCTGTTTTTACAAAAAGTTTCTAGCGTTAAATTTAAGCAAGTTACGCTCAAAATAAAGTTGGTCTCTTTTGTTTTGGCAAAAAAAATCGGGAAGATCACCCCCTAATTAGCAACTTAAATGAAATTAATCGTTACCGCTCCACAAATTATTTTACTTATGTTGTGTTTATATGATCTGTAAGTTTCATCGATTCAAAGTGCTTATTTTTAAAAAAATTTGGTTTCAAAATAAAATTTTTAAAAATTTTAATTTTGAAAAATATGCTTTTTTCAAAATAACTTAAAAATTGTTAGAGATACCAAAAATCTCGAAAAACAAAAAACGTCAGCATTGCTTTTCTGAATATCATGTATTTTTTTGTTTTTCTGTTAGACAAAAATTGATTAAGATTTGGTGTTTCTAAATTTGCATACATTCGTGATCAGTGACTCGTTCAACCACTTTTAACTACATCCCTTTCAATAATAAAGACTTTGAACCGATGAAACTTACAGATCATATAAACAATACATACACGAGTCAAGAAACTTGTGAAGTCGTAACGATTAAGTTCATTTAAGATACTAATTAGGGGGTGATTTTCTCGATTTTTTACCAAAACAAAAAGGGACTAACTTTATTTTGAGCGTAATTTGTTTACTTTTGATGCTAGAAATTTTGTTCATAAAACAAAAATGAAGCTTTTTTTAAAAACTTTTAATAAGTTGTAATGAGTGTTTCCCGAAATGTGCTTTATTTTTTCTTATTTCACGTGAAAGTATTCCATTTGGAATTTGACGAATATGAACCAATTTTTCATTAGCTATAACTCTGCTTCTCCTAGGTATAGAGACGTGATATATACACCATTTTTTTAAATTTGTTACAGGCTATATTTTTCCTACGAATGTTTTTTCGACAAAATACGTACTGTTTGAGTTATTTGCGAAAAACCGTCTAAAAGCGTGGTTATTTTGTTGAAACAATGAACATATTCACTGTCAAATACCTCAAAAACTATTGATGTGGTAAAAAACTTTATAGAACAAAAGTTGCTTAAAATTAGTCAGTTTATCCATTTCGGGACTTATCTTGCACATATATTTTTTCACCCTCTAGCTGGGGTGAAACTCACCCCCAGGGCAAAAGCATACCTCGGCACCATATCACTTTTTTCTTTGACATGTTAGCTATGCCTATGCCAAATTTCATGTCAATCCAAGCGGTTCTTTAAAATTTAGAGGTTTTGCAATATTTTACCGTTAAAGAACGGACTCTATAGCGTTTTATTATTTTGCCTTTTATAGTGACTACAATTAATGTGTCTATTGGTCATCAAGTCATAATTAAAACTTTTTAATACAAAGGAACTCATTATGTTATTCATTGCAACATCCTAATGATTTACTGAAAACCAAATTAGAAGCTTTTATTGCACCTGGTTGAGTAATGTCGGGCCGTTTCCTTTCAAATTTTTTATCTTACAAAATAATAATTTATATCTGATAACGTAAATCCGGTGTAAAAGTAAGGGTTTACTTTTTGTAAAGAGATCAAATTTTAAAAGGTTTTTTAACCATTATATTGATGTCAAGGCTCAACAATTAAAATCATTCAATCTCCTGCCTATCATATTTTAACACAAATCGATCACTGATCTCTAGTGCATGATACAATTATCATTAGTAATTTAATAATCTTGTAAATTATACAAATGGTTCTTATTCACGTAATGATCTCTAATAATAGGCACCATATGGATCCACAAATTTTGATGGATTATTTTTTTCTCGACATGAAAATTTAAAGGTACATTAACATAATCATTCTTGTATTAAATATGCAAAGCTGTGTCCTTTTATGTTAATAGTTCATTATAGTTTGGATCATAGAATAATAAATGAGATGATTACTATTTGAGGTGTTATATTCTGGATTAAAAAATAATTTACAAGAAATAAATTAAAAAAGTATCAAAATAAACTATAAGCACAATTTTGTTTTGAAGTAAATTAACCTTGCATACTGTCAATAGTTCATTATAGTTTTGATCACAGAATAATCAATGAGACGGTTAGTTTAATTTTTATTCATCATCATTCTCTTTGTCTTATCCCTATGCGGGGTCGGCTTCCCTAATTGCATTTCTCCACCCAATTCTGTCTTGGGTCATATCAATATTAATCCTCTTTACCAACATGTCCTGCCTTATCGTCTCCCCCAGGTCTCCTTTGGTCTTCCTCTCCTAGTCCTTCCAGGAATCTACAGTTCATCAATTCTTTGTTTTGGGTGATTAGCGTCTCAACGTTGAACATGACCAAACCATCTTAACCTATGCTCTCTCATTCCGGCATCATTTGGTGCCACACCTAGACTTTCCCTAATATAATTATTTTTAATTTTATCCTTTTTTGCCACTCCACTCATCCATCTAAGCATTCCCATTTCCACCACATGCATTCGTTGTTCTTGTTTCTTTTTCACTGCCCATTATTCAGTTTCATACATCATAGCCGGTTTTATGGCTGTTTTATATAATTTTTCTTCAGCTTTATTGGAATTTTTTATCACACAACACACCACTCGCTTCCTTTCATTTCATCCATCCAGCCCTAATTCTACTGTATGCATCCCCGTCTATTTCTCCATTACTCTGTAATACCGATCCTAGGTACTTAAAACTATTGCCTTTCACAATCATTTCAATCCATTGCCATCCAAAGATACCGTTTTATTTGTAGTAACTCCATCTTTAAAAGCATACAGTAGCGCGTCATCAATATAACTTCGGGAGATAGTAATATCATACCTTTTTTCGTAAGGTCTGCGAAACTTTGGCAACAGTGATAATCTTTGACATTATATAAGATCAATATTTTGACAATTATTCTCATAGGCGCGTTAAATGTAAGTACTTAATAGAAAACAATTTTGTTATTAGTAAATAAATATTTATAACAATACACCAAAATGGGTGAAAATTTTATGTTAACATAGGTATTTG
Source organism: Diabrotica virgifera virgifera (assembly GCF_917563875.1). Classification (NCBI taxonomy): domain Eukaryota; kingdom Metazoa; phylum Arthropoda; class Insecta; order Coleoptera; family Chrysomelidae; genus Diabrotica; species Diabrotica virgifera. The sequence continues at coordinate 108,849,601 of NC_065451.1, read as the reverse complement.
CACGAAATAATAATAATAAATATAATCATTTCGTTGTCAAGCGAAACAAGAGCTGTGTTTTATTTAGTTAATAATTTCCATGTTCGGATAAAAGACCCCGCAGAAACCTTTATGGCTCCAGTACACCTTGGGCCAACTAGTTGGCCAATGAGTTGGGCCAATAAGTTGGACCAAGTAATAACAGTGAATACATGGTGATTACATGTTGGTGGAGTTATCAGTCTGCATTAACCTTTCTTTTTGGATAAACAAAAAACAAACTCTGATTATGGATATGGATGTGGAGACTGTAGCAGCCGCCGCAATTAATTTGTACAACGCGTTCAATGCTTATAGAAAAGTGTACCAAACAAGAGTGATTAAAAAACAATGGCGCAAACGACGGTGCTTTTACACTGACAAAAGTATTAATATTAAAACACAACCTTAAATTTAATACTTATAAACAGTATCAGTATTGTGAGAAGAGAAAACAAATATTTTAAACTCAACGACAACAACGTGTTCATAACCAAACAGCTGTTTGGCAGATCGCGCAAGTCCCAAAAATCCTTTGATTTGTGCACCAAATACCGACAAAATTCGGTTTGTAGACCAACGCTGACCGCCAATCGCAAACTCATGCCAAGTGGTCCTGTACACGTTGGCCCAACTCCTTGGACCAACTGATTGGCCCAACGTGTACTAGCCCCATTATGGGAAATGGCTCTCTGTCAAATGCTCTGAAATTTTGGGTTCTGGTAGTCCTTTATGTGTAGAACAAAAGACTCAATGGGCGCATAGCTCCAAAAAATCATGGTTTTAAGACAGCGTTTCCCAACCGGTGGGTCGCGACCCACTAGTGGGTCGCGGGCGGATTTCAGGTGGGTCGCAGCGTAGCTCTTACAGTAGATGAATATGAATATCGTACATATATTAAAAAAAAAGACTGGAGGCTAAGTTAGACTTCTACCAGCCTAGAGAACAAGCTGGATTTAGATCCGGATATAGCACTAACGACCACTTACTGGTAATAAAAAAACTTGATAGAAAAGTCGTCGGAATAGAACAAACCATTGGCACTGATATTCCTGGGCTACGAGAAAGCATTAGATATCATAAACACAACAGAAAATGCTAAAAGCATTGACAGAATGCCGAATAGACCATCGCTAGACTAACATGATAAAATATATCTACCACAATGCAACGGCTAGCGTAAGACTCTCTGATCAACAAACTAATAAACTAATAAAACCCGTTTGCCTGAAAAGGAAAATCTTTGACCAGTGTGTATAGCCTGTACTCACTTATGGAGCGGAAACATTAACACTCACAAAAAAGGTAGTGAACAAGATTCGCATAACTCAGAGAGCTATGGAACGCCAGACGTTGGGTGTCTCCCTGAGGCACCGAATCCCAAACGAAGAAATACGTCGTAGAACAAAATCAACGGACGCCGTCGAAAGAATCGCGTCGCTCAAGTGGAATTGGGCAGGACACGTCGCCAGATTGTCAGACAACCGATGGACAAAACGTATTGTCGAGTGGAGGCCACGAGAAGAAGCACTACGGAGCAGAGGACGACCACCAACCAGATGGGCTGACGATCTGAAGCGTATTGTCAGCAACTATATGCAAGCCGCACAAAACAGAGAAAGATGGAAAGAGCTGAGGAAGACCTATGTCTAGCAGTGGACGAGTACGGGTTGATGATGATAACATATATATCATCATGGGTTAGGGATGGGTCGCGAATATGAAAAAACATCAGAAGGTGGGTCGCCAGATATAAAAGGTTGGGAACCACTGTTTTAAGATATAAATAAGCTTCTGAAGTTATAGGTCCAGTGAGGACGTTTGAGTTGAAATAAATTCATTTTCCCGAGAATGGGCGACTCTGGAGGTAAATTACAAATCAGGTCGATTTTTATTTTTAAATTTTAATTTTTTTGCATATATATCATACTAGTGACGTCATCCATCTGGGCGTGATGGCTCAATCGATGATTTTTTTAAATAAGAATAGGTGTCGTGTGATAGCTCATTTGAAACGTTATTCAATTCTGTATTCAGTAATATAAACATAACATAATTATTTATACAGGATGCTCAAAAAATTTTTTTGAATTAAATTAAGACAAAAAGAAGAATGTATATAATTTATTTAATTCGAAATATATTTTACTGTTGTCCGAAAACAGGAAAAAATGTTTATTTGATAAATAAATATTGTTTTTCGATTAAATTAGTGAAACTAGTGCGGAAAGTGATCCTTTCACGCACGAGACTGCCGTTGACCCGAACGACGCGATAGCGGAGTTCGGGCAAGCAGTCGAGTGCGGGGAAGACACTTTTCGCATGAGTTAGGAACAATATTTTTTCTAAGGCCGTACGTTTGGAAAAAAGCCACAAAAATAGAGTTATATCAATTTTTATTTAGAAGTGAAAATACATAAATTAATTCTTTGACAAGGTTGTCAAAACCAAACTTTCAATATAATGGGCTACCACGACGACGATATTGGTTTCCATGACGACGATTCAAAACCATTGTAATAGTCTACTGATCTGACTTTTAAATATTATGTCAAAATAATTTTATTTCATCGAATTATCGAGCTAATTTTATTAAAACATGAACACAATAAGATAAATTTGAAATAAATTAGTAAATAATATGTAAATGTTAGTTTATTGCATGTATTATAATATATTATAATGCCATGTTACAAGGTATTTTACTTTCCTGCACGCCGTGCGGGAAAATTTACTTTCACGCACGCCATGCGGGAAAGTGCAACTTTCGGAAACGAAATGCGTGCGTGAAAGTGGCTCTTTTAGCACGGCCGTAGAAAAAACATTTTTTTCTGGTTTCGGACAACAGTAAAATGCATTGCGAATTAAATAAATTATATACATTCTTCTTTTTGTCTCAATTAATTTAATCAAAAAAAATTTTGGGCACCCTGTATAAATAATATTGTTAATGTTTATATTATTGAATAGAGAATTTAATAACCTTTCAAATGAGCTATTACACGACCCCTATTCTTATTTAAAAAAATGATCGATTGCGTCATCACGCCCAGATGGATGACGTCACTAGTATGATATATATGCCAAAAAATTATAATTTAAAAATAAAAATCGATCTGATTTGTAATTTGCCTCCAGAGTAGCCCATTCTTGAAGAAATGAATTTATTCCAACTTAAACGTCCTCACTGTCCCTATAACTTCAGAGGCTTATTTAAAACCATTTTTATTTTTGGAATATTTGGAATTTTTGGAGCTACGCGCCCATTGAGTCTTTTGTTCTACACGTCAAAGACTACCAGAACCCAAAGTTTCAGATCATTTGACAGAGAGCCATTTCCCATAAGGCTTCTGCGGGGTCCTTTGTCACGGTTTTTAATGGACTTTTTCTTGGAAGGATTCATTTTATTTTTCGTTTGATTAACTTTTCCCATTTGGTTAAACTATTGATAATATTTTTAGAATTAAAAATCCTCCTAAAACTTTATATAGTAGAATTTGAAATATTTTTACGTAAAATATACTTACCTACCTACATATAACTAAAACTCACAATTAAAAAAAATCTATTTTTTCAAATAGGCCAACAACTTAGTTCTATTGCACAAAAATACAATAAATTAACTATAAATAAACACTACGTTCCCATGAAACAACAATATCAAATTCTTAAAATAATACACTACTGCACTGAACAGATATCGATAACGACAACAGAACAGATAAGAGAAAATCTGACGCATCGCAGGTTTGTCAAAATGACAGTGACAATTTCTCTATGTTGCCTAATTAGTTATTAGTTATAATATGTTCGTTTGATCCTTGGTTGACAAAATATTCAACCAAGGATCAGAACTGCTACCGGAAATCACAATAGACGAAATAAAACTAGCCCTAAGAAAGGCTAAGAATAAAAAATCTCCAGGCAAGGATTGTGTAGTTACTAATGCAATCAAAATTGGAGGCACTTGTCTTCTTAAGAAAATAAAAAACCTTTTTAACATGTGCCTTTTAGATAATAATATACCCGACAAATGGCACAATGCTGAAGTAATTCTATTGTACAAAAAAGGAGATCCCCATGAATTAGAAAATTATAGACCTATATTAGTCACTTATACAAACTCCTTACAAGAATAGTAACGAATCGTCTTGAGAAGAAACTTGATTTCTACCAGCCAATGGAGCAAGCGGGATTTCGTACCGGATTTGGAACAAATGATCACCTACAGAGCATTAAAACGGTAATAAAAAAGACTATCGAATATAATCGACCACTCGTTTTAGCTTTTGTAGATTTCGGTAAAGCCTTTGACATGGTAGAATTTGACAAAATTCTGGAAGCACTACAAGCATGCCGCATTGACTAACGATACACAAGGTTAATTTACAATACATACAAGAACGCAACTATGTTGATGAAACTACATAAAAACACGGACCATATCCCAATCGTCAGAGGAGTCCGACAGGGCGATACCTTATCGCCTAAACTGTTTACCGCAGTACCAGAATATGCTTGTAAAAAACTTAACTGGGAAGAGCGAGGTCTAAATATTGACGGTAGAAGATTAACAAATTTGAAATTCGCAGACGACATAGTTTTATTCTCTAACAACCTTAAGGAGATATGTACAATGCTACATGAACTTCAGTTAGTGTGTGCCAGTGTAGGACTTAAAATAAACATCTCCAAATCAAAATTCATAAAAACCTAGTACCTAGCGGAAATATCAATATTGGAGACAACGAAGTAGAGCTAGTGGAAAAATACATATATCTTGGACACGAAATAAAGATCACAAGAGACAACCAAACATGCGAACTACGAAGAAGAATAAACCTAGCATTGGCAGCCTATGGAAAACTCAAATATATCTTTAAAAGCGATATACTACTTTCTTTAAAACGTAAAACATCTGACCAACGTGTGTTGCCTGTGATGACTTATGGTGCCGAAACTTTAACATTGACAGCTACAACTTCTAATATGCTGCAAATAGCCCAGAGGAAAATGGAAAGGTCAATGCTGAGTATATCGCTTCGTGACCGGGTTAGAAATGAAGATTTAAGACGAAGAACCAGGAGTTACCGATGTAATTTCGCGAATTGCCACCCTGAAATGGAACTGGGCCGGACACGTCGCCCGAATCAGTGGTGGGAGATGGAAGAAAAGATTACTTGAGTGGAGGCCGAGATTAGACAAAAGAAGTAGAGGAAGACCACCTACTCGTTGGACTGACGATCTCAAGAAAATGTCTAGAAATTGGATGCAAACTGATCAAAATAGAGCACAATGGACAAAAATGATGTAGGCCTATGTCCAGCAGTGGACGCAAAGGGCTGGAGGATAATGATGAGGATGATAATATGTTCGATTTCTTGTTAGAAAGGAAAAATTTGAGTAGTTCCAAAATGACACAGAATCTAGGCATGGGATAAAAAAGTTTATTTGAAGAAGGTGTATTTTTTTGTTATTCTTAATGGCGGTGTGGGCTCGTTTTTTAAATATTGTATTTAATTACAGAGTAATTTCCACATACTAATATTATATTTCTCAAATTGGGCTCTGTACCGCCATTCTTTATTATATTACGAATACGTGTGTCTAATATCTCGATAAAATATTCAAAATTACAGCCGCGATCTTGGACCGCGTTTGTTGCTACCGGTTGCCTGTTAAATGAACATTCCAAATACTCTGTTTTTATCCTACTAAGTATCCTACACTGTTCCAGTTTTTGTTCTAAGTCTCTTTCACTATTTCCTATTAACACTACATCATCAGCATACATTATGCAGCATGGAATGCTATCCTGTAGTTTCACTGTTATCTGGTCCAAAACTAATGAGAATAAAAATACGGACTAAGCACCGAGCCTTGGTGCAATCCTACTTTCACGTGAAATTTATCAGTGTCTGGTTAGTTTAATTTTTATTAGAGATGTTATATTCTATACAGGGTGTTTAATTAATAATTGTCAATATAGTAATTGGAGAAACCTTAGCACAAAATACGAAGATTTAACCTAAAACACTTAAATAAAATGTGGTTCCTTACTAAGTTACAGGGTGTTTTATCTAAAAATTTAAAAATTATTTTTGCTCAGCATTTTAAAACTGTTCAAAGTATCCTTTTCATACTTGGCAGGAAGTATAGGTACTGTACAAACTACTAACTTATGTTAAACAAACGTTTCTGGCTCTTACCATAGGCGTACAACGGGGGAAAGTGAATGGTTGACCCTTTACAAATTCTACGCCACTGGCGAAATTGCTATTTTGGTTCAATTTTTGGATTCTCCAATACTTTCTATGATAATAATATACTCTTCATTCGTAACGATAAAGTCATTGGTTTTCGAGATCTTTGAAGTTTAAAATTAAACGACACGGTTATTTTGATCAGTGTATTGTGTCGCTTCAATTTTGATTTCAAATATCTAGAAAACGAATCATTTTATCGTTACTAATGAGAGTACATTATTTACATAAAAAGTATTGCAACATAAAAAATACACTAAAATAGCAATTTAGTCAGTGGCGTAGAATTTGGGAAGGCCTGTCCCCTGTCGTACGCCTCTGGTAGTAGCTAGAAACGTTTATTTATCTTAATTTAGTATGGTGTACATACAGTACCTACACTTTCTGCCAAGTATGATAAGGATACGCTAAATAGTTTTAAGTAATGGGTACAAATAATTTTTAAATTTAAATCATATGAATCATATAATAAATTAATCAAAATAACTGTTCATATTTAACTTCAAATATCTCGAAAACTAATGACTTTATCGTTATCAATGAAGAGTATATTATTTACGTAGAAAGTATTGGGGAATCTAAAAATGGCACTTAAATAGTAATTCCTTCAGTGGCATAGAATTTGAGAAGGGTCAACCATTCACCATCCCCTGTCGTACGCTTCTGATAGTAGCTATAAACGTTTGTTCATCATAATTTAGTAGGGTGTCTAGTAGTCGCACTTTCTGCCAAGTATGAAAAGGATACGTCGAATAGTTTTAAAATGCTGAGCAAAAATAGTTTTTAAATTTTTAGATAAAACACCCTGTAACTCAGTAAGGGACCACATTTTATTTAAGTGTTTTAGGTTTAATCTTCGTATTGTGTGCTAAGGTTTCTCCAGTTAATATATGGACAATTATTAATGAGACATCCTGTATAATATAATATACGATTATAAGGTTAGTTTAATTTTTATTTGAGGTGTTATCTCTTATTATAAACTAGTGATTTTATAGGTCTGGATCCCGCGTATGAAAAAAAAGTTGATTAATAGCAAGCTGAAAATTTGTTAATAGCTTAAGGGTGTCTAGTCGGATAAACTTTGATATATGGAAACACTGGAACAGGGGCAGTTTTAATTGTGGAACAGGTTAAAAATTTGGAACGGTCAGACCATGAAAACGGCGCATTTATTTTGTCCGACAGAATAGACTTAAACTCTCCGAACAGAGATTAAAATCTTATGCAAAAATCAGACTGCTATTTATCACCTGTCATAATTCCTGTCATTTGACATATTCTACATATTCCACTCATTAAAACGCCCATTTGGTGATAAATAGCAGTCTGATTTTTGCATGAGAGTTTAATCTCTGTTCGGAGAGTTTAAGTCTGTTCTGTCGGACAAAATACATGTGCCGTTTTCGTGGTCTGACCGTTCCAAATTTTTAACCTGTTCCACAATTAAAACTTCCCCTGTTACAGTGTTCCCATATTATATCCAAGTTTGTCCGACTAAACACTCTTAAGCTATTAACAAATTTTCAGCTTGTTATTAATCAATTTTTTTATAAGCGGGATCCAGACCTATTACCCGTCACCATGCGACGGTGGATATAATAAATTGCCCCCTCCAGTCACTGCACTATTTTTTTTACTTCCTCCTATTATGTATATCTTATCTCCCTCCAATTTTTTCTGACTTCCTCTATTTTTTTCTGACCCTTCCTATTTTTTTCTGACTCCTTCCTATTTTTCTGGTACCCTTAAATTTCTACTGGTACCCTCTGGTTTTTGCTGACTCGCTCTAATTTATTAATATTATCATATACAGATATAGATTTCACAAACGAAACACAATAAATAACTGCACGTGGCACTTGCGACAGAAGATAATATATACATACTAAGAACGGTACAAGAAAAAGCTTATGAATACGACATAGAAATATATAATATGAAATATAGACTTTGAACAAGCTTTTGACAATGTGAAAAGAGAAAAAATGCTGTAAGACCTTCGTAATCTAGGTAGGTATAACTAAGAAATATATCAGCCTCGTAAAAATGACATTGCACAGGGTTCAAAAGCCGCAGTCAAAGTAGATGAAGAATTATTGACCCCCCCCCCCCCCGGTTTGACATCAATATGGAAGTGAGACAGGGAGACGTTCTATCAACCATGCTATTCAACCTAGTTCTTGAGTCAGTCATTAGAAAAACCAATGTAACCGGTCATATAGACACGAAGAAAGTACAAAGTACTGCATAATATGCAGAGGATTTACCTAACATTAGTAGGAACAAGCCACGATTAATGAAGGTGGTCAAAGAACTTGATCCTGATGCACTAAAAAGGGGGCTTAAAATAAACGAAGCAAAAATGAAGTATAAAGGAAGAAACGCATTAGACAGGCGCAGACGCGAACAAAACAGTACACGACTTGAGATTCTCATTAAAGATTGAATCAAGTCCTTATCCCATCCGCGACTTCCAAATGCGTTCATGAAGATTAAAAACAACGTAAAGAATCTGAGCTAGACTAGTCCGTGACGAGTCGAGTCGCGTCCATGACTCTCTAATGCGTTTCTGCCTTTGTCTATTCCACGAACATACGACTGTTTTGGATTATCGCGACAACGAATATTTTAGTGTAAAACCTAAAAAATACGAAAGTACATTGCTCTGAGCACTATTCCAATAAACAATAATTTGCAATTTACTTTCGTTCTTCATATTTTGCACAGTAAAATATTCGTTGTCGCGATAATCCAAAACAGTCTTATGTTCGTCTAATGGGAATACATTACTGTCAAAATAACACCTTACAATAGGTTTATTCCAACACGACCAAGAACCGTCAGAATACCGTTTCGGTACTAGATAATCAACATTTCATGGGTTCCATGGGAACGAAATAATACGTTCCATGGTACTGCGCAGGACGGTGATCGTCGTGACGGTTTCTGGACCGTCCAAAAGTTCATGTTGGAACAAACCTAATGAAAATTATATCACAATAATAGACAACTATACTATTGAACGTGTGGATGCCTTCACATATCTGGACACAGAAATTAATCAGAAGATTCCCTTCTTCTTCTTCTTCTTCTTCTTATATTAGGCATCTTGGCCTATTCTTAATCGATTTTGAGCTTATATTCGTAGCTGTAATGTTGAGTGCCAGCTTTCTCGCCACCTTTAAATGGCCTTCCTATTGGTCTCTTGCCTGTTGGCTTCGAATCTCTGGCTATTCTCTCGCTAACCATTCTCGTCACATGCTGATTCCACTCTCGTCTTTTCTGTCCTCCCCACCGTTCTATGTTTGTATGTTACAGAGATCTCTTATTCTGTCGTTCGGTATTCTGTCTCTCAGTGTTTTCCCAGTTATTTTCTGATGTTCTCAGTATCCTCTTGGTTTCTGTTGTGCCACATCTTGTTTCTATCGCGTACGTCATGATCGGTCTTACACATGATTTATATATGCGTACTTTCCCTTCCAGCCTCATATTTTTATTTCTCCAGATAACATCTCTCAGACACCCTGACACGTAATTGGCTTTATTTGCTTGCTTTCGGACGCTCTCTTTAAATTCTCCATTACTACACATTTCGACTCCCAGATATTCAAATCTCGAGACTTGTTCAATTAGTTTGTTGTTAGTTACTAATTTGCGTCTTATGGTTTCACGTGACACTACCAGGGATTTTGTCTTAGCTGTTGATATTTTCATGCTGTAGTTCTTCGCCACTGTATTGAAAGTTTGTGCCATTTGCTGTAGGTTATCCTCGTTATCGGAGATTAAGATTGCGTCGTCAGCATAACAAAGGATTTTTATTTGTTTTTCTGTCATCTTTTATCCTTTTCCAGTACTGTTAATGTTTTCTATGATTTTGTCCATTACTAAATTAAAAAGGAATGGGCTTAAACTATCCTCTTGTCTGATTCTCGAGTTGATTTCTACTTCCGATGTTAGTTCATTCGCAACTTTTATTCTGGTTTTGTTCTTCCTACTGATGTCTTTAATTATCCTTATCATTTTGTTGTGCTGATTTTTCTCCTTTAGAAATCTTATCACATCTTCTAATCTTACGCAATCGAAGGTTTTAGTCAGATCTATAAAGCACATAAATGCAGGTTTATTATATTCCAGTGCTTTCTCAGCAATTTGTTTGACTATGAATATGGCGTCTATTGTGGACCTATTTTTCTGAAAACTTTGTTGCTCCTCACTAATTGTGTTGTGTATTCTTCATTTATTTTATTGGCAGGTATTTTTGTTAAAAGTTTAAGAGTTGTGCTCAGCAGTGGCGGCTCGTGGCCTTAGAGACAGGGTCGGAAAGGTTTTGTTGTCTCCTCATATAGGTATACCAACAAACTAAAAGGCTTAAATCATCATAGGAGATTTTGTTGTTTTTTGTTTTTTTTTAAACGCTTTTATTTAGTTCAATAGATTGCGTCAAATCTTTGGATGTTAATTTGACTACCTTTTCTTCCATGCAAATGAATGAAAATTTGCAGACATATGCATTCGCGGTGACAATACACGAATAGACAACAAAAAATTTTTGTTTATGTTTATTAATTGTTTAAATAAAAAAAAACGATTTTAATGGAAAAAGGCCTAAATTCTCTTGTTTTTTACAATGTAGAAACATGAAACTTTTACGGATGGTAGATAATGATATAACCTATACATAATTTCACTTTTTACGTTAATTGTTTACGTTATGCGTCATAAATAAACAATAAAGTTTTAAATTTTGAACACTCATATATTTGTTTATACAGTACGATGCAAGTGAAAGGAATAAATTCGTTATTTCGTAAAAAGGCGACTTGAACCCTGGAATGCTACCTGGGGTACACTTGTACCCCAACCTTGTTTGTAAGTTACACCAATTTGCAGTAGTGGGTGTAGAAAATATGAAAATAAACTTGTGAATAATAATATAATAAAATATTTTTGTATAAAAAATAAATTCTTAGCATGTTATCTTAAGATTGTTTTTGTCATAAGTTCTTAAAACATACATATACAAATATTTTAGGTCGATTTTAATACATATATAAATATTTTAGGTCGATTTTATTTGGGGTACCACTGTACCTCGATGTAACAGATTGAGTTTAGAAAATAAGTGTAGCAATCCAGGGTTAAGGAAAAATCCCGAAAGAGGTCGATTTTATTTTTAAATTACGATATTTTGGCATATATGTCATACTAGTGACGTCATCCTTCTGGGCGCGATGACGTAATCGATGATTTTTTTAAATGAGAATAGGGGACATGCGATAGCTCATTTGAAAGGTCATCCAATTCTTTACTCAGTAATATAAAAATTTATATAATTATTTGTACAGGGTGTCCAAAAACAATTTTTTAAACGCTTTTATTTAGTTCAATAGATTGCGTCAAATCTTTGGATGTTAATTTGACTACCTTTTCTTCCATGCAAATGAATGAAAATTTGCAGACATATGCATTCGCGGGAACAATACACGAATAGACAACAAAAATGTTTGTTTATGTTTATTAATTGTTTAAATAAAAAAACGATTTTAATGGAAAAAGGCCTAAATTCACTTGTTTTTTACAATGTAGAAACTTGAAACTTTTACGGATTGTAGCTAATGATATAACCTATACATAATTTCACTTTTTACGTTAATTGTTTACGTTATGCGTCATAAATAACTAATAAAGTTTTAAATTTTGAACACTCATATATTTGTTTATACTTACAGTACGATGCAAATGAAAGGAATAAATTCGTTATTTCGTAAAAAGGCGACTCTAAGGAAAAATCCCGAAAGAGGTCGATTTTTATTTTTAAATTACGATATTTTACATATATGTCATACTAGTGACGTCATCCACCTGGGCGCGATGACGTAATCGATGATTTTTTTAAATGAGAATAGGGGACATGCGATAGCTCATTTGAAGGTAATTCAATTATTTATTTAGTAATATAAAAATCTATATAATTATTTGTACAGGGTGTCCAAAAATAATTTTTTTATTAAATTATTTGACAAAAAAGAAGAATGTATTTAATTTATTATTAAACACTTTTCTTTAGTTCAATCGTTTGTGTCAAATGTTTAGACGTTAATTTGACTGTCTTTTCTTCAATGAAAATGAATGAAAATTTGCAGACATGCATTCGCAGGAACAATACACGAATAGTCAATCAAAATTTTTTTATGTTTATTAATTGTTTAAATAAAAAAACACTATTTTAATGGAAAATGCTTAAATTCCTTTGTTTTTTACAATGAAGAAACTTGAAAGTTTTAGAGATTGTAGCTAGTTATATGAACTATACATAATTTCACTTTTTACGTTAATTGTTTACATTATGCTTCATAACTAAACAATAGAGATTAATTTTTTTTGCCGATTCCGACTAATTTTCATGTTTGTTAATCATGTTATGTTTTATACATATATTTTAATAAACATGATGATATATTTTAATGTTTGAAAAGTGTAAGACTAAAAAGGAAAAAATTAAAAAATATAAAAAAAAAATTTTAGGAAACGCTTTTCTTTAGTTACGAGTAACTAAAGTTAAAAATATGATAAAAAAATCAACTAAAAAGCAAAAAATAAAAAAAAAAAATCAAACGCATTCGTTAAAGAAAAGCGTGGGGCGAAAACCGTATATTCGATGAAGATGCGCCCCACGCTTTTCTTTACCAAATGTGTTTGAATTTTTTTTTTATTTTTTTGCTCTTTAGTTGATTTTTTTATCATATTTTTAACTTTAGTTACTCGTAACTAAAGAAAAGCGTTTCCTAAAAATTTTTTTTTATATTTTTTTATTTATTTGATGTACTTGACATTCTCCCTTATTTCATGGTGTTTCAACAATACGTGTTGATTCTATTGAGCCAAAATAAATCCCGTTTATTTGAGGCAGAAATTGGTGGTAATAAGAAAATTGATTAACGGTTTGTTGTAATGAATTGCAGTACTTACTACATAGAATTATACATACACATATTTTGCAACTTATCCCACAAAGAGGTCAAAAATTTGCAAATCTTCAAAATTCGAAAAACGAGTATCTATTTGCATATAATAGTAGGTATCCAAAATTTCAAGATATACCTACTCGTTTTTCGAGATATGTAGGTATCATGTCGTTGTCTTTTTTGGGATGGTTTGGAAATATCAAGCGAATCCAAAACGTAACTGCGTATATATTGGAAACTACTATCATTACGAAAATCTCTGAGTTTTTGCACCAGATTTCTTATTCTATTTTTGGAATAAATAATGTAAGTTGACTGATTTTGAACAGCAATGCATATCTTGTGCAAATTCTGACTTAAAAATATTTAAAAGAATATTAAAAGAGTAATTATTTAATAAAGTTCTCAAACCGATTGCTTCACGGATCGAGGTATCGCCACTTTCAAAATCGTCGCCTTCGATAATAAAATCAAAAACTTTCGAAAGCTGTTCACGACAATCTGCTACAGATACTAAAACTACCAGAGATAATCTGATAAAACTAACCTAGATTTAAAATGTCATCGCGTCTGACAAACTGTTTGCTTTTTTGAAACAAATTTGTTCTAAAGCCGTAGTCCGTTCAGGTGAGCTAAACTGGCAAGATAAGACGATATTCTTTATTTTTTTACACGTATCATGCAAAACTAAATTCATTATATGCGCATAATAGTGAGTAAATAAAGCTTGTGAAGCAATAGTTTTAACCTTTGCCTGGAGACCATTCAATTCACCACACATCACAGTTTGTCCTACCAATTTATTTTGATATCAAAAAATTTTAAGCGGTTCTCTAAAACACCAAAAATATATTCTGCCTTATTGCTTTTACTCACGTCTCTGAAACCTAAAATCCTCTCATAAATATTACCACGTAACGCGTATCGAACAACAATAATTATTGATAATTGTGAATGACATGATAATCAGAAGTTTCATCTACAAAAGCAAATAGTTTTCTAAATCTCAGATTCAATAACGTTATTCAAAATGTAACTATTTGATTATATGTATTAGTTTATTCTGTATTACGAATACACTTCGAATTAGAAAGTAAATATTTCTAAAACAATTTTATTAATTCTCTATAATTACTTTGATTTTTAACAAATGCTTCGATCCATCGTGTCCAATAAATGATAATTCTTGACAACTTAAAAAAATTACAATATCAATTAAACGACGTAAAATGGCATAATTATTTTTGACAATTTCTGCCGATGTTTCCAAATGAAACACCGACCGGCAGATTGAAATGTGCCGTACCTGGCGCTTTAATGCCTCTACGGAGAGAATGTATGTTCGCTTGCTCATCGACTTGTTATTTCGTTGAGTTTTACGTATAAATCGTCAAGCTACGGATGGGTTGGGGTTAGCCGAACAGTCAGATGAATGGCTCGGATCATTCATTTTTTGAGAAGTCTGTTATGCGCAGGGATCACTTAACGCTCAGATTGATCAAATCCTTTTAAAAACCATGAATAAAATTTAGCCTGTATTATCTGACAGATTTTTTTACTTCACAGGTACAAATATTAAAAAAATCTATATCTATATAAATGTGTGGGTCGGCACTGCCGACCCTGCCGACCCTGACCGGCCGCCACTGGTGCTCAGCAAGGTGACGGTACGGTAGTCGGTAGGGTCTTTGCTGTTTCCTCTCTTGTGTATTGGTATTGTAATACTCGTCCTCCATTGGTCTGATGCATGCTGGCTACATATTATTTCTTGAAAAAGAATCTCTATGTTTTTGATTAAGATTCCCTCTCCGTATTTTAGGAGTTTATTTGGTATTCCATCGGGTCCTGGGGCTTTTCTGTTTTTTAAGTTACATATCGTCGTTCTAAGATGCAAATTGCCTAAGTCCATTTTTGATCAAAACCACGGTATTAGTGCCATCTGGTGAGAAACGTACATATCTATGACTTGACAGCGGTCTAAATCCATAATCTAACATATACGCGCCATAAATCTATTAAACGAAATTTGCCGAAGTCCGCTGTCGTTAAAAATAAATACGCATTTTGCCTAAGTACCACATTTGTAGTGAAACCGTAATGGTACTTTGTAAACAAAACGTGGTCCTATTTTAATGCTTTTTTAAATTGAAAAGGTATGTAAAAAACATTTTTGAACTATTGAAATCAGCATTTTACCAAAACTTTAATAGTTGTAGTATGTTTTATAGTATAAAGTTTTTATGAGTTTTTGTAATTTTACGAAGTTTTGATATCGGCATGAAGTTAGGCAAATTTCTACATCAAGTAATATAGTGACAAATGCACGTAGGCAAATTTCTAATATACTTTTACAATGCTTTAACTTGGCGTTTTGCTTTTTATGTGGGATTGTATTTCTTTTGTATAAATTTGTGAGTGCTTTTTTTACCACTATTTCATTATTTTTGCCACTTGAAAGTAAACTTTGCATTCAACTCTATATATTTTGGTGTGAAAAATACATTATAGTCATAAAATATACCTTTTTAACAGGCTATGCTTTTTTGTCTTTTGGATATCAATTTTAGATTTCTTTGCAGGATGGATCCACAGTCCAGCGTATCAAAAATTTTGTCCCTTGCTGGAGTTTGCACTGAGTACGGAGCTGCAGTTAACGATAATGATTTGCTTAAAATGGCTGATGAAGTCGTCAAAAACCTACAAAACAGTTGCGAAAATTTGCAGGACTCAACAATGGATTTGCCTGAGCAACTTAACTCTGGAGATGAATCTTGTAGTCCAATAAGCCGATTTAATACCTCTTTACCAGAGGTATTAAATTTTGAGGGTGGTGACAATTTTGAGGGGCAAATACCGAATGATGATGACGACCCCACTGACCCGACCTATGATATTCTACAGGAAGAAGAACCAAATTCTTCCGACAGTGAGGGAGATACTGAAGAAAGTAGTATCCTTGTGCCTAGAACTGATGAAGGTGAAATTCAAGGAATTGAAGTAATAATTGAAATCAGAAGCAGAAGAAAGAGACGTCAAGTAAATCAAAATAAATGGAAAAATAATTCTGAGAAGCTTAAAAGGCAACCAGGACAAGAGTATCTAGGATAGATGATGACAGAAGTAAACTTTTTGATCATTTCTGGAAGCTGTCGTGGTCCGGGAAGCAAATCTATGTTACTACATTGGTTAATAAATGCCCAACTAAAAGAACTAGAAACCGAAAGCAAGAAGACCAATCAAAACGAGCATATTCATACTCATACTCCCAAGTAGCAATTTTTCGACGCATTGGTTGTCAGTACAAACAAATGCACTGTATACAACGTTGCCTGAGAGCATTTTCAGTTGTTTCGGCCAACGTCCCCTACCCCGACTGACATTACGATGTTACAACCTTTAGTTATACGGGCAACTAATTTATTACCATTGTGTCACAATGATTGTGACAACTACATAATATCACAGTTCAGTGTAGTTCAGTTTTTTCAACAATCACAACGAGTTAAAAATGTTATAATGCTAAACTAATTTACTCCCTGGCCGACTCTGTAGTTGTAGTTGAGTCACGTCACGACCCTTGTGTTGTTCTAGAGGTGTGACACGTTTGCGGCAACTAGGAGAAAAAGAATTTACTTTATAACCTTATTTTTTTCTTATTATTATATATTTTATTTTGATGGAAATTTTCGATTTATTTAACAACCTGTTTATTTGTTTTTTTAATAGCTGGTTTCCATTCCATTGTTTTATCAGTAGATTTGAGATTTGATAACCTAATCTTTGTATCAGCTTTCGTAGACAGGGTTGCCAGGTCAGTTTTTACTCTTTCAGTAGTTTTGTTTTCACAAAATCAGTAGATTCTTTTTAGGCCATGTAAATATACAGTAATACAGTGATATGCACATCCGTCCTAAATGTCCCAAGAGGAATTCCACAAAATTGGAAACCTAATTATTCCAAACCACCAACTGGTAATTACCATTTTTTAGCTAAAATCTACTAAATCAAAAACTAAAATATACTTATAAGAGTAGTTTCATACTTCTTATTCGTGTAAGAGATAGCCGTATGAATTTATCTAAAAAAGAGTTTATTTACAATATGTACAATAAAGATTATAAACATTAATATAACAATACTAAAATAACTTAAAAATACATACCTAAAAAAGAGAATCAAGAACATGCTATTTCTTACTCTGAGTTTTTGACAACTGTCAAATAATTATTTACAAATGTCATTCAAACTAAAATTACACAGTCATGCCACCTAAAACTATAAATAACTTAAAATAACTAAATGTGGTTTTATTGAAAATAAACATAGTTTTATTTTTACATCCCCCCACCAACAGGTATGACAAACCATGAAAGTCTATGGTTGGTCACAAGGCAACAATTTTGAGATGTGAAAATAGTTCATATCGTTCCTTTTGTATCCGATATCTATTTCATATAAAGTATTTGAAATTTGTTTTTTTATTTGAAATGGACCTAGTCTTACTTCATCAAGTTTTTTTCTATTTAGTTTGGATTTATTCTCTACATATGCCCAATCTCCTTCTTTAAATTCATGGAATTTTCTATTTTTGTCATACAGCTTTTTATTATATTCATGATGTCGTACTGAATTTTTATAAGCTATTTGCTTATCTTTTGATACATTTCTTGTTTCACAAAGTTCCTCGGGAACAATCGGATCCGCTTTTCCAAAAAGCAAATATTCTGGGCTGTATCCGGTTACGGAATGATCTGTTCTATTATATTCATCTATACATTCTTCAGCTATTTTTGTCCATGCTCTACTTCTAGTTTCATTTAGTTTACATCTTATCCTATTAACTAATGTTTGATTAAGTCTTTCATTTAAACCATTCGAAAATGGGCAGTCCACTGCTGTAAAAACCAGTTGAATATTTAACTGTTTCATATTATTTCTAAATATTTTGGAATTAATTCCCGGATACTGATCTGTTAATAATGTTTTTATGGGGTGTTTATCTTGAATTTTAGAGATTAGTTTAATAAAATCAACTGTCATCTGATTTTTGGAAGTAACTGCAAATGCATATCTGGTAAAATGATCTACAAGTAAGTGGAGGTATTTTTTTGTTGAACGATTGCCAGCAAATCCTCCTATTGTATCTAGGGACATTATCTCGAAGGGTTCTTTTGCCGGACCTAATTGTGACAAGAGACCATATTTTGGACCTACTATTGTTTTATTTTTACAGCAGATCTCGCATTTCTGGCAGATATCTTTTGCCAGTAAATCCAAATTATTAATGTAGTAAAAATGCCTAATTTTGTTAATTACTTTACCAGCACAAATATGACCATAAAATTTGTGAATTTTTGTTATTAACTTCACTCCAAAATCTTTGGATAAAATTATTTTTTTCTGGTTCTTCCTTAATTTATAGAATACATCTTGGTTAAAAATTGTTCCTATCATTTTATCTATAGCTTGTCGATTATTATTCTGGTCTTGTTTTATCTCAGTTAATGTCACTAGGTTCACTGTTTTTATAAATGTTTCTGCATTTTCTATATTTTCCAAAACTGGGTTTCTATAAAGGCAGTCTGCTTCTACATTTTCTTTTCCAGGTTCATATTTAATGTTGAAATCAAATTGTGAAAGAAAATGAGTCATATCTCCTAATTCTTCATCTGGCCTTGTACGAAGTTCTCTCCCCTCAAGGGGCTTATGATCAGTAATAACGACAAATTTCTTTCCCATTGCCAAAATTTTAATGCTTCTCTAATTGCCAGGCATTCTAAAAAAATTGCTTTTTTGTTTTTCTGATATTTGTTCAATTTTTTTGAAAAGTAAGCCACAGGTTTCATTTCTCCATCTTCTTGTTTTTGTTTGAGAACTGCACCAACTCCTAAAATACTAGCATCGGTATATATAATTGTAGGAGCATTTGGGTCAAAAATAGCGAGAATAGGTTCAGAGCACAGGATACTCTTTACCATATCAAAGGCTGTTTGGCAGCTTAAAGACCAGTGAAATTTAATATCTTTTCTAAGTAAATTATGTAATGGCTCTAATAACCTAGCTGAGTCTTTTATATATTTGTGGTAAAAATTTACTTTTCCCAAAAACTGTCGTATTTTTTTTCTGGTATCTGGTGCTGGAAAATTTCTGATCGATATTAAATTATCATGTAAAGGACGAACTGAATTGTTTCCCACAATGTGCCCCAAATATTTTACCTCTTCTCTTGCAAAATTACATTTTAGAAGTTTGAGCCTAAATCCCTCTTCAAGAATAGCTTCCATGAGTCTTTCGATGTGCTCTAAGTGTTCTTCAAATGATACTGAAAATATTAAAATATCATCTATGTAATTTATACAAAATGGATTTAAATTATGTTTTCTGATAATATTACTTAAAATCCTTTGAAATATTGCTGGTGATGTTTTAAGCCCAAAAGGTAAGCATTTCCATTGCCAATGACCATCTTGTGTAACAAAAGCTGTCTTATATTTATCTTAGTTCCGAACTGGAATACACCAAAAAGCAGAATTTATATCTAAAGTAGTAAAGAATTTAGCATTCCTTATTTTGGTCAAAATCTCGTCAATAAATGGAAAAGGTTGTGGTTCGGGAACAATTAATTTGTTTAATTCACGAAAATCTATGCATAATCTTGTTTTAGATCCTTCATCTTTTTTAAGAGCCAATTTAACAGGTGCTGCAAAGGGCGAAGATGATTCTTCTATTAAATTTGCTTTTAATAATTGTCCAATTTGAAATTCTATCTCTTTTTGGTCCTCTATTGAGCATCTATATGGCTTCTTTGCGACAAATTTATGTTCTAAAAGTTTAAATTGAGCTTCATTATTTTGAACTTGCCCAATATCAAATTCATGTTTTGCAAAAATATTGTCATATTTATTTAGTAATATTTCTATTTTACTTTTCTGCTCTGGCTGTAAATGTTCTAATTTTGCTTCAAAAAGCTCTGTGGGAATTTCTTCATTAAAGTTTATTGAATATTCTGTCAAATTAACATTGTGATTAAACTTTTCAATCTTCTCTTCAATATCTAGATCTAATCTTTGATAAATTTCTAAATCAAAATCTTGTTTCATTTGGAAATTCAAAATAGAATCCAATCCAAGTAGAATATCATACTCGAAATATTCATCATTAATTACAAAAAGATTAACATTTTTCTCAATTTTATTAATTTTCATTTTTGCAATTAGTTTTCCTGTAAAATTTGTTCTGCCATTTATCGTTTTAAACATCTTCATGAATAACTAATCCCAACTTACCTGCTACCTTCGAATTCAAAAGAGTAACATTCGAACCTGGGTCATAGATTCCACATAATTCTCTATTATTTAGGAATACTTTTAATTTGATCAATGGCAGCAAATTCAGTTTTTTGGTCGGTTACCGTTTCATTTAATGTCTCCTGTATAGCAATATTATTAACATATTGAATATCATTTGATTTGTTTTCTTGTATTGTCCTTCTATCTTTTTGCTTTAAACGACACATTGCCTCTGGATGAAACCTCCCAGGGAATCATTTTTTATCACAATATTGACAACTACACCGAGAGAACAATTTCTTTTCTCCTAAAACACCGATTTCTTTGAGCAATATTTCTTAAAAGTTAACATATCCTATTAACTTAAACATACCGGTTCACATATAAAGAAACGAGTTTTTTAAACACAACTCAATAATTTCTTACAGATAATTTCTTCAATACTAAGAAATGCATTAATGGCTACATTTAATTTTCTTATCCTAAAGTTTTTATTTCTTAAATTGAAAACTACAAATATTTTGCAGTATAAGAAATATAATGTTAAGTTAATGCATATTTATATTTGTGAACAAGAAATTTTCTTGCAATTAAATAAACATTTTAAACCACAAGAAATAATTCTTCAGAAATACCCTCTGTAGTAACTGTGGTTATAAAATAAAAACTTTGTCATTAATGACGAAATGTTACTTGCAAAGAGATTCTCTTCCACAAAAGAATTGCGCAGATTAACTATTTATGATTTAGTCGTCAGTGTTTGTCAAGATGGCGTGATATGTTCATGTTCATATATATGGATGTTGGATTTATTGGTGTACTTTAAAAATTAACGGATATTTTGAAGGTACGTACATATATAGGTATTAAATAAAAGTAAATTGAGTAATTTAAGATGTAATAATAATATTGTTGCGTATCCGAATGGTTAAAAAAGAAATATAATAGTATCTTGGTATGCTTTTTAGGTATAATGATGGACGACTCTGAAATAAAGAAGCTTATTATTCTAACTGGGAAATATGCCACAATTTAAAGCTGGGACAGAATGATATAATATATAGCTTCAGAACAATATTAAGAAAGGAGTTATTAACCAACTGCGGGACCTTCCAGAACTTCATACATGTAAGTACCTTTTTAAAAATGTGTATACTTATGTATCAACTATAATAGGTTTCTTGAATGTATCGTCTTCTATAAAAATATACAATATAACGCTATATCAAACATGGCGGGTGCAACGCTGACGATTTTTTTTTTAATTTATTTGAGATAAAGAAATCAGTTAGTCTAAAAGAAATATATGTTTATGGTTAAGAAATATTATTGCCGAAAACCGTTTATTAGTTAATATGTATTAAATGACTTAGATGTAAACTAATAATAATTTCCCGTAATAAAATTTCTTAATGATTAGGTATGATGTCTCTTTTAGATTATAAAAATTAAGAAAATTACATATTATTATGTCTGCTTCAATGCTTTACATTGGTTGTATTTTCCCTCTTGTTTTAGCTAACAATGTTTATTGTGTGACTTAATATTATACAGATAAATAATTAATATTTCATTAACAAAAAGAAAAAAATAAACAAATATATGTACAGTCGGAAAAATGAAAGAATACCCATGAACGAACATATAAAACACGCTGTATTTTCCTGTCACCTTGTCACAAAGAAAATTTTCCAGTGCAAGTACATGTAACAATAATTATTACATGTACTTGCGCTGGCCAATTTTTTGTGTGACACGGTGACAGGAAAATACAGCGTGTTTTATATGTTCGTTCATGGGTATTCTTTCATTTTTCCTACTGTAGGTTAAATAATGCCATACGTTTGAACTAAATATGATTGATTATTATTAGTATTAATAGTTCTTACGTGGGGCCGTGTATTTGTTTTTTTTTGTATTTCCTAAATTTGTCAAAATAAATATCTATATCTTTATAAAAAAAATTTTATTAAAGTAAGTTTATTCTTTCTACATAACGATTTTGTTTTAGTGAATTGCTGATATACAAAGTGCTACTAACAAAAGAAGGAACATTTGAGGAAGTTGGATTTGCCTCTCCATCCTTTTATTGTTGTGTAGAAGCCAGTGGTTTAAGGGTGGAGAAAATATTTGTATGTAATAATAACGTTTTATATCTTGTTTTATTAATAAATAATGATTTTACCTTAACACAACGATTTATTTCGCCGTATGTAATATCACTTTATTTTCAAGAAATATTAACTTAACTCTAAATATACGTTTATCTCTGCGAAATATATTTCTTAACATTAAATAAATAAATTATTAATAGTAAAATAATAATATTCCTTACTAAGAAATATTATTGCTCAGAAAGAACAGTTTGCTAATGTGTAGAAAATATATTTTTATGACTAATAAAATTAATTAACATCAAGTGTAATTTCTTTCTGATAAATGGGTTTGAAGTTTGCCAGAAAGTGATAGTTCAATAATGTTTAAGATATATTTCTTTGGCTATAGTAGAATTTATTTGAAATATTTTAGAAAATTATATCTCACATACAAAGATATATTTCTTAGGCAATATGCCAAGTCGATCTTTCTTAAATATTAATAAAGTTTCTTTATGTCAAGAATTTTTTTCTCTCGGTGTATTTTTTTCTTTTGGTATTATTGTATTTAATTTGGTAGGTATTTGTACAAAATTTGGGTTTGTCTCTGATTTTTTTTGCTTATAACTGAACTCTCCAACTTTCGTAACTCACCTATCAATTTTTCCATTGTTGTAACCTCAGCTCTATTAATATTATTTTGTATATGAATTGGCAAATTTGTCACAATTAAATCGATTAATATATCAATAGGAAAATCATTTTTGATATTTAGCAATAAATTTTCTTTGCGAAATGAATAATCAACAAGACTACCACCTACATACTTAAAAGAATAAGCTTTTCTATGATTATCCCAACCTGTTTGACAAAAACTATCTAAAAAATTAACTTTCCATACCTCAAAACTGTTATCTAAGCCTAATGTTATTATTTTTGATTCAAACCATTCCTTTGCTATTCCATCAAGAAACAGACGTAGAATCAAAATCTTGTCTTTATCAGCATCCATCTCACATCGCGAACATTCTGATTCGAAGGTCTTGAGCCATGAATTCATTGGAACATTTTTACCATCAAAATTTCGAAGTACGAAATCATCTTTTATTTTTTTGTAATTTTTCTTTTCAACTTTAGGTATACTAGTATCACCAAGTTTCTGGAGCAACTCGACTAATGGTGGAGATTGTTCAATCGCTTCTTTCTTCTCATACACTGGTAATAAGGTCTGTTGTAGGTACTCATTTTGATAAACCACATCACCATCTGAATCAAAATAAATCACTTTCAAATTATCATCTAATGAAATGGTACATGTTCTAAAGCATCCTCTTGATTTCATGGATGCTAAAACATTTTTTACTTTTTTCAGACGAAATAGTTCAGAATGATAATCTTGAAGTTGCTTTTCAGCAGGCATTTCATAATAGAAAGGTGACTGTGTTGGCTGCAACCACTTAAATTTACATACATTATTCTTACTATCAGTACTGCTTGCTTCTATAGCAATACAAATTTTCATTGATGTATTATTCATCCTTAATTTGTACAAATAACGGTTTGAAAATCTATTTTTATCACTATTGTAGCGTGATTAGTGTAATTACTTCTAATTACAATAAAACTAGCGGTTCGTAATTTATATACGACTTTATTTATATAAGTTACAGACGAATTTATCTTATACACTAAACTTATTCACAAAATATGCCCGTATTTATACCCAGTTGTTATTCTGAAACAATCGACTCCCATCTCGAGCTATCGGCTTGTTCCGCCTACGTGACGTACCTTCCAGAATTCTCCGGCGAGGCCTAGCACATCCGATTACGTCATTCTCGAGGTGTTTACCGTTATACGGGGATCGGCCAAGATTTCTCTTCCGCTACACTGCTCCCCTCTTAAGATCTGAGCGTCTCGATCAGCAACTCTAAATGAAGGCCCACGATGGCGGAATCTACACGACTCTCCAGCTCTGCATACACCCTTCAAGAAGAAATAACAGTCTACTGTCTTTGAAGGGTACGACATCTTCGGGTTCATGCAACACACAGTGATTTGTACACCAGTTCCTCTGAAGACCACTTCAAGCATGCTTCTCACAATCTTCCAATCCAGATTTTCTACTGCATGGCCTATTTTTGGTAAAGCCAAATTTTTGATGTCATAATTACACACGATTTTCTTCAAATTAGTTAGAGCACGCCATATGTTCTCGTAGCTTGGCGTGTCCGTATAAGACTTTCTGGTCACCATATACAGCAAAGATCGAGGACCATCTTCCAATCGCAGTACTCTTCCAATTTTAGGCTGCTGATTTCTTAACTCGTCCAGGCGGCCGAACTTTCTATTGAATACGGACGATATTCCTTTAGTCATCTCGAGGTCTTGGGCAACACAGTGGGCCAGAGAGACGTTTTCTGGAACACCAAACAGATCTTGCTGAACTTCTGTGGTCACGCCGAATCTAGCACTCTTTCTCGCTGCGTAATTTGACATAAATTGATTAAAACTTAGCTGTGCGACATCTTTCATCTCCTGTTGGAGGACTCGTGCTTCTTCTGTTTCATTTGAGCCAGCATATGGTGCAAGACGATTTATGTGAATAACTTTTGGTTTACCGTTTGGCAACTTCTTAATTCTATATATTACGTCATTTATTTTCTTCTTAACTTCATACGGACCTTCCCATTGTCTTTGCAGTTTAGGACACAAGCCTCGACGACGTTGCGGATTATAAAGCCAGACAAGATCACCTACTTCGAAGCTTTCATTCTTGCATCGAGAATCATATTGATCTTTCATTCTGTCACTGGCTATCTGGATGTGTTGTCGGGCAAGTTCATGAATGTTGTTCATTCGTAATTTCAGGCGGTCAACGTAGTCTTCGCCTGCAACATGTTCCTCGGAAGGTCCGCAGCCAAACTCTAAGTCGCAGGGCAACCGAACTTCACGACCCAACATCAGACAGGTTGGTGTTTGACCTGTAGTTTCATTTACGGCCGAGCGGTAGGCCATCAGGAATAAATGAATGTGTTGGTCCCAATCTCGCTGATGTTCAGATACAACTTTGGACAAGTGTTTACCCATCGTTCGGTTCATCCTCTCGACCATCCCATCTGATTGAGGATGCAGGGGTGTTGTTCTGGTCTTATTGGCACCAATCAATTTACAAACGTTTTGGAAAAGAGCTGACTCAAAGTTTCGCCCTTGGTCGTAGTGGATCTCCAAGGGAACACCAAATCGGCTAAAGAATTCTTTAACAAGTACCTCTGCAACGGTAGCAGCTTCTTGATTTGGTAATGCATAGGCCTCAGTCCATTTTGTAAAATAATCCATGGCTACCAGGATGTATTTATTTCCAGCATCGGTTTCTGGAAATGGACCTGCAATGTCGATAGCTACTCTTTCCATAGGACTTCCAACATTGTACTGTCTCATGGGTGCTCTCTTTTTACCAACCGGACCATTACCGGATGCACACGGTTCACATTTTCGGCACCATCTTCTTACATCATCTTTACAGTTCACCCAATAGAACCGTTCTCGAATCTTTTGCAGAGTCTTCGTAATACCAAAGTGTCCACCTGATGTACCGTCATGCAACTGACGCAATACTTCTGACACTTTACTTTTAGGTACAATTAACTGAAGCTTAGATTCTGTACCATCATCGTTCTCAAAGGTTCTGTACAGAAGATCATCTTTTAGTACCAGGCAATTCCATTGGCTCCAGTAGGCCTTGACTTCTGGACTACATGCACTAATGTTCTGCCAACTAGGTCTCTCACCTTGCCGCATCCAATCCAATACTCTTTTTATACATGGATCATCTTCTTGGGCGTCTTGTAACTGTTGGGGCTGCCATTACTCATTAATTACGGTGGTTCGTCTCACGGGGCAAAATCGTTCCTCTAATTTGGCACAGTGATTACAATTCGCACTGCATGGTCGTCTCGAAAGGGCATCAGCATTTGAGTGAACTCTTCCGGCCCTGTGTTCTATCTCGTAATCATATTCTTGTAATCGTTCTAACCATCTTGCCATCTGGCCCTCTGGATTACGGAATTGTATGAGCCATTTTAGAGCAGCGTGATCGGTGCGAAGAAGGAACTTTCTGCCATACAAGTATTTATGGAAATGTTCGCAAGCCTTCACTACACCCAGCAGTTCTCTTCTGGTAACGCAATAGTTTCTTTCCGGTTTCGACAGGACTTTGCTGAAATAAGCGATGACTTTTTCCTGTCCGTCCTGGATTTGGGAGAGAACAGCTCCTATAGCACTGTTGCTAGCATCGGTATCCAAAACAAATTTTCCTTCCTGTCCCGGGTAGCTTAATATCGGTGCACTGATCAGAGCCATTTGTAGTTGTTCGAAAGCTTTTTGGCACTCTTCACTCCATGTATATTCTTTGCCCTCCTCCGTCAACTTTGTTAGGGGCTTGGAGATATTGGCAAATCCTTTGACAAATCGTCGGTAATATGTACATAGGCCAAGGAAACTTCTAATTTCATGTTTATCTTTTGGTACTGGCCAATCTTTAATTGCTTCAATCTTTTCAGGATCAGCTGTTACACCATTACTCGATACAATATGTCCCAAATACTTAACTTCTCGTCGAAACATGTGACATTTCTTCGGACTTAACTTCAAGTTCGCTGCCCTCAATCGTTGAAAGACTTCTATTAGATTCTTGGCATGTTCATCAAAGGACCTTCCAACCACAATTACATCATCCAAGTAAACCAGGCATGTTTTCCATGTTAGACCTCTTAAAACTGCCTCCATTAATCTTTCAAATGTGGCAGGGGCATTGCATAAACCAAACGGCATAGCCGTAAACTGCCAAAGCCCTGATCCTATCGAAAATGCGGTTTTCTCCCGATCGGCTGGCTCCATGTCTACTTGCCAATATCCACTTTTTAAATCGAGTGTGGAAAACCAACGAGAACCGGAGAGACTATCCAATGTATCGTCTATTCTGGGCAAAGGATAACTATCTTTTTTTGTTACCGCATTGAGCTGGCGGTAGTCGATACAAAAACGCGTTGAACCATCTTTCTTCTTTACCAGAACTACTGGTGATGTCCATGGACTGTTCGATGGTTCAATTACCCCTTGTTTGTCCATATCCTTGATAATCTCTTCGGCTTCATCTCTTTTCGCAAATGGAAGTCGTCTAGGCCGTTGTCTGATTGGCTGAGCGTCTCCGGTATTTATTTTATGCGTTACTATGCTTGTTTTGCCCTTATCCTTCTTATCAATAGCAAAAATATCTTGATACTCTATCAGCATAGACCTTACTTTTTCCGTTCGTTCATAGTCAAGGTCTTGGCATCTTTCAATGATCATCTCGACAAGGTCTTTTGGATATTTTGACTTTGATGATTTCTCATTGGTGTTCATAGAGCAAATTGAAGCCACGGGAACACACTGTCCGATCAAAGCTCCTCTACTTAACTTAATAGCAGTTTCCCTTAAATTCATAACTCTTACAGGGATGACATCTCGAACTTTTACCAAAGTTTTCGCCGTTAGGAACTCGACATTTTCTACATCTTCGACCATCCTTAAACTTCCCTCTCGGCAGTGTCCATCAAGCATGGTCATCAGAATTTTCTCACTATTACCGGGTATGGTTACGTCGCATGTAGTTAGTAAGCGGATGACATCTTCTTTGTCGTCGTGAAAGGGCAACTCTTCACCGTTGATCCTGAGAACTCCATTTTGAACATCCAATATTGCCCCCACTTTTCGTAGTACGTCCATCCCCAATATGAACTCGTCGGAGATCTCGGCAATTAATACTTGATGTTCAACTGTGGTCTGGCCAATGGATACTGACATATTAGCCTCGCCATATGTATTAATTAGCTCACCAGTCGCTGTTCTAAGCTTTACT
Source organism: Diabrotica virgifera virgifera (assembly GCF_917563875.1). Taxonomy (NCBI): domain Eukaryota; kingdom Metazoa; phylum Arthropoda; class Insecta; order Coleoptera; family Chrysomelidae; genus Diabrotica; species Diabrotica virgifera. The sequence continues at coordinate 108,821,065 of NC_065451.1, read as the reverse complement.
GTTGCAGGTGATAATTTATTATGGTCTCGTACTACATCTGGACGTGCGATAGTTCTCGTTGCACCTGTATCCACCAAAAATGATCTACATCTATTACTGATACGACCTTCGATGTATAAGTTGTGGATTCCACCGGAGGACGTAAGGTTGACAGTTACTATGGGGGCTCTAGTTCTCGAGGTCGGCAGTTGCCCCTTGGTGTCGACCCGCTCTAGTTTTCCGACGGCTGTACGATCTTCTTACAATTACGACGAATGTGGCCTACGTCTCCACAATTCCAACATCTAGGCTCGCGTCTCTTTGGCATCTGATTACTTAATACTCTCCGTATCATTTCCTCCAGACGTTCATCGTTGTGTTCGTCACTTTCTTCAATGGTTCTTACTCTATGGCCTCGTGAAGTTTGACTAGCCGTTTCGTGTTCCAATGCAATAGCAAGTGCTTCATCTAAAACTTTCGGTCTTGCTAGTCGTAAAGCTTTCTGTAGTTTATTATCTTTCAGCCCATTGACGAAGGTATCTACTGCAATTTCTTCTAAAACGCTGTCTGGCACCTCTGGATAAGCCAACCGCACCACACGAGCCACATCTGCTTCAAATTCTTGCAGATTCTCACTTGCTCGTTGACTTCTACTTCGCAGTTGTGCTTTGTATACTTGTTGTAGATGGGCATCTCCATAGCGTTTTTCTAGACGAGTGAACAAAGTCTGGTAACAATTTTCTTGACCCTTGGGAATTGACCTTAATATATCTGCAGCATCACCTCGTAAAGCAGCAGTCAAGGAAACAGCCTTTTCTTGTTCGGTCCAATGATTGGCGGTCGCAATAGCTTCAAACTGTCTAAGATATATGGACCAAGAGGACTTTCCATCAAATGGTGGTAATTTGAATCTCATATTATGCGACGTTTCGTCTCTCGGTAGTTCATCTTTCACTAAAGGATCTAACGCTGCTGCATTAACTGATGGTTGTACTTTTGTATCGGTTATCCTGCTCTCTAGCTGTTTGATCTTTTCTTCTACGGTCTCTACACTTTTCTGCATCTTATCGAATGTTCTAGAAACTTCTTCAAATTTCTCATTGTTCTGTTTACAAACTTCTTCTAGTTTTTCGTTGTTTTGCCTACAGACCTCTTTAATTATTTGAGAAGTCTCATCGAATCTTTTAGCAACATTTTCGAATTTCTCGTCGCTTTTTCTACTAAGTTCTTCAAGTTTCTCGTTGTTCTGTCTAGAAGTTTCATCGATCTTTTGAGAAACACTTTCAAATTTCTCTTTGCTTATCTTAGAAGTATCATCAATCGTTTCAGAAACAGTTTTTAATTTCGATAAGATTGCTTGTTCTGCTGACTGGAAGTGGAACGTCTCTGGATCATCTCCGTTCTTCGTTAGGACTTCCTCGAGTCGTTCTTGTAGGACTATCTTGAGCCCACTGCTGTCCAGATCCCGTTCCTCTAGCTGTTCACGGAGCTGTTTTATTGTAAGTTCTCGTAGCAACATCTTTGGTCGGCACACACGTACTTTCCAAAATGTCTTTTAAAAGTCTTTCCGAATACCGAACAATCAACGCACTTTAACTATTCCCGACGAATAAAGTCCAAAAGTCTTTTAAAGTCTTTCCGAATACCGAACAATTAACGCACTCCGGTTATTCCCGACGAATAAAGTTCAAAAGTCTTTTAAAATCTCTCTGTAATTCACTTATTTATATCGCACTAAGTTTACCGAACACCGACACCAACTGTAGCGTGATTAGTGTAATTACTTCTAATTACAATAAAACTAGCGGTTCGTAATTTATATACGACTTTATTTATATAAGTTACAGACGAATTTATCTTATACACTAAACTTATTCACAAAATATGCCCGTATTTATACCCAGTTGTTATTCTGGAACAATCGACTCCCATCTCGAGCTATCGGCTTGTTCCGCCTACGTGACGTACCTTCCAGAATTCTCCGGCGAGGCCTAGCACATCCGATTACGTCATTCTCGAGGTGTTTACCGTTATACGGGGATCGGTCAAGATTTCACCCGTGTTGAGCTGGCCCCCCCCACTTGCAAAAATTAAAAAACAAATAGCCCTGATTTATGAGCTATTTATGAGCTCTCATATTCCGCAAACTAAAAATTTTGAGCTCGTTCCACTGAGCAGGAATTTAATACCATAGTGGGGGGGGGCTGAGTCAGCCCCCCCCACTACTTAAAAATAGGAATATTGAATCGGTTTTTGCGGCAGAATTACGAGCTATTTATGAGCTCTTGAAATTATATAGTTTCGATTTTTGAGCTCATCCCCTTCACCCCCAAACAACCCTTTAATTGATTTAACTTAAGAGAAAGATGCTGAGAAAACTTAAAATATATCGTATTGCGGATATAATTCCTATAGCTTATATACTCTAAGAATAAACTATTAAATCAAGGGCATTTCGATTATTGAGCTACAACCCCTTCGCAAGAAAACCACCCTATCTTCCCGGCTTAAGAGAAAGTTGTACTTAAAATGCGTTAAACTAATTATTTGGCGACTACATATCAGTTAATAATTTATAAGCTTCCAAATTACGCGCATTTAGATCAGTAAATTGCAATTTATTTTGTATAGTGCAGTCACTGAAGGTAAAAATCAACGATTACCTTCAAGTTCGGTGAACCTTCATCGATTTTCACGAAAATTGGTCAGTGGTTAGAGGATACGTCAAGAAACAAAGGTGACATGGTACCACCTTGCGCCTTTACCCTGAGGGTGGATACCTCCCCTTCTCGGGGGTGAAAATTATTTTATAAAAAATAACTGCACAAATCAATAAAAGAACAAATTAAAAGCAAAATTTATTATATAAAGTTAATAAAATAAGTCAATACTTTTTAAGTTATTAAAGATCAAAGATTTTAATTATTTGTGAAAAAAATGCATGTTTTGAAGAGGTTTTTTGTAAATCACTGAAAAACTGTAAGTTTTTACAAAAAAGTTAATAGTAGTATAATTCGTATAGCTTATATTCTAAAAACAAACTCTTAAATCACGCACCTTTCGATTATATAGCTACAACCCCTTCGCAAGAAAACGACCCCATTTTCCCGGCTTAAGAGAGAGTTGTTCTTAAAATAATTTAAATTGATTATTTGGCGACTACGTATCGTTTAATAATTTATTAGCTTGCAAAATATACGCATCTCAATTATTGAATTGCCATTTTCTTTCTATAGTGCAGTCACTGAAGGTAAAAATCAACTATTACCTTCGATTTCGGTAAATCTCCGTGTATTTTCACGAATTGACAATAACAACGTGGGGTTTTAGCCTGGGGTATATGTCACCCCTTCTCGTGAGTGAAAATTACTTTATTAAAAATAACCCCACAAATCGAGAGAGGGACAAATTGTAAGCAAAATTTGTTATATAATGTGATTAAAATAAATCAATACTTTTTGAGTTATTAAAGATCAAATATTTTAATTTTTGGAAAGAAAATGCATGCTTTAGAGCGATTTTTCATAAATGACTCAAAAACTGTAAGTTTTTACAAAAAAGTTTTCATCACTAAAATTGAAGCTAATAAAAAATATAATAAATTGCTTACTTGAAAAACCTTTAATATTAATTTAAAGTAAGTTATTGGTAATTAAATGTATATTTTTTTCCGCGACTGTTCAAATCTAAGGGTTCAAGCTTAAATAACGGGAAAAAGATGCATTTTATAACACTTAGGTAATAAATACTTGTCAAAGTACTTAGAAATACCCATCAAAAATAAGATCCAGAAAAAGTTGATAGTATCAAAATCCGCTCACCAATTTTCGTGAAAATGAATGGAGATTTACCGAAATCGAAGGTCATAGTTGATTTTTACCTTCAGTGACTGCACTATAGAAAGAAAATGGCAATTCAATAATTGAGATGCGTATATTTTGCGAGCTCATAAATTATTAAACAATATATAGTCGAAAAATAATTAATTTAAATTATTTTAAGTACAACCCTCTCTTAAGCCGGGAATATGGGATGGTTTTCTTGCGAAGGGGTTGTAGTTCAATAATCGAAAGGCGCGTGATTTTAGAGTTTATTCTTAGAATATAAGCTATACGAATTAAACTACTATTAACTTTTTTGTAAAAACTTACAGTTTTTCAGTGATTTACAAAAAACCTCTTCAAAACATGCATTTTTTTCACAAATAATTAAAATCTTTGATCTTTAATAACTTAAAAAGTATTGACTTATTTTATTAACTTTATATAATAAATTTTGCTTTTAATTTGTTCTTTTATTGATTTGTGCAGTTATTTTTTATAAAATAATTTTCACCCCCGAGAAGGGGCGGTATCCACCCTCAGGATAAAGGCGCAAGGTGGTACCATGTCACCTTTGTTTCTTGACGTATCCTCTATCCACTGACCAATTTTCGTGAAAATCGATGAAGGTTCACCGAAATTGAAGGTAATCTTTGATTTTTACCTTCAGTGACTGCACTATACAAAATAAATTGCAATTTACTGATCTAAATGCGCGTAATTTGGAAGCTTATAAATTATTAAATGATATGTAGTCGCCAAATAATTAGTTTAACGCATTTTAAGTACAACTTTTTTTAAGCCGGGAAGATAGGGTGGTTTTCTTGCGAAGGGGTTGTAGCTCAATAATCGAAATGCCCTTAATTTAATAGTTTATTCTTAGAGTATATAAGCTATAGAAATTATATCCGCAATACGATATATTTTAAGTTTTCTCAGCATCTTTCTCTTAAGTTAAATCAATTAAAGGGTTGTTTGGGGGTGAAGGGGATGAGCTCAAAAATCGAAACTATATAATTTCAAGAGCTCATAAATAGCTCGTAATTCTGCCGCAAAAACCGATTCAATATTCCTATTTTTAAGTAGTGGGGGGGGCTGACTCAGCCCCCCCCACTAGGGTATTAAATTCCTGCTCAGTGGAACGAGCTCAAAATTTTTAGTTTGCGGAATATGAGAGCTCATAAATAGCTCATAAATCAGGGCTAATTGTTTTTTAATTTTTGCAAGTGGGGGGGGCCAGCTCAACACGGGTCAAGATTTCTCTTCCGCTACACTATTTTGGTTTGGTCAGCTTAAGTTCTTGATTTATAAGAGTAGTTTCATACTTCTTATTCGTGTAAGAGATAGCCGTATGAATTCATCTAAAAAAGAGTTTATTTACAATATGTACAATAAAGATTATAAACATTAATATAACAATACTAAAATAACTTAAAAATACAAACCTAAAAAAGAGAATCAAGAACATGCTATTTCTTACTCTGAGTTTTTGACAATTGTCAAATAATTATTTACAAATGTCATTCAAACTAAAATTACACAGTCATGCCACCTAAAACTATAAATAACTTAAAATAACTAAATGTGGTTTTATTGAAAATAAACATAGTTTTATTTTTACATACTTAAGGATTTTTGGGATATATTTGGGATTTTTTATAATAAAAACAACAGCTAACTTAAGGGGATAGGCGCAAAATGTCGTCTGTTAAAATGTTCAATGTATTTTAAATGTTTTCATTTTTTGCGAATCCTTAGAAAACTAATAAGTATTTTTGAAAAATTTAAACGCACAAAGAAAGATTACGTTATTACCGAGGACCGAAAGTCCCTGAAAACTTCTATAATGTTTATTTTAATAAGTTACAGGGGTGAAAAAAAGAAAAAATTTAGTGTGACTTTTAATTCCAAATATCTCGTTCAAGGTACGCCACTGTGTTGATAAACAACGCAATTTTGAGTGCTCTGAGATTTCATCCGAATTTCGGAAATATCGAGAATTAGAAATTGTAAGAGTGAACTGTGAGCAAATAATATACTACAACAAAGTGCTGAGAGTGTTAGTGACACAATAGGACTAATAATATTCGAGGTAGGCTGAAATCAAAATAACGTGGCGTCTTATCTGTTGGTAGCGATTTATCTATCCGCAAGGTTGAATTGTAGATGATCGTTGGCGCTAGCAGATAGGCATAGATAGGCAGATAGGCACGATAGGCAGACATATTACACATTCCATAGGCGTATCAGAGGAATACGGAATGGATGAAATGAGCGAGATGGTTAAAGAAGTAACAAACGGAATGAGAGAGATAGCAAATGAAATGAAAGAATGAGAACTGAGCGTAAAGAATTAATAAAAATTGTCAAAGATTTAACAAGTGAATGGAAGCAGAGTTTGGAAGAAGTAAAAGAGATTAGAAGAGAAAATGAAGTAATGAAAACTAAAATCAGGGTGCTAGAATATAAACTTGAAGCTATGGAAAAGAAAGAACGTCGAAATAACATTATTATCACCGGATTTGAAACTGCAGGAGATATTATAGAGCTAAAAGAAGATATAGAGAATCAGTTGCAAACTTTTCTTGGAACAAAGTGTGAGATAAAAGAGATAACGAAACTGAATAAGAGAATGTGCAAGTTAGAATTGAGTACATATGGTGATAAAGCAGACATAATGAAAAATAAGAACAAGTTAAGACATATTAAAGGAAGAAAACTTTTTATTGATGATGACTATACGATCCAAGAAAGAGAGATTCAAAAACAACTAAGAGAATATGCAAATGAACAGAGGCAAAAAGGTAATGTTGTAAAAGTTAAATACCAGAAGATCATTATAAATGATGAAATATGGAAATGGAATATGGAAACTGGCACAATTGAAAAAGGGAGCAACAGAGCTAATCCAAAAAACTAATAAAAGCAGAGGCGGACAAAACGATGACAAATTCGGCAATGAAAACGGAAAAAGAAATGGAACTGAAAGTTATAGATAAGAAAGGAGAGGTATGGAGAACAGCGACATGGAATGTTAGAGGAATAAGTGGAAAAGAGTTAGAATTAGTAGAAACCCTTAGCAACACAAACTATGCTGCAATAGTTTGTGTTGTTTTTTTTTTGTCTCACTGAGACAAAAAAAAAGGGAGCTGGGACACAAATAATAGGAGATGGAAATCTATTAATATACAGTGGTGTAAAGGAAACTGAATGGGCCAGAGCAGGAGTAGCCTGTTTGATACCCAAAGATAAAGTAAAAGGTATAAGAAATTGGGAGTTCATCAATGAGAGACTATTGAAAGTATCAATGAATTGTAGTAAAAGCGATATTATAACTTTGATTGTAATATACGCACCTGGAGAAAGTGACAAAACAAACGACAAAAATCAATTTTGGGAACAACTACAGCAGACAGTAGAAGATTATGAGGGAACACTCATAATATTAGGAGACTTCAATGCTAGAGTGGGAAAAGAAAACATGAAATGGCAAGGAGCTATAGGTAGGCACGGAGAACACACAATTAATAAAAACGGGAAAAGATTGCTAGAGTTTTGTATAGATAATGATTTAGTTATAGCCAACACTTTCTTTGAACACAAGGAAATACACAAGATAACAAGAGCAATGCCCCAGCGAAATGAAAAATCAATAATAGACTTCATAATTGTTCCTCGAGAAAAAAGGAGTAAAGTTAAAGATGCCAGAGTGAAAAGAAGGTATGATATAGGTAGTGACCATTATCTACTAGAAGGAGTATTCAAGAATAACAACAAAGTCGCGGACCGAAAACAGATACAAAACAAAAACTATAGCGGAAGAATAAGAACCTATAAGCTGAGAAACTTGCAAACAAGAAATGAGTATATAGAAAAAACAGAAAAACAGTTTGCAAGGATTGAAAAGAGAAGACAAAGTAGAAATGTGGAAGAAAAGTGGATCAGATTTAAGGCAATACTATTAGAAACAGCAGGGCAAGTTTGCGGGTATACCAGAAGAAATAATCATAAAAAGCAGACAAGCTGGTGGAACAACGATATTAAAAAAGAAGTCAGAGAAAAGAAAAGACTATGGAAAATGTACATACAAAAAAGAAATCAAGAGGCATACGATAAATACAAGGAACAGCGCAACAAAATTAAAGTAAGGATAAAAGCAGAACGCCTGGGAAGAATTTGGAAGAACTATGGAAGAAAATAGTAACCAAAATACAAAATTATTTCATAGAGTATTAAAGAATATGAGAAGTAAAACGGAAATTAAACTACAGCAGATAAAAGATAGAAACGGAAATATAATAACTGAGGATGAGCCCATTATAGAAAGGTGGAGAGAAAATTTGACCTAAAAAGGGCAAGAAGACGTTTATGAAAACTAAAATAAAGCTGGAAGAAGTTGAAGATGCACTAGAAAAACTAAAAGTTGGTAAAGCAGCAGGGATCGACGGAATAGATGCTGAATTATTGAAATATCTTGGACAACAGGGTAAACAAGAATTACATGACCTACTAAATTTAGCGTGGACAAACAAAAAAATCCCAGAGGATTGGAACATTTCAATAATACTGCCTATACACAAAAAGGGAGACACGAAAGAGTGCAGCAATTATAGGGGTATATCACTTCTCTGCTCAGCGTTGAAAATCTACGAAATTATCCTAGAAAAGAAACTACGAGAAATAGTTGAGCCTCGACTGGCGGATATACAAAGTGGATTTAGACCATCACACAGCGTACAAGATCATATATTCACACTACAGCAAATTACTGAAAAAACACTGTTAAAAAACGATACACTGTACCTGGCGTTTTTAGATATGAAAAAGGCGTTTGACATGGTCAATAGAGAAGGAATATGGCAAAGCCTGATAAACAAGGAAGTAGATGAAGAACTTGTAAGTGTAATAAAGAGTTTGTATGTCGGCACAAAAAACCAGGTCAGGACAAGTAACAATCTCCGGCGAATTTTCTAATAACGACGGGGTTAGACAAGGTGGAGTGTTGAGCCCACTGTTATTTATTTCCGTTATGGATGAAGTTACTAAAAAGTGTTGGAAAAAACTAAAAAATGCGCTATAGGGTATAGAAATTTCCAACAAATAAAAATTGAAGCCTGTGCATTTGCTGATGACATTGTATTAGTTGCAAGAACTGAAAAGGCTCTCGCAGATAACATTAGAATCTGGGCTGAAGAACTAAGAAACTACAACTTAATAATAAATATGGAGAAAACTAAAGTAATGACAATAGCCAACAAAGAAGCAACTGTAAATATTGAAATCGAAGGGCAAAAAATCGAGCAAGTAGACCTCTTTAAGTATTTGGGAATAATGTTAAACAACAAAGGTACACAAGAAGATGAAATGGGAAACAGAATAAAATTGGCAACGAGAACTTATTATTCACTGTATAAAAATTTCCTAAACAAAAAAGAAATATCGAGGAAAACCAAAATGACAGTATATAAAACTGTATATATGCCAATTACAATATATGGGGCAGAAAACTGGGTACTTAATGACAGACAAAGAAAAAGATTACAAGCTACAGAAATGAGATACTTAAGAAAAGTGGTGGGAGCAAGAAGATTAGACAAAAGAAGAAACGAAGATATAAGACATGAATTAGAGGTAAAATCGCTCAACGAAAAAGTTGAAGAAAAGAAGTTAAAATGGGCTGGACACATGATAAGAATGAGTGGTGAGAGACAAGTGAAAATGACATGGGAGGCTAAAGCAGTGGGTAAAAGCAGGAGGGGCAGACCAAGGAAAAGCTGGAACACTAGTGTAAAGGAAATACTCAAGAAAGAGGAACATCGTGGCAAGAAGCAAAAGTTTTAGCAGCAGATAGGAAGAAGTGGCGTAAATTTGCAGAGAGTATTATATAAAGGAGGAATCCTCGACACCTAATGGTAAAAGAGGCAACCGATTATGTATGTATGTATATCTCGTTCAAAAGAAACGTTTTGGTTTCTCTAAATAATGCAGTCTTTCATTCTGCGTTTAAATTTTTCAAAAATACTTATTATAGTTTCCTCATGATTCGAAAAAAATGGATTAAATTCTGTTGAAATATACCAAAAATCTACTAAAAAAGATTGCCTACTAATGGTTTGTTTTTAACCAAGAGGAGTGATTCAAATTTACCGCGCTGTAATGCTTGTTTGTAATTGGTCCAACTGCAGGCAAGTTTACTCCACTCTTATAAAATTTTGACACTAATGACATTTACCAAATTTTGACCCTAGTGGAATTTCATAGGTTAGTTAAGATATACCGGCGATTTTTTGTGTTATCTGTGTTATTCCTTTAATTTTTAGATTGTTAGTCTGCTTTTATATAAAAAGCAGTCGTTTTTAGGTTTTAACTCCCGCTTCGCGTCGTTCGGCAAACTGCAGTCGCATGCGGAAAAGTATGACTTTCTGCACTTGTACGAAAAATAACTATTTTCTACGGCCGTGCTAAAAGAGCCACTTTCACGCAAGCATTTCGTTTCCGAAAGTTGCACTTTACCGCACGGCGTGCGTGAAAGTAAAATACCCTGTAATATGGCATTATAATATATTATAATACATGCAATAACCTAATATTTAGATATTATTTACTAATTTATTTCAAATTGATCTTATTGTAAATATTGAATAGGTTGCATATGGGAGTCCATCTTAAGTGAAGTAAAGAAACACAGACTTACTCACAATCATTTAATAATACTTTGACGACCGGTTTCGATCTCTACACTATTCAAATCATCTTCAGGTCGGCGTTGCAAGTAGTTAAATGATGCCGTTACAAGGGATGCGTTGAAAGTTCATCGATAACATGTTTAAACGTCCAACTTATGCTAATAGGATAGCTAGGTGAGGGACAGGGCAAGCGGACAACACCTAGCTATCCTATTAGCATAAGTTGGACGTTTAAACATGTTATCGATGAACTTTCAACGCATCCCTTGTAACGGCATCATTTAACTACTTGCAACGACGACCTGAAGATGATCTGAATAATGTAGAGATCGAAACCGGTCGTCAAAGTATTATTAAATGATTGTGAGTAAGTTTGTGTTCCTTTACTTCATTTATCTTATTGTGTTCATGTTCTAATGAAATTAGCGCGATTATTTCATTCATAGGAGATTCTGACCAATAGAAAGCTACAGAAATAAAAATTAAACTGATAATTTTTGATAATATCCCGTCGTCCAGTATATTACGTCAGATGACCTGCGTTGCTACGAAAAAATACATTCGGTGACATTAATGACAATTAATGTTTTAAAAATTATAAAAGTGATGACTTTCAACGTCAAATATTTATAACAACTGTATGTTTAATTGTACTAATTTGTACTTACATAAATAAATTACAATAAAATTTTGATTTTGAACAGTCGTGAAAATAAAACTCTCAAAGTGTCACTCGGGAAAAATTCGATAATTTTAGAGCTCTTGTGCAATTACTACTGATAATTCGATGAAATAAAATTATTTTGACATAATATTTAAAAGTCAGATACCTAAGTAGAAAATTACAATGGTTTTGAATCGTCGTCATGGAAACCAATATCGTCGTCGTGGTAACCCATTATATTGAAAGTTTGGTTTTGACAACCTTGTCAAAGAATTAATTTGTGTATTTTCACTTCTAAATAAAATTGATATAACTAACTCTATTTTTTGTGACTTTTTTCCAAACGTACGGCCCTAGAAAAATATTGTTCCTAACTCATGCGGAAAGTGTCTTCCCCGCACTCGACTGCTTGCCCGAACTCCGCTATCACGTCGTTCAGGTCAACGGCAGTCTCGTGCGTGAAAATATCAGTTTCCGCACTAGTTGAGAAAATACCTATTTTTCTACGAGCGTGCAAAAAAGTCTACTTTTCCGCACGCGTTTTAGTTTGGAAAGTTTTACTTTTCCGCATTACTTTCATTTCTTTTCCGATATGTTTATTTCTCCATATTGTGCCATTCAGGCAACCTGCGGCTCTGTTTGCTCTATTCACTTGATCTTCCACTTCTGTTTCGAGCCTTCCGTAGCTAGATAGTGTGATGCCTAGATACTTAAACTCCATCACTTGTTTTATTATCTGACCCTCCAGCTCCAATTTCTATCTTATTGGATTTGCTGTTATAACCATGCATTTTGTCTCGTTTGAGGAAATTAGCATGTTAAATTTTCTGGCAGTTATGTTAAATTGGTGCAGCATAATACTTTGTAAATCATCTTCACTTTGAGATAATAGTATTACATCGTCTGCATAGCAGATTATTTTAAGTTGTTTTTCTCCCATTTGGTATCCTTTTTAGTTCTTTCATTGGTTGTTGTAAGCAGTATTTTAAACTATGTGTTTATTTGAACCCAGTGTACCTCCTTCCTTTGTATTTCCCTATAATATAAATTGGTATACCTTCTATTTCTTATAAAACATCATGCACATTTATTAATAAAGTTTCAAAGATTATCAGGAAATATTATCAGGATAAGATTATTATACATCCTAAGAATGCGGAGTTGTTGATAACCCTCAAAAAGCTCACGTCGCACAAAATTACAGGGTCCGGTCGGACGATATCAAAGGTATTTAATAATATTGCTATTTTATTTTAAGTGATTGTTTCGGTCGGCATCCTTGAGGTACGCTATTGTGATATACGAGAAATAAAAAATATAATTACAATACAAAATGCTGTGCGATTTCGAGATCTAAATGTCGGCGCTCTAATCTAAAGGCTCGTTCAGAGAGTGAGTGCACCTTCTTTGACTTATGTAATCCAGTTTTATCTTTGAGAACAAATTTGCGGTGTTGCAATAAAGGCGGCAAACTATATTAAGTGTTAGAAAATTGTTTCTATTTGGCAAAAAACAATTTAAAATTATTTTAAGATTCTCTTACCATTTACTAAATATAGAAAATTAAATTATGTTTGATTAATTTTATCTACTTAATCATCATCTCTTAAAATTGAATGGCATATAAGATGAGATCGATTATCCTAACATCTCTTTTAAAAGGAAGATAAATAAGATACAAGATCTAACTAGGGCATACAATTTAAAAGAGTCCAGCATTACTAAAAATTATTCTGTAAGTACATTTCCACATACCAAATGTATCGTTCATTCGACTAACGTATGTCTCTTAAGTTTTCTGACTTAAGTTGGATCAAGTTGCCATTGGAAACCAAAGTTAGTAAAAAACTTAAACGATATAAACAATGTCAGTTTTTACAAATACGGTTCGTTAAGATGTCGTATAAACTTAGAATTCATCAAAGTATTTATCGTTTAGTTGGACATGTACCAAAACGTGATATTGTACGAATTTTTAGTGCTCAAAATATATCTGTGTCAACGATTTACCAGGCAATTAAAGAGTGCGAAAATGATATACCATGCCTTAATTTGCCCAAAACCGGAAGACCAAAAACTTATAACTCCTGCTCTTTGTGAGTAACGTCTTTGCGAAATGTTGGCCGAAGGTATAATTTTTCACGAATGGCTGTAAGTAGAAAAATTTCTAGAAATAATTTAAAACGATATAAAAGAAAAAAAGCTCTTATGTATTCATCAGACAGAAATAATTTAGAACAATATTTTTAATAAAAAAAAATCTCTTAAGTACACACCAGCCCAGTTAGAAAAAAATGCTAGATGTTGCCGTGCATTAAAATATGCATTTTCTGGTAAAATTCTCATTATGGATGATGAAAAGTATTTTACTTTATCCAATTCCGACATGAAGGGCAACGACGGATTTTTATACATGCAATGTACAAGATGCACCGGACGAAGTTAGGTTTAGGGAAAAGTGAAATTTGCCGACAAAATTTTGGTGTGGGGTGCCATCTCAGAAGCTGGTGTTTTTACAGCCGTTTGTTGGGCGTGTTCACGGTGAAGGTCTCAATGCTGACATTTACGTTGACAGGTGTCTTAAAAAGGTTGTTCATTTTATAAATAATCATCACCCCCATGATGAAATCATATTTTGGCCCGACCTAGCGTCATGCCATTACGCCAGGAGAACGACAGATTGGTTAACTGCTCAAAATATAAATTTTGTTCCCAAGCGCGACAACCTTCTAAATGTGCCTCAGGCGAGGCCTATAGAAGAGTTTTGGGCTATTTTGAGTCGAATGGTGTATAATTATGGCTAGTAATCCCAAAATTAAGATCAGCTAAGGCGAAGAATTTTGTAAAAAGTTCGTGAGATCGATTTAGAGACAGTCCAACGGCTTATTGCGCATGCCAGATCAAATTTATGTGCCATCGAAGATCACGGACCTCTTTCTGTTCTATAAAAATACATTATAAACCTTAAATATGTGGACTTAATCTACTGTATTTTGTTAATAAAATAAACTTAATTTACAACTAGAAAATACATATTTATTTTTTCCGAAAACATTAGGGACACACGTTACATGACTCGTTAACGCATCCTGTTTAACGAATAAATATACAATTTACAAATAGTTACGCATTTTTAACTTGGAAATCATCATCATCAATAGTTATTCAATCCATCGTCGGCTGTAAGACTCCCTTAGGTCTGAAAATTCATTTCTGTTTGCTGTTTTTTCATCCATTCGTTGCCAGCCGTTCGCTTGATGTCATTAGTCCATCTAATTTGAGATCTGCTTTTACTTCTTTTGCTTGCCCTTGGTTGCCATTCGAGAATTCGCTTTATCCAACGGTTGCTTTCCATTATTCCTATGTGTCCTGCCCAGTTTAATTTTAACGTGGCAATCTCTGGATCGCGTTTGTTTCCTTTGATCGTCTTCTTATCTCTTCGTTGGAATCGCGATCACTGAGATTAATGTTGAGCATTCTCCTGTTTAAATGTTTTCCCGCTACGAACCAACTTCCAGGGAAAACTACAGCAGTTTAACCCTAGAAGTCTACGTTAGGCTACTGTCAAAATCCATTTATATGCCGAAAGACGGTAAGAAAAAAGCAGAAAAAAGCCAATTCCTTCGAAAAGAAATTCACCAACGTATAATCTTCTACCTGTAAGCAAATTTAATATTTTTTCTAATCCTAATTTAATTGCTTCGCAAATTTCATCGCTTAGAATTAGTAATTCTCTTGCAACTATCAGTGAATCGATTGTCGAACCAGGTGCTGCTTCTATTTCGCAAAATAACTCAGTTGCTCAATTTAGTTTATAAGCTAACGATAGTTCTTCAAATAATACTCCAATAAGCTTATATATACCATCTATAATTATTACTCCTGCTCCTGCTAGTCAATGAGATACTATAACCGTGGCACCCGCTTCCGCTTTTGTTTTTGATGTCAATAAACATCTATCGGTCGTACCTGATTACGATGGAAACCCTAATGAACTACATAACGTCTTTGAAGTTACTACAATGGTTCTTGATCATTTCTGGGATCGTAATAATCCCGAAAGCTTTCAAAATCACATGATGACTCGAGGCATAATAAATAAAATTAAAGGACGAGCTCGAGAAGTCATTTCTATATATGGGTGTAAAGACTGGCCTACAATAAAGACCACGCTCATACAAAATTTTGCCGACCAACCCAATGAAAATTCGCTCACATAAGACATGGTAAACTTAAAGCAAAGGCCCAATGAATCTCACCAACAATTTCATGAAAAAGTGATGTCACTTTTAAACACAATTTCAAATCATATCGAACTACATATCGATAATGAAGGGATAAAAAGAAACAAAAAGGAATTGTTTCAACAACAAGCCCTAACTACGTTCCTAGCAGGATTAAGGGAACCAATAGGATTAACCATACGATCAATAAGGCCTAAAAATCTCGCTGTCGCTCTCCAGTTTATCCAAAAAGAGAAAAATATTAGATACTTACAGAAAACAACCAATTTCTTATTGCCAAATAAAACTACTCACATACAACCCCAGAGACAGCCGCAGTCGGTATCAGCACCACAATGGCAAAAAACCATGCCCAGGCCACAGTTACATCAACCATTTTTTAAAAATAATATAGGACCGTCACGATCACAACAGTCAGCATTTAATCCAAGCTGGCCAATACAACCCGCTCGATTCCAACCACAGAAACAACAAGCCATAACAAATACACAACCTCCAAGACCTAACCCATGGGCAAGCAAACCACCGCAACAGTCTAAACCAACACCGATGTCTGTAAGCACACGTCAAATGGGATTTAAAAGAGGACAAAGCTTCAGAAATTTTAGACCACAGCAACAATACGCTCCAAAGTTCACGGTAGAAGAGAATGCCTACTATGGAGAAGAGGCATATTACTACCCAAATGAGGACACATATCCGGATGACTACCACGTAGAAGACTACCAGAATGCCCCATACGAGGAGGAAGAAGATGTAAGTTTTCCAAAACTCCAAGAGGAAAACGAAGACACGTAGTCGAACTCAATTCTTTTCCAGACAAAAAAAAAACTTCCATATATCGAAATCCAAAAACCTCCCCTCAAACTTCTTCTTGATACAGAGACAACCAAATCATTTCTTAACCCCGAAATGTCTTCCAAATTTTATAAGAACTTTATCAAGCATGAATTGTGTGTAGTCAGTTCAATATTTCAAAATCATTCACAAGAATATTGTGTCGAAATTCCCATCTTTCCTGAATTTAATTTTAATAATAATCTAAAATTCTACCTTTTCAAATTCTATAAAACGTTCTATCGTGTCTGTTTTTTAGCTTGCGTGAAGGGGGAGTTCTGAATTGAGTAGGAGCTCTTCTGTACTTCACGGAAGACAAATGGGCGGGGGAGTCCTCAACCTCGACACGACGCGTCCCAATGGCTGATTGGGAACGTTCGTATAGATATATATGACAGGTGTGAATAAGGTCTTACCAAATAAGCACCCGCGGATCAACTGAGGATATGGCATAGGGCAGCAGCTATGTCATTAGTGATTCAAGGCTAAAGGAAAATAACCTTCTCTCAGGTTTGACATCACATATTCACAGGCGGCAATCAAATAATGATTTAACCGGCTGTTGATACTGCGGTGCAGAAGGCAAGAGGAAACCACTGCACTATTCCTTCCTAAGAGAATTCCCTGTGTATATGGGTGATAGACGGAATAGATGTGTGCAGTCAGGTGATCCGATTGACAATCGGCGTTATCCCACGTCCGGGGTGGGAGATGTGAAATATGCTACCGGGCACAATGCGATAGGGGACCAGGTCGCAAGTGCGAAATATGCTACTGGAACATCCAATTATAACAAGATGTTTTTCCGAAAGGCCCACAAAATAGGAACCTGGAACATACAAGGTATAGTACAGCATCCTGGGAAACTACATATAGTCGAGAAAGAAATGAAAGATCATGGCGTTTCGATTCTTGGTATAAGTGAAACCCACTGGAAGGGGACAGGACACTTTCGTAGCATTTCCGGAAACATAGTATATTTCTCGGGTAATGAAAATGAAAGCAAAAATGGTGTCGCAATAATAGTTTCCTCAAAACTCCAAAACTCTGTTTGTGGATACGATACAATTAATGATAGAATCATTCACCTTAGGATTCTAGGCTCAACTTGTGTCTTAAGCATTATACAAGTATATGCCCGTACATCAACAGCAGACGACATAACTGTAGAAAATTTTTACACAACTTTGGAGACAACACTCGACAAAGTATCAAACAAAGACACTGTAATGATAATAGGCGACTTCAATGCCAAAATTGGTAGAACTCAGCTTGATCATCATATGAGATTCACCTTGGGTCCTTTTGGTCTTGGGGAAAGAAATGAATGAGGCGATAGATTAATAGAGCTCTGTGGCCAAAGAAAATTGTCTGTAATGAATACCTACTTCCAACACCACCCACGAAGACTCTACACTTGGAAATCCCCGGGCAACAGAACAAGAAATCAGACAGAATTCATAATGATCAATTCAAGGTGGAAGTCCTCAGTTACTAACGCAAAAACTTATCCAGGTGCAGATTGTGGAAGCGATCACCAACTCCTTGTAGCTGTATTCCGAATACGTTTTAGAAACAAACACAAGTCCACTCCTAGAACTCCCGGGTTTACAGAGACTGAACTTTTAACTTTCAAAGAAAGAATAAACCCAGTGTTAACTGGGACAAGTACTACCCCCATAGATGATATCGAGGATTTTTGGGGAGGTTTTAAAAGAGATATATTAGATATAGCTAAGCAAAGTCGCCAACCCATAAAAACAACAGTCGTAAACCATGGATCAGTGACCAAACATGGAAAATTATAGAACAAAGAAGGCAACTTAAAGTTGGCAGTTTTGATTTAAACGACTATCGAAGCTTATCAAGAGAAATCCAAAGAAATGGCCGGAAAGATAAAGAAAAATATGTGTCTGACATTTGCCAGGAATTAGAAATCCACTTACATCGAAATGAAACAAGAGATCTCTTTCAGAAAGTAAAGTTACTGGCTCGGGAATTCAAACCCAGAAATCACGCTATAGAGGATGAGACAGGTAATATGGTAAGCGATATGGATGCGGTTCTGGAGACTTGGAAGAAATACCGCACAGAACTCTATAAAGCTGAAACCTCTAAAATTAATCATCTAACAGTACTGCAAGTCTCAACAACAACCCTAGAACCAGATATTCTAAGTTCTGAAGTCGATGAAGTCATAAAACACCTTAAAAGAAATAAATAACCTGGTTGCGATGACATCACGGCAGAACTTTTACAGATAATGGGTGAATATGGTCTCCAATTAATGTGGACACTGTGCAATCATGTATGGAGAATCAGCAAATGGCCCACTGATTGGTGTACCGCACTATTTACTCCCATTCATAAGAAAGGCGTAACCACAAAAAGTAGTAACTACTGAACCATCTCACTAATTTCACACCCAAGTAAAATTCTGTTGAGAATCATCAAGTGTGGCATGCAGACATACCTGGATAGACAAATACCACAAGAACAGGCAGGCTTCGTAAAGGGTAAAGGCACAAGGGAGCAAATTCTTAATATGCGACAACTCATTGAGAAAGCACGAGAATTCAAAATTCCGATGATCATCTGCTTTCTGGATTATCAGAAGGCATTTAATTGTGTAAACTGGACAGTTTTGTGGAAAGATCTACATGAGATGGGGGTTCCTGATCATCTGTCAGCTCTGGTGAAAAGCCTATATGATAACAGTGAAACCAGAATAGGGATTGAAAACCATAATTCCGATCCTTTTAAAATAGGTAGAGGAGTCCGACAAGGATGTATTCTATCTCCAAGTCTTTGTAATTTCTACGGGGAATATATAATGAGAAAAGCACTCGACAAATGTAATGGCGGTATTTCTATCGCAGGAAAGAAGATCTCAAATCTCAGATATGCAGATGATACAACATTAATAACTGCATCCGAAGAAGAAATGTCCAGCCTGCTGCAGCTAGTGGAAGCCGAAAGCAATAGATGTGGTCTCAAGATCAATAAACAAAAAACAAAAATTATGATAGTAGATTATTCAAATTCACTTCAGACAACAGGCGCGTTAGACCAGTTTGAAATAGTTAACGAGTTCAATTATCTAGGATCCTACATCAGTAATACAGGATCTTGTGAAACAGAAATACGTAGGAGAATAGGCATGGCCAAAAACGCTATGAGTCGATTATCGAAAATCTGGAAAGATCGCTCCTTGTCGAAGAACACCAAAATAAGACTGCCTTAATTTTTCCCATATTTAATTACGGATCCGAAACATGGACAATGAAATCGGACGACAGAAAAAGGATTGACGCCTTTGAAATGTGGTGTTGGAGAAGAATGCTTCGGATCTCATGGACGAAACACAGAACAAATCACTCAATCCTTCAAGAGCTTAATGTTCAGACTCGACTTTCCTCTATTTGCCTCTCCACCGTTTTAAAATTTTTCGGCCATATTGCAAGAAGAAATGATGATAATCTTGAGAGACTTAAAATTTCGGGAAACGTTGAAGGGCGCAGAAGTAGAGGTCGCTCACCTACTCAATGAACGGATCAAGTACAGAAAGCCAGTGAAAAAACATTCTCCAAATCAATGAGGGAAGCTCAGGACAGAAGCCGATGTAAAGAGGTAGTTGCTCGTATTATAGGGAATCACGACACTCAGCAATGAGGAAACGGCTGAGGATGAGGAAAAAAACATTTGATGGTCTTATAGGCCTTGATAACTTTAAACTTCTACAAACATTTCTTAATTTCCCAGCATCCACACTAACTACGGCACACTCAGTTGTCTCTATCTTTTATTATGAAACCAACAAGACACAGTTTTATACAATTCAATTAGAACCGAGAATAATTACACAAGTACGACTTCCAGTGAAACAAACAAAGGCACCATACTTATACCAAAACAAGAAATACAGGGAGCGATTTTAAGAGAAACTCTCAGCGAAGCCTGCAATCAACTAGCCTGGACCGAAATGATCAACAACACCGATAAGCATATTCAAGTAGCACTCACCGATCCTGTTAAAAGCAATCCAATAGATCTTCATGAATATCATCTGTACACCTCGGACATCATTCCTATGGAAACAGAAACCCTAATAGATATTGATACCCTCATCAGAACAGATCATCTAAATCCAGAAGAGGAGATGTATCTCAGACGTTTATGCAGAAAATTTGCAGACATATTCCATAATCCTGATGATACTTTAACATTTACAAATCAAATAAAACACCATATAAGAACAATGGATGAAGTCCCAGTTTTCACAAAATCATATCGATATCCACATGTCGCATCGGAAAGGCAAAGAGTGCATTCTTGACTATGAGCTCTGTGTTCAAGAGCCATGACATCACTCTAAAAACAAAAATAAGGCTCCTTAAATGTTACGTGTACTCAGTGCTTCTACACGGAGTGGAAACGTGGACATTGAAGGCGGAAACTCTATCGAAACTTTAAGCTTTTGAGCTATGGTTGTACACAAGGATCCTGAAGATACCATGGACAGACAAAGTCACCAATGAAGAAGTACTATGGAGGATGAACACAACCGCAGATTTAGTCAACATCGTAAAGGGCCGTAAACTTATGTACTTGGGGCATATAATGAGAAATCAAGGCAGATACGAGCTACTTCAGTGCATTTTACAACTTAGAATTGAAGGAAAAAGGGCCCCAGGACGAAGAAGAATATCCTGGCTTGCTAACCTGACAGCATGGTAGAGAAAGACCTCAACACAACTATTCCGTATAGCAACTAACAAAGTCATCATAGTCAGAATGATCGCCAACGTTCGGAATGGACAGGCACCCTAAGAAGAAGATCCACATGGTCATCGCCGATCTGGGTCGTAGCGAAAAACCAGATGCCTCAGGAAAATCAAATGGAGAATCGTAGTCGATTATAGGAAGTTGAATGAGAAGACTATAGATAATAGATACCCAATCTCGAATATCACGGACATCCTCGATAAACTAGGATGCTCTCCATATTTTTCCACCCTCTATCTATCCAGTGGATTCCACCAGATAGAAATGGAAGAGGAAGGTATACAGAAAACAGCATAAACAGAAAGATATACAAAACGGAAGATATACAGAAGCAGAAAATGGCCACTACGAATATCTCAGAATGCCTTTTGGATTAAAGAATGCACCAGCTACATTCCAGAGAATAATAAACAACGTGCTTAAAGTACTCGTAGGAGACATCTACTTAGTATACATTGACGACATTATCGTATACTCAACCTCACTCCAGGAACACATGGTCAACTTTAAGAAAATCTTCAAGAGAATACGAAAAACAAAATTCAAGATACAGATAGATAAATGGGAATTTCTGAAAAACGAAGTCGAATTTTTGGGTCATGTCATAACTCCTGACCTGATGGAATAAAACCAAATCCAAGCAAAATTAAAGCCATCATAAAGGTTCCCATACCAAGGACAGCCAAAGAGATTAGAGGATTTCTTGGACTACTTGGCTATTACAGGAAGTTCATCAAGGATTTCGCAAAAATAACAAAGCCTCTCACCTATTGTTTGAAGAAAGATGCCAAGATAGAACACACTGAACAATTTGTCAACTGTATCAAAATCTGCAAGAACCTGCTGACCAACAAACCACTTCTACAATACCCGGATTTTACGAAGCCTTTTAATCTCACCACAGATGCAAGCAACTACGCTATAGGGGCTATCCTGTCACAGGGTCCTGTAGGACAAGTTAAACCCATCGCATATGCATCACGAACACTGAAGGAAACAAAGCATAAATATTCCACTATCGAAAAGAAAATGCAATCGTATGGGCTACTAAATATTTTCGGCCTTATTTATTTGGAAGAAAGCTCAAAATTCTCTCCGATCATCGACTACTTCAATGGCTATTCTCTTTAAAAGAT
Source organism: Diabrotica virgifera virgifera (assembly GCF_917563875.1). NCBI lineage: Eukaryota > Metazoa > Arthropoda > Insecta > Coleoptera > Chrysomelidae > Diabrotica > Diabrotica virgifera. The sequence continues at coordinate 108,798,913 of NC_065451.1, read as the reverse complement.
CCGAACTCAAAACTCGTTAGGTGGAGGTTAAAACTTGAAGAATTCGACTACGAAGTCATATACAAAATCGGAAAATCCAATACGAACGCTGATGCATTATCCCATATTGATATCCACCCTAAAGAAATAAACACTGTTGATGAGCACATAGAAGAAATAATTAGCCTATTATCTAGAAAAGAAGATGACAACATATCCAAGGTCAACCACCCATGTTCAGTATGTGATCCAGACGAAGTAATTCCTATGGATGACTTACACTAAACTATTAAAGAAAAACAAACATCCGGCCTAACTGCAGAAGAAATAAAAGTAATAGATGAAATTCTACAGGAACAAAATAAAAAAATTGAAAGTCAGACAACAAGTTCTCTATACCAACAAGACAACAACACAGACGATACCCAGCATTTTACAGAAGAAAACCCAATACTCGGAATTCCAATCAGCAAAATACCATTGGACTGTTACAACAACCAAATCATATTCAAATTGGTAAACTAAAATCCTGCAAAACCTATAGCAGAACAGTTCTTCGTAACAAAGAAAAGGATGCACATCCAACTCGACAAAAGCGACCTAAAATATGATATCTTAACTTCTTCAAGAGTTACGTTGATACAAAAAAGAAATACGCCATCCTATTCGAAACTGATGAACTCTACCAGACTGTCTGCAACATACTTCGTGAAACATTCAAGAATTCTGCTTTTGACCTTGTCAAATGCAACAACCTCTTCGAAGATAAATATAAACAGTATAGAGAGACAGAAAACCATCGTGCAAGACTATCACCAAGGAAAAACAAACCATAGAGGAATTGACGAAACAGAAACTCAAATCAAAAAACACTCGAATCAAAAACAACGTTGAAAAAAGAAATAGAAGAATATATTTACCTCTGCGAAGATTTACTTTTTACTGGTTTACTGATTTACGTTTTTTTATTTGAAAACTTGCAAATTTACAATCTACTCTGTACAAAGGACTATTGAGTAAAACTGATAATTATGTAATGTTTTGTAGGTGTTGCCGGCCAGTGCCGGTTCACCATATTCACCACTGTATTCACTAACATTAATGTCACTCACACAAATCTTCTGGCCACTGTCTCTTGAGGCTCCGAACTGGTAATGGACGACTGGAAAGCGTAGAAATCAGCTCGTTGTTGTGATTGATACTTCTTTTTCTATGTTTGGTCGCATGCAGTCCTATTACGTCCTTTATGAATGGTATTTTTAAGTCCTCATGTAATGTTTGGTTTGAAATATACCAGGGTGCATTTGCAATGATTCTTAAAGTTTTTGATTGATATGTCTGCAGAATTTTGGTGTTTGATGGTTTCGTACATCCCCATAGTTCAATCCCGTAGGTCCATATAGGTTTTAGTATTATTTTGTATATTGCCAGTTTGTTTTCTAGGGATAATTGTGATCTTCTACCAAGAAGCCAATTCATTTGTCTGGTTTTTATTTGGAGTTGTTGTTTTTTAATTTTAATGTGCGCTTTCCATGTTAGTCTCTGCGATACTTGTCAAACAAACAAATACGACAGAAATCCGGAAAAACTGAAGTTTATGTTAACACCAACACCAACACCCACGAAACCACTGGAAATTGATCACATCGACACATTCCAAGCAGCAGGATAAAAATGCCTCACCATCATCGACGCATTTTTAAAGTACGGACAAGTATACCCAATAGAAGGATTAAACTCGGTCAAACAGTAAAGTTTCAATATCAAACTACAACCACAGCTATAAAAAATGCACTCAGCCAACCGTACTTCGACAGTCTACAGAACTTCGACCAAACATTGCAATATCTCCTCAAAACAGCCCAAGAGAAACTCGACTCAATCTATCCAGCAACCAGAAATAAAAGAGGTCTTATCAATGGCTTAGGAAGTATTATAAAATCATAAGAATCATATGAATATAATGCACTTATAAAACCAGACGAAATCAGATGGACTATCCAGAAGATGCTAGAATATGATCCAGCTTCTCAGCTACCATACCTCCAAGAAAAAGATCTGATGAGATACTACGAGGTAGATGGTTACTATTCCAACCACTCTCTAGTTTTATCTTACATTTCCCCATTCTTCATTCCAAAGTAATTACACATTTTCATTTCCAACTATAAACCATACAATAATTATTCCACCTGGGCCATATTAGTTTCTAATTCGGAACTTTTCCAATTTATGGACCTACCATGCAGAAAAAGCGAACCAAAGAAATTCATCTGTCCGGAGAAGTTCCCACAAGAAAATACAGAACCCGATGACTGCATAAATCAAATCAAATCCTAAAATTATCTAACGACCGACGCCGCTCAATGTCAAAAAGTACCGATCACAATTAGCACAATAATTATCCAAAAAGTATCTGAAGCCCACTATATTGCTGTTTTTCCAAAAGCTACTAAAATTTCCACCCATTGCTCTACGTCTAAAATTGAAGTACTAGAAGGAACATTCCTGATAGAACTACCCCCAGCATGCGAGTTCAGAACCAACAACGAAGTTTACATCAACTCCAAAGCAAAAATAAAATAAAAACAGTTAACTTTGCCAAAGATCAAAATTAAATTACAAGGAGAAGATCCAACAGTGAAGGCTCTAAAGTTAGACAGAATCCAATTAGATGAACTACATAAACTTTCAACCTAAGAAGACAGACTCCAACCCGTGTCCCTAACAACAATGGACCATTATCATCTGTGGACACCACCAATATATTTTCTGGGAATTGCCTTTATAATTCTCCTGGTTTGCAAATTACGAGAGTTATGGAAAAGAAGAAAATGGAAGAGGAAGAAGAGGATACAGCTGATCCAGAACCGATGCCTTCAGTTTTGTTCATCCCTCACAAAACTTCTCAAGGGGATGGAGAAATTATGGTGCAATAACCCCAGAGGTCAGTGATCCCAATCAGCAATTTTACCTTTTATATTCAGCATTTTGATTTTATATAAAAGTAATATCATTGTAATTATAGGTCTGGATCCCGCGTATGAAAAAAAAGTTGACTAATAGCAAGCTACAAATTTGTTAATAGCTTATGGGTGTCTAGTCGGATAAACTTTGTTATATGGGAACACTGGAACAGGGGCACTTTTAATTGTGGAACAGGTTAAACATTTGGAGCGGTCAGACCACGAAAAAGGCACATTTATTTTGTCCGACAGAATAGACTTAAACTCTCCGAACAGAGTTTAAACTCTCATGCAAAAATCAGACTGCTATTTATCACCTGTCATAATTCCTGTAATTTGACATATTCTACATGTTCCACTCATTAAAACGCCCATTTGGCGATAAATAGCAGTCTGACTTTGCATAAGAGTATAATCACCCATATTAAGCTGCACCCCCCACCATCGCGAATAAAGTTCGGACTAGGCAAAAAACTGAGTGCTATTTATGTGCTAATTAGTTGCTCTATTCCGAATTTTGTTGCTCAAACCGTTTACCAGGAAATCGCGTTGAAAGTGGGGGGGGGGGTGCAGGTTAATGTAAAGCTGCACCCACCCACACCGAAAAAAGCTCAGTGATAAATTTAGTGCTATTTATGTGCTAATTAGTTACTCTATTCCGAAATTTGTTGCTCAAACCGTTTACCAGGAAATCGCGTTGAAATTGGGGGGTGCAGGTTAATGTAAAGCTGCACCCACCCACACCGAAAAAAGCTCAAACTTCTTGATTTTTTTTTGGTGATAAATTTAGTGCTATTTATGTGCTAATTAGTTGCTCTATTCCGAATTTTGTTGCTCAAACCGTTTACAGGAAATCGCGTTGAAAGTGGGGGGTGCAGGTTAATGTAAAGCTGCACCCACCCACACCGAAAAAAGCTCAAACTTCTTGATTTTTTTTGGTGATAAATTTAGTGCTATTTATGTGCTAATTAGTTGCTCTATTCCGAAATTTGTTGCTCAAACCGTTTACCAGGAAATCGCGTTGAAATTGGGGGGGGGGTGCAGGTTAATGTAAAGCTGCACCCACCCACACCGAAAAAAGCTCAAACTTCTTGATTTTCTTGGTGATAAATTTAGTGCTATTTATGTGCTAATAAGTTGCCTTATTCCGAAATTTGTTGCACAAACCGTTTACCAGGAAATCGCGTTGAAATGGGTGGGGGTGCAGGTTAATGGCAAGCTGCACCCACCCACACCGAAAATGCTCAAACTTCTTGATTTTTTTGATGATAAATTTAGTGCTATTTATGTGCTAATTAGTTGCTCTATTCCGAATTTTGTTGCTCAAAAAGTTTACCAGGAAATCGCGTTCAAATTGGGGGGGTCAAGCTTAATGGCAAACTGCACCCACCCACACCGAAAAAAGCTCAAACTTCTTGATTTTTTTCGTGATAAATTTAGTGCTATTTATGTGCTAATTAGTTGCTCTAATCCGAATTTTGTTGCTCAAACCGTTGACCAAGAAATCGCGTTGAAAGTGGGGGGGTGCAGTTTAATGGCAAGCTGCACCCACCCACACCGAAAAAAGCTCAAACTTCTTGATTTTTTTTGGTGATAAATTTAGTGCTATTTATGTGCTAATTAGTTGCTCTATTCCGAATTTTGTTGCTCAAACCGTTTACCAAGAAATCGCGTTGAAATGGGTGGGGGTGCAGGTTAATGGCAAGCTGCACCCACCCACACTGAAAATGCTCAAACTTCTTGATTTTTTATGATAAATTTAGTGCTATTTATGTGCTAATTAGTTGCTCTATTCCGAATTTTGTTGCTCAAAAAGTTTACCAGGAAATCGCGTTCAAATTGGGGGGTCAAGCTTAATGGCAAACTGCACCCACCCACACCGAAAAAAGCTCAAACTTCTTGATTTTTTTTATGATAAATTTAGTTCTATTTATGTGCTAGTTAGTTGCTCTAATCCGAATTTTGTTGCTCAAACCGTTGACCAAGAAATCGCGTTGAAAGTGGGGGGGTGCAGTTTAATGGCAAGCTGCACCCACCCACACCGAAAAAAGCTCAAACTTCTTGATTTTTTTTGGTGATAAATTTAGTGCTATTTATGTGCTAATTAGTTGCTCTATTCCGAATTTTGTTGCTCAAACCGTTTACCAAGAAATCGCGTTGAAATGGGTGGGGGTGCAGGTTAATGGCAAGCTGCACCCACCCACACTGAAAATGCTCAAACTTCTTGATTTTTTATGACAAATTTAGTGCTATTTATGTGCTAATTAGTTGCTCTATTCCGAATTTTGTTGCTCAAAAAGTTTACCAGGAAATCGCGTTCAAATTGGGGGGGTCAAGCTTAATGGCAAACTGCACCCACCCACACCGAAAAAAGCTCAAACTTCTTGATTTTTTTTTATGATAAATTTAGTTCTATTTATGTGCTAGTTAGTTGCTCTAATCCGAATTTTGTTGCTCAAACCGTTGACTAAGAAATCGCGTTGAAAGTGGGGGGGTGCAGGTTAATGGCAAGCTGCACCCACCCACACCGAAAAAAGCTCAAATTTCTTGATTTTTTTAGTGAAAAATTTAGTGCTATTTATGTGCTAATTAGCTGCTCTATTCCGAATTTTGTTGCTCAAACCGTTGACCAGAAAATCTCGGTCAAATTGGGGGCGTCCTGCTTAATGGAAAGTTGCACCCACCCACACCGAAAAAAGTTCAATCTTATTGATTTTTTTGTGGTGATAAATTTAGTGATTTTTATGTGCTAATTAGCTGCTCTAATCCGAATTTTGTTGCTCAAACCGTTGACCAGGAAATCGCGTTTAAAGTGGGGGGTGCAGGTTAATGTAAAGCTGCACCCACCCACACCGAAAAAAGCTCAAACTTCTTGATTTTTTGGTGATAAATTTAGTGCTATTTATGTCCTAATTAGTTGCTCTATTCCGAATTTTGTTGCTCAAACCGTTTACCAGGAAATCGCGTTGAAAGTGGGGGGGGGGGTGCAGGTTAATGTAAAGCTGCACCCACCCACACCGAAAAAAGCTCAAACTTCTTGATTTTTTTGGTGATAGATTTAGTGCTATTTATGTGCTAATTATTTGCTCTAATCCGAATTTTGTTGCTCAAACCGTTGACCAAGAAATCGCGTTGAAAGTGGGGGATGGTGCAAGTTAATGGCAAGTTGCACCCACTTACACCGAAAAAAGCTCAAACTTCTTGATTTCTTTTAACTTTTTTCGATAGGATGTGCCGTTTTGCCGCAAATCGTAATTAACCGTTTTCACCCCTAAAAACGCTCCCCCAACCCATGTTCCCCTCATCCAGATTTGGTGAAAAATATTCCACATGTTATCTAATATGTGTACTTTCATTTGGAATTGGTCTCATCCTGCTATTAATTTTTTATTTTTTTGGTCCATTTTAGAGCTATCTGCACTGGTCTATGAAAAAACAATAAAAAATACAAATTTGCCACACTAAACAACGTTTGTTTGGAAAACTCTGACATGACATATGTCAATAAAAATTTACACTTCTACGTCATCACTCCGGCTGTCCATTGTTATTGTATACCGGGTGTAACAATCAAAAAGTAATTTTTTCTCAAAGTCACCACACCCTGTGGAATATTGTTGCATTTATAAAATACTGAAATTAAAACCCAACTATAGCCTCATGTGTTCTTAACATTCTGTTTTTCGATTCATTCGCTTATGTTGGATAGTAAAAAAGTTAGGTAATAATTTAACAACTCGCCTTATTTTTCATCGATACAGGGTGTTTTTAAATAAGTATGGCAAACTTGCAAACTTTATTGCAGCTTCCAGCTTCTCTTGAACTACATTGCTACCTTGTAAAGTCATATTTAAATTCTTGAAGAAGTCAAAAATATAACAAATATACGCTACCTTGATTAACCGATTGGCATCATGAAAACTGTCTTTAAATTGAAATATTGCATCCCTAGCCGTTGGTGGATGTTGTTCTAAGAATATTGAAATTTCTTCCTTGAATTATGCAATTAATTCAAAAAAAGTTTTCTTTAAACATTCCCTTTTGATAGTCAACGCACTTCGCAGTCTAAAAGAAGATGTTCATGTGAAACGGCGAGGCGAGGCGACCCGGCATTTTGCTTTCGTGGCCCGGTACCGGGTCGCGACCCACCATTTGGGAAACGCTGCTCTAGCGCGTAGTTTGATTTTACGCTCGTCGTCCGTAGCAACCGTACAATCATACAATACAATCACATTGAACATTCAAACTGAAAGATATAAAAGTTAATGTTATGACATTATAACGACAGATATAAAATAGTTACAATAAAGTTAGTGATTTAAAAATAGTTTCATTTTATTAAGTGATTGTAGAAAAAATGTTGTATGTATTACAAGCGCAAAGTGACATTATTTCTTTCGAGTAATTACCGCTCTCCGCTACGGTCGAGTGGTAACTCTTACTCTCAAGCAATAATGTATCACTTTTCGTTCTTAATACATACATAACTATTCAATTTGAATTTTCAAATTGTACGAGTATTGTATGGTTGTACGGTTGCTACGGACGACGCGCGGTAATCAAACTTTAACGCGCTAGCGCGATAAAGTGACGGTACTCAGTAAACGTTAACTTTTCGTTGCCATTGCCAAGCGAAAAAGTCTTCTTTATCAAGTGATTGTAGAAAAAATTTAATAGATTTGCTTGAGTTTTACCGCAAATAATTTGTACTATATCAAAAGGTATTTTATTTCTGTTAATATAATAATTAATAAATGTAAGATATTGTATTAGATTTTGTAATAAAAATTTTTAAAACTATATTAGTGATTTCTATAAAACACTCACCAGTGTACACTCGGGCCAGATTCAGTGTGTATTTGAGATTTTGGATGTGCACTAATGTTTGGCGTTCGGGTTTTCCACATTTTCTGAATTTTATTTTGGTACCGTGCAGGTATTTTACTTGACGAGATGATATCAAAATAAAAATCACAAAATTTGGAAAATCCGAAAGTCAACAACAATGCGCATCCAAATCTCAAATACAAAGTGAATCTGGTCGGACTGTAAGATACCTCACCGAAGAATAAAACTTCAGCCGCTTCAGCACCACCTTTAAGACTAATATTCAATTGTTTTATTTTTAAAACATTCACAAGCCACAAAGATTTTGTATTTTTTTTAGAAATTTATAATTCACACTCGTATTCGTATCTTACATCAACATGATGGTTACTTGGTGAAAGTTTGTATGTTTATTACAAAATGTGGAAGTATGTATATAGTCCATATGGTGAGACCGCTCCATATAGTCCATATGGTGAGTCTGAAAACATTTCTGATTTGGTTTCTTTGTGGATTCCTATTAAAAAATGTCCCCTTTAAACAAATCTGAAGGGTACCGATTATCAGAAACAAATATTACAATCAAACGGCAGAAATCAAAATAGAAGACCAGTTAACTGATAAAATTGCAATAGAACGAGGATTACGACAGGGCTGTATTTTATCTCCACTACTATTCAATAATTACTCTGAATGGATATTTAAAGAAGCTTTAGACGGTTGTGTGCGAAGGGAGTATTAATAAATGGTGAATGGTTGAATAACATTAGATATGCAGATGACACCATAGTTTTCGCCGATAATCTGAATTATTTACAGATATTAACAAATCGTATAACAGAAGTCAGCAACAGAAGAAGACCAAATTTATGACCATTAGTAAAAAACCAATATTAAACGCTCAACTTACAGTCAACCAACAGAATATCGAAAGAGTTGAGCAATATACATATCTGGGTACGAATTTAAATAGCCAATGGGACCACTCGACAGAAATTAAACAGCGAATAATAAAAGCGAAAGCAGCATAGGTTAGAATGAGACCAATTTTCAACAGTCGAGACTGTTGAAAAGCTACATATTCACAGTTCTGCTCTACGGAATGGAAGCGTGGACACTAACTGTTGCATCTATGAATCGGCTCGAAGCTTTCGAAATGTGGTGTTACTTTAGTTAGTGTACGCCAGTGTAGGTGTCTCAAAATAAACATCTCCAAAACAAAATTCATGACAAACCTAGTACCTAGTGGAAATATCAATATTGGAGAAAACGAAGTAGAGCTAGTGGAAAAATACATATACCTTGGACACGAAATAAAGATCACAAGAGACAAACAAATATGCAAACTACGAAGAAGAATAAACCTACCATAGGTAGCCTATGGAAAACTCAAAGACCTATTTAAAAGCGACATACCAATTTCTCTAAAACGTAAAACATTTGACCAATTTGTGTTGCCTATGATGACTTATGGTGCCGAAACTTTGACATTGACAGCCACAGCTTCTAAAATGCTGCAAATAGCCCAGAGGAAAATGGAAAGGTCAATGCTGAGTATGTCGCTTCGTGACCGAGTTAGAAATGAAGACTTAAGGCGAAGAACAGGAGTTACCGATGTAATTTCCCGAATTGCCACCCTGAAATGGAACTTGGCCGGACACGTCGCCCGAATCAGTGATGGGGGGTGGACGAAGAGTGCAGGCCGAGATTAGACAAAAGAAGTAGAGGAAGACCATCTACTCGTTGGACTGATGAACTCAAGAAAATGTCAAGAAATTGGATGCAAAGTGCTCAAAATAGAGCACAATGGACAAAAATGAGGGAGGCCTATGTTCAGCGGTGAACGAAAAGGGCTGTATGATGATGATAATGATACGTACTATCGAAATATATCGGTATCCGATTTTGTTGCTAACCGTAGAACTTGCAAATGCATTAGTTTTTCCCACCCGACCTGGCTCCGCGCTATACATATGTGTCTCTGTTCTATGTTAAATAAATAAGTTACTCGTACATATTATTTGGTACTAAAATAATTTAGGGAACACGTACCATCAAATTATACTTCTATCTGATTTTATTTCTCATTGTTTTAGTGAACATACAAGTGTTTCGTTGTGCGTCTAATGAGAAGCTGGCACCGCCCCAATTTGAACGCGATTTCCTGGTCAACGGTTTGAGCAACAAAATTTAGATTAGAGCAACTAATTAGCACATAGATAGCACTAAATTTTTCACCAAAAAAATCAAGAAGTTTGAGCATGTTTCGGTGGGGGTGGATGCAGGCTTGCCATTAACTTGCACCCCCCCCCCATTTTCGACGCGATTTCCTAGTCAACGGTTTGAGCAACAAAATTCGTAATAGAGCAATTAATTAGCACATAAATAGCACTAAATTTTTTAATAAAAAAATCAAGAAGTTTGAGCTTTTTTTCGGTGTGGGTGGGTGCAGGCTTGCCATTTACCTGCACCCCCACTTTCAACGCGATTTCCTGGTCAACGGTTTGAGCAACAAAATTAGGAATAGAGCAACTAATTAGCACATAAATAGCACTAAATTTTTCACCAAAAAAATCAAGAAGTTTGAGCTTTTTTCGGTGTGGCTGGGTGCAGCTTTACATTAACCAGCACCCCCCCCCCAATTTCAACGCGATTTCCTGGTAAACGGTTTGAGCAACAAATTTCGGAATAGAGCAACTAATTAGCACATAAATAGCACTAAATTTATCACCAAAAAAAATCAAGAAGTTTGAGCTTTTTTCGGTGTGGGTGGGTGCAGCTTTACATTAACCTGCACCCCCCACTTTCAACGCGATTTCCTGGTAAACGGTTTGAGCAACAAAATTCGGAACAGAGCAAATAATTATCACATAAATAGCACTAAATTTATCACCACAAAAAAATCAATAGGATTGAACTTTTTTCGGTGTGGGTGGGTGCAGGTTTGCCATTAAACTGCACCCCCCACTTTCAACGCGATTTCCTGGTCAACGGTTTGAGCAACAAAATTCGGATTAGAGCAAATAATTAGCACATAAATAGCACTAAATTTATCACCAAAAAAATCAAGAAGTTTGAGCTTTTTTCGGTGTGGGTGGGTGCAGTTTTACATTAACCTGCACCCCCCACTTTCAACGCGATTTCCTGTAAACTGTTTGAGCAACAAAATTCGGAATAGAGCAACTAATTAGCACATAAATAGCACTAAATTTATCACCAAAAAATCAAGAAGTTTGAGCTTTTTTCGGTGTGGGTGGGTGCAGCTTTACATTAACCTGCACCCCCCCACTTTCAACGCGATTTCCTGGTAAACGGTTTCAGCAACAAAATTCGGAATAGAGCAACTAATTAGCACATAAATAGCACTAAATTTACCACAAAAAAAATCAAGAAGTTTGAGCCTTTTTCGGTGTGGGTGGGTGCAGCTTGCCATTAACCTGCACCCCCCCACTTTCAACGCGATTTCCTGGTAAACGGTTTGAGCAACAAAATTCGGAATAGAGCAACTAATTAGCACATAAATAGCACTAAATTTTTTGCCTAGTCCGAACTTTATTCGCGATGGTGGGGGGTGCAGCTTAATATGGGTAGTATAATCTCTGTTCGGAGAGTTTAAGTCTGTTCTGTCGGACAAAATACATGTGCCGTTTTCGTGGTCTGACCATTCCAAATTTTAACCTGTTCCAGTGTTCCCATATATCAAAGTTTGTCCGACTAGACACCCAGGGCCCCCGCTACCATATGTGCAAAGTGTGCAATGCACACGGGCACCATCCTTTCGGGGCGCCAAAATCCAGGGTCAAACAATGAAAAATAATTTGCAAAAAAAATAAAAATTAATTTTAAAACAAAAGTTAAGAAATCAAAGAGGATTAGGTATAAATACACAAGAAACATATTTAAATTAAGTGACAGCGATCTTTTTAAACTTTGTTTTGTTCTTGAGGAATGACTGACAGATCAGGATAAGAAGGATAGGTATAGACTGCAATGATTTGTTTAATGAAATTAAAAAGTTATTTTCATTACCTGATGATACTGACCCCCTTAAGTATTTTACAATATATATTTGAAAACAATTTAATATTCAACCTTCCAAACGTAAGCATTTCACTAAGAATTCTTTTGACATTACCTGTAACTTTAGTTGCTGAGGAGCGATATTTTTCAAAGTTAAAAATCATTAGAACAATGCTTCAAGAACTTTTGCCCGGGTTAGCAATATTAGCAATTGAACAAGAAATTTTTGATGGTACGTATAAATTTTAGAGATGTAATTGATGAATTTGCAACAGCAAAGTCTCAGAGACTCAGAAAATATCGCTACTTACTAGTACTACAATCATTGATTATAAACTACCCATGTGTAGTTATTAATCGATGCTATAATAGCCCAGTAAATGGACGTGAAATACGGCGATATCGTGTAATTTTCAGGGTGACCATGACCAACGAATTGCACGAAAATTTGGATGTAGGTTCAAGGTTCTACCCTTACCTTCCACTTCAAAGTTGGACTTGTGTCGTTGGTTACTTTTCCTGGGGGGGGGGAGGGGGGTGAATATTAACCCTTCTCAATGGTGAAAAAATGTAGGTTTAAAATAAGTCCAAAAACTAAGTATTTCATTAAAAAATATTGTTACCAAAAATGTAGCTAATAAAAAAAGAAAAAAATGGTGTACCTATTCATGAAGTCTATAGACCTAGTAAAAGCAAAATTGGAGCTCATGAGAAAAACGTTCTTATTCGTCAAATTCCAAATCGAATATTTCAACGTGAAATAACCAAAAAAAATGAAGCACTTTTCGGGGAAAACTCATTAAAACTTATTATGACTTCTAAACTTCAGTTTTTTGCTTTCTTTCGAGCACCTACCTATCGACCTACCTTCTAAAAAATAAATAAATAAACATGAACCCAAATGCCTAAGGGGCGTCAAAATCCTTTTTTGCACACAGGCGTAAGCAGCCCTTACGGGGGCCCTGTAGACACCCTTAAGCTATTAACAAATTTTCAGCTTGCTATTAATCAACTTTTTTTCATATGCGGGATTCAATTAAAAGTGAAGTATATTTGTAAAAGTTAATAAAGGGTGTTTTTAAAAAGTACCTTAGTGAGTTTAAACCTTTAAGTCTCGGGATATATATCGGTAATTTTAGAGCTCTTGTGTAATTACAAGTGATAATAGTAACGATTAGTCCCGGCCAAATTATGCCATCAGAAATCATTTCCTGTTTTTATATAATAAGAAATGAGCAATAAATAAAAATTCATTTTATTATTCTTATAAACAGTATAAACAGACAATAGACTCGAATAAAAACTAAACTACCAAGCTAACTGAGATGATTCTGCAATTTAAATGTCCTTAACTTTAGCACGAAAGCTTCTGGGGCTTCTCATACATCATCACCATCACGCTCCGATTTCAAGGTCATGATAAAAAGCGAAAGTTATTATATTTAGCGGAAACTAATACTATAAAAAATAAAAATGAGATGCACGTTTGAAATTTAATTTTATAGTAATTAAGTGGATTAGTTTGTTAGAAATATTGATATTATAAAACGAAATAGAACTGTATCTTGTATCTAGATAGTGGATCTATTAGCGGTGATTTAGTTTTATGTGTTTAAAAGGTCAATTTAAATTTATATGGTGTAAATTGTGTTTATTTATTAATTATAAATAGAAAGCGTAATATAGGTTAGATCCAATATAGTAATGAAGAATGACCTCATCGTAAAAGGTTTTCTTCGTAATTTTCTTCGCCCATCCATAGGACATTTATTTATTCTCTTTTATGTTGAATCTTTAAAAAGAAGAAGAAAGATTCAACATAAAAATTTAAAAATTATATTTTTAAATCACCTATTCGTTCACTACAAAGCTAAGATGGAATCACCCTATCGAAGCTAGGGCAAATAATCTCCGGACAAATAATCCCGGACAAAAAATCTCCACAAATTATCCCTGGACAAAAGATCCTCAAACAAAAAATCCCCACAAAAAAGCCCCACAAAAATAATCCCCGGACAAATAATCAACGAACGAAGAATCCCCATAAAAAATTCCGGACAAAAAATCCACACAAATTTTTAAATGCTAAATAGATTATACTACCATACGCCGAATAAATAGATAGTTGTAATTGATGACTACCAATGTGATTTGAGGCCTGGATGCAGTGGCGACGCGTGACTTTTTCTGAAGTGTTACCAAAACCAGATGCAAAACATCTTATTTAAAAAAATGAAGATATGGCTAAATGTATATATACACTCACCGCCACAAAATTCCGCCACCCAAAATTTTTGATTAAGTTTGACAATCTATAACTTTATTATTTGTACCTCGATTTTAAAGATTCTTGCACGACTTTGTAGGTACATGTATTGATGTCAATTGCTATTATTCCGGTAACAAAATTTTTTTGCTTAGATGGCATTATACGGGGGTGAATGTAAGAGTTGTTTTTCTCCTAACTTTAAAAAATTCTGTGGAAAAATGGGAGGGCTGATTTTGTTTCATACTCCTTTTGTACTATCCGGGGGGTATCACTAAGGTCTTGTTTTTTAAATTATCTGAATATCTCTTTTGTTGTAAGAGCTGTAATTAAAAGACTGCTTTGAAGGTTTATTTAATTAAAAATATCAAGCGCACCAAAATTAACAAAACAAAACAAATTTAACAACAAAACAAAACAATTCAATAGCGGTTATGTCCACCTCTTGCAGCATCGACTGCTCGCAATCTGTTTAGCATCTAATAAAGATGTGTTTTCCTTGCCTGGGGAATAGCCCGATATTCCTCTACCAGGGCCATAACTGTACCAAATTTTCTAGAGGTCTAGGATGACGGCAAATAGCTTTTTTTATTCATCCCATAAATGCTCAATATGATTGAGATCTGGGCTGCATGCGGGCCATTCTAATCTTATCAATCCAACCTCAACTGTTTGAGTCAATCGGTGTTTTTATTTACAAAAAATGGTACAGCTCTTACAAGGAAAAAGATATTCGGATAATTCAAAAAACAGAATGTTGGTGATGCCTCCGGGAAAATATGACAGGACTATGAAACAAAATCAGCTATTCCATTTTTCTCCAGAATTTTTAAAATTAGGAGAAAATACAACGCTTCCTTTCACCCCTGTACAATGACATGCAAGCAAAATTTTTTGTTACCGGAATAATACCAAACAATATGAATACATGTACCTACAAACTGGTGTAAGAATGTTGAAAATCGGAGCACAAAAATAATAAAGTTATAAATTGTCAAACTTAATCAAAAATTTTGGGTGGCGGAATTTTGTGCCGGTGAGTGTAGCTTCAATAATATCATTTTGTATATCACTTGAAACTCTCGAAAAAACAGATCTTTGTAGATGTTGACAAAATTTTTAATCTTTTTTGGCAATTTATGTTAACAATTCCCTGTAATTGCCTGGATTGTCAGAGTCGTCGCACTCAAAATGACCACGAAACGCTAGTTCTTGTTTGGCCCAAAAACATACAGTATCTATTATAAGTGTGCTAAGGATATACCTATCTATTTTTTTTTAACAAACTCATTATGTTTAGCAATATTTGCTTTAAAAGCTTGGTTAAGAGAACTTTTGTTTTTTGTTTTGCCAAACTGAATCAAATTGGGTATACATCTTACATGTAGGTAACGGAGAAATTTCATGTCTCCTTTTTAAAAATCTAACACTATTTAAATCGTGAACCTGGACCACCCATTTTTCTGTAGAGACCAGAAGACATGGCCAAAAATACACTATATTTTTCTTGCAACCATAATATAACCAAGGATTTTCACTGTACCAACTAAATTTAAAATATCGAACTACTTTTGTTGATTCCTTTTTTAAATTGTTTAAAATAGGTCTTTCATTTTTAATCTCATTTTTTTCTTCAAAATTATACAAGGAGAATAACTTTTCAAGTAGTTGATCGATTAAGAAGCGACACTCATCCATGGTTAACTGCACGCACACTTTTTATAGGTACTGTCACCAATTTTAAATCTGGTAACAGCGCTACTGATACACAGCGCGCTTATGTCGTCGCTTCTTCAAAATTTTCAGTCGCTGGCCGGTCCCGAGCTCCAGCGTGGGTTTATAACTATTGTAACCAGAAATGAGTCTGGTAACAGAGTATAATAAAGTGCAACTGAGTCACATAAACTCGCCAATATTTTCGTGTCTACGAGTAGTTGGCTATTTACTGAGTTACGTACTATTACCACATAATATAATAATATATTTCTATTTTTAAAAATATTGGTAAATATAATTATTCATCGTCATAAAATATTTATTTGCAAGATTTTTAACTGTTACCAATGGTAACAGTGGTTACATGGACGCTTCGCCAGTGCCTGGATGATCGACTGTTGATCAAATAGGTATTTACAATTACATAAATGCTTGAAAATTATTGGGAGTATAATCAAGATGTGCATCAGATTTCTATAGATTTCAGACAGGCTTATGACTTACCTCAAGTACTTCCGTGAGAACGTGGCTTTACACTGGAACGGGTCGAAAGCGTTGCAGCTTCCCAGATCAAGTGGCTTTACACTGGAACGGGTAGAGAACGGGTGGAGAACGTTGCACTTTCCCAGATCAAGTGGCTTTACACTGGAACTGGTCGAAATTCTAAACTGTGTGTAGTCGGTATGGTAGCCGGGATATTGTTGCTTCTTCTGTGGAAATGCTTCACCGTTTCCAGGGTCGAGTGGCTTTTCACTGAAGCTGGTTGAGAAGATTTCACGAAGTTGCTAGTTGCGCCTCCCCAGAACTTCCGATTTATTTTGTGGCTTTACAGAACAAGTGGCCTTACACTTGTAATTCGTCAAAGTTGCTTACGGGTTCCTTCAGTTTTCCTTCCTCGTGGCCTTGCACTCGGAACTTGAATACTAAGTCACTAATTCTTCAATTTCTCAATTAACAATTAAAATCGATTAAAAAATGCTTTACTTTTTCTAATTGGAAATGCTACTGACTGCGCTACTTTTATTCTGTATATAATGATGTGTGTTCATTGGAGAATTAAGTAACGAAACTCTGAAGGAAATGCATAAGTTTATTGAGTTGTTAACAGCTTAGGGTGCAAGACAATACTAAATTAATTAATACAAACTATTTCTTAAAATCTCTCATAGTTCTGGAACATATTATCACTGACACCTCGAAATTATCATCGTGGGTGTTTATTATCATCTCCGATGTAGTCTACATATTGAAATAAAAACACACACAGTGGCGTGCTCGCCATAACGTACATATACACGAACTATAACACTAAGCTTGATTTAATCCATAATATACTACTGGTACTTCTTAATATTATTATAAAGCGCATCAGTTTGGTTGAATATTGACACTACTTCAAAATACTTGACGTCTTACTACATAATAGTGACGATATTAGTTGCTAGCTCTATCTGGTTTACTTCTCTGAATAGGCTTTCAACTCTTAGCCATGTAGCCCCACTGTGTATGCGTAGCACATGAGTCACTCATAAAGGAGTACAGTAAAATTATGAAAAGTCCTGAGTTCATCAGGACACATCTCGGCTGGCAAAAAAATCGACAGGGATTCAGGAAATCCAGCCTGGCGTCTTGCTTACTAATCGCTGACCATGGCTTCGACCTCAGTACTAAATGGTTGGAATTGTGGAATTAAACAGTTCCCTACTATCTGAAATCTTGTCTAGGAATGTAAGTGGAGAGAATGAGCATACCCTAATAATCCAGTGGAGTTGTATGCCTCAACAACCAGTAACCTTAAGTGGATAGTTATACTGAATTTTAACATATGAAATATATATTTTTTCTATTTAAAAATGTGGTATACGCTAAACAATTGAGAATAATTTTAAGCTAACTGAATAAGAGTTTTAGTAAAACTTTTCTTTATATTAGTTCTATAGGAACCTTATTTTCGGACATTAGTCACCCCAAACACAAGAAACTCAAATAAATTATAAATTAGTTTATTCATTTGGCAAAAAGGGGTTACCTTAACAGTTTTCTGGGAGTCTTGAAAATTAGTAATTTTATGGATTTCGGTATGCTCTTTTTGAATTTCAAGTTTGCTACCTCGTATCTCCGACGCTCGCGCCGCCTATTGAAAAAATGGCTGCTAGTAACAGTTTTTGGGAATATTTCCTTTCCGACGCATGTTATGAAAATAAAATTTATGTAAAAAAATTCAACTAGAAAATTTTTTTCGGCAATTTATGTATTTATAATTTTTTCTGCAAAATCAATGGTATTCTAGTACCGAGTTACCGCGGTGAACCATTTTCATCTATTTGTAGTAACTACATCACGTACATTCAATCGAAATATAAATCCAACGCCATAATCGTATTCGACGGATATCCTGAAGATGTACCAAATACGCGAAGCGATCCCGACGATCTCGAACAGCTGCTTCAGTAGACATGCTGTTTTTCGAGCGAATGCGCCCAACTGTGTCACAAGTTGGAATTCCCCAATTCCTGGGGAATGATGTGAACAAGAACCGCCTCATTAGAATGTCGAAGACAAAATTTGAAGGGGGAAATTTCACGTTCTCACAAGCCACGGAAGATGCGGATACGCTAATCATGAATACTGCAATAAATGTTTCACCAGCATTCGATACCGTATATAGTGGTCGGCGAAGGTATAGATTAGATCTTCGGATTTCCTTCACAGCTCTATGTACGCGATCAAACGTGTACACTCTCAAACCACGAAAATATAATAAAATAATAATTATTTTATTATACATCATCATACATCAATTTTTCATAAATATAATACAACAAGGTTTTAAAAAACACGGAAACAAATATTTTACCCAAAAGAATAATGCCGTTGTATTCACTAGGTAAATTTTAATTCAAAATTTGCTAAGGTCGATCCTGAGATAATGATTTTATCCAATTATCTTGTCTTCCGAACGTATCGACAGATCTTACTAACTGCATTTTTCGAATATACCCACACTTGAAAATGACTTGCAGGAATGTTAAAGCACGCATGTGGTATGTAAATATATCCTTAAACTTATCAATGGTTCTGGTAACTTTTCAAGGAGTCAATGAAAAAATATTCACTGTTAGATAAACATCTAAGATTAATTTAATTTGTCCGACGGCTTTCTCATTTGTACCTATCTTGAAGCTGAATAAAAGGCTAAAAATTGTTTTTGTACATGTTTTTTAAATTCAAGTTAAGTATTGGTGTAGAAATTGTTGTATAAGGACATTTTTTATATTATAAGAGAGCTCCAAAGGATTATAGAATAGATAATGATATACACATACAGCATCGATCAAGTATATTGGTCAATAGAGTTTATTAGGTAAGAGGGATAAACACAACAACAACGATAAAACCAAAGAAAACTTAAGAGGCAGCAGTAGCGCACGAAAAACGCGGTTCAAGATTGCGGCTGTAATTTGGCACACATATTCGTATTATAATAAAGAATGGCGGTACAGAGCATGTTTGAGGGTACATGAGCATGTACCGTCATTAAGAAGAACAAAAAATACACTTTCTTCAAATACACTTTTTTATCCCATGTCTAGATTTTGTGCCACATTAAGTCTACTAAAAACTTTTTGTTAATTCTAAGGGATTTTCGGCCCTCAGTAATAATGTAATCTTTCATTCTGCGTTTAAATTTTTCGGAAAAAAATTATTAGTTTTCACAGGATTCGAAAAAAATGAATGCATATAATAACTACTGCAGCCGAAATTTTGCGCCTACGCCCTTAAGAAATACATATATACAAGATCCTAAAGAAAAGGGAAATAACGATATAACAAACAAAACACTACCAAAAGATAGAATGGAAGGAATGAATAAAACAATAGTTATAAGTTGACGAATATTATAGTAAAAGAGAAAGTAAAATAAAATAAATCCTTATTAATTTGTTTTCGATTTGTTGTGTATTCACAAAAAATAATAAAATACATATTTAGCAAAACGTTTTAAAGCATTAGGTACATCAGTTCTAATGGTAGGGGAGCTCAAGAGGGGATTTCTGCAGTTATTCGAGCGCGTCAGATTATCACATAGGGAGAAACCTTGTACACTGTAAATGTACCCCTACCATATATTGGATCTTAATACAGGAGAGTTCGTTAAGGGGGGTCCGAAAAAAAAATCTATCCTTAGAAAAACTCGAAATCGTCAGATTAAGATAAAAATCTGACGATTTGAGCGGGGCGTAAGAAAATGGGTGGGTCACAAAATTTCAGAAGAAAAAAGCGAATATTTCGAGAAATAAACGTCACATCGAAAAAATAAAAATTACGTTTGTAATATTTTTTAAATATCTATCGAATGATATCCAACACGAGGTCGTGTTGTATCCTTAAAAAACTCGAAATTGTCAGATTAAGGTAAGGTAAGTTAAGTACATGCAAAAAAGTGTATATTTCAAAAATCTGACAATTTGAGCCGGGCGTAAGGAAATGGGTGGGTTCCAAAGTTTCACAAGAAAAAGCGAATATTTCGCGAAATGAATGACAAATCGAAAAACTAAAAAATATGTGCTCAATATTTTTTAAAATCTATCGACTGATATCAAACACGACTTCCCACGGAAAGGGATTGGGGGTAAATTTAAAATTTTAAATAGGAACCCCGCGATATTTCGCGAAATGAACATGAGATAGAAAAACTGCAAAATACACGTATTCAATATTTTTGAAAAATCTATTAAATGGCATGAAACACGACCACCCACATTGGTGGGGTGGGGGGCTACTTTAAAATCTTAAATAGAAGCCCCCATTTTTATTACAGATTTGGACTCCTTATGTAAAAATTAGTAACTTTTAATCCAGACATTTTTTCGAATTATGGATTGATGACACTATATTCGGAAAAAAACGATTGCTGGCAATGGAAAATTAAATTATACAATGGATTATTTCATTCATATGAGATTCTGACCAATAGAAAGCTACAGAAATAAAAATTAAAGATCACCATGGCAACGGAGGTATTTTATCGGAAATTTTTTGCTCGTGGGGTACCCAACAGCGAATTATAGTGGAAATTTTTTGACGTTTACAATAACAGAACATTTTTGACAGACTGGTTTTTATTTGTTTACATAATTTAGTTTTGATTCATTTTCTATCACTTGTAGTTACTCAAAACTTATGTAAAATTGAAGAATATACTATTTTCTATCTTGAAATGGTATTCCCATGCAACTACAATGAGTAGAAATTACGAATTTGAAAGCCTAAATAATTGCTGACAAAGCTATGGCGCGCTATTAATGCAGCTTTGGATTTTCAAATGCAAATTTGGTGTGGAATTTTCTTACCGAATACCACGCGAAGTCAAATTAATATCCGGAAATTTTTTTTTGATCATTAATATTTTTAGAAAATTTCCCTCGTCTGCGACTCGGGAAATTTTCAAAATATTCATGATCTCAAAAAAATTTGCGGAAATAATTTGACCTCTAGTGGTATTACTAGTGATTATTTTTTGATAATTTTAACTTCAAATTGTATAGTAAGATATTTGATCACGTGTTTAATTCTGTCCAATCAGATTAAAATTATACCGAGAATTATCTACTGTAGAAAATTACCGATAGAATTTTTTTAAGTAGATTGTTTCTGTTTATTGGCAAGCAGTTTCCTAGTTTTGTCAACTGACGCATTTAAGAAAATATCCATAATATACGTATTAAAAAATTATCTTACGAATATCACACGACAGTAAGAATAAATAAGAAAATAATGCTTCATTTTTACTCAAATTTGTTGTGATTGGGCAATAGCCACTCGAGCCCTGCGGGCTCTCCTGTCTATTGCCAGACAACAAATTTTCGACAAACTGTCGCATTATTTTCAATTTATTCTCACTCTCTTGTGATATTATACCCAATAATTTTTGATAATATATCGTCGTCAAGTATATTAGGTCAGATGCCCTTCGTTGCTACGAAAAATTACATTCAGTCACATTAATGACAATTAATGTTTTAAAAATTATGAAAGTGATGACTTTCAACCGTCAAATATTTATAACAACTGTGTGTTTAATTGTACTAATTTGTACTTACATAAATAAATTACAATATAATTTTGGTTTTGAACAGTTTTATTCATGAAATAATCGCAACAAATTGCACTCGATCTCTAAAATTATTATCGACTTTTTGCCCTCGTGACACTTTGATATAATTTCACTCCCCTTCGGGTCGTGAAATTAAAACTATCAAAGTGTCACTCGGGAAAGATTCGATAATTTTAGAGCTCTTGTGCAATTACTACTGAAAGTCCCCACTTAAAAGGAAAACTTTACTTAACTTTATTTGGTTTTAGGACCCAATCTTCACAACCCAGTCGGTTCCTATAACGCTCGAGTAACTGCAAATTTAGCATACTTTCCTCCCCCACTATAATCCATTTCAGTAATTGTCATTTTTCATAGCTAATAATAAATAATCCACGACGAGATTGCAATATACACATAAACAATTTATGATCTATAAATTTTAATTCACTTCTAGTAGAGGATTCGATATAAGGTCGATTTGCACCGATCTGTTTAATGGATAAAAATTATTGGATATGTAATTTAGCATGTTAACAATTACAAAAAACAAGGGTTGCCCGATCTAATCTTGTTCTAACTATAATTAATTAATAATTAAAGAATGACATTTTTTTATAAATAAAAAAAAATTATTTTTGACCCGGGAAGATCTTATTTCAGATTTTTTAGGTAATTCTAAACAAAAAAGGTCTTTTATAATTTTTCTCTAAAGTTGATCGTTTTCGAGTTATAAACAATTTAAAGCTGAAAAAAGAACGAAACATGGCAAGTTTCAAGGCTCAAAAATACAAGTAAAAAATATAATTTTTGTAATCATCAAGTATATAAATTCAAGTTCAAGCCTTTTTCTATCAGGTCTCGATAAGAATTTTAGCCACGTTTTATTCTAAAACATATTTTTTTAATTGTTAATGAGGAAGGTTTCTTATGGAAAGACGAGCAATAACAATTAAGAAACAATGTTTCAGAATGAAATAAGTCCAAAAGACTTATCAAGAACTGATAGAATAAGGTCTGAACTTGAATTTAGGTTCGTAATGTCAAAGATGATATTTTATACTTATGTTTTTGATCCTTGAAAATTGTCATCTTTCGTTCCTTTTTCAGTTTTAGTTTGTTTATAACTAGAAAACGATCAACTTTAGAGAAAAAATACAAAAGACCTTTTTTGTTTAGAATGACCTAAAAAATCTGAAATAATATCTTCCCGGGTCGAAAAACTTTTTTTTTAAATTTATAAAGAAAATGTCATTTTTAATTATTAATTAATTATAGTTAAAACAAGATTAAATAGGGCAACCCTTGTTTTTTGTAATTTTTAAGATGCTAAATTACATATCCAATAATTTTTATCCATTAAAAAGATCGGTGCAAATCGACCTTATATCGTATCTTAGAGTACATATTACCTTATTATAGAAAACAGTGAAACCTATAAAATAAATTAATAGAAGCAATAATAAGACTGTACAACTAGGTTTTGGTATTGTTTTTTATTAATTCGTTCAGGTAACGTATCTTGTTCAATCGTTTTTATTCATGGCTGCGTATTTCAAAGAATTTTTTGTTTTAATTTCCTTGTTTTTGGAGTTATACTTCTCTAAGAGCGATTGGAAAAAATGTTAGGAATGAATGTTCCATTTCGGTAAATGTCACCTAATTCATCAAAATTTTTTAGCCTTTCGCGGAGATGAATGAGCTGATTGGTTGGGATCGTCATCTGATTTTCATGAATTGTTTAAATTTTTTGACTGTTCTGAGGAAATACCGACGCGGAATGGTCTTTGCTTTAGGACGTGGATAGTCAAGGTAATCTCATACTAATTTTTATTTATTAAGTTATACTTGTTTAGACGCTTTTGGCAAAATTGTTAAAAGTGAATTTTTATAAAAACGACAGTACAAAGTAAGCGCCCAGGACAGAATGAAGTTAGTTGCTAAATTTTTTCAGTTACCTACCTATGTAAATAAATTAGAAAAAAATATTGTTACAACTTTTTGAAAGTAACTTTATTCAAACTACAGTACAATATTACAAACTTTAACAAACTGACAAAGGTTGACTTCTAAATCTGAATTACAGCTGTTATTAAAATGTCAAACACATATGTATATATAGATTTTCTGACGTTCTAGACGTCACCAGACATTTCTGGGTTATTCCATGACATCTACAAAATTCTCGTAAGTGACTACTTCTTCTTTCACGTCACGGGTCTTTTTCTATGTAGGATCAATCCACGGAATTGTCGTAACACTGCTCCCCCCTTTATAGTTATTCGTCTCGAATAACTGGTCTATTAGGGTCTGGTTGAAGCCAACACGGTGGATCAGTTCCATGATATGGGGTAATCTCTCGATATGAACTACCTTGGGTTTACCTCTAGATAGATGAAAACTGGATGCGGTAGATTATATCGTTTATTTTCTTCAAGACGGTGTACGGGCCTTTCCATTTTTGTTGGAATTTCGGAAGTCCTTTCTTACATGTGGGATTTTATAACCATACGGGGTCACCCCTTTCGAAAGTTGTCCCAGTAGCATGCACATCGAGTCTGGACTTGGCTTTATCACTTTGGAGCTTCAAACTTTTACGAGCAAATTCGAAGACTTTTTCCAATTTTTCTCTTAAGTTTTCTATGTACGTCAGAGATGAAGGTTCTTCTTTGCAGGGAGGCAATCTTCCGAAAATAAAATGTTGAGGAAGCTTCATGTCTCTTCCGGTGAACATCATTGATGGAGAATAACCGGTTGCTTCATGTTCACACCTTCTGTAGGCTAACAGGAATAGAGGAATAAGGGCCTTCCAATCTTTTTGATTATCAGCAACAAACATTGAATAATATTGACAAATAGTTCCATTATGTCTTTTGATCATTCCGTCTGACGGTGGATGAAGAGGCATAGTTCTAGTCTTCTTAATATCTAAGATTTCATTAATTGTTGTCTTAATTCTGACTCAAAATTTCGACCTTGATCGGAATTCACCTCTAAAGGGACTCCATCTCTTCATACGATATTTGTTATAAATGCTTCTACTACCGTAGTCGCTTCTTGATTAGGACGGGGTGTAATTTTGAAAAATAATCCATTACAGCCATTAGGTACTTGTTTCCTCTCTCTGTCATCGGATGTGGACCGAGAATATCAACTGCAAGTCGTTTAAAAGGCTCTCCGGAAAGACATTGTGCCATTTTACCACGACTTCTTGTTCTAGGGCCTTTTCTACCGTTACATAAGTCGCATTCCTTACACCAATTTTCTACATCTCGGCGACAATTAATCCAGTAAAATCTGTCTCGACCTCTGGCCAGTGTTCTTTTTACTCCAAAATCATTGATATCATTGCTTTAACGGAAACTTGGCTCAACTCCGATGTTATTAGTTTGGAATTGTTTAATGATGCGTATGAGATCTTCAGGAAAGATCGAAAGTTCGATGTAGTTAATAAATCAACTGGTGGAGGTGTACTGTTGACACTTAAGTCAAACTTCGAGTGTGTTGTTGATATTTCAACGTTTGATTTACATTTTCCACTAGTTGATTTGTTAATTGTGGAATATCACACAGGCAATAAAAAGTTTTATGTTGCCGTATTATATATTCCAGACAAATTAAAGCTAAATGATTTTAATTTTTTTTTGAAATAATAGCGCAGCTTGAATTATTTATTGGAACTGTTATTCTCCTGGGTGAGTTTAACATTCCAAAGTATATCGATCAAAATAGGTCTGATATGAAGACATCGGCAGTGTTAGACTTCATGTGTTTGTTTAATTCAGATCAGTATAATCAGATGGGAAATAATTTAAATCGATTGTTAGACTTAGTTATATCATCAGATCTGTGTCATGTAAGTCGTGATAATGCACCACTTGTTCAAGAAGATTTACATCATCCAGCATTAATGATAAATATTAATGATTTTCAGAAAAGGGAAACCAGTTTTTTGCCTCATTCTAAAACTAAAAGATATAATTTTAAAAAAGCAAATTTTCCTTTACTGTACTCAGAATTTCTTAATTGCGGCTGGAGTTTTTTAGACATGTCTGATGATGTAAATACAGTCCTAGAATTATTTTATGCGAAGATATATGAATTATTTGATATGTGTGTACCAATATACAGAAATTATTAACGTCAATATCCTACATGGTACAATGCGGAAATAATTAGAATGATAAAGCTGAAATCAAAAAATATCAAAAAATATAAGGAAACAGGGAATATACTTTATATGCACGAATTTAAAAGGTTGTGAAAAATAATAAAACAAATGATTAAAACTGAATATAACGCTTATCTTGAAAAAATTCAGACTAGTATTTCTAACGAATCTAATAATTTCTGGGCATATGTTCATGCAAAGAATAAAACTTCTAGAATCCCAGGTGAAATGAGTTACAACGGCGATACATTTAATAATCCTCACGATATAATCCATACTTTTAAGATGTTTTTTGAAAAAGTTTATATACCTGTCGAAAACAATGCATTTGATAACCAAGAATGTAGAGATATCTATTTACCCACTGTTAATTTTAGCGAATTTCAAGAAAACGAAATTTTGGTAGCATTTAAAAAAATTAAAAATAAAATGACGTCTGGACCAGATAATATTCCAGCATTTTTAATCAAAGATTGTTCTCGGGTATTTGTAAAGCCACTTTAAAATTTTTTAACTTATCAATAAAAACGGGAACTTATCCCGAACTATGGAAAAATGCAAAAGTATGCCCTGTATTCAAAAACGGAAAGAAATCTGATGTATCCAATTAGAGACCGGTTATCTTTGTTATCCAATTTTTCAAAGGTTTTCGAAGTAACTGTATATAATCGTATATACCCTTCTGTTAGGGGATGGATATCACCTTATCAACAGGGTTTTATATATAAACGCTCTACTGTATCAAACTTAGCTGTAATAACTCAATATATTTCAGATGTTTTGGATGTACAAGGTCAAGTAGATGTAATATATACTGATTTTTCTAAGGCGTTTGACAAGGTTGATCAAAAATACCTTCTCTTTAAATTATCAAATTTAGGATTTTCTGGAAACATTTTAAAGTTACTTGAAAGCTATTTAATAGGTAGGAGCCAATTTGTATCATATAATGGTTTCACATCAGAATTAATTTTTACTACATCCGGCGTTCCACAGGGATCAAACTTAGGTCCATTGTTGTTCCTATTATATATCAACGATTAATTTTTAGATATCAATAACAGAAAATTATGTTTTGCGGATGATCTTAAAATATACTGTGAAATTAAAACAATTGCTAACTGTATAGATTTGCAGAACGATCTAAATTATATAGATACTTGGTGTATAAAAAACAAACGTTTTCTTAATGTCAATAAATGTAAAGTATTAACATATTCTAGAAAGGAAAATAAGGTTGATTTTAATTATGTAATTCAGGGGACAGAACTGGAAAAATGTAATAGCATTAAAGATTTAGGAGTTATATTTGATTCAAAATTAACCTTTAATGACCATATTGAGCAGAAAGTATCTGATGCTATGAAAATGTACGGTTTTATCATCAGAAATTGTAGAAATTTTAGCGATATAAGACCGATTAAACTGCTGTATTTATCGTTAGTGCGAACAAAACTAGAATATTGTAGCTTAATTTGGTATCCTAATTATAGATGTTATATGCAACAGATTGAAAAGGTACAACGGAAACTTTTAAAATATTTAGCATTTAAGGTTGATGGAGTATATCCTGCTCATGGTTATGATTACGATCTGTTAACAGGTTTGATAATGTAAGTTTAGAGTTAAGAAGAGTTATATTTTCGGTTTCATTTTTATTTAAGTTATTACACAACTGTATTGACTGCAGCGATATATTGGACCAAATTAGATTTAATGTGCCACGAATATCTTCCAGGTCAACTATCGTGTTTACTTGTCCAAGCGCGAGAACAAACATGTTACTAAAGTCACCGATTTATGTTATGTGCGATAACCATAACAAAATATGCAACCATTGTGATATTTTTTCATGCTCAATTAATCATCTAGTTGACACCGCATTGGTTTATGGAGTACCTTAAATTGTTAATTTTTTTATTTATTTTTTTTTATTTCTTATTTACATAGTTATTTGTTTAATTAAATTGTTCTCACTCTTTATTTTCATCATACTGATTGTATGCTAACTCAAAAATATATTTCAAATTTTTACCCTAGAAATGGGAAACTGTTGGGTAATAAAGCTATTATTTAAAATGTCCTCCAGGCAGGCTGCTATAAAGTTCTTGCAACATACTTTTAATGTGTAATTTTGGCAGTACCACTTGTTGAACTATACGTACTCCATCGGGACTTTCCCACTTCCGATATAATAGACCATTCGAAAGTTATAGAGATTCTTATTGAGGCCCCCAGTACGCCTTTATAGTTCCACTGTATTTGGATATTTCCTGCCAAATAGGTCTTACTCCATCTTTAACCCATTCTCGTATGACTCTTAAGTCATTATATTTCTTTTGACCCTTCTTAAAATTCTCCAAGGAAATTTGGTCACCAGCTTCTTCCTGTGAAACTGTGATTACCTGGAGACTTTTTTCTTCGATAAGTTTTCTGTTTCTTCAAGTCTTTTACAGTACTGACATTGTCGTTCCAAACAGGGTCGCCTATAAAGAATATCAGCATTGTTATGGAGACGTCCTTTTCGATGTATTACGTCAAAGTTATACTATTGGAGTCTCTCTATCCACCGTACCACTTGTCCTTCCGGCTTTTTAAAATTCATTAGCCACTGCAAAGCGCTATGATCAGTTTTGACTATAAAATTTCTGTTATAAAAGAAGGCATGGATGTGTTCTAGGGCTTTTATAACAGCTAGGAGCTCTTTTCTGGTAACGCAATAATTCTTTGTTGCCTTTCCTATTGTTTTAATGAAATATGTAATACCTTTTTCGTCACCTTCCTCTTGTGATAATACGGCGCCAATACCATGCTGAGATGCGTCACAATCCAATAGAAATTTTCCATCTTCTCCTGGATAGTCTAGGATAGGTGCTGTTTTAAGCCGTTTTTTTAAATCTTCGAAGGCATTTTGACAATCCAGTGTCCAGTCAAATTCAATGCTGTTTTCAGTTTGTCGATAAAATGGCTTAGCGATGCGGCCAAAATCTTTTATGAATTTTTGGGTAATATAAACAGAGTCCAAGAAAACTTCTAATTACCTTTTTATTTCCTTGTTTAGGCCAATCCTTAACAACAGATATCTTCTCTGGATCAGTTTTGATTCCTTGTGATTTAACGATATGTCCTAGATAGTATGCTTTTATTTTGAAATAGTAACCATTTCTTATAATTTAACTTTAAATTTCTCAAGCTGTCAAATACCTCGCTACTAGGTTTTTCACATGCTAATCAAAGGTTTTGAACATAAAGTCCTCTTAAAACCATCAGGATGTACTTATATTTGTCAGTAGCCGCTTTTTAAATCTAGGGTCGAAAACCATTTAGCATCTGATAAAGTTTTTAGTGTATCATCTATCCGTGGCAATGGATGTCTTTTTATGTAACATGGTTTAATCTTCTGTATTCTACAAAAAGCGAGTAGATCCGTCTTTTTTAGTTACCAAGACTACTGGTGAACACCAGGGTCCTGAAGCTTCTTCGATGATATCGTCATTTATCATGTCTTGTATTGTTTTCGACTTCTTTTTGTCTAGCAAATGGTAATCTCCGTGGTGCTTGACGAATTGGTCTTGCATCTTTAGTATAAATCCTTTGTTGAACATGTGACTCAAAAATGTCGTAGTTTTCATTATACGCCAGGCAATGGGAGTAAGAATATGATATTACCTCCGAATCCTACTCTACTCCATGGATTTTAATGACATTTTGGGAATAGGCTCTACTTATCTCCTTATTGAAAGTCTACCCTATGTCGATGTGCGCTTTTATGTCGATGTGCGCTTAGGGGTAGTTACCACCCCTTCTCGGCGGTGGAAAATGTTTTGGTTAAAATAACCATGGAGTGGCTAGAGAACCTAATTTTAAGCAAAAACTGTTCCATAGTTTTTTTTTTAAACTCAATACTTAAGTTATTTGTGGTTGAAAAATTGGCCATTTTCATTTCAACAACACCTTTTTCACAAGCCCTCGACCCACAAGCCCACAAACAAGCCCTCGAACAAGTTGATAGCATTAAAATTTATGCACCAAAAGTGTTTTAAAATGTATCTTTTAAATTTTTTTCCAAAAAATGTTATTTTTTTGATTTTTTGTAAGTAACTCTGTTAATTTTTAAGGTATCAGGTTCACCTAAAAACTATTTAAAAGTTGATTCCAAGAGCTATTAAAAAACGTCAAAAATATTCTTTTAAACCTCTTAGATTTTAAAAAATAAAAGGTTAAATGGCCCCGGTTACATGGTTCTCGCAGCAAAATTGAAATTTTAAACGTTTCTATCTCGGTTATTTTTTACTCTACGGAAATAAAAAAATCGGTAGAGTATTTGGAACAGAAAAAACTAAAGTTTAGTTACATATCATTTTTTACGTGTATTGAGTATTTTTGGAGTTATTATAAAAAAAATGGAAGGTACGAAAGTTTTAAAAATTCTGATTTTTTAAAATCATATCGTTTTTTTCAGAAATATGCATTCTAAACCGGTCAAAATTGTTGAAATCATTAACTATGTTAACCTAAAGAAATTCTTGTAAGGATTACTACAAATTTTAATTTTTGTGGAAATGATTTAATTTTTGTGTATATTTTATTTTTCACTTTTTCCTAAAAAAATCGAAAGGGTTCTTTTATTTTCATCATAACTTGCTTAATTTTGATGCTATTAACTTCTACTTGAGCTCATTTGATAGGTATTCCGAAGTGTTTTGACAAGTGCTTAACAAGTATATTTAATAAAATGCATCGTTTTCCCGTTATGTAAGCTTGAATACTAAAATTTGAGTACTCGTCGAAAAAAATATACATTCAATTACCTATAACTCACTTTGAAATAACAGTAGTTTAGTTCTTTAAGTGGGGAGTGTATTAAATGTTTTATTATATTTAATTTTGGTAATAATATCTTTTTTACAAAAGCTTTTAGTTTTTGAGTAATAAGTGAGAAACAGCTTTAAAACATGCATTTTTTAAGAAAAAATAAAATAAAAACAATAAATGC
Source organism: Diabrotica virgifera virgifera (assembly GCF_917563875.1). Lineage (NCBI taxonomy): Eukaryota > Metazoa > Arthropoda > Insecta > Coleoptera > Chrysomelidae > Diabrotica > Diabrotica virgifera. The sequence continues at coordinate 108,767,875 of NC_065451.1, read as the reverse complement.
TGTATAAAAGGTATATTTAAAAAAACCCTCAAAAGGGCCACATCAATTCACATAACTAGTTTTCGACTGGTTTACCAGTCATCATCAGTGCTTACCTAAAATGAATATAACCTGATAAAAAGGGCAAAGATGTTGAAATTTTGACTAGGGTTAAAAAAATATTAGGTTATACTCACGTGCAATGTACATGTTAGCCACCAAAATGCTATTTTACAAAAATATGTGGGTCAAAGCCCATTTCAAGTAGTCCGTTAAGGAAACATAAGTATAAAAAGCTACCTTAAGCCTTGATGTTTAAAATATAATTTAATTTGCCCTAGGTAACATCTGAAATTTGGGTGTGACTTGTTCACATGTTGGAAGTTTGACGGCAAGTGAAATTGAAATGGTTAGGAACCTCGGAACGATGACAAGACAAACGACAGTTCCACAGGTAGTTTTTAACATAACCTGTCATATTCAAGAATAAGGTATAAATATTATTGAAATTAGAAATGATGTAACAACACACCCAATGTGGAAATTATCATGTAAAATTCATTAAACTAGTTGTTGTAGTAAAATGGATTCTCGTATACTGTAAGTGGAACTAGTTAGGCAAACCACATTACACAAAAGGTTAGTATTCAACAACTAATACCGTAATGAAATCTTATTGTCAAGAGATCGAAGATTTATAAAGGCAAATTTTGTGGTGATTTAGAGTTATCGAATTTATTTAACTTATTAGTAGCTGTTGGGATTTGTGTAAGTGTGTAAAAAATGACATTTGGGGTGTCTGAGGTGTAACATGTCTTAAATAATCTAGGGCATGTGTCATTATGAAAGCACAAACTCAGACTGATACGACTATTTCTTAAAGGCAGTGCAGGCTACCCGGATCTCTAAGGGTCCAAAAACCAAAACCGTAATATGATGATGATAGTAAGGACTAGGTGGGGGGTGGGTATGAGATGTCTGTGAGGGAATTAGTGAAAGGAACATGAAAGAGACCCAGAAAGAAAATTAAACTGTTGATTTGGTTTTGCTAGAGATGAGTATTATATGCTGATGGTGACAAATGGAGTAGGTATGGTGATAATAGTCATATGTAGAAATATAGTGGTGGGTTGTATGTAGATGAAAATTTGTCCAAAAAGGATATTTGCAGATGATATCAGTAATTTCTATGTATGTTGTGAATAGATAAAATTGGTGAGATGGCTGAAAATGACAGAAGTATAATTATGACTAGTAACAGATGGAATATTAAAAGTGTGACTGAGAATGAAGTAGTTGAAGTGAGGTGAAAAGAAATATTGTAAATGTATTAAGAAAAAAGTTGTCGATGGAGTGGTTGGAAGTCCCGATTGAACGAAACATGACGGTTGACACAATTCGGACTTTTTTGTTTTTCTTTGACTATTTCTAGGTCTTCGTACAAGTCTAATTTTAAGAAATCTTCTTTCTTTCTGGGTCTCTTTCATGTTCCTTTCACTAATTCCCTCACAGACATCTCATACCCACCCCCCACCTAGTCCTTACTATCATCATCATATTACGGTTTTGGTTTTTGGACCCTTAGAGATCCGGGTAGCCTGCACTGCCTTTAAGAAATAGTCGTCTCAGTCTGAGTTTGTGCTTTCATAATGACACATGCCCTAGATTATTTAAGACATGTTACACCTCAGACACCCCAAATGTGATTTTTTACACACTTACACAAATCCCAACAGCTACTAATAAGTTAAATAAATTCGATAACTCTAAATCACCACAAAATTTGCCTTTATAAATCTTCGATCTCTTGACAATAAGATTTCATTACGGTATTAGTTGTCGAATACTAACCTTTTGTGTAATGTGGTTTGCCTAACTAGTTCCACTTACAGTATACGAGAATCCATTTTACTACAACAACTAGTTTAATGAATTTTACATGATAATTTCCACATTGGGTGTGTTGTTACATCATTTCTAATTTCAATAATATTTATACCTTATTCTTGAATATGACAGGTTATGTTAAAAACTACCTGTGGAACTGTCGTTTGTCTTGTCATCGTTCCGAGGTTCCTAACCATTTCAATTTCACTTGCCGTCAAACTTCCAACATGTGAACAAGTCACACCCAAATTTCAGATGTTACCTAGGGCAAATTAAATTATATTTTAAACATCAAGGCTTAAGGTAGCTTTTTATACTTATGTTTCCTTAACGGACTACTTGAAATGGGCTTTGACCCACATATTTTTGTAAAATAGCATTTTGGTGGCTAACATGTACATTGCACGTGAGTGTAACCTAATATTTTTTTAACCCTAGTCAAAATTTCAACATCTTTGCCCTTTTTATCAGGTTATATTCATTTTAGGTAAGCACTGATGATGACTGGTAAACCAGTCGAAAACTAGTTATGTGAATTGATGTGGCCCTTTTGAGGGTTTTTTTAAATATACCTTTTATACAGCATTTATTGTTTTTGTATCACATGGTATACAGCCAACTACAGGAAAACTTTTTTCCTTGTGGATTTTTAAAAAATAAAATCTTTGATATTTAAAACTCAAAAAGTAGTGATTTATATTAATAACTTTATATAAAAAATTTTGCTTAGAAGATGCCCCTCTATCGATTTCTGGTATTATTTTTAATAAAAAAATTGCACCCCCGAGGGGTGGCATCCACCCCCCAGGGTAAAAGCGCAAGTTGGCATCATGTCACCTTTGTTCCTTGAAGTATGTTCTAATTACTCACCAATTTTCATGAAAATCGATGAAGGTTCAACGAAGTCGGAGGTGAAAACCTTCAGTGACTCCACTATTTGAGAATACTTAAAAACAATACATCTAACTAAAAAACGATACAAAACATTTTTGTAGTTTATAAAAAAACAAAGAGACTTGTTCCTTCGTAAACCTTCTAGTTATAATACAAAAACAGGTATGTTATGTGAAAAGAGTTTGTTTTTTTGGTGCATGCTCAAATCGGTGTATTTAAGTTGAAATAACAGAGAAACGGTCGATTTTAGGTGTATAATGCTACCAATACCTTTTAAAGTGCCTGAAAAAACTTTAAAATGAGCAATACTAAAGGTCGATTACATTCAAACTAAGCGAGATATGCTGCAAAATAATTTATGACTAATGTATTTTAAGAAAAAATGAAAATCATATTTAACCCTTCATCTGCCAGAATTTAAATGCATCGTTTTCTTTCTACAATACCTTTTAATATATTGTTATTTCCATGTTAAAAAAGCTGGACGGGTTTAAAATAGTTTTTGAAAAAAAATTAAATCAAATTATACCTTATTAAAAATCTTCCTTTTTCTCCATGTAACTTGAAAATAATAAGAGATATGGTAATGAAAAATAAGAACAAAATTTTTATCTAAAAAAACCTACATTTTTGTGCCGTATCTTTTTTCGTATCTCTTATCATTTTCGAGTTACATGGAGAAAAAGGAAGATTTGTAAGAAAATTTAAAAATGCGCTCTATAATTTGATCTTATTTTTTTCAAAAACTAATTACTTTAAACCCTTACAACTTTTTGAACATAGAAATAACACTATAATAAAAAGTATTGTAGAAGGAAAACGATACATTTAAATTCTGATGGATGAGGGTTTAAATATACTTCACATTTTTTCTTAAAATACGTTAGTCATCTATTTTTTACAGCATTTTAAATGTAATCGGCATTTTAAAGGTATTTTCCAACACGACAAAAGGTATTGGTAGCACTATACAGCTAAAATCAACCGTTTCTCTGTTATTTCATATTGAATGCACCGATCTGAGCATGAACCAAAAAAACAAACGCTTCTAACCTACCATATCTCGTTTTGTATTATATACTTTAAATAGTTTTTTTCGCTAGATGCATAGTTTTTAAGGTGTTCGCAAAAAACCGTCCGAAAATGTCCGTTTTTCACTGAAAATGGCCAATTTTCAACCACGAGTAACTCAAAAAGTATTGAGTTTTCAAAAAAAAATTACAGAAATATTTTCGTTTAGAATTAGGTTTTCTAGCCACTTTCATAGTTATTTTAACCAAAAAATTTTCCACTCCCGAGAAGGGGTGGGAACCACCCCCCAAGACTTTATTTTTTGAGCTATTCTCTACTTACTGTACAAATATCAAGTAAATCGATGTAGTAGGATGGGATTCAGAGCCAAATATCCTAATTGACTGCACTATTAATAAATTCATTAATTTTTTAAAATTATTTAGTTGTTAAATCTTCAAAATTTGTAAATAATTGTTTCACAAGGCTAGGGTCAACTGGGTAACTTGAAGCTGTATTCTTTTTCAAATATTTTTCAAGCTTGATCATTTTTTCTACTGGCGTACATAATGCTATTTGTTATTCTTCCTTAAATTTAAAAGTCTTTTTGGACAAATTAGCAACCCTTACTGGAATCATCTCATCAACATTGACGAGGCACCTGGCTATCAAAATTCCGCCATTTACAAGTTCCTCGCTTTCCACAATGCCGAAATATAGACTTTCAGATTTTTGACTCAGGCTTGCCAGGACGATACTTTCAGAATTTTGAGGAATTTCTGTATCCTCACTAACTACAACTCTTACTTGAGTTATCGATTCTTCTGTATTTAGGACAACTTCTTCATTTTCAATAAACAAAATTTTATTTTCAAAAAATATGTGTTTTATCAAGGTGTTGCCAATATGTATGGTTGCCGTTACTTCTCCATGAATTGGGATAGCGTGACCTGAAGCTATTTCAAGAACTAAGTTTGTTTTAGTTGGCTGTAGTTTCCTCTTCAGAAGTCCGGTACGAATAAAGGATCTGGTTGCACCAGTATCAATAATAAACGTGCATTTTTTATTGTCAACGTAGCCCTTAAGTAATAAATTCTGTTCATTTTTATTTAAAGTATATGTGCAAATCTGGGGCTGTTGTTAGATACAGCCGACGCCCGCGCCTTAGTGTCGACTTTTATTCGTTTCCCTGACTATTGCTTGGATATCTGTGGTCAGTTGTGGAAGATCGATTCCTTGGATACCTATCTCTACTAGTAATTCTTATAGGACTATGTGATGGGCTTCTGGATCGGTCGATCTAGGCGACCTTCTGACCTCGTTATTTGGTTCTTTGCTTGACTGGGATCGGCTTCTATAATTATTTTGGAAATGTCCCATTCTTCCGCAGTTAAAACATCTTCTGTTTTCATTTCGAGGTCTTTGTTGAATATTTTTTAATATGCTTAAAATTTTGAATAAAATAGGTTGTTGATTATCTGAGGTTATGACTCCTTCATTTTCTCTAAATCTTATTTCTTTTAATTTTGGGAGATATCTGGTAATACTTTTCGCCGCTTCAAACTCCTGAGCTGATATTAGTGCTCGATTTAGTGTGTTGTGGTGTTATAATCGGAGAGCCTATTGAATTTCGATATCATGTAGTCCATCTATGAAAGCCTGTATCCCGATTTGTTCCAGAAAATGTTTAGGTGCCTGAGGGTACGCTAAATGCAATAATCTTTTTATGTCGGCTACGAACTCTTGCAGGCTTTCGTTATGTTTTTGATACCGAACTGTCAGTTGAGTTTGCAAAACCTGCTTTAGATGCTGCTGGCCATATCTTGTATCTGAAGCTTGTACGATCGACATATAGCTAACTGCATCCTAAGGAAGAAATTGTAAAATCGCTGCTGCTTGTCCTCTAAGTGACACTACCAAGGAAGCAGCCATTTATTTCTCGGTACATCCATTTGCTCTGGCTGCAGCTTCAAATTGGAAACCATACGTTTCCCATGCTGTTTGGCCATCGAACATGGGTGGTTTTAAAATTTTGTTTGTTCTAATTGTACCTGGTTTAACTATGGAATTTGATGAAGCTGTCGGTTCTGATTCGACATTAGCTACTGAAATACTCAGCCCTATTCTATAATTTTTAACAAATCGAATAGAAATGACCAAGTCGAATTGTAATTACCCGAAATCGGAATGTTTGATATCTATCGCGTTATTTTCGTGTTTGGATTGGCATTCTGTAACTCACATCGTAAGCAGGTTAAATCGAAATCGGCAATTTCTATTTCACGCGGTCAAGAAAGGGTGACAACCCCGCATTTTCAAGCGAAATTAGTGTTCTGTGACCTGTTTGTTACTGGTTCTAAATTTGAAATACGACACCGTTGCCATATCTTCAATTTTTTATACTATCAAATTATATACAGCTGCATTTTTAAAAATAGTTTTAAAATAACAAAAAAGAAAAGACTTGAACAGTAAACCATAAAATATTAGTGTAAATATTGGACACAAAAACCTCGAAAGATGATAAATGGTTTTAAAACAAAGTTAATTAAAATTGTTATAAAAAAGAAGATAAACTGATAAATAAAAAAGATAAATCAGGATAAGATGTATGATGTAAGGTATTACTAATAATGTGCAATCTTAAGATTTGATTCCAGCTAAAACTGATAACTTTTCCCAAAAAACGGCGTCTTTTCTATAATTATTTTCTTTTCTATAAGCGTTGATAAATAGAATATAATAGAATAGAAATATGCTTTATTGTCATGAAAAATTTAACAATTTTATAGACAAAGCTTACAAGAATCATAAATAAAAACAATAACAAATACAATTTACTAAAATTATACAAATCGTCAATATAAATAAAACATAATAAAGTGAAATAAAAATCAGTAACAATATATTGCAGAATTAAAAAAAATTGTAAATTGCGCAATCTACCTTAAGAAATTTAATAAGTAATTTAATAAGTTATGCTGCTGCAAATGACACTCAAATATAGATTAAGATTCTACTTATACATAAGAATACTGTAATTTCTTAGTTATTGGTTAAGAAACTCTGCTATTGAATAATATGGTCTTTCAGATAAATAGGCTTTTGTCATTTTACGGAACTTGGGGAAATATCGATGGGTTTTTGACAAAACATCGTAACCGACAAAACGCAAATTTTACAGGAGGCGACTTTTTCTTCTACCGACTTTTCGGTTAATATAATTAAAATTTTGTAACTGTGATAAATTAGTACATAAAAAAAGATAATAATTAAAGAAAAAAAAGCTTTAATATAACATTCTTTAATTAAATTATGTAGCATACGATACTTTGTGAGACCTTGTCTGTGTAAATTTTAGTTGAAGCTTGTCGCTTAAGATAAAGATCGATAGTTTTAAGGTATCAATTTATAAATGAATATTCATAAATAATGTAAGTATCTTAACAGTAAAAATATTATTCATGACAAAAATCGACAAAGGAAAATAGAATTTAATACATATATTAATCTGTGACACTCTGATCTTCTTCATCAGTTTCTGCCAATGTGTCAGGAATTTCACTTTTGTAACTTAACTGTTCATATTCTTGCACAAACTCCTGTGGTATGACATGTTTCAGACATAGGTTTATGTGTTTGTTAAAGCTTAAGATGTAATCTTTAAACTGCACTAAATTATTTTGCTTTAGACATGAAATAAACAACTTCTTTTTGAGAAAATTAAGAAAGATAAAACAAATGTAATACAATAACCGAAAAATATCAGTTAAAAAAATGTTTATACAAAGTCATTAAAACTTTTTTCTGTACCTACAACTTACCTAAATAATAACAAGCTTAAAAATGTATAAATGTAATTGTTTTTGAGCTCTTGCGCAGTATGTCTGCATAACTTGGAACCTATTGATTACTTTTTATTATTAGTTTAAAAAAACTACTGATCAGATATTAAATTTCATTAATTTCATACGAGGTATGTCAAAAAATATGAATCTTGTTCAAGAGTAAAGTAGCTTTATATTTCACAATATCGAAAATTGTTAATAAAAAAAGTTGTTTGGAATTAAAAACTATGTTTCAATATTCGTTCTATATTGACTCCCCTACATTTGTTTTAGGTTTCAGTGAACTTACTACGTTGATATATTTAGTACTAAGTTGATATATTTCTGTTGCAAATATAATATTTATGATATTTGCACAAGAACAACTAAAAACCATAGGTTACGTCATTACCAAATTAGTAAATTAGACTTCAAATTCTATGAAAAAGACAATAAACCATAAAAACAAGTATTAAAAACTTACCGCATCTATTGAATAAAAGGATTTATAAAAACTACCACTATTTTCGTTTTAAATTGTTGGAGCGAAATAAAATTTCCACTGAATTCTAACACATTTAAGATAACACTGAGTAATCCTAACGGTCATTTTGGTCATTGAATCTTATCGTAAGCGGCAAAATATGCAAACGTAAACGACAAGATTTATGGCGTTTACCATCAACTGTCAACTGGTACTACCTTGGCGTTTACGATACCATAGGCACAAAATGAGTTTGAAATGCGGTGGTTACGATAAACATTAAATTCAATTTTAGACACTTCGGATGTTATTAGGAAAAAAATAATTTTGAATTAGCTGTATACTATCGTAAGGAACTATTTAAGATAAAAATCCCATTTTCGGAAAATTGATGCTTACGATGTTTTGTCAAAAACCCGTCGATATGTTGCAGATTTAAGTTGTAGAGGGAGATGGTTGTATAGTTTTTTTGCAGAATATAATATAGGTTTCTTTACTAACTCGCTGGATGGGATCGGTAAATAAATGTCAATGGTAGAATTTCTGGTGGAATAGTCATGTCTAGGTCTTGCTGAAAAGACATGTAGATGTTTACGAATTAAGCAAACAGTTTCTTAAATATATAAAGAAGGTAATGTTAGAATCCTGTGATCTTTGAAGTAGCTTCTGCAATGTGTTGTTCTTCTGAGGCCAAACAGATATCTTATTGCTCTTTTTTGTAATTGAAAAATAACATCGGATTGGGCAGCTGTACCAGAACCCCAAAAAGGCAGACCATATCGAAGATGGGACTCGAACAATGAAAAGTATGTTATTTTGGAAGAGGCTAAATCCATTTCCTTCGAAACAGATCTTATTGCAAAGCAAGCTGAGGATAGTTTCTTGCTTAACACATCGATATAAAGGGACCATTTAAGGTTGCTATCTAAAAAAATACCAAAAACCTTTACAGAATCAACGATACTGATCTGGCTGTTATGAAGAGGTAAGGGTTGAAGAGTTCCTTTATAGGGTAATGCTACTGTTTTATCTACGCTAAAAGAGAGTAAATTAGAATCGGACCAGGATTTTATTGTGAGTAGATCAGAAGTTTTAGTAGCATGAAGAGTAATACAAATACAAGTAAACTGGTATAATATATTTATCAATCAATGCTATAAGTCTATCTTTATATTTTAAACGTTCTTATACAATCTATTCTTGTACATTATGCCATTGATTGAAATTGTACAAGAAATAAACAAAAACAGTTTGGCAATACTTTGACTAACAAACATTTAGCATTCAGATGCCAAATAAATTTTAAGGTTAGGTTCAATGCATACTCGTGCAACATGTCTAAATTAAATATACAATTCCCTAAGTAAAGACCGCCACAGGCCAAAAATTAAGCAGATACAAAAGGTAAAAATACTATAAATAATGATAAATAAGTAGTGATAAATTATTTTTAGTAGATATAGAATATAAACCTCAACACAAAATACAATGCGCTTGCTTCAATTACAATTCCGATATCGAAATCTAATTTCGACAGGGTAAATGGTGTTGAAGTCATTTCGATTCACTATTCCGATTGTAGAGATTCTGAGGGAGTTATGGAATACCGATTTTGACTATTTCTTATCGACTTGGCCACTTTTATTCGATTTTCCTGACTTCTTTCATCGAAATGAGTTACAGAATAGGCATGAATATTAGACAAGGATGATAGACCGGGAGATATTATACAGAAGTTCAGCCACGATTTTCTAAGTCCTGCCTTTTGCAATAGTGAAAGGGTAGACGAAGTACTTACAATTTGTGGAAATATCCACAAATTTTCTGTGACATTTTCCTGTAAAAATTAGATTTTCCCAAAAAATAAAAATAGGGTTTTGCGATGAATTTCTTGAGTCCTGCCATATCCGTAGAATGACAGGATACTATGGATTTTATGAAGAAAATTTTTTGGGCAGGAGGGTTGCAAACGGGCTAACGGAGTATATATGTATACAAACATGTAAGGAAAATATTGAAATTTTCATGATTTTCTGGGTCCTGCCAACTTATTTCAAAATGATCAAAAAAATGTTGGCATGACGTCTCCTACTGTTTAAGTATACTTGTCCCTTGGAAAATTATGCGCAAAATTTTTACCCTGATTCCGTGATTTTCTGAGTCCTGCCTTTAAAAAGTTATAATACTCAAATGCAATCAATACTTTTTCGGTACTCGGCAGGAAGGTTAAACGGTTCTTGTAAGATGGCAGGAGTCCTAGATTTGTAAAAAAATTCGTGAAAAATTCCACGTCTGAGTTCTGAGTCATGCCATTTTGCATATGTTTCAAGAATCTTAATATAAGTCTATTTACAAAGAGGCAGGATGGTTTTACAGTTATTTCGTATACAGGGTGGGGCAATAGGGTGACAAAGTCCAATTACTCGTTTGTCGTAAGAGATACGAAAAAAAGTTATTTAGGTAAAACTTGGGGCAGAGAGAGGATCATGATTTAAAAATATTTTCTAATATACAGGGCTACTCGTATTGACAGGGTGACACAAACTTATGTTTTTTTTTAATGGAACAGCCTGTATATAATTTTAAGATTCCTGGGATAATTTTAAGACGATTTAACACAAGTTACATAATACAAAAATGTTTCCTAAGGGAGCTAGAGCTCTTTGAAGATGGCGCCTTGTAATTAGATTTTTTTTATCTCCAGAACGCTTTCATTTCGATAGACAAAAACTGGTCCGCCTTTTTATCTTCCAGAGATAAATCGATTCCATCAATTGCGAATCTCTAGTACCGGTCATAGGAGTCCGTTTTGGGTAGGGGAACGGTTATTTTATAGCATAACTTTTTGTCTTTAACTTTTAAGCATTTTTGAAACTATTATTATTTGTTATTATTACATTTTGAGGTATTCTAGTAGTAAACGGCACTCTTGCTTTAAGTCGGTAGGATGCACCGTTTTCTAGAAAAATCAATTTCAAAATTTTTCGTATTTTGAATTTAAGAAAAATTTGAAAAAAAAAAACTAAAAAAAACGGTGTATTTACCGACCTAAAGCAAGAGTAACTTTAGTACTTGAATACCTCATAATTTAATACTCTACTGTCAAAAATACTTAACAATTAAACCAAGTTGTGAGATTTCGTTAATCTACCCAAGATGGACGCCTATGACCGATACTAGAAATTGACAATTGATAAAATATTCATCTCTGGAAGAGATATAAACTTACCAGTTTTCGATTTTCTAAATAGTTTTTTTTTATTTTTTTTTTCAAATTCAAAAACCGAAAAATTTTTCAAATCGATTTTTCTAGATCACGGCGTATCCTACCGACTTAAAGCAAGAGTAACTTTTTGTACAAGAATACCCCATAGTTTAATAATCCAGTGTCAAAAATGCTTAAAAGTTAAAGACAGAAAAGTTATGCGATAAAATATCCGTTTCCCTACCCTAAACGGACGCCTATGACAGGTACTAAAAATTGACAAATGATGGAATCGATTTATCTTTGGAAGATGAATAGGTGTACCAGTTTTCGTTTTTCTAAATAGAAGTGTTCTGAAGCTATTTAAAAAAACTAATTAGAATACGCCATCTTTAAAGAGCTCTAGCTTCCTTGGGAAGCATTTCCGGACGAGGTGAATTGAGTTAAACTTTCTTAAAATTATCTGAGAGAGCAATTCTATGAGTTGTTGATAAAGTCACTTAAACGACTTAAAAAAGAAGATATAACTATCATTATGGGTGACTTCAATGCGAAAATTGGTAAAGGGAGAAGCGGTGAATTCATAGGTGATTTTGGTCTAGGAGAGAGAAATGAAAGGGGAGACAGATTAAAACTGTTTGTAGAAGAAGAAGACGCTTGTACACCTGGGTCTCCCCGCAAGATCAACCAGGAAACGTAATACAGAATCAAATTGACTACATAATGGTGAACAAGAGATTCCGTAATGGATGCCTATCGGTTAAGGGTTACCCCGGTGCTGACGTATCATCAGATCATGTTCCTGTTGTTGGTAAATTTAGGTTTAGATTCAAGAAAGTTGCAAAAAAGAACAGCAACAAAAAGTGCGATATGAGAATACTAAAAGATAAGAAAACAAAAGAGACAGTCGCACAGATTCTTTCAGAGAAGCTAATTAATATGGAGCAAACATATAATGCCGAAGAATCACTCCAAAATATATGTGAAACCTTTAACGACATCAGAGAAGAACATCTAATAGAAAAGAAAGAGATGAGAAAAAGTTGGATGAACGACAATATACTACAACTTATGGAAGAAAGAAGAAAATCAAAAAACAACAAAATAATGTACAACACGATTCAGAGGCAAATAAGAACTGAAATAAGAAAGGCCAAAGAAAATTGGTTAAAATCACAGTGTGAAGAGATAGAGTCGTTAGAGCAAAAACATGATACGTTTAACATGCATAAAAAGGTGAAACAAGCAGCTGGTCTTCAGAAATCCAACACAGCTAGCAAATTGCGAGACCAACAGGGGAATATCATCACAGACAGAAATCAAGAAATCTGCATATGGACAAAATACATACAGGAACTTTTTGATGATACTAGATCCGAACAACCTCCATCCTACATATGTGATGACCACTTACCAATCACATCAGGTGAAGTGGAAAGAGCAATATCACAACTAAAGGATGGCAAAGCTCCTGGACCTGACAATGCATATGCTGAACTCATAAAACTATTTGACACCGACGGTACTCAACGCCTAACCAAAATATTTAACGACATATATTTAAGCGGAGTAATACCAAAAGCATGGTTGAAGTCGACGTTTGTTGCTTTACCAAAGAAAACAAAGTCCGTATCCTGCAGTGATTTCCGAACCATCAGCTTAATGAGCCATATTTTAAAGCTATTTCTAAAAATTATACATCAAAGGATATATAGACTGTGCGAAGAAAAAATCAGCCGAACACAGTTTGGTTTTCGAAATGCAGTGGGTACAAGAGAGGCTCTATTTAGTATACAAGTGCTATTTCAACGATGTAGAGACGTGAGTTGCGATATTTATGCATGTTTCATTGATTACCATAAAGCGTTCGATACAGTAAAGCACGACAAGCTGATGGAGATATTAACCAATATTGGAATAAACACCTGTGATTTAAGGATTATCAGCAATCTGTACTGGAATCAAACATCATCTATCCGGACAGAGGCAGGAGAATCCGACGATATCAAAATCAAACGTGGGGTCCGTCAGGGATGTATACTATCCCCACTGCTGTTTAACATCTACTCTGAGGAAATCTTTCAAGAAGCATTGGATGATGTTGAAGCCGGAATTAGAATTAACGGAGAATGTATCAATAACATAAGATACGCAGACGACACTGTGGTATTCGCTGACAGTTCTGAAGCCCTACAGGAGTTAATGAGCAGAATCGCAGAAGTCAGTCAGAGATACGGACTTTCACTAAACACTAAGAAAACCAAATGTATGATGATCTCTAAGAATGAACAGCAATTTGGACGAATCAGTGTGAATGGTCAACAAATAGAAAGAGTAAAAACATACACCTACCTTGGTACGAACGTCAATGAAAATTGGGACTATAGATATAGAAATCAAATGTCGGATAGAGAAAGCAAGATCTGCATTTCCAAAAATGGCAAAGTTGTTCAAATGTCATGATTTGTCGATACCCATAAAAGTCAGATTACTACGATGTTATATATTTCCTATACTGTTGTTCGGAGTTGAGTCGTGGACTCTCACAGACGCCACCTGCAAGAAAATTGAGGCTTTTGAGATGTGGCTTTATCGTCGAATCCTGAAGATATCTTATACCGACCACATTACTAATGAGGGTGTTTTGCTGAGAATGAAAAAAGAAAATGAGCTGTTAATCAAAATAAAAACAGCCAAAATCGAATACCTCGGTCACATCATGAGGAACAGTGAGAGATATGGACTGCTGCAACTGGTCTTGCAGGGAAAAGTAGAGGGAAAGCGAGGACCAGGAAGGCGAAGGATTTCCTGGCTGAAAAATCTACGAACGTGGTTCAACACAACCACTACAAATCTTTTCAGAGCAGCAGTGTGCAAAGTGAAGATTGCCATGACGGTCGCCAACATCCGAAACGGATAGGCACTACAAGAAGAAGAAGAAAATTATCTGAAGAATCTCCGAGCTTCGATTGTTAGAAGAGTTTCTGGACACCCTGTATAATAGGTACAATCCCTACTATAACCAATTAATTGTAAAATTATTGTTTTTCTTCCTATTACTTTTATTACGTTTGGTATTAGATTTGAATGGTGTGTAAAAATCCGAGACATTACTCAGGAAAATAATATTTAATACCGTACGATTCTTTTAACGATATAAAAATTAATTTTTTGTATTAAATATTTGCGGTTATCCTGCCATGTTATAAACGGTTTTAGATTAGTGTTTTTTAAGCACACTTGACATGGCATGACTCAGAAAATTGTGGTGATATGATTCTGAACTAGAAGCTCATCAGAGGTAGATCAACAAGGTGACAAAAACCGCTGCTGCAAAGCTGACAAGGAAAATGTAAAAAAAAAGTAAAGAGAGTAATGGTAAAACTTGAGGGTAAACATAAACCTCTTTTTACCCCCGGGGAAAAAGAATTTCAACAAATCAAGAAACTTTAAAGAGCAGGCTATGCCATATACTCTCACAAAAGAATTCAGGGTAGCGTTGGTATTTACATAGATACTACCCTAATGCTCAACACGAACTTAGGGACTGTGACAGACAGCAGAGATGACTGTAGCCATTGATTAATAACTACTACACACTGGGTACACTATTATGCCCAATAGTATGCCCGATGATCCTGATCCACATAAAATTTATCCACATACAATTAAAATGAATAACTAAAATTCTTAGATTTATTAAAATTAATAATGTTTACATTGATATAAATAGTATACACATTAGCCTGGTCTATTTTCCACCAAATTTGGAATTTAAACGTTTTCAGAGTAAATCTTTTAGGTCTGGATCCCGCGTATGAAAAAAAAGTTGATTAATAGCAAGCTGAAAATTTGTTAATAGCTTAAGGGTGTCTAGTTGGACAAACTTTGATATATGGGAACACTGGAACAGGGGAAGTTTTAATTGTGGAACAGGTTAAAAATTTGGAACGGTCAGACCACGAAAACGGCACATGTATTTTGTCCGACAGAACAGACATAAACTCTCCGAGCAGAGATTAAACTCTCATGCAAAAATCAGACTGCTATTTATCACCAAATGGGCGTTTTAATGAGTGGAACATGTAGAATATGTCAAATAACAGGAATTATGACAGGTGATAAATAGCAGTTTGATTTTTGCATGAGAGTTTAATCTCTGTTCGGAGAGTATAAGTCTGTTCTGTCGGACAAAATAAATGTGCCGTTTTCGTGGTATGACCGTTCCAAATTTTTAACCTGTTCCACAATTAAAACTGCCCCTGTTCCAGTGTTTCCATATATCAAAGTTTATTCGACTAAACTCCCTTAATCTATTAACAAATTTTCAGCTTGCTATTAATCAACTTTTTTTTCATACGCGGGATCCAGACCTATTTGTTTTTTAATAAATTTAGTTCATAAGGAGAATTGTTTGGGCCAATCAACACACTTTTAGAGCCCCGAAACCACCGATGTGTTCGAATTTTAACAATTTTTTTTTCACATTTTTCGACGTTTTACAGGGTTAAGATTTGATTATGGAGATAATGTATACACTGTTTTTTGTAGGAAATTTTACATAATTTGTGATGCGCCTAACTGAAAAACTTCAAGAGATTTCTTTCACATTTCTATAATATTATTATTTTTAAAAAAACTAAAAATATGAACGATATCTAGAACAAATTCAATACATAAAGATAGTAACAAATTTTTTGAAAAATACATTACTTAATGTTTTTGGAGTGTGCATGTACAGCTGGTTCCTAAAAAAACTGATACGGCTCTTAGTAAGATTTGACCATTTTGAGCAGTGTATGCTAGGTCTGACATTATATTATATTTATTATGTCAGACAAATTATAAAATAATAGTAGATTATACCACGAGTCAATAATGATGGCTATTATTCCCGAGGAATATTTACGAACCGAGCCGCGTTAGCGGCGAGGGAGTAACATTCCGAGGGAATGAGAGCCATTATTGCGAGTAGTATACTCTACTTTATCTACGACAAATTAATTAATTTAAGATTTTTAATGAACAACTTTATTTGTTAAAAACATTAAAATTAGTAATAGTACAATTAATAAACTGAATTGGTTGAGAATCATCATTAACTTTAGTAGAGTTTTTAATACAAATATTTGGGATCTCGATTGCTGTAGAACAAGAAGATGGTACATTACTGTTTATTTCGATGTTTCAGGTATTAAGGTAGATGCTGTTGCTGTAGCTAGTTCTACAATTTCTGGTGGTGTACAATTAAAAGATTCTTCATTTTCGTCCATCTCAACACAAACTGTCAAATATACTATTCGTTTGACAGTGACACTTTTTGAGGTTGATTATTTTGTTTCCGTGGTGAATTTTGTGATTGTTGTGCCAGAGGGATTAATAGCTATTAATCCCGCATTATTAATCCCTAAGGGATTATTATATGGCATTATATTGCAAACACCACAAGTATAATACATATATTATGTATCAGTCGTAGATAAACAAACAAACAGCCATTTTTTGAGGTTGAACAGAATAAGTTATTTGACAAATTTTAAGATTTGGCGGTGACAGTGACAGCATGTAAATAATAAGTAGTTATCCTTCAAAATACACTGCTCAATTTTCTACAAAATACGCTGTAAGAGTCGTATCAGTTTTTTTTTTGGAATCAGCTGTACCTATGCACATACGTGAATTAAAAAATAATAGTACACAATTAAAATAGCTTTATTAATATGCGAATAAAATGATGATGAAAAAAAAATTTTGAAGTTATACTTCTTCAGGCTCGTTGGGAGTAAATTTATATGTGCGCGAATTCATCAAAATCTTGGTCCTGGGCGCAGCTGAAACGTTAAACGTGCTCTGATTGGGTAATTAAAATGACCTGTCAATAATTGTTCAATATGTCGGTTATGGCTAAACAAATGTTGTGTATATTAGTTTTTATTGTTGTGAGGGCAGAGAAAAAAGTAAGATTATAATTGGAGTGACTTTTAAATAGTTTTTAAAAGAAACAGGTAAGTGCGTAATTGGAAATGTTTCAATGTAATGCTTTGATTTATATAATTTGGTTACCAACAAAATTTCTACCAATATTCATCTAATATTGTTTTCCTACTCTGTTTTGTTGTATTTTAATATTTAAATTCCACAAAAATCAAACTAATTTGGTTAAATTCAGAACTGTCAAAAGTTTAAAACGTTATGTTGGTCTATCTTCCAACATGATGCATAATATGCATCCTAATAATATGTCTCCGAAGCCAAAATCAAAAGATGCTTGAATTTCAAAACTAACCGAGCCAATGTAGGCGGGTTCAATCCCCAATACAAACTTTTACTTTTTTATTTATTTTTTATATATTTTATGATTGTAAGCATATTATTATATAATTTTTTTTTCAGAAAATACGTATTTAGTTAAAAATTTTCCAACAATTATTGTTCAGAAATCATTTTTGTGGCATTTTTCAATGTGTTTGTGTGTGTATTCTTTTATTTTCTTAATTGTTGGTATTGTTTTATTAAAAATTTTTAAAAAGTAGTAAGTATTAAAAATAGTTTAATATTTAAATTAAATATAAATAAACTGATTAAAGTACATACATCAATTTCGTTAATTTCACATAATAGAAGTATAACTTCTTACGTGCGTACAAAGTACACACACACACTTTTTTTTTTTTATTATCTTCGATTTTCCCAAACTTTTTATCTTACTTGAATGAATTATCCATGAATTTTGTCGGACAGAACTTCCAATTGATTTTTTACCGTTTCATTAAATTTTCGTGCAAAAAACAGACTGCTAGTTATAACCAACATTGTTCCTGTCATTTGAGATGTTTTATGTGCCGGACTTAATAAAATGCCCAACAATTTTGTTGGACAAACATTTTTTATATAATTTAACGTTAGCAAATAAATAAATTTAAAAACAGCCGGCTAGTTTTCACAATCAAAAACTTGTCGGGATGAAGGGTTCCGCAATTAAAGCTTCTCCTGTTCTAGTGTTCCCTTATAATAAAATTTGTCCGACTCAACACTTTTATGCTATAATAGTGAAAAAATTTTCAGCTTGCTAATAATTAACTTATTTTTCCAGGACTATTATCTTTATTAACTCGTTTATTTGTATAGTCAGAATTATGAGATTTATTGTTTTTCGTCAATTTTCGTTGATGATTGTAAATTTGAAACATAACAAAAGTTAAACGTTATTAATACAGATCTTGAAAAATGTTTCTTAAGGAAAGCAAAAGGAAGGTGAATAAAATAAAATAAAAGCAAAGTTGGAAACAAAGTCAGCTTAAAGAACCGCTATATAAAGCCTACCTATCTACCTACCTCACAGCCTAAGTGACAAATATGAATATGAAATCAATAAGACGCCTGCCATTTTTTTAGCTGAAAATCTGAAAAGACAAGTTAAGTATGGTGAAAACAAAAGAAAAAAATATTGCACAAATTAAGAATGAATTCATGCGATCATAGTATTTTTACTGGTCTATAAGTGTTACACTATTACACATAATTATTGCAAAGAAATAAATAAAAGACGGCCCCCTTCTCTTCGGCATCCTCCCACTGAAGATACCGCTATAAAAGTGTTTATATTTGCAGCATCCTTTTCAATAGAAGTTTCAGTGCCGGTTCAAGGGGATATTTCTCATTGAAAGTGACTGCATTTTTGGATGTACTGCGGACTTTGTGTGGATATTGATTAAAGCAGGAATATGAGCATTAAGGTAGGATTCTCAAAAGTGGCTTAAACGGTGCGCGGAGTTATAGCATTTTTCAGCGAAGTGTAAATTGTGAAGATTTAGTGTAAATATTTTATATTGGGCATTAATAACAATACGATAATATCGTTATAATTAAGAGCTTAGGCGCAAAATTTCGAGCCAATGTTTTTAAATGCTTTATTTTTTTCCAATCCTGAGAAAAGTAATAAATATTTCTGAAAATTTAAACGCAGAATGAAAGATTACATTATTGCTGAGTGCCGAAAGTCCCTGAAAACTTCTATACTGTTTATTTTAATAAGTTACAGGAGTGCAAAAGACGAGAAAATTGAGTGTGATTTTTAATTTCAAATATTTCACTCAAAAGAAGCTTTTTGTGTATTCTAAAGGACTGTCGACCTTCGGTAACAATCTAATATTTAATTCTGCGTTTAAACTTTTCAAAAACGTTTATTAGTTTTCTCAGGATTCGAAAAAAAAATTAATGCATTTTAAAAGCATTGGTCCGAAATTTTGCGCCTACGCTGTTTTAACATTATTGCACTATACGAAAAAATATACACTACCCCAAGAAATTAACGCACCACCTTAAAAATGTGTCATTTTTGTGTCTCGACTTACCTAAACCTGGCGTCTAATTTTTGTGATTTTTTAATATGTTATAGCAGTATTCTTTAAAAATATCCCTGTAATAAAATTGTTGCTAGATATGTAAATTGTCACTGCATACCGGGTGTACCAATCAAACTGTGTTTTATTCTCAAAGTTCACCACACCCTGTGGAATATTCTAGCATTTATAAAATACTGAAATTAAAACCCAACTGTAGCCTCAGGTTTTCCTAATATTCCATTTTTCGATTCATTTGCTTATGTTGGATAATAAAAAAGTTAGGCACTTTAAGAACTAGCCATGTTCTTCATGAATACAGGGTGCTTCTAAATAACTGCGGCAAACTTTAAGGGGTAATTCTGTATGCAAAAATAATGACAATTTGCTTTATAAATATATGTCAGCAAATGCTTTCTTTCCGAGATACGTGATGTTGAAATTTCTCTTACAAACTGACGACTTATTTATGGGTCTAAAACCGGTTGAGATGTGCAATTGCAATTTGGTTAGTTTGTTTTAAGAGGTAGATATTGCGCATTGTTTGACATACATTGTATACAAGGGGTATGCACGCCAATGGTGAATATATAATTCTTAATTGTACGTCAAAAAATTCGCAATAACTAACTCTTGAAACTCATCAAATTTCGTAAGAAAAATTTTAACACCCTGTATCTCGAAAACGAAGCATTTACTGACGTAAGTTTATGAAGCACACTGTCATTTCTTTTTTATGTAGAATCACCCTTTAAAGTTTGTCGCACACCCTGCATTGATAAAAAACATGGCTAGTTGTGAAAGTACCTCACTTTTTTATTATCCAACATAAGCGATTGAATCAAAAAACAGAATATTGAGAATATCTAAGGATATAGTTGGGTTTTAAATGCTAGAGTATTCCACAGGGTGGCGTGAACTTAGACAAATAAAATACAGTTTAATTGTTACACCTGGTATACAATGACAATTTATCTGTCTAGCAACAATATTATTACAGCGATAATGTTAAAGAATAAGGCTATAACATATTAAAAAAATCACTTACATCAGACGAGAGGTTTAGCAAATTCGAGACATCAAAAATGAAAAAATTTTAAGATGGTGCGTTAATTTTTTGGAGTAATGTACATATTACAATACACAGTGTAAGATCATTTTGTTCATAATTTCTGATGCCATTTTTTAAACAAAAAGTCCTGAAAATACCCTAAATGTGTGAACTTAATGTTTAACTTCCACTAAGCTTATAATAATTTATATATCTGTACTTTTTACGTTTATTATGTCACAAATCTTATGTGAGTCATACTCGTATTATGTTTATATCTTTATGAAACAAATTGAAAACTAGAATAATTATTTATGATTTGGGACAAAAAGGTAAAAAATTTTGGGGCCAATACTTTTTACCTGCATTAATTTTTTTTTTCGAATTCTTACAAAACTAATAAATATTTTTGAAAACTTAAACGCAAAATGAAAGATTACATTATTACTGAGGGCCGAAAGTCCCTAAAAACTTCTATAATGTTTATTTTAATAAGTTACAGGGGTGAAAAGAAAAAGAGAAAATTCAGTGAGATTTTTAATTTCAAATATCTCATTAAAAAGAAACTTTTTGTTTATTCTAAGGGACTTTCGGCTTTCGAAAATAATGAAATCTTTCATTCTGCGTTTAAATTTTTTAAACATATTTAGTTTTCTCACGATTCGAAAAAAATGAATGCATGTAACACTCATTGGCCCGATATTTTGTGCCTACGCTCTTAATGTTTTTAAAAATATTTTAAAATTATTGCACTATAATGAAAATAGATATTACAATCAGCAGTTTAAGATTCTCACTTTCCTCATAATGTATAATGACATTGTTTAAACAAAAAGTCATGAAAATACCATAAACGTGGTGTGACTTTCATCTTTAAGGGCATATGGGTAAAATTTCGTGCCATTGTGTTTTAACTGCAATTCATTTTTGCGAATCCTGAAAACTAATAAGTATGTTTGAAAAATTGAAACGCGGAATGAAAGATTACATTACTACCGAGGGCTGAAAGTCCCTGAAAACTTCTATAATGTTTATTACATGATGTTTAAGTTACAGGGTTGAAACAGAAGAAAAAATTGAGTGTGATTTTTAATTTCAAATATCTCATTCGAAAGAAACCTTTTGTTTATTCTATGGGACTTCCTGCACTACGTAATAATGTAATCTTACATTCAGCTTTTAAAATTTTCAAAAATATTTATTATGGTAGGGGAGCAAAGTATGCTAAATGTCCAGTCACTCGAGCGCTTTGGAGACCTATTGGGTTGTGAAGAGTAGGTCCTGAAACCAAAAAAAATTAAGTTACCATTTTCCATTTTAGTGGGCGCTTGCGATTTTTTAATTTAATTTTCCATTTATAACAATCGTTTTTTCCGATTATAACGCCATCTATGCATAATTCGAAAAAATATTTCGAATAAAAGTTACTTATTTTTTCGTAAGGAATCCAAACATGCAATAAAAAATGGGGCTCCTATTTAAGATTTTAAAGTAACCCCCCACCCCACCTCCGCGGGGAGTCGTGTTTGGTGCCGTTCGATAGATTTTTAAAAAAGATTAAATAAGTGTATTTTACAGTTTTTCGATCTGATGTTCATTTCGCGAAATATCGGGGGATTCGTATTTAAAATAATAAATTTACCTCCCACCCCTCTCCGTGGGAAGTCGTGTTTGGTATCATTCGATAGATTTTTAAAAAATATTGAGCACATATTTTTTAGTTTTTCGATCTGTCATTCATTTCGCGAAATATTCGATTTTTTCTTGTGAAACTTTGGGACTCGCCCATTTCCTTACGCCTGGCTCAAATTGTCAGATTTTTGAAATATACACTCTTTTGCATGTACTTAACTTAACTTATCTTAATCTGACAATTTCGAGTTTTTTTAAGGATAGCTTTTTTTTCGGGCCCCCCTTAACGAACTCCCCTGTGTTAAGAGCCAATATATGATAGAGGTACATCTGCAGGGTACCAGGTTTCTTTCCATATGATAATCTGACGAGCTCGAGTAACTGCAAAAATTACCGCTTGGGCTCCCCTACCATTAGTTTCCTTGGGATTCGAAAAAAATTAATGCATTTAAAAATTTTTCGAAATTTTGCGTCTACGCCCTTGTAACGTTTTTGCACTATATGAAAAGATATACATATTACCATATGTAAGACCACTTTGCTCATAATATCTAATGACATTTTTTAAACAAATAGTTATGAAAATGCCATAAACGTGTGAAGTTTATCTTCAACTTCAATTAAGCTTATAATAATTTATATATAGTCTGTTCACTAAACTCAGACACAACTGGCTAGTGATTTTAGTTGACAATTTTTTGTTTTGGGCCAATTTTGCCAAAATTGGCAAAATTACTAACAATTTAGTAATTATTAACTATTTAGTAATTATTTTTTGCCAATTTTACCAAATTGGCAAAATTACTTACCAAAATCACTAGCCAGTTGTGTCTGAGTTTAGCTAACCGACGTACCTGTACTTTTTACGTTTATTATACCTATCATAAATCTTATATATGACTCATACTAGTATTATGTGTATAGCTCTGTGAAATAAACTGGACAATAGAATAATTTAAGGTTTTTGGGCAAAAAATCAAAATATTTATAAATGAAAGCACTATTATCAGTAGTAATTGAGCACAAGAGCTCTAAAATTATCGAATTTTTCCCGAGTGACACTTTGACAGTGAACCGAGTGCACAGCGAACACGACCCGAAGATGAGTGAAATTATGTCAAAGTGTCACGAGGGCAACAATTCGATAATAATTTTAGAGATCGAGTGCAATTTGCTCCGATCGAGTGCAATTTGCTCCGATTATTTCATGAATAAAACTGTTTAAAAACAAAATTGTATTTTAATTTATTTATGTAAGTACAAATTAGTACAATTAAATACACAGTTGTTATAAATATTTGACGGTTGAAAGTCATTACTTTTATAACTTTTAAAACATTAATTGTCATTAATGTCATTGAATGTATTTTTTCGTAGCAACGAAGGGCATCTGACGTAATATACTTGACGACGGGATATTATCAAAAATTATCACTTTAATTTTTATTTCTGTAGCTTTCTATTGGTCAGAATCTCCTACGAATGAAATAATCATAATTCTTATGTTAGTCATACTCATATTATGTGTATACCTCTGTGAAATAAACTGAAACTAGAATAATTTTATGATATCGGACAAAAAGTCAAAAGATTTGTAAATTAGGGGGTAGGCGCAAAATCTTGGGCCAATGCTGTTTAAATGCATGTTTTTCGAATCCTAAGAAACTAATATTTATTTCTAAAAAATTTAAACACACAATGAAATATTGCATTATTACCGAGGACTGAAAGTCCCTGAAAACTTCTATAATGTTTATTTTAATAACTTACAGGGATAAAAAAAAAGAAAATTTAGTGTGAATTTAATTTAAATATCTCATTCATAAGAAACATTTTGATTATCCAAAGGGGCTTTTGGCCCTCCGTAATAATGTAATCTTTTATTCTGCGTTTAAATTAAAAAAAATACTTATTAGTTTCCTCAAGACTCGAACAAAAAATGAATGCACTTAAAACACATTAAGATCCTCGCTTTGCACACTTTGCTATTAGTTTTCTCAAGATACGAAATAAATGAATGCAAAGCATTGGCCAGAAATTTTGCGCCTTAATGTTTTAAACCATAGTTTAACATTGTCGCACTATATAAAAATACATTTAGTCCAAGTAATGAAGCTTAAAATAGGACAAAACCTCGCAATTTTTACAGAATGGATCGATTTGCTTGAAAATTTGAGAATAAGTAGTGGATAGTCCAAGGATCAAAATCTATATGAGGCCGAAAGGCGCTTTTACCATGGGGTTGTTGCCACCCCATCTCGGGGGTGGAAATTTTTTATTTTATTTTGACAACAAAAGTTGGTAAACACATTCATTCTAAGCAAAAAACGTTCTATACATTTTTTTGATAAAAGTAATAGTTTTCGATTTATTCTCTATCGAAAGTGTTGGTTTAAATCTAAAAAATCATTGTTTTTAATCAGTTTCTGCTAATAACTCAAAAAGTTTTTGTTCCATCAAAACAAGTTTGCTTAACAAAAATGTACCTTTTGAAAAAATAAACAAAACCGTTTTTTATAATTTGCTTTAAGATCAATAGTAATCGAGCTATACTTTATTATATGTTAACTCTTCTTCGTAAAATGCTGAATATTGTAGTTTCAAAGTCAAAACACGGGAAAACTATGCATTTTCGAGGATAACTTGTTGAAACTAATTTAAAGTATTTTAAAATATCTATCTCGAGAAATAAAAAAATAGTCCCTAGCTCAAAAATTAAGTGACTTATAGTAAAAAGAATGTCAGTCCCTATTTTTTTCAGCGAAAAACTGATCGTAAACTTCCCCCTACTCTCCACCCTAATTAAAATTGATCATTAACCTTATTTGGTCTTCTTAATTTATGTATTGTTAATAGGCTCTAGAGCTTTGACCGGCTTAGAATGATTAGTTAAAAAAAATGAGTTAAAAGCGAATAACGAATTTTTGTAGTTTGGTAAAAAATGCCCATTTCTTCAGAATAGAAAGATTAGCATCAGAGATACAAAAAACTATTTAAAAATAAAATTGTAGCTTACTTAATTGATAAGAACTTGGTTTGCAAAAATTTTTCCTACGGCAAAAATTGAGTGAGCTATTGAAAATTAAATCTTGTATTTTCACGAATCAGGATTTTACAATGATATAATATTAATAGCCCTATACATCCTGTAAAAACCTACAAAATTCTTTTTTAACAAACTTTCTAGGAAAAAAGATAAAAAAGTTACGGTTAAAAAATCAATATATTTTTTTAAAAAGAAAAAAGGAGACATCCAATTGGAAGCATAATAATGTAAGTTAGCGGTGTTCTTAGTCATCTGCCTTATTCATTATTCTTTATTTATGTATTATTAATAGATTCCAGAAGTTTGACTGGATTAGAATGATTAGTTTTTAAACAAATGTAGTTAAAAGCGAATAACGAATTTTTGTAGTTTGGTAAAAAATGCCTTTTGCTTTAGAATAGAAAGAGTAGCATCAGAGATACGAAAAAATATTTAAATATAAAATTGTAGCTTATTTAATTTCC
Source organism: Diabrotica virgifera virgifera (assembly GCF_917563875.1). NCBI lineage: Eukaryota > Metazoa > Arthropoda > Insecta > Coleoptera > Chrysomelidae > Diabrotica > Diabrotica virgifera. Next base: position 108,742,053 of record NC_065451.1, on the reverse strand, counting down.
AAGAAATTGGATTGCAAAACTTTTTTCTACGACAAAAATTGAGTGAATAGTAAATGAGTATAATACCGAAAAACATTGATTTTGTCGATATAAAACTAACACTTTCGATAGCGAATAAATCGAACCCTATTAATTTTACCAAAAAAATGTATACAGCAATTTTTGCTTAAAATGAATGTTTTTATCAACTTTTGCAGTCAAAATTATAATAAAAAATTTCAACCCCCGAGATGGGGTGGCAACCACCCCCATGGTAAAAGCGCCTTTCGGCATTATATAGATTTTGATCCTTAAACTATCTACTACTTATTCTCAAATTTTCAAGCAAATCGATCCATTCTGTAAAAATTGCGAGGTGAAAAGCTTCGGTTCCTGGACTAATTACAATACGCAGTTTAAGATCCTCAGTTTGCTCATAATCTTCAATGACATTTTAAACAAAAAGTCATGAAAATCCCATAAACGCGTGAATTTCATCTTTAATTGCAACGCTTCAACTCAGCTTATAATAATTTATATATCTGTACTTCTTACGTTTATTTATCATAAATCTTATGTGAGTCATACTCGTATTATATGTATGTATACCTCTGTGAAATAAACTGAAAACTAGAATAATTTATGATTTGGGACAAAAAAAGTCAAAAGATTTGTAAATTAAAGCACTTCAATTTTTTCTATGTTGACACACTTTTGCAATTTATGGGTTGGCTGTTGAATTGATTTACAAGGAAAGAATTATTCTTAATCTATGTATAATAATAGGCCATTAAAAATTCTATCCATTTAATTATTTTATTGAATTCCATAACATTCAATAATCGTTCTCTTTGTTTGTCCGATATAAATTTATGCATAATTGTAATAATTTTGATTAGGTACTTTATGAGTTTGTAGGTTGGAATTAATACGAAAGAGTTTTGTCTTGTACCTTATGATATATTCGCATACATTTCTGTATTATCAATGTCCAGTGAGTGGGAAAATTATGGAATAATTTATTTTTTTCGGGAATAGTCAACTTTGAAGACGAATTACGAAGTAGGTCAATTTTTATTTTTAAATATTTACTTTTTGGCATACATTATATCATAAAATCATTTAGTGATGTTATCCATCTAGGCGTGCTAAAGTAATCGATGTTTTTTTTAATAAGAATAAGTTTTTTAATGAGCAATAATATTACTATATCTACTGGGTGACTAAAAAAATATTTAATTGTTGAATTAAACTAATTTACAACAAGTATGTAATGAAGCAATTTACTTTTTTTTATCCATTATATCTTAGTTTTGCTCTTGTAGCTATTTTTCATTTTTTTCTTTTTTTTATTATCTATTATCTATTATCTATTATCTATTATCTATTATCTATTATCTATTATCTATTATCTCTTATCTATTATCTATTATCTATTATCTATTATCTATGATCTATTATCTATGATCTATTATCTATTATCTATTATCTATTATCTATTATCTATTATCTATTATCTATTACCTATTATCTATCATCTATTATCTATCATCTATTATCTATTATCTATTATCTATTATCTATTATCTATTATCTATTATCTATTATCTATTATCTATTATCTATTATCTATTATCTATTATCTATTATCTATTATCTATTATCTATTATCTATTATCTATTAACTATTATCTATTATCTATTGTCTATTATCTATTATCTATTATCTATTATCTATTATCTATTATCTATTATCTATTATCTATTATCTATTATCTATTATCTATTATCTATTATCTATTATCTATTATCTATTATCTATTATCTATTATCTATTATCTATTATCTATTATCTATTATCTATTATCTATTATCTATTATCTATTATCTATTATCTATTAATTATTATCTATTTCCCAGCTAATAAGAAAATGTAAAGAACCATCCCAGATCTCTAACCGATTCTGAGCAACGGAGCCTTTGTTAATCGCATATTTATGTGTTGACAACTTCTTCTTGCCCCGAGATTGCCACAAGGTCTTTCAGCATTTTGTCTCCTTTCACACTATCAAAAGCTTGTTTATTTGTATTCATAAGTCTATATACATATTAAATAGTTCTATTTTGTCACTACAAATGGAGTCTATGGAGTCACTACAAATAAAATGGTATCTTTGGATGGTGAACTGATTGTAAAAAGCAATAGTTTTAAGTACCTGGGATCGGTACTACAGAGTAATGAAGAAATAGATGGAGATGCATGCAGTAGAATTAGGGCTGGGTGGATGAAGTGGAAGGAAGCGAGTGGTGTGTTGTGTGACAGAAAACTTCCAATGAAGCTGAAAGGAAAATTCTATAAAACAGCCACAAGACCGGCTCTGAAGTACGGAACTAAATGTTGGGCAGTGAAAAAGAAAGAGGAACAACGAATTCATGTGGCGGAAATGAGAATGATTAGATGGATGAGTGGAGTGACAAGAAAGGATAAAATTAAAAATGAGTATATTAGGGGAAGTCTAGGTGTGGCACCAATTGATGCCAAAATGAGAGAGCATAGGTTGAGATGGTTTGGTCATGTTCAACGTCGAGACGTTAATCATCCAATACGAAGAGTAGCTGAAGTGCAGATTCCTGGAAGGAGTAGGAGAGAAAGACCAAAGAAGACGTGGGGGGAGACGATTAGGCAGGACATGTTGGTAAAGGGGATTAATATTGATACGACCCAAGATAGAATTGTGTGGAGAAATGCAATTAGGGAAGCCGACCCCGCATAGGGATAAGGCAAAGAGAATGATGATGATGATAGATTTATATTTTATTCATAAGCTTTTTCTTGTATCGTTTTTAGTATGAATGATAATATTATTATCTGTAATGGCTCTATTTGGTCTGATTCCATTTTGATAATTACCAATTATATTTGCGGAGTATTCTAACTAATCGATTGTAGATTATACAATCAACAAACTATATATAGAAAGAATTTTGTATATTATATTTAGCAATGTAATTTGCTTATAATTCTGACATTCTCTCTTATATTCGTTATTATATATTGGATATATAAGACCAACTGTCCATTGCTCCGGCATTTGCTCCTTGGTCCATATTAATGTTATTAAGTTATTAGGTAATCAATTCTTCCTCAGACTTCAGATCCTCCATGTTTTAGTAATTCTGCTGAAATTCCATCCGTTCCTGGCGCTATATTGTTTTTTAGTTTCTTTATTATTTGAACTACTTCTTCATAAATCGGATTTTAAATGTAATATTTTAATAATAGTCATATATAATACTGCTCCGCCGTATAATAGTCTCGATTTGATCCTTTTCGTTGTCTGCATTTAGGTTTTCTTTGAAGTATTCTTTCCATCTCGTTATAATATTTTGCTTCTCTGTTAGTAGTTCCCCGTTCTTCTCTTTACATATCGTCACTTTTGGTCTAAATGACTGTGTGTTATCTTTTATTCTTTTATCGAATTTTCTCTTTTCTTGTCTGTTATTATGCTGTAGGATTTCTTGTCCTGGCTTTTTCAAAGCCTTTTTTTTTCTTCTTTATATTCTGGTCGCTTGTATTCTCTTTTCGTCATAAATCTTCCTGTTATTTTTTGTGTTTCTTTAAAATTGTGTGAGCCTAGCTTGTCTTAAAATATTTTTAATTACATATTTAATTACCAGAAAAAACCAGCCGCTGAACTCTAGCTTAAAGAAGAACTATCAAAACTTACAAATCTGAAAACATTTTCACAATATTAAAGTTGCTAGTGAAACTAAGATGACTGTTAGTTCTTTATCCAATTTCTGTAGAGTGCAGTTATTGGCGTATAGTAATGGTAACATAAGTATTGCAGAAACAAAAGAGGATTGCTTTGACTTATCATGTGTAAGACGGCAATGTCCTACCGTCTTTCTATTTAGTCCTAGTATTTCTAAGTTATGGATCCTGGATTAATTATCACAAAGTTTTGAGCTTGTTCTATAGCAGCGGGATTGCAACTCAAGTACATTGAAGAATTTTTATTGCAATATAAGAATAGGATGCCTTTTTAGCAGCTTGGTCTGTATTTTCATTTCTTGTAATATCCACACGCGAAGGAGTCCAAATGATATTCACCTTTACGTTCATATTTTTAATCGGTGGCATGCGTTGTGGATACGTAAATTAGTGGATTTTGGAAGTAAATATTCTTAATAGATAGGATGGAGGATAGCGAAGGTGTAGACTGCAACTTTTTATTTCCATGAATTTGACAAATGAGTCCTTTCATGGCAGTAAATAATATATAATTCAGCTGTGTAGAGGCTACAGTACGATAGAAGACGGTAGCTATAACTTCGCTGGTAGTAGTGACAGCAGAACCAATATTGTTTTTAGTTTTAGGAAGCATTTGTGTACCTGATTAAGTTAAACTATTTGGGGTGGGTGAGTTCTAGGAAGGACGACTGGGCTTTCATTTGCAATTTGTACTTTTGTTGGTGCGGTTTTACAAATAATACAATGCAAAATTATTAGTAAGTCTTATTTTTAATATTATGATCTTGAACTTTTTAAATATTTATATTCAATTTTTATTGTTTTTAAATCGTCTTACCCGTATTTGGATAACGAGTATTAAAGTATTCATTATCTTTTATTGAACTTAAAGAAATGTATAGGTAGGTGTGTCGTGAGTTACTACAGAAAATACCTAAAATGTAAATATTTATTACACCTAAATTTTAATAAAACTTAATTATTTTGAAATAATAAATCATCATAAAACTGCATTAAAATGTTTACGACTGAAATTATGGGCATTAATAATAGGTATAGCTAATTTTTAAATAAAATGCAACGTTATTTTGCAATCAGACACTGAATATAAATGTCTACTGCATTTTATGCATATTGGCGTCATTGGTTTATTTAAATTTAACTCGTGCTTCTGTTGTCTCCTATTATAACTATACCTCTTTATACTCTTTATACTGTGACTATACTCAAAGAACGAAATAATTGCCAGGAAATTTTTGCATGATATGTTACTTACTGCTTACTAAAATAATAGTATAATTATTATAAAATTATAGAATTATAAAGAGTATTATATTGATATAAAGAGAGGAGTAAGACAGGGTTGTGTTCTGTCGCCGCTACTGTTTAACGTGTACAGTGAAGCCATATTTCAGGAAGCGATAGCGGAGCTAAGTGATGGAATCTCTATAAACGAAAGAATAATAAATAACATAAGATTCGCTAATGACACCGTTATAATGCCAGACACCTTGGAGTAGCTACAAGAATTCTAAATAAAATTAACGATTATTGCATTCGATACGGACTAAAAATAAACAAGAAAAAAACTAAATTTATGATTGTTTCAAAAACACAACATGGAAATGAAAGGTTAATGATAGAGCAAAACCAAATAGAAAAAGTAAAGACATACACATATCTGAGAACCTGGGTTGATGACAAAAATGACCAAAGCAAAGAAATTAAATTCCGAATTGAAACTGCAAGGCAAGCATTTATAAAAATGAAGACATTGCTTACAAACAAAGACCTTCATTGAGGGCTCTAAGATGATACATATTTTCTATATTACTATACGGAATGGAAGCTTGGACATTGAAGAGACAACTCATAAGAAAAATAGTAGCGTTCGAAATGTGGTGTTACAGAAGAATATTGAAAATTCAGTGGGTTCAAAGGATTACCAATGTTGAAGTGCTACGACGTTTAAATAAGGAGTTAGAAACTATGAACAGTATAAAAACTAGAAAACTGGAATATTTGGGTCACATTACCAAGAGGAGAAAAATATGAGTTGCTGAGAATTATTATGCAAGGAAGGATCCAAGGAAGAAGAATAGAAGAAGCATAGGAAGAAGACGCATCCCCTGACTGAGGAACCTTGGAGAATGGTTTAGCTGTAGTTCATTACAACTGTTCAGAGCAGCAGCCAACAAAGTGACCATATCCATTATGATATCCAACCTCCAATAGGAGAGGGAACTTTAAGAAGAAGAAATAGTATTATTATACGTAAACGTATAATAATACTATTGGCCTGTAAAACTATAGTATAATTTTACACGCCATTGAAATTACTCCTCTTTTTTCCCAAATTTGATAGTAATTCATGAACTTCGAAATGACTCACTGACAACTATTTCGTTCTCCGACTATAGGTGCGGAATAATAAATATGGATTTGTCATAGAGTTCAACCAAGGTACCTACCTAAAGTTTTTTCGAAAATTTTTTTGTTTTCGTAATTTTTCCAGTTTCTTTAGCATCAACACAATTGTACAAAATCCAATTTCTATACCGTTATACCTACCAGTAAATCAATTGAGGACAAAGAAGGGCTAATAGACTAAGAAGCATTTTGATAATCATTTGGGTACCAGAAGAGTCTATAACTTAGGCTCCTAGATATAGTAGAACTTATAGCCCAGTAAATCACCATTTTGGATTGTAATTTTCAGGGGCAACTCCGAATTGCATGAAAATTTGGAATTAGGTTCTACTTACCCTACACTTCAAACTTGAATTTGTGCCGTTGGTTACCTTTACTTGGGGAGTGACATTCACCTCTTTTCGGGGGTGAAATAACGCGCGTTTAAAGTAAGCCCGGAAATTGATAAGCTGACTGATTATAAGCAACTTTCCGACAAAACAGATGTTAAAGATGCCCTCTGGCCAGTGGCCGATCTACGGGGAGGAAAAATGAGGAAGTTTGCCCCCCTAACAAGTTCTAAAATTAAAGTAAAAAATTGTTCAAACAACAATATATTAGCTGACATGAAACCGAAACCACAAAAAGACAAATTTAACCCAATAAATACGCTAGTTAGGAAAATAAAGGGAACTTAATGCCTATAAGTTATTATTTATGTCTTTTATGTAATCTAAGTTTATCTTTTTTGTATCTTTTGGTATGTTTTTCATTAGAATCCTCCCCTAAGGCAAATGTACGCTATCAAGGCAAATTTCTAGACTCGCCACTGCCGCTGGCACGAAAAAATCTTTATCTAATCTATCTCATATTATGTATAAGTTTTTAGTTTGTGAACACTGTCATTATAGATAGCAGTGCATAAAGGATTTGAAGTGTGCGTGAAGTAACAATGTATTTTAAATGGTATTTACTTTTTCGCACTGTTTTTTGGCCCACTTTCATATAATCAAATATCCTTGACTTTCGCGTTGTCATGGTGATGCCATGTGAGCAATAAATTACAACAAAAGTTTTGACAATTTTGTGGTTTGAAAGAAGTTAGAATTTTTAAATGTCAAAATTCTAAAAAATGTAGAATATAATGAATTCCAGTGACAAAGAGTTACAATTTTTTATTTGCTTATCGTAGATAAAATATTGTATGAAACTGTGCGTGAAGTACTTTTTGCGAACTTACGCGATGTATAGCACTCGCTTCTCTGTCACTCGTGACAGAGCACTCTAAACATCGCGTGCGTTCGCAAAAATCATACTTCACGAACTGTTTTATAAATAACTATTATTTCTAGTCCACAATTCCGAAATGGCAGATGGTGGATCTGTCTGACTTTAGTATGCCCCATATGTACGCATCTGGTGGCGTTAGTTCTGGAAAGTGGCAACTCCCAAAATGATCGCGCAGTATTCGAAGAGACTCCCTGGCAGTGTGACAGGTTGTTCCGTCCTGCTGAAACCATTGTTGATTTTAAGCTTAGACCGTTTTCGTGATCTTTTCCGTATGACCGAAAATAGTACTCCACCATAAAATTTTTTTCTGTAAATCTGACATCACATAAATAACGTAAATCACCACATTCACATAGGTTATAACGACGTGCGGAAACCGCTCAGTACGTTTCGGCACCTGGCACATACAAATTTGAGGCATACGAATTTCAGCACTGTTTATCTTGCCGCATACCGTATATATAGGTACCTACATATATGTATCTGCAAAAATGCAAGTGAGAGTAATATTTGTGTAATATTAAAATCTGCTAATAATACCAAATTAGAAGTATTTTTTGTAATTTTTAATTATATTGGTGTGATGATAGATCTACAAAATTATGTTTATATCAAGATACATGCTTTCTATAAATTATTGCATCAAGTCTAAGCATAATCATACAAATTAAGACAAGAACGTATACATACATAAACAATCTATGCGACTTAATTTCGATAATCTTCGAAATAATGAGGTATTGCAAATACAGCCGTTTTTTCCAAAAAGATAATTTATAATTTATTCTAACACGTAATTACGTTCAAGTTTCTTTACCCACTAATCGTATATTTAATAGTTTTTAAATAAATTAGACCTAATCAATCGTCTTTTGTGCATCCTGTAATTGCGCACCAATTTGTTTGATAAAAATAAAGGTACTTTTTAATGGACTTTGGATGTTCAATTAAATGTTTAGATAAGATCTTCCAAATGGAATTTGATTGCTTAAAGTCTTGTGACTCACTCTATTTTCTATTTAGATATTATTCTAGGTTATTTAACCGTTCCTCCAAAACAGTTCAAAACTGTTCAAAAGAGAAAATTATTTTTTAGATCGAAATGCAGAATAATTCTTGGTAACAATGTATAATATGAGCTTGTTATAATTTATAAAGCAAACTGGCCGCTAAATAGCGGACATGGGAGAATATCCGGGAAAGAACTCTGCTTCCTTATTGCTCAAATACGAGTAAAATTAAATAAGGAAAGACAGCTTTAGATTACATTTGATTCAGGGGCAGCACGATCAGCTGACATACGTTTCTTCTTTTTACAGTCATCAGGGCTGCATGTGGTGTACTCTGAAACAAACTAAATCTGGCTGTCTACTAGATCTGAAACTGTCTTTTATTATTTAATTTTACTCATATTTGAGTACCAAGGAAGAAGAAATCTGTTGGATGTTTATCTAGATAAGCGGACAGGTGATGAATGCAAATTGTTGATTTTCTCATGTCCGCTATTTAGCGGTCTGTTTGCTTTATATATTATAAAAAGCGCAGATTATAAATTGTTATCAAGAATTCTCCATTCAAATTTAAAAGAAAATTTTCTCTTTTCTCTTTTGTTTAAACAGATGTCGCTAATGCGTCCAGCAGCAAATAATTATTTATTAAAATATTGAATGGGTTGCATATGTGAGTCCATATTAAATATAGTAATGAAACACAGACTTACTCACAATCATTTAATTATACTTTGACGACCGGTTTCGATCTCTACAATATACAGATCATCTTCAGGTCGGCGTTACAAGTAGTTAAATGCTACAATAAGAGAAAACTTGTGTTAGACTTGTGTTAGACCAGTGTCTGATTGAAATCAAATCAGACACTGGTCTAACACAAGTTTTCTCTTATTGTAGCATTTAACTACTTGTAACGCCGACCTGAAGATGATCTGTATATTGTAGAGATCGAAACCGGTCGTCAAAGTATAATTAAATGATTGTGAGTAAGTCTGTGTTTCATTACTATAATTATTTATTATTTTGCCTAGTAGACAGCCAGATTTAATTCGCTTCAGTCAGGGTATCCCACAGGTAGTTCTAATGACTCTAAAAATAAGAAACATATGGCAACTGATAGAGGCGGCTCCTGAATCGAATGGTGGCTCCTGAATCGAATGGTGGCTCCTGAATCGAATTAAAACTAAAGCTGTCATTCCTTATTATGTTTGTATGTATGGTTGGGATATTCACTAAGAATTTATTGATGAATGCAAATTGTTGATTTTCTCATGTCCGCTATTTAGCGGTCTGTTTGCTTTATATATTATAAAAAGCGCAGATTATAAATTGTTATCAAGAATTCTCCATTCAAATTTAAAAGAAAATTTTCTCTTTTCTCTTTTGTTTAAACAGATGTCGCTAATGCGTCCAGCAGCAAATAATTATTTATTAAAATATTGAATGGGTTGCATATGTGAGTCCATATTAAATATAGTAATGAAACACAGACTTACTCACAATCATTTAATTATACTTTGACGACCGGTTTCGATCTCTACAATATACAGATCATCTTCAGGTCGGCGTTACAAGTAGTTAAATGCTACAATAAGAGAAAACTTGTGTTAGACTTGTGTTAGACCAGTGTCTGATTGAAATCAAATCAGACACTGGTCTAACACAAGTTTTCTCTTATTGTAGCATTTAACTACTTGTAACGCCGACCTGAAGATGATCTGTATATTGTAGAGATCGAAACCGGTCGTCAAAGTATAATTAAATGATTGTGAGTAAGTCTGTGTTTCATTACTATAATTATTTATTATTTTGCCTAGTAGACAGCCAGATTTAATTCGCTTCAGTCAGGGTATCCCACAGGTAGTTCTAATGACTCTAAAAATAAGAAACATATGGCAACTGATAGAGGCGGCTCCTGAATCGAATGGTGGCTCCTGAATCGAATGGTGGCTCCTGAATCGAATTAAAACTAAAGCTGTCATTCCTTATTATGTTTGTATGTATGGTTGGGATATTCACTAAGAATTTATTCGCCTAACCATATTTGACTTTGATTACAGAAGAAGGTAAACATTATACAGGGTGTCCCGAAAAGATTGGTCATAAATTATACCACAGATTCTGCGGTCAAAAATAGGTTCATTAAACCTAACTTACTTTAGTACAAATGTGCACATAAAAAAGTTACAGCCCTTTGAAGTTACAAAATGAAAATAAATTTTTTCCAGTACATCGAAAACTATTAGATATTTTTCATTGAAAATAGACATATGGCATTCATACGACAGGAGCATCTTTAAAAAAAATTATAGTGAAATTTGTGCACCCCATAAAAATTTTATGGGGGTCTTGTTCCCTTAAACTCCCCTAAACTTTTGTGTATGTTCCTATTAAATTATATTTGTAGTACTATTAGTTAAACACAATGTTTCTAAAACTTTTTTGCCTCTTAGTACTTTCTCGAAAAGCCAGTTTTTGTCAAGATACTTTGAATATTTGTCAAATCCACCACATACATATTTTTGTATATGGTTAAGTACGATTATAGAGACCTGGTAATTATGAAAATTTATTTATAACTTACCTTTTTAGGTATAAGAAGCCACATCTCGATAAAAGGTGCCTTATCGAAAAAATACTAAGAGGCAAAAAAGTTTTAAAACACTGTGTTCAACTAATGGTTTGGCAAAAATAGTTTAATTGCAACGTACACAAACATTTGGGGGGTTTAAAGGAACGAAACCCCCATAAAATTTTTATGTAAACATATTAAAAAAGAAGCCGCATCTCGATAAAAACTGGCTTAAAAGTTTAAAAACATTGTATTTAACTAATGGTACCACAATAATAATGTAATTGGAACGTACCCAAAAGTTTGGGGGGGGGGGGGGGGTGGGTTTAAGGGATCAAACCCCCGTAAAATTTTTATGGGGTGTACAAATTTCACTGTTGGTTTTTTTTTCAGATTCTCCTACCATAAGAATGCCACATGTCCATTTTCATTAAAAAATCTCTAAGAGTTTTCGATACATGAAAAAAAAATCGATTTTCATTTTGTAACTTCAAAGGGCTATAACTTTTTTTGTGTGCACTACTGTATATTAGTAAATGAGGTTAAATCGACCTATTTTTGATCCCAGAATATGTGGTATAATTTATGACCAATCTTTTCGGGACACCCTATATTGTATAATTAGTAAATTATCTTCTTGCAAATCACATAATGTTACTATTGTGTACATATACCTGGTCCGAAGGCTTTGAAAAAAAAAATAAAAACGTTAAAATACTAGTAAGAGGACGGTACCTATTGTAAAAGCAAACAAATACACTCCTGGTCAAAAAAATCCGGACACTTGTATTTTGTATATTTGTGTAAATTCGGAGTTTTAAAGTTGTTTAAATAGGGACGAAGTAACCAATAATAAAAAATAAATTGTTTGCTTAATACTAAAAAAGTAAAAAAAAAAATTCAATCTAATAGCACATAATACAACATCCAAAAATGTTATTCTACGTCCTACCAGACTGAAAACAATGAGAACCTTCTCTGGTAACACATCCGAGGCTTCTACAATTTGCAAGCCATAACGGATGCTGAGACTAAGGAAGATGAGGGAATTTTGCAATTTATAATTCACGTCCCATCTGCTCAGCGTGGTAAAGTTCCAACGAGAATGCTTCCCTTCGTACTCCAATCAGAGTAAACATGTAAATCAACTAAAAAAGTAATTATAAGAAACATATGTAACCCAAGAGAAAGTAATAATAACGCAAAGAAAAAATAATATTGTACGAAAAATTAAAAAAAAAATAAAAAATAGAATTTTAATTGCCCACAGTTGACCACAGTTGTTTTAATATCGGGTATTGCCTCCTCTACAACTGCAGAGGATTTTAATACGCTAAGCTAAGGCATACTTAAAATAAGTTGCTGAATCTGTTCGTGCGGTGCGGTACATGCTCCCATTCTTCTATTAAAGCTATTTTCACCTATTGAATCATTTCTGCCAATGGTTGCCTCTTTTTAAGCTTTTTCCCTAAAATTTCTCATAAATGTTCTGATTTATGTCGGATTCATGCCAGGAATGCAAGTGGACCAACTCAAAACGCGGACTTCGACAGTCTTTAGGTAGTCCATAATGATTCGCGCAGTATGTGAACGCCCATTATCCTGCGTAAATAAGGCGAATAATGGAAGGGGTGCAGGGGAGATCATTATTCTCCAGACACTGTCGTATGTATCTGTCTGCTGTTACAGGTTCATTTTCAAACTAAATCGATGCGTCCGTCGACAGACATATCCGCCATACAATAAAACCTCCACCACCAAACGGCGTTCTGGGTAAAATATTTCTCTCTCTCTCTCTCTCTCTCGTTCGGAGTATTGGCCGCTTATGCGTTTCTTTGCCAAAAGTTTAAGATTGCTGTCTGGTCGGGACAGCGCATCTTCTATTGTTTTTATTTTCTGGATAAATTGTGAACTAATTTCCTCCACTCTCTTCTATCTTTTGCTCTCTTTTTGACTTCGCCCCATCTTAGTCCATTTTTTCGTGTTCTCTCGTTGTTGTTCTTTTCCAGCTGTTGTCTGGTCTGCCTCTTTTTCTTTTCACCTCTGGTTGATATTCAAGTGTTTGTCTTGCTATGCTGCTTTGATCTTTCCTCAAAGTGTGGCCGATCCATTTCCATTTTTTTTCCTTGACTGTCGTAGATCTGTTAGTTTGCTTTGTACTTTCCCATAGTTCTGTATTAGTTTGTTTGGCCAGTATATTTTCAGGATTTTTCTTAGAGATTTGTTTACAAATGTTTGTAGTTTCTTAGTTATATTTTCGTCCTGTTTCCACGTTTCTGCTCCATAGAGCAGTATACTTTTTTTTAATGCAACTATTAAAGATTTTAATTTTTTTTGTTTCCGATATTTCGTTTGTTTGCCAAATTTTATTTAAAGCGTTGAATGCGTGTTGAGCCTTTGTTATTCTCGTCTGTATATCCTTTTTACACCCCCCGCTCCTTTCCATGACAGATCCCAGATATGTGAACTTGTCTACCTCTTCTACTTATTTACCGTTTATCATTATTTTATTATTTGGATGGTTATTATCTTTTAGACGTTTAGTTTTCTTTGTGTTTATTCGAAGTCCGATCCTGTCGGAGTACTGTGCCAATTTGTCAATTTTTGCTTGCATATGATTTCGGTGTTCAGTTATCAGGCAGATGTCATCTGCAAATTCGAGATCTTCTAACTGTTTGAATAGGTTCCACCTGATGCCTGTTCGATCGTCGATTACTTTTCTCATTACCCAATCTATGATAATAAGGAATAGGGTAGGGGATAGTACACAACCCTGTTTGACTCCACTTTCTATGGATATTTCTTCTGTTACTTCACCTTAATATTCTAGTTTGGCTTTGTATCCTTCGTAGAAGAGTTTAATACAGTTTATGATTTTTAGTGGTATACCATATATTCTATGGATTTTCCACATCTGTGCCCTATTTACACAGTCAGAGGCCTTTTCGAAGTCGATAAAGCTCACATCTATATCTTTATCCCATTAATATGTTTGTTCCAAGATAATTCTACGGGTGCAAATGTGATCAATAGTGGAATGGTTGGAACGGAAGCCTGCTTGATTGTTTCTTAATTTTTTATCTACTTCCGGCTTCAATCTTTTCAATATGATTTTGGTCAGCACTTTGAATGTGGCACTTAGTTAGTGTTATTGCACGCCAATTGTTGCATTTGCTCAGGTCTCCTTTTTTGGGTATTTTTATAATCAATCCCTCGTTCCACTCCTTCGGCAATTCTTCGTCCGTCCATATTTTATTCAAAAGTGTATGTAGCATCTCTACTGACTGCTCGGTGTCTGCTTTTATTATGTCAATGGTTATATTGTCGATACCTGCGGCTTTGCCATTTTTGAGAAGTTGTAGGGTGTTTCCAATTTCTTCCCTTGTAATTTCCCCAGTATTCACTTCTAGCTCTGGTGATTCTACTTCATCTTCTATGATTAGAGTTATTTCATGCTTAACATATAACTCTTCGAAGTATTCCTTCCATGTTTGTATTATTTCTTTCTCATTTTTTATTCTATTTCCTTGTTTATCCTGGGTAAAATATAGCCAGGTGAAAATTAGTCTCCGGGTCTCCTCCACATACGTTAGCGTCCGTCTGGAAGTAATGAGCAAAAACAGAACTCGTCACAACACATTACAATACTCCTAGTGATGTAAAATTTCCGGGAAGATTCGAACGCCAGAAAGTTTCCGGAAATATTGGAAACTTTCCGAAACTTATGGAAATATTGTATTTTTATTTAAATTCTTATAATGAATCATACAAATCATAGTTAGCTTTATTCATTGTTGTAGTATTCCGACTACAGAAAAAAATCTGTTAAAAATTAAACATATATTAAATACTTACTTAAAATTTAATTAACTTAATTAAAAACATACTGCACTTTTGGTGCACATTCTTTGCCAACAGGTTTTACAATCTACTGTTCGTGCTGAAAGCCAAATATAATCACTTTTTGCAACTTTATCCAAAATATTTCATCATCGAGACAGTTTTGTATAACATTTCGTGAACATTTTTAATTTTCTCCCTCTATGACCATAAGCATTTGTAAAGCACTTTTAGATGCAATAAGGCTATTTATACAATTAAGGAAACCCTACCTTGTTTTTACAGGAAGTTTTAATGATATAACCTTATTGTAGTTTTGAAGTTGGATTTTATTAAATCGGGCAAGAGATATGTGGGAACTAGTCACATTTTTATTATAAAAATAATGAAGTTAATATTTCAATTTCCAATTAAACTTAAATTAAAATCAACAAGTCACTCAACCACAAAAAGAAACTAAAAACAATTGGCAGTGGTGTAGGTTCGCCGGTTGTGTGAATTAAATAGCGCTACTTCCACGTAAATTCACGTTACGTCACGTCACTGACTCGTGTCCAAAAGGCCCTTGGAAATATTCTCAAACGTTCTCTGAAATTATGGAAAGTTCTCGGGAGTATTATGGAAAGTTCCCGGAAATATTCTCGAAAATTCTCGGAAATATTCTCGAGAATTTTCCATTGAAAGTTTCCGGGAATATTTGCGGTAAGGATAATATTTCCATTTTTTATAGGCGAATATTCTCGGAAACTTTCCAATGTTCGCGAATATTCGCTTGGAAATATTCTCGACTCACATCACTAAATACTCCATCGCTGAACGCTCTGAACAGTTCTATATCTGTGATCATTTGTAATTCGTATCCTATTAATTAGATGAGCTGCTGTTAATTTACGGCATGCTATTGGCTTGTGAGAATATAAACCACGTTCATACAGGACTCTTCTTACAGTTCATGCAGAAAAATATAAGTTCCACGAGCATCTAGCGAGCTACTAGCGAGAACATTTGAAGTTAAAAAGCGGCTTCGTAATTTGGAAATCTTTAAAAAATGTACACCACGCTAATCTCTGCACCATTTTCTGCCTGATCCTGGTCTTCTAATATATTCTTCAGTTTGGCGATACTTCTTAAGAGCGTAATGGACGGTAATCTTTGGAAATATTCAAATGATTTGCAATACAACGTATACTGCGACTATTCTGCACCATACTGCACCTTTTATCTTCATGTAATGCTACAACTTTTGCATTATTTTCGGAAGTCATTCTGTAACATGATTTGAAAAAACTAATGAACAGTGATCTGAATTTATCAGAAAAAACATGAAACTTATCGCAATTGCAGTAAAAGTAAAAAATGCAAAATCTGTTGTTAATAAACAAGATAAAGTAGCATTTTTGCTAAATGCCCCAATTTTGTTTCTATAGTAACACGATCATTTAATAACATTAAAAGACCCGTTTTTCTTCAAAAATTGATAAAATCGAGTGTTTAGTTTTTTTATTTTTATCTTACACATAATTTTTGTTAAATAAGTAAATATTATTAAAAATAATATTTTCTTTTTCAGGTAAGCTTATAATAAACAGTTTACATTAATAAATGCCTGAAATTACGTAAGTAAATAATATTAGCAGTAATACATCAAAAAAATAATAATAATATATGACATAACCCTGTGCTTAAATCGTATTAAATGTCGGTATTTGTTTGATCGCCTTATTTGTTATTTATATGTATATAGTTTACATTCTTCACTTTATATTAACTGTGTCTTTACCGTTTTTCTTGTGCTAATAATTGTTTTTTGATATTTTAAATATTTTATGTACATATTGTTATGATCTGCTTTTTATTACTTTCATATCAATTAGTCTTTATTTGATTACTCCAATTAATTATTCAATTAATTATCCAATTGTTGCAAATCATTCAAAAAAAATTAAGAAAAAATCTCAGGGTGCCTTTTTTATAAAACAAAAAATATCTAAATTATCTTATGTTATACTTATCTTCTCTCGTGGTTTCAATATCTCTTAGTTGATTCTTATCGGGAGAAAAATAGGAAAGGGAAATAAATAGAAATACATAAATAAACATACAGAAATATCTTTTATTATCAAATTCAATACTCTAAAAATCGATCAATTAAAACCTGTGGACATAGCTGTCCGAATGAAATTTTTACCACTTAAATTTATTCTAATTCAAATAAAAATTTATCGGTTTGTTCCCGATGGCTTTGATATAACAAGCTAAACAAACAAATTTAGGTATTCGCAAAAATTACTTATACTTCCTATTTAATTATTGAATGGGTTGCATATGTGAGTCCATATTAAATGTAGTAATGAAACAAAGACTTACTCACAATCATTTAATTATACTTTGACGACCGGTTTCGATCTCTACATTATTCAGATCATCTTAAGGTCGGCGTTACAAGTAGTTAAATGCTACAATTAAAGAAAACCAGAGTTAGAACATTGTCTGGTCATTTAGATTTCTATTAACATTTGTGCAACCAGACAATGTTCTAACTCTGGTTTTCTTTAATTGTAGCATTTAACTACTTGTAACGCCGACCTGAAGATGATCTGAATAATGTAGAGATCGAAACCGGTCGTCAAAGTATAATTAAATGATTGTGAGTAAGTCTTTGTTTCATTACTACATTTCCTATTTAATTTTTGAATTATTGGAATCTTAATTCAAATGCTTTTACTCAAAATTTTAGTTTCCGAACATAAAAAAATCTTTCACATAAATTGACTGACCTTTTGCTTCACTCACAATGATGTCTCCTCTTGACCCAAACAGCTCTTCCTTGTTGACTATGTTAGGCTACCCATCAAAGCCCTCTCCGTTCTCAAGCTTCAATCCAGCAGCATACCAGCACTAATTCTCCAAAGAAACAACGAGCCAGGCCTCTTTTAACCAGTACTCGATTCAAACAACTCCAAAATTCTCTCCTCTCCTTCTCACAATAATACAGAGTCAAAGAGGTATTTCTTCCCAATTTGACCTGTCTCTCGCTCCACTTTTCAGCTCCACTCTCCACTATCAAACAACCACTGGTACTTGCTTTTTAACTATCCACGAAAACGTTGACTGCTCTTCAGCGATGCCGATCGCATAATAATTCCTCTTTCCAAAACTATCTGAAAATTCAACCTTCTCTCCTTCCCATTCCAAATTGCCAAACCAATCAGAGACATTTCTTCTTCCCCATTCTTTTTTTCATTCGAAAAAACCCACGCCTACTTTCAAAAATATTCCTACCATCATAATAATTTCTTTCGGGAAATTCTACAAAAATTTCTCGGGGTTAAACAAAAAGAGATTTAAATTCCAAACTTTCTTTTACATTATTTTCTAAGATATAATTACCTGTGGCTTCTGGCTTCGTGCATAACAAAGCACCGTTATAATCTCCAAATACCCTGAACAATTATTGTCTATTCATATCACTTTCTTTCCTAATATCTCTTATTTTTCAGGGAAAAAAACCCATTAACGATAACCCACTTCTTAAAAACTACTTATAATAAATGGTTACAAATCAATATACAGAGTGTATCATATTTATGTGCCCGCGTTCTATTAAAATTAATAAAGTTTTTTCTTCTATCTTTGATTGATAAATTGATAGACAATAATATATACATGTACATCTATATCTACGGGGATACTACAGCCTCTGCCATATCTCGCATTTCGATCTCCACCTTTTTCGATCGGCCCATTCCTCTTCATTTATTATTCCTCTTCTATTTCTCATTATTCCGCTGATCCCTTCTCTCCATTCTAATGTTAGTCTTTCTCTCCTTCTTCTATTCCATGTAACATAGTTTAAGGCCTTCGTTCATCCTTCATTCGCGTTACATTCCCGTGCCATATCAGCTGTTTGGATTCTATTGTATCTACGGTGTTGTAAATTCTTTCGGTCCCTTTTCTAATTTCTTCATTTCGGATGTGATCAAGTCTGGGTATCCGACACGGTCTTCTTAGATAGCCATTTCTACTTCCCGTTTTTTCTTTTCGCTCATTAGTACGTTCTTTAACGGTTAAATATTGCAAAACCTCTAAATTTTAAATAACTGCTTGGATTGATATGAAATTTGGCATACATATAGCTAATAAGTCAAAGAAAAAAGTGATATGGTGCCGATGTGTATTTTTGCCCTAGGGCTGAGTTTCACCCCCTCTCGTGGGTGAAGAATATATGTCCAAGATAATTCCAGAAATGTATAAACTAACTACTTCTAAGCTTTTGTTCTATAGAGTTTTTTCACCAAGTCACTACTTTTCGAGTTATTTGCGAGTGAACATGTTCATTTTTCAACAAAATAACCAAGTTTTTAGACGGTTTCTCGCAAATAACTCAAAAAGCAAGTATTTTGTCGAAAAAAAAACGTTTTTAGCAAAAATATATCCTGTAAAAAAGTGAAAAAGATGGTATATATATTAGGTCTATATACGTAGCAGAAGCAGAGTTACAAGCTAATGAAAATATGTTCATATTCGTCAAATTCGAAATCGAATATTTTAACGTAATATAACCAAAAATGAAGCGCTTTCTGGGGAAAACTCATTTACAACTTTTTTAAAGTGTATAAAAAAGCTTTACAGTCGAACCCGCTTATTGGAATAGCCTTCGTGTCAAGTAAAAATATTCCTATAACCGGGATATTCTAATAACCGATTATAGGTGGCTAATAGAAACGTTTCGGGACCTCAAATTTATATTCCTTAAACCGGGATATTCTTATAACAGGTATTCTAATAAGCGGGTTTGACTGTATTTGTATTTTGTAAAAGAAACTATAGCATCCAAAGTAAACAAGTTACGCTCAAAATAAAGTTGGTCCCTCTGCTTGGGTAAAAAATCAGGGAAATCACCCCCTAATTAGCATCTCAAATGAACTTAATCGTTACCATTTCACAAGTTTCTTTACTCGTGTATGTATTGTTTATATTATGATCTGTAAGTTTCATCGGTTCAAAGTCCTTATTTTTGAAAGTGCTGTAGTTAAAAGGACTTGAACGATTTACCAATCACGAGTGTATGCAAATTTAGAAACGCCAAATCTTACCCAATTTTTGTATTACAGAAAAACAAAAAATACAAAAGATTACAAAAAGCTAAGCCGACTTCTTTTATTGTTTAAGATTTTTGTTATCTCCAACAATTTTTAAGATAAAAATGAATAACCATTTCCAATTTCGTTGCAACACGAAACTACAGCCGCATCATTATTCTAGTCCAATCAGAGAGTGCAGCAAGCACCTCTAAAGGTTTCGAAATTTATTAGTTTCTCATCAGGATGCACATATGCTGCTCTCTCTGACTTAACTAGGACAAACTAAGGCGTGCAGTCACGAATTGCAACGAACTAAATGGCAGGGATGCCCTAGCGGCAACTGCTAGCAAAAAATAAGTTTTGAATCTAATAGCACATAAAACAACATCAAAAGATGTTACTCTACATACTACCAGATTGAAAACAATGGGAACCTTCCCAGGTAACACCTCCAAGGCTTCTACAATTTGCAAGCCATAACGGATGCTGAGACTAAGGAAGATTAGGGAATTTTACAATTTATAATTCACGTCCCATCTGCTCAGCGCGGGAAAGTTCCAACGAGAATACTTCCGTTCGTACTCCAATCAATTATAAATTGTAAATTGAATTATAAAAATTGTAAAATTCCCTCATCTTCCTTAGTCTCAGCATTCGTTATGGCTTGCAAAGGTAGAAGCCTCGGAGGTGTTACCAAAGAAGGTTCCCATTGTTTTCAATCTGGTAGGATGTAGAGTAACATCTTTTGATGTTGTTTTATGTGCTATTGGACTCAAAACTTATTATTTTTATTTTTTGAGTTATTTTGAAAAAAAGCATTTTTTTCAAAAATTTTAAAAAGTTTACTATAAAACCAATTATTTTGAAAAATAGGCACTTTGAATTAATAAAACTTACAGGTCATATAAACGCAACTAGTAAGGAAACTTGTGAAGCGGTAACGATTAATTTCATTTAAGTTGCTAATTAGGAGGTGTTATTTACGATTTTTTTGCCAAAACAAAAGGAACCAACTTTATTTTGAGCGTACCTTGCTTACATTTGATGCTAGAAAGTTTTTTCCATAAAAACAGAAATAAAGCTTTTTTTAAACACTTTAAAAAAGTCATAATGAGTTTTCGCCAAAAAGTGCTTAGTTTTTTGTATATTTCACGTTGAAATACTCTATTTGGAATTTGGTGACCATGAACCTATTTTTCATTAGCTATAACTCTGTTTCTGCTAGGTGTAGAGACCTCGTGCATACACCATTTTTTTACCATTTTACAGGCTATATTTTTACTCAGAATATTTTTTCGATAAAATACTTACTTACTTTTTGAATTATTTGCGAAAAACCGTCTAAAAACGTGGTTATTTTGTTAAAAAATGAACATGTTCACTCGCAAATAACTCTAAAAGTATTGACTTTGTGAAAAAAGTTTATAGAACAAAAGTTCCTTAGAATTAGTCAGTTTATCCATTTCCTGACTTATTTTGGACATACATTTTTTCACCCCCAAGAGAGGGTAAAAGTCACCTCCAGGGCAAAAGCACACATCGGCACAATATCACTTTCTTCCTTTGACCTGTCAGCTATGCGTTTCCCAAATTTCATGTCAATCCAAGCAGTTCTTTAAAATTTAGAGCAAAAAGATTGAAAGAATGTACTACATCGTCATTTGCCAACATTCAGATCCGTACGTCAAAATTGGTTCTATATCCGACTTGTACGAGTAGATTCATTTTAATTTGTAAACTAATTTTAAGAGACCAAAGTAGTGGTTTACTGTTTGTAACACATTTCGGCCCTGTTTAATATTCTACTGGATGTCCCGTTTCGATGTTGCTTCCTTCATTATGACTATCCCTATGTTTTTTAAATTCTTCGCATTTTTTTATTTCTAATTGAGAGTTGTGGATCTCTCTCTTCTTACATTGTTCTAAGATATTCTGTTTTGTTTATATTGATTGTGGGTTCTCAATTTGGTTTGGTTTGTTATCTTTAACACTTCATTAAATTCTCTTTAAAATAAAATCTATACCCTTCCTGTACATCCTAAGCAGCACCTGTATAAATACACTAGCAAAAGAAGTCAAAAGTGTTGTATGTAATATAAATAAAGTTATTAGAGATGTTCCCATAAATATAATAAAAAACAAAAACTAATATTAGCACCCAATTAAAGAAGGGGATACATATCTCAATACAAAAATCAGAGAAGAAGACTGGTAGCTATTAATTTATAATTTAAAGACCTGTGTTGACATAAAAATGTTAAATAATACATTATGGTGGTTTTTATATGTTTTTAAGAATGGTAAAACAAGAACTATTTACAATGAGTTTGAAATATGGTCAAGATAAGTAATTTGCTACCTACATTCACATTATATGTGTGGAAGAGGTGTTATTGTTTATTTATAACATACAATGATTCAAGAACTGCCGCATAAAATTATCGCGACATTTGCATATTTACGTTTTACTTGAAAGAGATAATTGAGTAGTTTTTAATTTATGCAAAAATCAAGTGTTGATCCAGTTGCATAATTGTCATAAAATGTTATTCAACTATATCATAAGTAGTCAATTTATAGTTTCACTGGCGCAATTAAGATCATAACTTTATAATTGGCAACATTTGGCAAAGCCAACGTTTACTAGGTAGGTATACTCGCATAATTGCCAAAATATTTAGGTTACGAAAACGGCAATATAATTTTTTAAGGTCTGCGATAAGACATTAACGAGCAATTATATTATTTATAGCAATTTTAGATACAATTTTAAGTAGATACACTAGTATAATTTTTGGGCCATATTTTATAAGTAATGAATAACGCAAAGATTGATTCCAGATTCAGAATACTCCTTAAATACATAAACGATATTTCAGCTAAGCAAATAAATGTAGCAGAAGGTATAACAATAAGCAAAATAAGAACAGAGAGAGGCGTAAGAAAGGGAGACATTTTCTCTCAAAAATTATTTAATCTTGCATTAGAATCTGTGTTCTAGAGGTTAAATTCAGAATACCGAGGAATAAAATTATTTTCAGATTTGTACGTCATCAACAACAACACAGGGGTACTAATCTACATGCTAAAGGAGCTTAAGCAAGAATCGGCTAAAATCGATTTAACAAGAAATTTAAATAAAAAAGTGATGTCAAATAAAAATGTCACAATCGACTCGGATGGAAATGATATCGAAAGTGTCAAAGAGTATATGTAGGTACCTGGGTCAAGGTACCTATCAGTGGCGGCTCTTGGCTTTAGGGACAGGGTCGGCAAGGTTTTGTCTCCAAAGGCTTCAATCTCATAGGAGATCTTTGGTTTTTGTTTTTTTTTTAATTTTTTTTTGTTTTTTTTTTGTTTTTTCCCTATAAATTTAGAAACTATACCTGTTTATAAATTAACTTTAGTCTATGTTGTTTCGAAGTAGCAAAATGGGTTATAATGTATATAATTGTAAAATTTATTATTGTTTTGGAGGGATTATAAAAGTTTTTTTCTATCGACATTTGAGACAAGTTTGACATTCTGTCCTGTTTCATGGTGTTTCGACAATACGTTTTGACTCTTTTGAGACAAGAGAAATCCCGTTCATTTGAGACAGAATTTGCCCACATTTGAGCACAATAATTTATTAATTTCGGGAACAGTTTGTTGTACCTAATGAATTTGCAGTATATAAAATTATACATAGTCTGTAACTTATCCCACCTTCCGAAAATATTTGGATCAGAATATAAAACTGTTAATTCATTTTCTTATTTTATTTGATTAGAAAATGATGGATAATTTTTAATGAACTTGTCTAATAGATATTTTTAAAATTCATTGGCGTAACTTTTAAATTTTGAATAGTCAAAGAGGTCAATGACTTATAACAGTGAGTAAATAATAGTTTTGCCTGGTGCAATTGTTTTAACTTTTGTCCGGAGACCATACAATTCACTGGACATCAAGACAGCCCCGTCATAAATTTGCCTTACCAGTTTATTTTTAATATCAAAAAATTTAATCTATCCTTTAAATTAAAACAGCAAAAATATATTATGTCTTATGGCTTCTAATGACGTCTGAAAACCTAACAACCTTTCATAAATTTAGACGTAACGCGTATCGAAGAACAATTATTGATACTTGTGAATGACATGTTATCTCTATCAGTAGTTTCGTCTACTTCTACCGAAAAGGATCAAAATGTAACTACTAATTGATTCTTTCATTCTGTGCTGTTTTAGGTACGCCGGTATATTCTTCGAGTCAGAAAATAAATTAGAAAATTCCAGATCGTATTTGTTAAACAATTTTATTTGTTCTCTATAATTAACTTGATTTAACGAATGCTTCGATACATCCTGTCCCCTAAATGGTAATTCCTAACAACTTAAAAGAATTACAATATCAATAATAATATTAATAATTAAACGACGTAAAACTACTTACCTATTTCATAATTATCCCGGGCCCGCCAGCAAGGCAATACGTGGCTACGTACGTGAGTTTCTGCCGTTTGCAGATCACCGCTCGGCCTCGGCAGAGGCACCCGCTGCCGTACTTTGCATTCAAATAAGTACGGAGAATGTATAATTAGTTGCCTATCGGCTAATATTCCATAGCTTCTTATTATATAGCAAATCCTCGATCTGGGGACGGCATGCCGTGCCGGGCTTTATAATAAGAATTCACACAATCGCAATCGGGTGCGGGTGCATGGCTATAGGATCATTAATTTGAAAAGTCTCTTACGCACAGCGCACAGGGATCACTTAACTAACGTATCGGGATCGAAGTCTTTTAAAAACAATGAATAAAATTTAGTCT
The DNA here is from genome assembly GCF_917563875.1 of Diabrotica virgifera virgifera. Lineage (NCBI taxonomy): Eukaryota > Metazoa > Arthropoda > Insecta > Coleoptera > Chrysomelidae > Diabrotica > Diabrotica virgifera. The sequence continues at coordinate 108,717,300 of NC_065451.1, read as the reverse complement.
GTATTTTCTCACAGATATATTTTTTATTTCACAGAAACGAATATCATCAACTCCGATTAAATTAAATATTTAAAAAATCTATAATGTGTCCATAAATGTGTGGGTCGGCACTGCCGACCCTGACGAGCCGCCACTGGTACCTATCCATTACCTTGGTGCTCCGTACTCCGTGTGGATACGGCATGAGCTCCTCTACATATAAGCCGTCACCGATACAACCGATTGGATCGCCTAGGGCCCTAGGATGAGCGCCGCTCGAGGGGATCTCGATCGTCGAGAAACGGTCAGAGCAATTTATGGAGAAATATGTATAGAAATTGGATTGAGAAAAAGAACAAATCAAAAAATAGAAAATTTAATGATAATATGTAAACAGAACAAGCTTTAGAAAGGGGCAAAAATTTGATTGGTATATAATACAGAAATTCTTGAAAATGGAATAATAGCAAAATTAGTAAAACAGCCAATGATACTAGAAAAGGGAAGAAAAGAGAGACAGCGAAAAAAATGAGTATTTGATGCTTTTAAAATGATGATAATATTAATCATTTTAAAAATTATAAAAACCGAAATTGAACGTAATGTAGGGGAGAAACTTAAATTACAATATCTTGTAATTTTTTAAATTGTAGAAATACATTTTGTTTTTAAAACTTGTGGAATATTTACTTTAAGGACTACAAAATATCGATCTTGGCCAGATGAATGATGAGCAGCGCGTCGAGAGTCCTGGTGAGCAGTGTGTCGAGATGACTGGCGGACAGAAAGTCTTCACTATATCCTTGCGCTTAGACAGCAGGAGGAATAGTAGGTGTTGTGCTGAAAATCAAAAACATACGAATAAATGTAAAGAAAAGGGTATTCAAGATTTGCATTCTACCAGTTATGATCTGTGGAATTGAGACCATGACACTTACAGAGTTATCAGCCAACACATTAATATGTACTAACATGTAGAGCCATCGAACGAGCTTCATTAAGAATATCTCTAAGAAAACGTATACGAAACGGGGACGTGCGAAGCAGGACGAACGTGAAAGATGTAGTGTTGCCCAAAATCGGTCTTGGTCTTGCAGTCTTGGTCTTGTTCTTGCGTTTTCGCAAGACCAAAACCAAGACCAAGACCGCCTAATTTTAGCAAGACCAAGACCAAGACTTACCGTGCAAGACTTGAGCAAGAACAAGACTAAGTCTGCGAGACTCTTGCGTTTTGCAGTTAGAACTGAGGGTCGTTTTAGGGAGTATATAAGTTCGGCTATATTCTTGGATACTCTATGAGAAACAAAACAAAATTGTAACAGAAATTTTGAAAATTGGACTTTACGAACAATACCATAAACATACATAGCGAATCAAAATATCTATTAAAAGAACACTCGACACATTTGACATGTACTCAGAGGTCATTATTATAATGTAAAAATAAAATTTTTTAGTACAATCTTTCTCAGCAGCCGACTTCTTTGTTCTGAAATGAATTGTCCTGGTTTTGAGAATAGTCGTCTTCTAATCATATTCATATAACACAACATTCCTGCGTTGCGAAGCCTACTAGGTCTGGATCACGTGTATGAAAAAAAAGTTGATTAATAGCAAGCTGAAAATTTGTTAATAGCTTATAGGTGTCTAGCCGGACAAACTTTGATATATAGGAACACTGGAACAGGGGAAGTTTTAATTGTGGAACAGGTTAAAAATTTGGAACGGTCAGACCATGAAAACGCCACATGCATTTTGTCAGACAGAACTTCCAATTGATTTGTTACCATTTCATTAAACTCTCATGCAAAAATCAGACTGCTATTTATCACCAAATGGGGATTATAATGAGTGGAACACGTAGAATATGTCAAATGACAGGAATTATGACAGGTGATAAATAGCAGTCTCATTTTTACATGAGATTTTAATGAAAGGGTAACAAATCAATTGGAACTTCTGTCGGACAAAATACATGTGACGTTTTCGTGGTATGACCGTTCCAAATTTTTAACCTGTTCCAAAATTAAAATTCCCCTGTTCCATTGTTCCCATAGGTATATCAAAGTTTGTCCGACTAGACACCCTTAAGCTATTAACACATTTTCAGCTTGCTATTAATCAACTTTTTTTCATACGCGGATTCCAGACCTATACAATAATATCGAATATCGTATCCAAACTTTTTAAAAATATGTCACCTTAGCACTTATATAAATTTACATAAATAATTTTTTTCATTGTTAGTTTTCTAGGAATCTAACCAGAAATCTTATCAGTATACATTATTATAGTAAGACTATTATGTATTGTTTCTGCTGCACAGTCAGCAGAAACAATACATAATAGTCTTACTATAATAAGGTATACTGATGTGTCCTGTGTTATGAGGTCACTCAGCTAAACAAAATTTGCCGAAACAGCGCGGCTATTATTTATAAGTATCATATACCAGACAAAAGTATAGAGATAATGCCGAATATCGTGTAAACATAATACCGAAATATTATTTCAACGATCACTTCTCCAATAAATCAACGCGGTCATTTTTAATGTCTCAAATTTCCTAAACCTGTTGTCCAATTTAAGTGATTTTTTTTTTAATATTTTTTCTTATTCTTTATAAATACCGCAGTAATAATAGATATTGTTGATAGACAGGTCAATTATTGTCCGTGTATACCGGGTGTACCAATCAAACTGTGTTTTTTCTCACTCTGTGGAATATTGTAGCATTATACTAACTTATTATTCTAGCCTGCAATATCATACTGAAATTAAAGCCCAACTATAGCTTATATTTTCTTAACATTATGTTTTTTCATTCATTCACTTTTATTGGATAATGCAAAAGTTACTAGGTAACTGCAAAAGGTACTTTTTTAACTAGCCATGTTTTTCATCAATACAGAATGTTTTTAAATAAGTATGGCAAACTTTAATGGGTTTTTCTGCACGAAAAAGTAATGACAGTTTGCTTCATAAACGTTTACTTTATAAATGTTTTGTTTACCAAATAGGGGGGGTTGAAATTTTTCTTACAAACTGATGATTTATTTATTGCTCTAAAACCGGTTGAGATAAGCAAATGAAATTTTGTGGGCTTTAAGAGGTAGTTTTAACTTTAGTTAGTTAGAACATAGGCAGGGATCACATAAATCGTGGGTTCAAACCCCACCCGGTGTCAGTTGTTTCGATATATATTAATTTGGCTAGTCTGGCTAGTCTGGCTATGGCTATGATATTCAAGCTTAAAATGTACCTTTTTGTTACGTTATTCTAAGATATGCAATAGGCTAATGGGCAACTGCGAGACTTGCAAGACTCTTGCTACAAGACCAAGACCAAGACCAAGACCGGGAGCGTAATACCAAGACCAGGTGTACTGGCGCAAGACCAAGACCAAGATTGTCTAAGACTCGTCTTGGTCTTGCATTTGGGCAACACTAGAAAGATGTAATTGGAAAAATTCCGCAAATGAATTGGAACTGGGTAGGACAAGTGCCACGGCCCATCAACGAAGGTAAACGAGAAACGTTGTGTATTGAAGACAACGCGAGTACAGCCGTAATAGAGGAAGACCAGAAAAATGAAAAACTAGACAACATCAAGGCAAAGGTGGGAGAAACTGGCACAAGATAGAACACAAAACAGAGAAAAAGTGGATGAAAACAGTCTGAAGAAGGAGAGGAAGAAGATTTTTTGTTTTAGTTTTTTATTTACTTTTATTGAAGTCAAAATCCGCTAGACTTACAATCTTATATTGTTGTAAGATATATGTGTGTATATTCATTTCTTAGAGTTCCAACCATATATGCTTTTTCCGCTGGTGCATCTTATACACAATAGCGTTCGACCACAGCTTGCAAATAATGGTCAGCTCGTATCCCATGTCTAAGCCCGTCCGCACATGGAGCGACGCTCGAAGCACTCGGCTCGATTCAAATCGCGTAGATTTCTCCCTGCCACTCAAGTTCCTTCGTTGTGGCATTGGGCTCCGTACACGAGGCGTTTACGATTGCAAAATCTCCTCGTCTTGTACGACTCTCGTCTCTTGCGATCCGTAGTGCACGAGAAAGTTCGAGTGAGACGCACGTTTTTAGTCATAATAGGTAGTTTATTTTATTTGTTTCCTTCGTTTTTTGTTGTTTTTTTGCGCTGAATGAAATTTTACTTTTATTTAAAGATCGGTGCATGTTATGTTCATTGATTGTAGTACTACCTACTAACTTTGTGGAAATATATTGTTTGTAATATAAAATTCTGAAAACATTGAACTTTTGTTTCCAGGTGTTTATTATAAAATTCTTTGGGCAAATAGAACCCTCAATTGTATAATGCTCATTGTATACAAATGATACTAAAAATGTAACAATACCTTACTTTTTACAGATCTAAATAGTCGTTTGGGTTGATAAATAAAAAAGATGTGAGCAAACTGAATCGACTAGTGTGCGGAGAGCAATCGCTTGTACCGCAGGGCTCGTACAAGACGAGCAAGACGCGCGAACCTTGAGACCTGTTTTCGATCGACTCATGTGCGGACGGCCTAAGACCGTCCGCACATGGGTCGATCGAAGACACGTCTCGAAGTTCGCGCGTCTTGCTCGTCTTGTACGAACCCTGCGTCACAAGCGATTGCCCTCCGCACACTAGTTGATTCTGTTTTTATAAATTAACGCATTTTTTATATAGTAACCAAAACGACTATTTCGATCTGTGAAGAGTACGGTATTATTACATTTTTATACAGTTGCATTATACAGTTGAGGATATTTTTCTACTTCCTTAACGAATTTTATAATAAACATCTAGAAACATAACAGATGTTCAATGTTTTCAGAATTTTACATTACAAACAATATATTTCCACAAATCTAATAGTACTACAATCAACGAACATATCATTCACCGATCTTTAAAAAGACTAAAATTTAATTTAGGACAAAAATCAACAAAAACGAAGAAAACAAATAAAATAATGACTAAGGCCGTCCGCACATGGGTCGATCGAAGACGCGTCTCTAAGTTCGCGCGTCTTGCTCGTCTTGGACGAACCCTGCGGCACAAGCGATTGCTCTCCGCACACTAGTCGATTCAGTTTGCTCACATCTTCCAACCAAGAAGAACGCATTTTTTATAAATCAACCAAAACGACTATTTCGACCTATGAAAATACGGTATTGATACATTTTTAGTATAATTTGAATACAATGAGCAATATTGACATTTTTCTACTTCCCCAACGAATTTTATATTAAACATCTAGAAACAGAAGTTCAATGATTTCAGAATTTTATATTACAAACAATATATTTCCACAAAGTTAGTAGGTAGTACTAAAATCAACGAACATAACATGCACCTATCTTTAAATAAAATTAAAATTTCATTCAGCGCAAAAAATAACAAAAAAAAAAGGAAACAAATACAATAAACTACCTATTATGACTGGAAACCTGCGTCTCACTCGAACTTTCTCGTGCACTACGGATCGCAAGCGACGAGAGTCGTACAAGACGAGGAGATTTGCAATCCTAAAAGCTTCGTGTACGGAACTCAATGCCACAACGAAGGAACTTTACTGGCGGGGAGAGACCTACGTGACTGGAATCGAGTCGAGTAGTTCGAGCGTCGCCCTATGTGCGGACGGTCTAAACGTGCGTCTCACTCGAACTTTCTCGTTCGCTTCAGATCGCACGGAACGAGAGTCGTACAAGACGAGGAGATTTTGCAATCGTATGGTCGTCCGCACATGGGACGATCGAAGACACGTCTCGAAGTTCGCGCGTCTTGCTCGTCTTGTACGAACCCTGCGGCACAAGCGATTGCTCTCCGCACACTTGTCGATTCAGTTTGCTCACATCTACCAACTAGGAAGAACGCATTTTATATATATCAACCAAAATGACTATTTTGATCTATGAAAAGTACGGTATTGTTACATTTTTATTATAATTTGAATACAATGAGCATTATACTGAAGACATTTTTCTACTTCCCCAACGAATTTTATATTAAACACCTATAAACCGAAGTTCAATGTTTTCAGAATTTTATATTACAAACAATATCTTTCCACAAAGTTAGTAGGTAGTAATACAATCAACGAACATAACATGCACCGATCTTTAAATAAAAGTAAAATTTCATTCAGCGCAAAAAACAACAAAAATCGAAGGAAACCAATAAAATAAACTACCTATATGACTGGAAACGTGCGTCTCACTTGAACTTTCTCGTGCACTACGGATCGCAAGCGACGAGAGTCGTACAAGACGAGGAGATTTGCAATCCTAAACGCTCCGTGTACGGAGCTCAATTCCACAACGAAGGAACTTAACTGGCGGGGAGAGACCTACGTGACTGGAATCGAGTCGAGTAGTTCGAGCGTCGCCACATGTGCGGACGGCCTAAACGCCTCGTGTACGGAGCCCAATGCCACAACGAAGGAAGTTGAGTGGCAGGGAGAGATCTACGCGATTTGAATCGAGTCGAGTGCTTCGAGCGTCGCTCCATGTGCGGACGGCCTAAGTCCCTTAGATCATGTGTAGAACTAACTAAAAAGTGCATTACGCGTGATTATGTACACGTTTCAGAAGTAATTGTTTCAGCTTTACAGAGGCATTTGATTTTACATTCATTACCATCAGAAGTATAGTTGCGTGATGTAATTAAAATGTGACAATGTAATATCTGATATTACTAAATATCTTTACACGAATAGAAATCACACACATGAAATCTTTAGTAAGTTATGGGTTTTATTTTTTAATATGGTTTTTCTATTTCCGAATAAGTAAGTTACTTTTGTTCATGAGGATCTTCATCTTCTTTAAGTACCGTGCCCAAATTTTTAGGCGTGGGTAGCTTCCATAACAATTTGCCGATATCGTTCTCGATCTTGTGCGGCATGTAACAATTGATCTGCTGATAAGCCAGTCCATTGACTAAGGCTTCGGAGCCATGAATATTTCTTTCGACCAATTCCTCTTTTTCCGTCGATCTTTCCATTGAGTATTAACTGCAGCATCCTGTATCTGCTACCTCTCATTATATGCCCCAAATATTCAAGTTTTCTCTTTTTTATCATCTTCATTAAGTCACCTTCGCCTTGACCTACTCTGTTTAGGACTTCTCTGTTTGAAATGCGTTGAACCCAAGATATTCTGAGCATTCTACGATACGACCATATCTCAAAGGCTTCTAATTTGTTCATCATGTTAACCTTCATGATCCAGGTTTCACATCCATATAGTAATACAGGATACACATAACATTTTAGGAACTTGATTCTTAGTTGTAAATTCAGCTGAGAGTTGCTCAGAATAGATCTAAGTTTCATAAATGCTCCTCTTGCAATTTCTATACGAGCTTTAATTTCTTCATCCGGATTTAGTGTCTCGTTTATCCAACATCCTAGGTATTTAAAATGGTTAACTTTTGTTATTGATTCATCACTGACAATTAGTTGCATAGGGCCGACGTCTTGTTTACTAACCACAAGTAACTTTGTCTTTATTGCATTTATGTTAAGTCCGTTATTGGAGCATTCTCTAGTGACTCGATCAATAAGGAATTGAAGATCTTCGATATTTTCAGCCATGATCGCGGTGTCGTCTGCATATCTGATGTTGTTAATAGTTTCTCCCCCGATTCGAACTCCACATTGTCCTTCCAAGGCTTCATTAAAAATTATTTCTGAGTATACGTTAAACAAAGTTGGGGATAACACACAACCCTGTCTGACACCTCTTTGAATGCAAATTTTGTCTGTTTCTTTGCAGTCTACCAGAATAGAAGCTTCTTGATTCCAATATAGATGTTTTAAAAGTCTCAGATCTTTATCATCTATTCCAATCATTTCTAGATATTCAAACAACCTATCATGTTGAACTCTATCAAACGCCTTCTCAGAATCTATAAAGCAGACGTAAATTGGTTTATGTACTTCCCATGATCGTTGAAGTAATGTTAACCTTGAGAACAAAGCTTCCCTTGTTCCCAATCCTTCTCTGAAACCGAATTGTTTGTTTCCCATTGTCTCTTCACATTTCTGCTTGATTCTATTAAGAATTATCTTAAGAAGTAGCTTGAGAGAGTGGCTCATGAGACTAGTTAGTCTAAAGTCTTTACATGATGATGTATTAGGTTTTTTTGGGAGTGGAATAAATGTAGACTCCAACCATATCTGTGGCATCATTCCAGTCTCGTATATATGGTTATAAATGTTTGTTAATTGTGAGACATTGTCGTCATCCAGAAGTTTGAGCCAGTCTGATGGTATTTGGTCAGGGCCTGGAGATTTCCCATTTTTACTCTGTTTGATGGCTTTCTCTACTTCCGCTTTTAAAATACTAGGACCAGTATTCGTATACTTTGTGGTGTTAAGTGGTGGCCTTGTATCCAGGAAGAGCTCTTTTATATAGTTAGTCCATTCTTCCTTTTTTTCATCCAAGTCGAGAATTATGTTACCTTTGGAGTTTCTCATAAAGTGAGGAGTTCTTTTTCTCTGAGTGTAGGTAATTTCTTTAAGCTTTTTATGTATATTAAACTCGTCATGATTTCTTTGTAGTTCTTCCATTTCACGACATCTTTGTTCCATCCAGTCCTCTTTTGCTCGCTTAACCTCGTATCTTATTTGTCGATATATCTCTCTATGCCGAATCTGGTCTTTGTTTTTCCAATTTCTTCTTTGTTGAATAAGGTCTAGTATTTTATCGGTCATCCAATCCTTTTTCTTTATTGGGTCTTTTTCTGGTTTCAAAACTTCGTTTGCTATGGTGACCATGGCGGAATTCATGATATCTAGATTTTGACCGATATTTTCTTGTTCAGATATTTCTAACTGTTTTTTAATCTCACGATTTATCTTATTTCCGAACTCATCTGCTATTACGGCATTTCTTAGGAGTCGAGTATTAGGTTTCTTCTGCGTTGTGGGGGCTTTTATTCTTTTTAGTTTTAGTTTGAATCCAGCACAGAGCAGATTATGGTTAGTTGCTGCGTCTGCACTTGAGTATGTCTTTGCAGATGTAATACTGTTTCTAAACCTTCTATTAATGATAATGTAGTCAATTTGATTTCTGACTATCTTTCCCTCTTGATCAGCTGGAGATTTCCAGGTATATAGTCGTCTTTTAGGTTGCTGAAACAAAGTATTTGCTATAATGCATTTCTCTTCTTGGCAGAACTGTATGAGTCTTTGCCATCTTTCGTTCCTCTCTCCAAGTCCATACTTTGCTCATGAGCATATTAATATATTAATGGCCGACTGGTATATTATTTGACACATAATGACATGGTTTCGAAGTCAGTTAAATATGATATAATGCCCGAGGGCGTTATTTTGAAAAATGATGCCCTAGGGCATTAAATTTAAATAACTAGTTATATACTGTCAATTTGACAAATAACAACCTAAGTAAAACTATGGTTATCACAATTACGTTACGACTATGGCTGGTAAATGTACTTATTTGAAAACTAATAGATTAATCCAAAATTCGTTCAAATTTTTTGCATGTAAAGAATAATTTCGTCGAACATTAAACATTAAACATTAAAGGCACCAAGGGTATTATAGATAATAACGCTTTCGGTCAACGTATATCCCTCGGGCCAAAGGCCCTCGTTATATACACCATTGACCTCGAGCGTTATATAATACCCGTGATACCTTAATTATACCTAGTATATTATTACTTTTCGATAAGTCTTTATATCTGGTAACACTGCAGATTCACAAAATTCACACATTACTGGGTTTTACCTGTCATAGTACGGGATCCGAATCTACGTTGATCTTCACCCATCTGTTTACGACTTGCATGGCTGCAAGGGTTGCATACGACACTTCATAAAACAGTGGACTTTGCAGTGGACATCAGAACTCATAATTGGATTATGTCAACTCAAACATTCAAAAATATTTTATCATGAGTTTTTCGAGGTAACGCTGTCGAGTTTTTTAGGTTTAACGATTTTTGACTTTTTGGTATTACCTTAAATAAATCTAACAAAAAGAGAACCGCAGAATATAGAGAACTTAATAGGCAGATTAGAAAAGGAATCAGAAAACAAAAAAGAAAAGAAGAAGAAAAATTAATAACAACAACTATTGAAAAAAATAAGAGTATGAAATGTCTCAGACCGACACTAGGACGACGTCAGATAATATAATTAATGGGAAAAGACGAAAATGAAATTACAACTAGAGAAAACATACTGAAACGAATAGAAGAATTTTACACGGAACTCTACAGAACACATCAACAAGACGATGAAATGAGACCAGCACGGAAATTAATAAAAAATGTTGGATCGGAAATAATGCCAAAAGTAACAATTTCAGAGGTAACTACAGCATTGGGAAACATGAAGAGAAATAAAGCTGCAGGAGAAGATAGTATTACTACAGATATGATACTAGAAGGAGGTAAGGAACTCATTGCAATTGTAACTAAGCTTATAGACAGTTGTTTACACCAGGGCAAAGTCCCTAAGAGCTGGAATAACTCTAAAGTAATCTTATTACACAAGAAAGGTGATAATCGAAAGTTGGAAAACTACAATCCCATCAGTCTATTGTCACACCTATTTAAAATACTCACCAAAGTCATAACTACCTGACTAACAAGAAAATTAGATGAATACCAACCATATGAACAGGCAGGTTTTAGAAAAGGCTATTCAACTTCCGATCACCTGTTATTAACGATATATTAACTTAATAAAAGAAACTATGAACCAAGCTACAGCTACATACTACCTAAATGAAAATTAATATTCGAACCCTGTACCATTAAACAGGGGAGTCAAACAGGGAGACACTCTATCACCCAAACTGTTCACCTTAGTTTTGGAGGACGTTTTTAAAAATCTAAATTGGAATTATAAGGGAATAAACATCAATGGCCGCTATCTCAGTAATCTACGATTTGCGGATGACATAATCCTGATAGCTACTGACCTACAAGAACTGCAAACCATGCTTTCAGAACTACACAGAGAATCTTCTAAAATAAGACTGAAAATGAATTTAAACAAAACAAAAGTCATGCACTCCGAAGAAACGATGACAATAATAAACAAAAAAATTATAGAAAAAGTTGAAGAATATATATATACTTAGGACAAAAAATAATACTAAATAGGGAAATTCAAACGGAAGAAATAAAAAGAAGAAGAAAGTTAGCATGGGCAGTATTCGGCAAACTGAACTATATACTCAGAAATCAGCAAATTCAACTACATTTTAGATCTAAAGTCTTTGATGCATGCATTATTCCGATATTAACATATGGGGCACAAACATGGACAATCACAAAAAAGAATATGAACATACTCAGAGTCACTCAACACGCGATGGAAAGAGCAATGCTTGGCATATCACTTAAGGACAGAAAAACAAACACATGGATAAGACAGAAAACCAAAGTCACCGATGTGGTACAAAAATCACTAAAATTGAAATGGGAATACGCTGGACATGTAGCTAGGAGCGATATTAACAAATGGCACAGAAGAATTCTAACCTGGAGACCATACAAACACAAAAGACCCAGAGGCAGACCTCCTATGAGATGGACAGATGATCTGAAACGAACTGCCGGGAAAAATTTTCTACAAGTAGCGTACAACAAAAAACAATGGAAAGGAAGACTTGAAGAGGCTTATATTCAGATGTGGACGTGAATTGCTAGACGAAGAAGAAGAAGAAGAAGAAGGTATTACCTACATACTCAGAAACGAAAACAACGATTTCTTTGCAAAAAGGGTGAGAATCAATATAGTTATTATTGTTGAACAAAAAATAAGCATTTACGCACTGCTTGTCCGGTAGCCATGAACGTTTAAACGTAAGCAATGCCTCCATAGACCTATTGTATATTTATATTTTAAAATTTTAGTTTTAACAAAACTTGATTGGTGCACAAACGGGTGAAACTTGCTAAACAAAGTTGTCGCGCCAGCGCGGTTGGGCGTAGTTCAACAGCTCATGATAGTACGACAACCAGAGATAAAGCCACGCGCATGAATAAGCCTGTCTCTCTCTCTTCTACGCCTACGTCACTGACCGACAAACGCCAGGCGAAATGTTCGGTTTTTAACTAGGGTTTGTTATTTTTATGCAATTTTCGAAAGTTTTCGGAAAGCATAAAGCTATATTTTCGGGATAAAATTCTTAAATAAATAGTCATTACTGCCCTTTCAGCATGGTATTATTGTTAGTATTAAATCTTTGCGATTACTCTTTCTAGATTTAAAAAAAAGATGTCAACATCAAATATACAGGGTGTCCCGAAAAGAATGGTCATAAATTATACCACACATTCTGGGGTCAAAAATAGTTTGATTAAGCCTAACTAACCTCAGTACAAATTTGCTCATAAAAAAAGTTACAGCCCTTTGAAGTTACAAAATGAAAATCGATTTTTTTCAATATATCGAAAACTATTAAAGATTTTTTATTAAAAATGGACATGTATCATTCTTATGGCAGGAACATTGTAAAACAAAATTATAGTGAAATTTGTCAACCCCATAAAAAATTTATGGGAATTTTGTTCCCTTAAACCCCCCCAAACTTTTGTGTACGTTCCAATTAATTCATTATTGTGGTACCATTAGTTAAACACAACGTTTTTAAAACTTTTTTGCCTCTTAGTATTTTTTCGATAAGCCAGTTTTTATCGAGATGCGGCTTCTTTTTCAATACAGTTACGTAAAAATTTTATGGGGGTTTTGTTCCTTTAAACCCCCCAAATGTTTGTGTACGTTCCAATTAAACTGTTATTGTGGTACCATTTGTTAAACACAGTGTTTTTAAAACTTTTGCCTCTTAGTCTTTTTTTCATAAGTCACCTTTTGTCGAGATGTAGCTTCTTTTTCAAAATATACCTAAAAATGTAAATTGTAAAAAAATTTTCAGATTATTAATAGGTCTCTATAATCGTACTTAACCATATACAAATATGTAGTGGATTCGACAAATATTCAAAATATCTCGATAAACACTGGCTTATCGAAAAAGTACTAGGAGGCAAAAAAGTTTTAAAAACATTGTGTTTAACTAATGGTGCCACAATAATAATTTAATTGGAACGTACGCAAAAGTTTGGGGGGGTTTAAGGGAACAAAACTCCCATAAAATTTTTATGGGGTGCACAAATTTCACTCTAATTTTTTTTTAAGATGTTGCTGCCATAAAAATGCCACATGCCCATTTTCAATAAAAAATCTCTGAGAATTTTCGATATATGAAAAAAAATCGATTTTCATTTTGTAACTTCAAAGGGCTGTAACTTTTTTTGTGTGCACTATTGTATATAGGTAAGTGAGGTCCTATCAACCTATTTTTGACCCCAGAATCTGTGGTATAATTTATGACCAATCTTTTCGGGACACCCTGTATAACAACATATAATTTAAATCGAGATTGCTTAGAAGTACTATTCTCAGTAATACGTGCGATTAGAGGTTTTGGAGGATTGGAGGATGATCATTTGTCTCCTTTGCAATTTAATTACCGTCTTCGTAATTTTATTATGGGTTGCAACGATGAAGTTATTTCACTATCAGCTAATGTAAGTAACCTACCAGAAACAACAAACATTTCGCTTCAAAACATGAAAGCAGGAAGCTCTTTGAATCTTGATTGTTACAACAATGGCGTAGTAGATTCAGTGATGATAACTGAACCACTCTTTAGTCAATTAAATCTTCCAGTAACTTCAGAAAATGAAAACCATCAAACAGATTTTGAAATGGAAGAGTTGTATCATAATGGACTAGAAAATTTAACTGGTTTCATAGCTTTCAAGGTACGACATGAAGAGAGTTTGGGCAGTTTTAAAAATGAATCAAATGTAATATTGTTTTTTTGTTTTTGTTTTGTTTTTTTGTTATTTTTTTGTTTTGTTTTTTTTTGGGGGCCGAGGGATGTGCTCTTTTTCTAGTCGGCGTAAGGCTGAGCGGGAAAAGAACTAATCTTAGGGGATGAGTTTTGCTTGAAGTTTCTTAGGACTTTGCACCTCCTTAAACCATCCCAAGACCGCTGGGTACTCCCAACATTGATTGGGGTTGTGTAATCTTTGATTGCACCCTTCTCGTGGTGGCCCTGTTGAAACTAAACTTAGCGGATCTAGACTACATAGACAGTCGATAAACAATCCCTGCGGTAATATGCAGATAGATAAGGTTATACCTGGAGAATAGGATAGTAATATCAACTCTAGTTAAAGCAACCATCAAAGCAAGAGTAGGTGGAGGCTGTCCACAAGGAGGAGTTCTGTCACCTCTACTTTGAGCAACCTTGGTAGATGATCTCAAAAATCTCTCCACAGAAAACTTTTTCGTCTAGGAGACACTCACGATATATCAATCGTCATCAGGGGCAGGTTTGCCCACCTGGTGTCTGGGAGAATGTAAGCAGCCCCAAATATAGTTGACGACCGGTGTAAATAAGAGAGACTGATAGTCAATGCTCAGAAAACAAATCGCCAACTGCATCCAAAGGACAGCACTAGAAGGCTTAAAACTACCGGTGCTGGGAGGAACAGACATTTCATTTGCCAAAAAAACAAAATACCTTGGGGTTTATACTGATCATAGTCTGAAATGGAATATTCACATCTTGAAAACCACACAGAAAGCTACTATGTCATTGGGAAAATGTAGAAGAATGAGCGGTGAGAATTGGGGCTTATTGGACCTTTTAAAAAGAGCCAGACTAAAGAATGTAATCTAGAATTAGAGGACCACAATAGACCTACCTGAAAAGGTAACAGTGGAATAGGCTAAACAGTCACCTCTTTAAATCCATCTAAATCTTTCGAATTTTGTTTTTGTAATTTTAATACTTTTTTGAAACTTCAGTTTTTTTATTATTTGCTAATAAACCATCTTTTATTTGACGCGGTTTATTTAAAGTTTTCGGCATGTCAAAAAGTACAAGACAGTACCTACATAATATATTGTATTACTTTACTGATATGATTATAATAATTCATCAAAGTATATATTAAACAGTGTAACAGAACAGACGAACGGCATATTCAGTTATTTAATAACACGAGAATGTATAAAACCGTATAAAACTCTATGCTTTCCCATAAGTCTTAGTACAAGTTTGTCGGGCGCTGACGTCATGCGCGCACCTCAAAAGTTGTTCTCGAAGTGGCTTTATCTCTGGTTGTCGTAGTATCATGCAACAGTTGTTCCCATTCTCTTTTGTAAAGTACTACGCGATTCAAAAACGTGTTCCAGTGTGCGTCACTTTACGATCTGAGAGACAAAAACAAAATTGAAAATAAACTTGATAAATATTTTAAACGCGTTTTTCTCAAAACTACTTTTTTAAAGGCGGTAGACATTGTAACTCAAAAACTGCTGGACTGATCCACCTAAAATTTTGCATATATTTTCATTAGATATTTGGTGAGGTAACGCTGTCGAGATATTTTTTGATTTATGATTATTTTTTGTTTAACCATAATAAATATGTCAATTTTCACATTTTTTTTGCAAAAAATTTTGTTATTTTGACATCTGAGTGATACCAAAATGTAAAAAATTGTTAAAACTAAAAAACTTGAGAGTTTTACTTCGAGAAACTCATAGGCGAACAAAATCTGTTTGAATTTTTTGTTTCACATAATATAATACGAGTTCGGATATCCATCGCAAAAACCATTTTTAGGCGTCTTTAAAAATTTTCCACCCTTGGCTTTTCAATTATATGGATATTATTCTTTGAATTTCTTTTGAATATTCTATGAATTATACTGAATATGCTTATTTAATTTAAAATTAAAATAATTCTACCATACTTTTAAAAAATTCACAAGAATGTGCATGTGCTTGAAATGTTGATTTCAAACCGTACGCCCCCTCTTCCCCGCCCGTAATAAGAGATATGGCAAGATTTTGATAGGCAACCCATGTAATTCGTGTTTGTCTATGTATGAATTATAATAAAAAAAACTGTTTCATCCGGTAAACAGATGAGTGAAGGTCGACCTAGATTCGGATCTTAGAGTAGCAGTTTGATCTAGAAAAACAAGCTGAAAATGCGAGCAATTATCATAACGAAAACTTTGTTTATTTACGTATTTAAATTCATAATATGGAAAATTGCTATTATGAACTTGTTAAGAATTAAAAATTGTGTTTTAATGTGCAATTATATCATTATAATTTAAATGTTGTGAACTACAAAGGTAACTTACTCTTGACCGAAATTCATATTTTTATATACCTCGTATAGAATTAATAAAGTTTGCCATATGATAGTTGCATCATAAGTCTTAGACCATGAAGAGCTTTTGATGAAGAATATCTTTATTAAATTAAAAATAAAAGAGTTATAAATGAAAATAATTTTGGTGTCCATTATTTAAGAAAAATTTTCAAATATTTTTTTTCCATTAGAAGGATGAACATGATATCAGAACATAATTTTTTATTTCAAACAACATTTCATAATAACAATTTTCAGTATTGTGAAATAAATAAAGTTACTTTACTCTTTAGCGAAATGGGTATATGGTTATAAATAAAGATACATGAAGCTTTTAATTATTGTCTTAATAAACTAACCAATATTTTTCTTGAATTTGTCGAAAAATATAGTTACTGATGAAATGTAGTAAAGTGTTTTGAAATTAATATTAACAATACATGGAATTGGAAGAGTCCATTTATTATTAATTACTCCCGTTAAGGGGGAGGCCGTATACTCGTACAAACCTTTTTAAAGTTGTTAATAAATTATTGCTTTCAAAATATACTCAAATTTTATAACATCTAATTTATTTTATATAATAATTAAATTCACTATCAAATGTCATTTATATTTTATTAATACCTAATTTAAAATTTAGTTTGGCATATTGACGAAAAGTCAAACTCAAATGTAAATAACCTATGCTTTGTTTAACAAATTCAGATTAAAAAACTAGCCTACTAGCAACAATTTGAGTTGTGACGTTTATCTGTGCCGGCAGAAAATAAGTATTTGAAGAAGGATTGTGACGTCATATTTTTGACTTTGAGGTCAATTATCTCGAAGATGGTTAGAGATATCGAAATACCGTTTTCAGGCTTGGATTTAGAAGACAAAACTTCATGAGAATCCATCGGTAAATCGGCTCGAAATATTGCAGGAGCGGCAACGCAACGAACAGACTTTGAGAATTTAGAAACGAGAAGTTTTCGTGGATAGACATAACAAACGAGCAAATTAGCTTGTTTAGTTCTTTCAGATGTAACATTGATTTGATTTATTTATTTTTATATAATCTTAATCAAGAAAGCCCTTAAATTAGTATCTAAATGTACAAAACAAAGATTGTTTATAAAAATTCAATCATAACTGAAACTTGAAACGCTTGATTACCTTGCATAATAAAACTGTAGCATCTGGTACAGAATTAAGGTTGACTACATAATAAACAATTCGTGCTCCAAAATAGATCGTGTCCTATACTTCTATAATTTAACAGTTCAACTTTTGTAACCATTATATAATTTGAAGAGATTATTTGAAATGCGTGCCTGAAGTACAAAACAAATAATACCAATACGTGACTTGAAGAGATATACTTCACCTTAAGACTGTTCTCGATATGGATGTAGAGCCTTTGCATGAGATCCGTAAGCATAAATCGCACTCACTGCCTTGCCCCTAAAAACTCTTAAGATTCCAATAAAAGCGTAGAATTGGTATTTGCGAGGATTATTGGGATGGTATATTTCAAGGATTGTTATGAGGAAGGCATATTTTATAAAGCAATTAAATTTTTATTAGTAGGTGGATTTAATTTATTAACAATTCTTTTATACATTATTCAATATTGCTGTTACAATATAAAATGATTTTAAATTGGATTTTAAATGTCTTTTATGAAAATAAAAGCAGTTCTTTATTTGCTTACGTGTTGATTTCCCAATAACACGTTTTCAAAGCGTTGAAACTTATATCCTGCTGGGATTAATCTCCAGCGATTCTCACACATTTTCAGTTTTTAGTCAATATTCCACTATTTTTTCGATACTTAGTTACTAATACTTTTGAGCTTGCTTACGTATTTTATCCTTTTACTTATTTCTTTCTCTAGGCTTTCTCTAGGAATTTCCAGCTAAGCTACAATGTATTGTAATTTTGTTGTTTCGAATATTTTTTGTTTTTCTTATAATAATCCAGTTTCTGCTTTACTTATTATTTACTCAACGAAGCACGAAGCATTTCCCTATTACTACCATGCTGAGTGTTGACATGTCGACAGTGCTTCTCATGCTGGCATAATTTGTAATCCCACAGGCGATAAATTCACTTCTTTTTCTTCACTATATTTTCTTACCTTAGTATTGAAAACAAGTTCTTCTTTGAAACCAGAACCGTTTAAAACATAGAATCTAGATATCCCTCTTACCGAAAATTAATACCGAAATATGGTGGTATTATCTTAAAAACACTTAACTTAGGGGCATAGGCGCAAAATCTTGGTTCAGTGCTATTTAAATGCATTCAATATTTTCGAATCCTGAGAAAACTAGTAAGTATTTTTGAAAAGTTTAAACGGAAAATGAAAGATTATATTATTGCCGTGGGCCGAAAGTCCTTGAAAACTTCCGTTATGTTTATATTAATAAGTTACAGGGGTAAAAGGAGAAAATTTAGTATGATTTTTAATTTCAAATATTTCATTCAAAAGACTTTTTGTTTATTCTAAGGGACTATCAGCCCCGGGTAATAATGTAATCTTTCATTCGGCGTTTAAATTACTCGAAAGTATTTATTAGTTTTCTCAGGATTCAAAAAAAATTAATCCATTTAAATAGCATTGGACCACGATTTTGCGCCTACCCCTTAAGCAGAAAAGGCAGCAGATGAAGTAACATTTTAACTTTATAGGAATTAACAATGCTTAAAAGTGGGCAAATCCTAGCTTTTCAGCATTTGTTTACAAAGTGATAATAGCTGTGTTCACAAAGTGATCACACTTCAACTGTCAGCCTTAAAATTTTATCGTATTTTTGTAAATTATGTTTAAGTATTTTATCAGACATTTTCTATGATATTGAGTCATCATCATCATTCAACTTGGATCTATCCACTGCTGGATATAGGTCTCCCTCAGTCTTCTCCATGCATTTCTTTCCTGTGCTGTCTGCATCCAGTTTCTGTCGATCCGTTTGATGTCATCAGACCATCTGGTTGGCGGACGACCTCTACTTCGATATGCTTCTTGTCTTGGTCTCCAGTGTATTATTCGCTGTGTCTATCTTTTATCCGACATTCTAGCTATATGTCCAGCCCAGTTCCACTTTAAAGTCATAATTCTTTCTATGGCATCCGTCACTCCTGTTGTCCGTCTTATCTCCCTGTTCGTAATTCGATCCCGACGAGAAATGCCTAACATTGAGCGTTCCATGGCTCTTTGGGTAATACAAATTTTATTTATTACTTTCTTGGTTATTGTTAAAGTTTCTGCACCATAGGTAAGTACTGGCAACACACACTCATCAAAGACTTTTCTTTTGAGACACATAGTTAGTTCTGACTTAAGGACATAGCTCAGCTTTCCGAATGCCACCCAAGTGAGTCCTATGCGGCGCGCGGCGGCTTAGTTCGCACGTTTGATTATCTCTTTCTATGCGTATCTCATGCCCTAAGTACTTATAAGAGGTGGTTTCTTCAATAGGCATGCCATTTACTGAAATCTTTTCGCTTAACACAAGATTTGTCATGATTTGCGTTTTTGTACGGTTGATTTTTAATCCAACTTGTAAGGAGGCTAGGTATAGTTTCTCCAGTGCATCATCGATGCTGTCAGCAAAAAGAACAATATCGTCAGCGAATCTCAAATGACTAAGTATTTCTCCGTTGATATTAATTCCTTTTTCACTCAGATTTGCGTTCTTAAACATATGCTCTAATAATATTGTAAAAAATTTTGGCGAAATTGTGTCTCCTGTCGTATTCCCCGTTTTATTTTAAATGCGTTGGTCTTTTTATCTGCCAGTTTCACGCTTGCTGTCGCATTTTGATAGATGTATTTAATCATGTTTATATAGCCATGATCTATACGACACTCTGTTAAGGCTTTTAATATTTTCTGATGACTTAGGGTGTCAAAAGCTTTTTCGCAGTCAAAAAATATTAGGACTAATGGCTTCTTATATTCAACACTCTCTTCTATCATTGATTAATAAGTACCTAGATACCTCACCTTTAGGTAAAACCGAATTCAGTGTTAAACTCCGCCCACATACACCTCTTTGCCCCTCAAGTCTAAGTACTAACTGGCTGGACGGTGGCGACATTTATTGAAATTTTTGCCAAGATTGAAAAATAAATTTGAGTCGCTTGGCTGGCGTAATAGACAACGATATAAGGGTAGTATTCAGCATTTTAACAAATAATTTTAACGCGATTGTAATCTCTATTTTGGAATTCCGATTTTACTTCAGATAAAACGCTAAAAATTGATTAATAAAAATAGTGAAGAGGTGTCTTAAAAATTATTTAATTATTAATACACTACAAAAAAACAACAAAATAGAAAATACATAATAAAATTAGCAGTGATAATTCACATGTAAATTATTTTTTGCACTTTGTAAAAGAATGATATTTTCAGAACTTATGCGAAATAAACTATTTGAAGTTGATATACAGAATTTCTTTCTAGATCTTACTCATTCACCCCAGGTAAAATATTGCAAAACCTCCGAATTTTAAAGAATCCATTAGATTGGCATGAAATTTGGTATACATATATCTTGATAAAATGACAGGGAATTTCCAACATATAAATAGTTGAGGGCCATCTGCCTAGGAACAATAGGTAAAAGCTGATAAACGGACAGGATTAGAAAGTTTAAAACATCACTAATTAGATCATATTTCAAAACAAAGTAAATAAGTATATTTGAATGTTAATTCTTTTCAAACTAAGATAGTAAAATTAAAATTTTAGGAAAAAAAGATATTTATTATTTCTTGTTCTCAAGAAGTACTTTCATTATTGACAATATCGAAACATTTTATTATTAAAACTCGAGAACAATTAAAAACCACGTTCATGTTTATATGAAAGTACTTTAAAAATGAAGGTATATTACGTATATTACTCTTGAGAAGAATTAATATTTTTTAACAAACTTGGTATACGACTCATATTATTTGACATCTGATTCTTTCATTTTGAGTTTTAGGACGTGCAAGTTTTTATCAATAATACATTTTTCCCTAAACTGAATAAAAACGTTTCCATATGATTCCAAGGTTTTAAGACATACTGACATTGTTTTCCTGATATTATAAAATACTTGTTAATATCTACTGTATATTAAACTAAAGCTAATAGTGTAGTTTAACATTCAATTGAGTCCACGATTATTTACCCGTGCGTCAGTAATACCTGACGAGATAAAACACATACTTTTGATCTAGCATCATTCTCTTCCACGCATGAAACTAAAGACAAACCAGCAACCGCCTGTTATTAAGTAAAAACACATGTTTTTTATAAACGCACTAGACTAACTCTATTGCGCAAAATAGAGAAAAAATTTCTAGAGGATTTTGGTTCAGAAAAGATGTTAAAAGATATGACACATTATATTATTTTTCAAGTTCCTCCCACAAACATAAAACTGACAAAATGGTCCACTGAAAGCCGTGTAGACAGTGAATATTATTTCTCTCTTTTTGATTTTCAAAAACTTTAATTTTTTTAAAATATTCTAAACTTGCTTTTAAGTTTTCAGTTGACTTGCTTAAAGTTGACATTGGCTTTCTGTTTGGATTACTATCACTACAATATTTGCTGTTAAGACCATCAAAAATATTATTTATAATTTTCAAAAATTCGGCAGTAAGAGAAGCCGTTTTGGTGTGTAACTGCCCTACAGATATTGCTGTTGATATTGCTGAGGCAATTGAGTTGGAAAAAATTTGTGCTGCTAATTTTACACGCATTTTTTGAAAATTATTAGGGTTTATATGAACGCTTGTCATTTTCACCATGCATTGTGCTCTCACACTGGTTCTATCGATGTTGTATGTGTATTCAATATCTTGCCACGATATTTGTTTAGAATCGGCAAAAAACGTCAACTTTTTGTTAAGAAAATTATTTCTTAGACTTTTTAATAAGTGGGGTGTATCGAACACAGTGAAAATCCTCTGATTTCCTATTTCTATTTCAGGCTGATCCTTACATGCGCCTAACAGCTTAAATAAAGCTCTATTATTAGATGCTTGATCACACAACACTTTTGGTATATACCCAATATTTTGTAATTTTGAAACAACTTTAACTACAATCTTTTTTAAGTTGTCGCTATGTATTGGACCACCTGTAGCAAGCCGCGTAGCCTTATGTAGCAAGCTGCGCATCATGAAAACCAGACCTGTGTTGGCAAGTTTGTTTGTTCTGTTCTTCCTAAAGCACCTAAATCTTGAAACCCTTCTATAATGTCATCTAATTTATTGTACTCCAATTGTTCTTTCAAAGAAATTTCATCAAACATTAACACACAAATTTTTTCCCACTCATCCATTGTCTCTACTTTTTTCTTCAACTTGTCAATTAAGGAAATGTTTAAACCAGTTCTTAATTTTATGACACGCAACCAAGTTTGAATTGTTTTTAGTGAAGGTAAGGTTAAGTTAAGAGATCTAATTACAAATTTTTAACAACTAGGAGACTTATAATAAATGGCCAGAGCTAAATCCTTTTCATTGTGACTCCATTGTGAACGAGTTTTGTGTGAAAACTGCATATTAACAAAAGTGTGCACGTATATGCTTTTATTTTCTAACAGTACCTCTATCATGAATTTGGTTGCCGATTTTCTGTTTTTTGTTGTTCTTCTACAACGCTGACTGTTCTTCTGACGGCACTTCTTCTTTAAAGCATTTACTTGATACTCCAATTTTTTTACCTTCTCCGTCAATTCAGTTTCAAGTTTTGTGGGCAAATTAATATCAAAACTGGAAATATCACTGAGACTACTACTTGATCTCTTAGGCGATGGAGTTGACCTAACCATACAATCGCCACTTGTAGATTTTTTACGTTTCGTACCGCAATAAACGTATGTCGAGCATAATACTGGTGGGGTATCACCTAAAATAGGTAATGATTGAAATGTATGTGTAATAATTTTAATTAAAGCAAAACAAGCATCTTCGTTATTTCTGGAGTGATACTAACAACGCATTCATATTTAAAAAAAATCTCTTTTGATTTAATTGTATAAAAAATATATAAATCACTCAATATCAACTGATTTTACATAAAATATATTTTAATAGTATTATTCTCATTGACAAAGCGCATTAGGCAAACATAAAAATATTTCCAAAGTTGAGTACTCACCTAAATCAGTTGCTAACTGTGCAAATTTTAGAGGAACAGCATTTTTCCTTAATAACTTTGTTTGGCCACTTTGGTAAATATGTTCCACTGCATAATGATGCTGGCAAATTACCCTCTGTTTCAGGTCACTGATATCCATCAATATAATATCAATATTTCCGCAGTTTTTTTGCCAATTTTTGTGCGCTCTACTAGTACGTTCTTTAACGGTAAAATATTGCAAAACCTCTAAATTTTAAAGAACCGCTTGGATTGACATGAAATTTGGCATACACATAGCTAACAAGTCAAAGAAAAAAAGTGATATTGTGCCGATATGTGCTTTTGCCCTGGGGGTGGTTTTAACCCCCTCTTATAGGTGAAAAAATATTCGTCCAAAGAAAGTCAGGAAATGGATAAACTGGCTAATTTTAAGTAACTTTTGTTCTATAGAGTTTTTTCACTAAGTCAATACTTTTCGAGTTATTTGGCAGTGACTATGTTCATTTTTTCAACAAAATAATCGCACGCTTTTAGACGGTTTTTCGCAAATAACTCAAATAGTAAGTATTTTGTCGAAAAAACATTCTTAGCAAAAATATAGCCTGTAAAAAATTTTAAAAAAATGGTGTATATATCACGTCTCTACACCTAGTAGAAGCAGAGTTATAGCTAATGAAAAATAGGTTCATATTCGTCAAATTCCAAATGGAATATTTTAACGTGAAATAACCAAAAATGAAGCATATTTCGGGGAAAACTCATTACAACTTATTTAAAGTGTTTAAAAATCTTCATTTTTGCTTTATAAAAAAAAATTCTAGCATCAAAATTAAACAAGTTACGCTCAAAATAAAGTTAGTCCCTTTTGTTTTTGGTAAAAAAATCGAGAAAATCACCCCCTAATTAGCATCTTAAATGAACTTAATCGTTACGACTTCACAAGTTTCTTGACCTGTGTATATATTGTTTATATGATCTGTAAGTTTCATCGGTTCAAAGTCCTTATTATTGAAAGGGCTGTAGTTAAAAGGGGTTGAACGAGTCACTGATCACGAATGTATGCAAATTTAGAAACACCAAATCTTAATCAATTTTTGTCTAACAGTAAAACAAAAAAATACATGATATTCAGAAAAGCAAATCTGACTATTTTTGTTTTTCGAGATTTTTGGTATCTCTAACAATTTTTAAGTTATTTTGAAAAAAAGCATATTTTTCAAAATTTAAATTTTTAAAAATTTTACTTTACAGATCATATAAACACAACATAAGTAAAATAATTTTTGGAGCGGTGACGATTAATTTCATTTAAGTTGCTAATTAGGGGGTGGTCTTCCCGATTTTTTTTTGCAAAAACACAAGGGACCAACTTTATTTTGAGCGTAACTTGCTGAAAGTTAATGTTAGAAACTTTTTGTAAAAACAAAAATAAAGCTTTTTTTAAACACTTTAAAAAAGTTATAATGGGTTTTCCCCAAAAAGTGCTTAATTTTTTGGATATTTCTCGTCAAAATATTCTGTTTGAAATTTGGTGAATATGAATCTATTTTTCATTGGCTATAACTCTAGTTCTACGAGATCCAGAGACCTAACGCGTACAACATTTTTTTAACTTTTTTATAGGCTATATTTTTGCTAAGAACGTTTTTTTCGACAAAATACTTATAGGTCTGGATCCCGCGTATGAAAAAAAAGGTGATTAATAGCAAGCTGAAAATTTGTTAATAGCTTAAGGGTGTCTAGTCGGACAAACTTTGATATATGGGAACACTGGAACAGGGGCAGTTTTAATTGTGGAACAGCTTAAAAATTTGGAACGGTCAGACCACGAAAACGGCACATTTATTTTGTCCGACAGAACAGACTTAAACTCTCCGAACAGAGATTAAACTCTCATGCAAAAATCAGACTGCTATTTATCACCTGTCATAATTCTCTAATAGAACTAATAGAATAATAAAGCTCTATAGAACAAAAGTTACTTAAAATTAGTCAGTTTACCCATTTCCGGACTTATTTTGGACATATATCCTTTCACTCAAAAGAGGGGGTGAAAGTCACCCCCAGGGAAAAAGCACACATCGGCACAATATCACTTTTTCTCTTTGACATGTAAGCTATACGTATGCCAAATTGCATGTCAATCCAAGCGGTTCTTTAAAATTTAGACCAAAAACCGTGAAAGAATGGACTATACGTCTTTCAGGGGAAATTTAAAGAAAGATATATTATTATTTGTTCCATCTTTTCTTTCAAAACATCCCGCGTAAACACACTTATGCGTTACAGAGTCTTCTTAATTACTTGTAAATGATCATTTGTGCCATATCCTGCTCTAAAACCTGCTTGCTCTTTTGGCTGATAGAAATCCAATTTACTTCCTAGTGTGTTGGTAATAACTCTTGTGAATAGCTTATATACTTGTGACAACAAGCTAATGGGTCGGTAGTTTCTAAGGTCGCTGATATCTCCCTTCGTGTGGAGTAAGACGATTTCTGCGTTGTGCCACTGCGTCGGTGTTATCGCTTCGCACAGACATTTATTAAATAATTTAGCAAGTGCCAGTAGAAGTTTATTTCCTCCTAGTTTTATGCTTTCAGTCATTATTTTGTCTTCACCTTGGGATTTATTGTTCTTCATCTTTTGAAGCTCATTTTGAATTTCACAACTAGTAATGTTCGGCATTAACTCTGAGCCTTGATTCTCTATTTTTGGTAAAGGGCACCTTTCATCGGATTCACTTGTTTCATAAAGTTGTTTGGAGAAGTCTTCTACTGTTCTCACTATTTCTTCCTTATCAGTCACAATGTCGTCTTGCTTATTTCTTAACTTATGTATGTTCTTTTTTCCTGTGGACATGTTGTGTCTTAGAACTTTCAGACTTCTATTTTCCTCTACAACCTTTGTTACCTCTCTCATGTTATGTTGCCTTTTGTCTTTGCGGATCTCTTTGTTTATTGTTTTACTGAGTTGAGTAAGTTCTGCGTAGTTTGTGTTATACCTGTCCCTTAGCCTCCTTCTTTCTTCTATAAGATTTTTAGTGTTAAGACTTATTTTTTCATGTTTTTTCTTCCTTTTAGGACAACACAACTTCTCCTTTTCTTTAATCGCATTTACGGTATTTTCGTTTAGAACTTCGACCTCTGTTTCGTCGTTGATTTGTTGCAGATTGTGGTCAATGATGTCACGAAAGTGGTCTGTATTTTCAGGCGGGGTCCATTTACGCTTATCTGATTTTATCATTATTGTTCGTTCATTCATTAAATTGAACAGAATTTTTGCTCGAATAAATCTGTGATCGCTCCCAATCTTAAATATGTTTAAAACGGATACATATTGTACAATTCGTTTCTTATCAGCAATGATAAAATCTATTTCGTTCTTTGTGAAACTGTCTGGACTTTTCCACGTCCACTTTCGTTGGACCTTTTTTTGGAAGAACGAGTTCATAGAAAAGAGATTTTCTTGGTGTAAAAAATCTACAAGCATGGTCCCTATTTTATTTCTGTCTCCATAGCCGTAATTTCCTAGTGCGGTTTCACTTTGGTCTTCTTTATTTCCAAGCTTGGCATTAAAATCAACTGTTATCAGAGTATAAAACGTCTTAGTTCTTAGTCTCCATGAAAAGTACTAAGATGTTTTTAGACGTTTTATGATATAGAGTATATATAGCACATTTGTATTAAGCTATTGACAAATTAGCACAAAATAAGAGTAACATTTTAAATAATATCTTTTAAATCACACATACATCATACACATAATATCGTCCCACACAACGTCAGAGTGTACCACGTAACCTTTAGTTAAAGCTCCCAGTTGATAGAAATAAAAGAGTTTAAGTGTTCCGAGTTTTCTAAGTTTTCTTTAACTTTGGAATTATATATTTCGTTAATAGTCCAGAAAGCCACTGCGCATCCGCTAGGAAAAATATTCTAATTCGGATTTTTTGCAAAATCTTACTCAAAAAGGACTCCTTTTAACAAATTTATATGTTGCCAGGACCAAAAGGTGGTCAAAAATTTTTTTAACGTTTTTTTTTTTGTTTTTTTCCTAAAATTATTTTTTTTGCATGGAAAAAAGTTTTTTTAGGTTTTTTGGATCATTCCAAACAGAAAAGGTCTTTAGTGACTTTTCTTTAAAAATGATAGTTTTTGACATATAAGCGATTAAAAATTGAAAAATTGCGAAATCGGTCATTTTTAACCCTCAAAAACTATGTGAAAAACTGAAAATTTGAATGTTGCCAAGATAGGTAGATATTGTTTAAACATCGATTGATGAAATGCCGAAGAGTTTTTTGCAATACAATATTCAAAACTCCTTTGTTTTTTAATTGCTACTCAAGCGTGCGCGACACTATTTTCCACCGACAGTATGGTGCAAATGAAAGGAAGGAATTCGTTATTTCGTAAACCGGCGACTTTAAGGAAATATCCCGAAACAGGTTGATTTTTATTTTTAAGTTATGATATTGTGGCATATATGGTATACTAGTGACGTCATCCATCTGGGCGTGATGACGTAATCGATGATTTTTTTAAATGAGAATAGGGGTCGTGTGCTAGCTCATTTGAAAGGTTCTTCAATTCTCTATTAAGTAATATAAACATTTACATAATTATTTATACAGGTTGTCCAAAAAATTTTTATTAAATTAAATTATTTGACCAAAAAAGAAGTAGAAGGACACCCTGTATAAATAATTATGTAAATGTTTACATTACTGAATAGAGAATTAAAGAACCTTTCAAATGAGCTACCACACGACCCCTATTCTTATTTAAAAAAATCATAGATTACGTCATCACGTCCAGACGGATGACGTCACTAGTATACCATATATGCCACAATATCATAACTTAAAAATAAAAATCGACCTGTTTCGGGATTTTTCCTTAAAATCGCCGGTTTACGAAATAACGAATTTATTCCTTTCATTTGCACCATACTGTCGATGTCGGTGGAAAATAGTGTCGCGCACGCTTGAATAGCAATTAAAAAACAAAGTAGTTTTAAATATTGTATTGCAAAAAACTCTTCGGGATTTCATCAATCGATGTTTAAAGAATATCTACCTTCCTTGGCAACATTCAAATTTTCAGTCTTTCACATAGTTTTTGAGGGTTAAATATAGCCGATTTCGCAATTTTTCAATTTTTAATCGATTATATGTCAAAAATTATCATTTTTGGAGAAAAGTCACTAAAGACCTTTTCTGTTTGGAATGATTCAAAAAACCTAAAAAAACTTTTTTCCGTGCAAAAAAAATAATTTTTGGAAAAAAACAAAAAAAAAAACGTTTAAAAAATTTTTGACCACCTTTGGTCCTGGCAACATGCAAATTTGTTAAAAGGAGTCCTTTTTGAGTAAGATTTTGCAAAAAATCCGAATTAGAATATTTTTCCTAGCGGGTGCGCAGTGGCTTTCTGGACTATAAGCAAATGTGTATGTGATTGTTAGACTTAAAAAAATTATAACAATTAACAATTACAGAAAAAAGGTAGGTATTGCCGGCGTAGCTAATTGGTAGTGTGCTTGGCTCGCGTGTCGGTGGTCCGGAGTTCAAATCCTACCGCCGCCAAGAACAACTAGATATTTTTAAAATGTTTATAGGCCCCAGGTCGACTCAGCCTGAATAAAATGAGTACATTGGGTAAAACCAGGGGTAATAATAGGCAATTGAAGCGTAGAACTGGCCCCGTTACCTTCCTTGTATACCGTAGGCCCTAGATATAGCAGATTACCCTGCTATGCTCCCAAAGCCAAAGCGGTATAAAATGGGAGACTATTATTATTATAAAAAAAAGGTAAAAAAATTATACCTATGACATATTACACAAACGATCCACTTTATCATCACCATCCGCACTGTTGCAAGTTGAATGTAGACCTCCTATAATTTCTTCCAGTTCTGCCTGCTTTTGATCTTCCTACAGCAAATTTCCAGTGATTTGTTTGGAGTTGTCTGTCCATCGTGTAGAGAGTCTGCATTTGCTTCTTCTATCTGTTACACTTGTGGAACACGTGGAACTACGATAGCTCGTGGTTTCCAGGCTGTAATTGTTTGGGTCATTTAGTTTGACTACATGGCCTGTCCGTTCCACTTCAGCCCTGCTATGAGCTCTATGATATCTGTGATGCCTATCCATCTTCTTATTTCTTCGCTTCTAACCCTGTCTTCGAGAGGCAGTCCAACTTACGACCGTTGTATTTTCCTTTGAGCAACTTTGAGTTTGGTTGCTATAGCCTGGGTTAGTTTTTTAACGCCCCAGTTCACCATTAGAAGCAGACCCTGGTCTAACGTCATACTTTTCAAAAAATTTGACATGTTTGTCTTGAAGATGTCTGATAGAAGTTAGCATGCGGCCCATACTATACCGATTCTTCTTTGCAGTTCAGCGGTTTGGTTGTCCCTAGAAATTTAGAACCCAATTAAAGCTGGCAATGAGATAAAATAGGGGGATTATCTTAGTCATCGATTATTTAACTTGATGATGGACCAAATAATAAAACAAATAAAAGCTAAAAATGGACACCAAATGGGAAAAAACAAATTAAAATGATCTGCTATGCATACAAAGCAATACTAATATCTCAAAGTAAAGATGACTTACAACGTACGCTGCACCAATTTAATATAACCGCGAGAAAATTTAACACGTTAATTTCTCCCCCCAAAAAACACAAAGCGGGGTTATAACAGCAAATCCAATAAGATTAGTAAGGACAGCGAGAGACGGTTCCCCAATAGGAAGACGATCAGTGGGAAGACCACGAAAACGATGGAATGACAACTTATTGGAGGCACGTTGAAAAAAGACAGAGTCATGTCTACACAAAAAGAAGAAGAAGAAAAACAAAATAGCTTTGGAACAATAAAAAGCGATCTTAATTTACCTTTTTAATTCTCTTCTCCATGCTTTGGCTTTGTCATCTACATTTCATAACAGATCAGAATATGGTATTTTTTGTGATTTATCCCTTTCTATAAATTTATCAGGTACTGCTTTGATCACAAGAATTTATTTTTTAATATAGTTTTGACAGTTTTGTCATTAAAATTCGTGATAAAAACAACTTGTTTTTACAGAAAGCTTTCACTGCAATTTGTTAATACGATATATTTACATGACGTCCAAGAAACCATAAATAAATATGTATTTAATACCTTTCTTCTTACAAATGGATTCATTTCTACATTTCTAATGATCTATCTAGATAATCTTGACATTGGCCGTCATACAAAAAATGAAATAACCGGAGTTGGACGATTAAAAAACTTTTGACTGATTTAACAAGCGGACACAATTAATAGCTACTGCTTTTGAAACTTTCGCCTCGCATTGTAGATCTATTTTAATAAAAAATGTCAATTTGAATTAACAACAAGTAGTGATGGATGTTAATTTATGACAAAGAAATTTGGGAGTGGCGTAAATGGTAGATTTTAAATCAGAAGTTTGATAAGAGTATTATTATAAACTCATTAGTACATATTACTATAGACGATTAGATTATTAAAAAGTGAAATCTACTACAAACGCGTGCGAAGCTTTTCGGAACGCACCAGCAAAGTTCTGTTTTTGAGAAACATATGGTTTTCGGACAGAAATCACAATAAGTTGAGGAAAATAGGGATTTGCGTAGGACAAAAATAATCCAGGTAGGTGACAACTTTTTTAGTTATTGTATATGTAGGAGGAAAATATGGCGGGAACAAACAATGCCAGATGAACAGAAAGAAGGGGTTATTTTACCAATCCATAAAAAAAGAAACAAAAAGCAATGTACTAACTAACGGGGAATAACACTCCCAAATACCACCTACAAAGTCCTTGCAAACATCCTGCTAGAAAGAACCAAATCATACACCGAAGAAATCGTTGGAGGCCGCTCTACTATTGACCAGATATTCACAATAAAACAGATAATGCAAAAATGCTGGGAGTTTGATCGTGAGCTTTATCAGATGTTCGTATATTTTAAACAAGCATTTTATAGTGTATGCAGGGATATATGGTAGACAGCGATGCAGGAACTTGGTTTTCCAAAAAAACTTTTTTTTTGGGAGGTGAGAATCTTCTAAAGACTTCTGGGAAGGTGTACCAGGCGTAATGGATGTTTCTCTATGCCTAATCGTAGCGAGCCGCCTACCAACTAAACTCACCCCCTCTTTTTCCAACCGGCGGGCCATAGGACGACATTAGCAAGCATAGCTTTAACCCACCAGCTTTGCTCGTCACCCCCCATCTAGCACTCTCTGCGTGCGCTCTGTGACTGTCATGGCAACCCGGTCTCGCCACTCAATCCACGCATGCAGCCAGCCAGGATCCGTAAGGCAACCGACTTGTCTGCATGATAATGGGTGAGGGGGCGCGACCACGTCATCATTCCGTCCACCCTAAACGGGCAAATAATTACTAGACAGTTAGTAAGAACAACTAAACTTTCATTCTCCACCCCCATTAGGAATGGCTCATTTATCTATACTCTCACAACAGAAGATATAAACACATGAAAAACAAAACATTTAACATTTACTACCACGAGGATTAAAATTTTTTTTATGTTAAAGGACTCTTCTCCGGCAAAAGTGGGAATTGTGTATTGGTTGCCCACCCCGGTCAACGCAGAAAAGAATTTATGTTCAAAAGGAATACAAACGGATTATCTTTATTGGAGCCTCCTCTCTCTTTCTTCCTTATGCTTCATCGTTTCGGTGACAAATACAATGATCAAGTCAAATATTTTTTCGTTTGTAATGGCTTTGTGCATTATTTCTTGGGGCTCACCCAGAGGGGAGCCAGAGGATATACGATATGTATATGACCGAAAGGATCCATGCCCCGTCAAAAATTGTGTGAAGTAATAGTTGACGCTTGACGCGCCTGTGTCTACATTCATACCACCTCACTACATCAGGGATAATGGTCCCCGTCCAGGAAGCTTTGCCTGTTTCTCTTGACCACTGGTCCTGCCAACTGTCCAAGCTTCTTCTTCTTTCTTCTGGTCCTGAAAAAACTAGTCAGTTTGATACGAATGTGTATGGTACGGTTACGATGTAAGGTGAGAGTTGATCAACAATTCTCGGAGACATTTGAAATAAACAACGGACTAAAACAGTGAGATGCACTTTCACCATAACTCTTTAACTTAGCTCTGGAACACATAATCCAAACAAAAGTGGGAGAATCAAAAAACCGACTACATTATTTCAACGAGAAGGACCAAACTTACTGTTGGAATTTGCAGACGATATCGATTTAATAGGAAACACTAGATTAACGATGAAGGAGACGTTTGTCATGTTCGAGAAGGAAGCAGAGAAAATGGGGCCCGTAATCAATGAAAATAAAACGAAATGTATGTATGTGAACGGCAATAAATAAAGCAGAGACAGAATCGGTCAGAACATCACCATCGATTATTATAACTTTGAGCGCATTAGATAATTTAAGTATCTTGAAACAACAATACCTGAAAACAATAACGGATCACAACAACTAAACAATAAGATACAAGTCGACAACAGATGTCTTTATGTCCTTCAAAAACCTTATCAAATCGAAACACCTAACAAGACATACAAAGATACAAGTATATAAAATAATCATACGACTCGGAGTGATGTATGGAAGAGAAATCTGGACGAAGACAAAGGCAAATCAAGAGAGGCTATGAGTTTGGGAAAGAAAAATCCTAAGGAAGATCTTTGGGCCTGTGCTTGACGATGTAACAGGCAATATAGGATAAGAACTAACAAAGAGCTCGAAGAACTATACGCAGACGCCAACATCATAAAAGAAAAGTCCAGAAGACTCCAATGAGTAGGACACCTCAGAAGACATCCTGACCAATGAACAGTAAGATTGGTATGGGAGGAAGTTCCATATGGAAGACCACGCGGACGCCCTCGACTCCGGTGGAAAGATAATAACGTATGTCCCTAAAAGTTTTCGGAAAATTTTAGATTTAAAATTATTATTGGTAGGAAGCATTGGATCAATTTCCCATTGGAAACCAAAGTTAGTAAACAACTTAAACGACATAAACAATGTCATTTTTGACAAATACGGTTCGTTAAGGTGTCGAACAAACTTAATATTCGTCAAAGTATTTATTGTTTAGTTGGACATGTACCAAAACGCGATATTGTAAGAATTTTTAGTGCTCAAAATATTCCTGTGTCGACGATTAATCAGACAATTAAAGATTGCGAAAATGGTCTACCATGCCTTAATTTGCCCAAAAGTGGAAGACCAAGAGATTTAACTCCTGCTCGGGAACAGAGATTAATTCAGAGTATAGAAATTCAATTAAGAAAGTCTTTGCGAAATGTTGGCCGAAGATATAAAATGTTTCACGAATGACTGTAGAACAATCTGTAGAACTAATTTAAAACGATATAAAAGAAAAAAGGCTTTTAAGTATACACCGACCCAGTTAGAAAAAATTCCTAGGTGTTGTGCATTGAGACGTATTCATTTTCCTGGTAAAATTCTCATTATGGACGATGAAAAGTATTTTACTTTATCCAAATCCGAAATGAAGGGCAACGAAGAATTTTATAAACGCAATTTATAGGATGCACCGGACGAAGTTAGGTTTAAGGGAAAAGTGAGATATGCCGATAAAATTTTGGTATGGTGTGCCATCTCACAGCCGTTTGTTGGGAGTGTTCGCGTTGAAGCCAACGAACTGTCAACACTGATGGAATCGCCATAAAACGAAGTTAATGGCGCCAGGATGAGATAGAAGATAATCAGGTAAAGGAGGGAAGATAATCGGACAGTGCTAGTCAGGTACGTTGTAGATGTAGCAAATTTTACCTGAAAATTCTCTGTCTCTCTCATGTCTCTCTAGAAGTGCTAGAACCTCTCTCTTGTATGTTGGCGCCTATCTCGCTTCACTATTGGAATGGGACGGGGCCATTCCATCAGTGTTGACAGTTCATTGGTTGAAGCTCTCAATGTTGACATTTACGTTGGCAGGTGTCTTACAAAGCTTGTTCAATTTATAAATACTCATCACTCCAATGATGAAATCATTTGTTGGCCCGACCTAACGTCATGCCATTACGCCAGGAGAACGACAGATTAGTCAACTGCTCAAAATATACATTTTGTTCTCAAGCGCGACAACCCTCCAAATCCCAAATGTGCGTCAGGCGAGGCCTATAGAACAGTTTTTGGCTGTTTTTAGTCAAATGGTGTCTAATAATGGTTGGGAAGTCCTAAATGAAGATCAGCTAAGGCGAAGAATTTTGCGAAACTTTCATGAGAACGATTTAGAAACAGTCCAAATGCTTATTGCACATGCAAGAACAAATTTATGTGCCATCGAAGATCACGGACCTCTTTGGGTCCTATAAAAATACATTATAAATGTTAAATATGTTGACTCAATTTTGTTTATTTAGTTTTTAAAATAAATTTAATTTAAAACTGGCAAATACATATTTATTTTTTCCGAAAACTTTAGGGACATACGTTATAGCAGGAAACCTGAAAGCTATCAGCATGGAGAATTGGATAACGATTGCTTAAGACAAACAAGAGTGGATGCAATCTGTCGAGTCGGCTAATACTTACGAAGGTTTTCGTGGGAATTAGAGTACGAAATTGGAAAACCAAGGCGAAGGATAGGAAGGAATGGAAGCTGATTCTGGAACAAGCCAAAATACACCATGGGTTGTAGAGCTAATGATGATGATGAATGTAAGAGCAACATAACATACACCACAATTTGTTATAATCATGAAAAACTATTGCTTTTATCATTTGTTCCAATTTATAAAAACATTTTTTTATTTTTTAATGTAAAACATAACAATTAAACACCGAAGACTCTTTGTCGATTATATTTTCGAAGATAACGCTTTAAAACATTTTAGAGCAATTACCTATCCTACTTATAGTGGAGGCATTGAAGGATTGAAGTGTCGATTTTTTTTGCAGTAAGACGGATTTTAATGCGGATTGGTGCGTTGGATTCGTGAGAATGTCAGGAAATTTTGTTAACTAATGTAATGAATAAGAAATCTCAAATTGCATTTGTGCATAAGAAAAATGCATTTCAAAAGTGCATTTTTAAATAGGCAATTATTATAAATTTGCAACTGGGTAAATTTTCTTACTCGGTGGTTTTTGGGGTCGCTGAAAACGAATATGAGGTCGGCGAGAGTGTGCAAACTAACTGGTGCCTGTAGCGGATGTAATAAACGTCTTCCTCTGGAGTATTATGGTAATTTGTTAAATTGGCCCAAACTTGTAACTCGGGGGGTCTTTGGGGTAGCTGAAAATGAATATGAGGTCAGCGAGAGTGTGCAAAATACCTGGTGCCTGCAGCGGGTGTAATAAACATCTTCCTCTGGAGTAGTATGGTAATTTATCATATAATTAGTTTTAGTTTAAACTCGTTACTCGGGGGTTTTTGGGGAAATCTATTTTCTTCGATGTAACTATAGTGATCGAAAAGGGTGTTATTTTTAATATAAATAAACATTTTTTTTTTTATTATAATATATTTATGATTAAAAAAAAGTTCATTATAAAAAATTTATCTTAATTTATCTTTAAAATTCATTTTCATCATCATTATCATTTTCTTCTTCATTACTGCCTTCCTCTCTCGAGTCCAATGCAATATTTGTGCAATCAGAGCCTGCACAATTTTTGCAGGCTAAATTACAAACTAACCCATACTTCCTGCATCCGCATGAGTTGCCGCAGTCTGACTTACAACTAGAGAATATTAAATTTAAAATGTTTGTAGGACCAGGTAAATGAGTCATTCTAACTGGAATTAATATATTATTTTGTAATTCCCATCCCCAATCGGTTGGGTTCATGTTACTGTCCTCTCCATGCAGCCAAATTTGTGTTTGTAAATATACCCTTTTTAAATGCTGGGTAAATGCATCAACAGATGAAAAAATTTTTCCAATGACAATCTTTTTATTTTTGGCAATAGACATTAAGTACATTCTGTATCGGTAAGTTTCAGCTAATTGGATATTACTCAGTTTAAACTGCTCAGGAATATTCGGTTTCCTGAAACTTATCGGGCATTGTACATAGCCATAAGAAGTTGGCAGCCGTGGTCAATAATTTCATTAAGGGGTACAACATACAGTAAACCAAATGTGCTTGAGAGTCTGGCAAATCCTCTGGAATAGAACAAACTCAAAACTCCATAATATTCAACCCAGAATACCTGCCTTAAAAACACCAGCACAGATAAATTACCACAACACTCCAGAGGAAGACGTTTATTACACCCGCTGCAGGCACCACGTAGTTTGCACACTCTCGCCGGCCTCATATTCATTTTCAGCGACCCCAAAAACCCCCGAGTAATGAGTTTGAACCAATTATATGATAAATTACCACAATACTCCAGAGGAAGACGTTTATTACACCCGCTGCAGACACCAGGTAGTTTGCACACTCTCGCCGACCTCATATTCGTTTTGAGCGACCCCAAAAACCCCCCGAGTAAGAAAATTTACCGAGTTGCAAATTTATAATAATTGCTTATTTCAAAATGCACTTTTGAAATGCATTATTCTTATGCACAAATTCAATTTCAGATTTTTTATTTATTAAATTATTTCACAAAATTTCCTGACATTCTCACGAATCCATCGCACCAAACTGCATTAAAATCCTTCTTACTGCGCCAAAAATCGACAGTAAGGCTTTTTTGTGCTTCAATGCTTCGACTATTACTAATTAATTACGCTAATGATATTTTCCGCATACCCATATTCAAATATATTACATAATCTTTAGGTTAACGGCTTTACGAAACTTGTTCCTCTTTAACATGTCGGTCGCATGGTCTACCGGCCTGGCGAAAATTTAAAATTCGTCGATACCCACCTACAATAATTACCGAAGAAGGAAATTCAGAATTACCTAATGTATGTTTTAATCCTCCTGATGCCGGTGTGACTAATACAAACAAGAATGTATAAATTATTTGCAATTGGAAGCAGAGGCGATGCACCAATATGGGGATTTCATAAACTTCGTATATGCACGTTGAGTAAAGATAATTTAGTTTAATGTCTCTGTTGCTATGATAAATTATCCAACTGTATATCTAGTTCTAGTCCTGGATTCCTCGTAGGAAAAAGGTTTATTAATAGCAAGCTGAAAATTTGTTGATAGCTTAACGGTGTCTAGTCGGACAAATTTTGATGTACGGGAACAGGGGAAGTTTTAATTGTGGAACAGGTTACAGGTTTCGAACGCCAGACTACAAAACGTCGCATGTATTTTGTCGAACAGAAGTTCCAGTTGATTTGTTACCCTTTCATTAAACTGTCATGCAAGAATCAGGCAGCTATGTACCACAAACATTTTTTCATATATATTACATGTATAAAGTTTGCTATTGAATTAGTTTAAAGCAACCTGCTAGTTTTCACAATCATAAACTTGTCAAGATGACACGTTCCACAATTAAAATCACGTTCCACAGTTAAAACTTCCCGTGTTCCAGTGTTCCCATACAACAAAGTTTGTCCGACTAGACACCGTTAAGCTATTAAAAAATTTTCAGATTGCTAAATTTTTTTTTGGAACGCGGGATCCAGGCCTATTTAAATCATATTAAATGCAAGAGCTTGTCTGCCACCATAATATATACCTTAACCAATTTTGATGGTATACCACTATATATTATGTAGTCGTTCTACTACCTACTACTACTACTATTGGTTTACAGAGCTTTCCGACTCCTTCCGACTCCTAATCGCCATTTTTCTCTGTTTAGCCACAGACCTGGAGGAATTTCACTTTCCTCTAGTCCTTTTTTAATTACCATCCTTCAGCTTCTTTTCGGCCTTCCCCTTTTCTTTCTCCCTTGTGGTGTCCACGTCAAAATCTGTTTAGGGATCCTGTCATCTGGCATTCTCTCTTCATGGCTGTACCAAATGAGTTGTTTTGTTTTTATTTCATCAATAATTGTATGTGTGACTCCCATCATTTTATGTATTCTCCCATTTGGTATCTAATCTCTTCTTGATTTGCCTGCTGCTCTTCTCCAGAAGTCCATTTCTGTTACTAGTAACATTTTCTCTTTTTTTTTTCAGTGGCCAAACTTCACTGCCATATGTGATTATACTTTTAAGTATGGTTTTGTATATGAGCTGCTTGTTCGTATTAGATATTGTTTGGTCCCACAGAATGCCGTTCATCGTAGATATGGCTTTTCTACCCTGTACGTTTATGTCTTTTGTAGCAGCATCGAGTATTCCATCTTGATTTATCTTCATGCAGGTACTTATATTCATCACAGTCTACACCATCGTCTAATGTAATGGACTACTTTGTCCCTCCAGTACACATGGCTTGAGTTTTCTTAATGTTGACTTCGAGACCCCGTTTGTTATATTATTCTACTAGCTTCCGTGTCATGTAACTCAAGTGGTCATGATCCTCAGCAATCAGAATTTGGTCATCAGCGAAACATAAAGTATGTAGTGTTGTCTCGTCAATTTTGATGGTATACCAGTTATAATTATAAATATATGTATGTAGTGATTTTAAATGTCAGCAAGACAGTCATAGGAAATAAAACTCCATTTGTGATAGTTCTGAATATCTCGTGACTAAAATAGGTATAGAGATCTAGAACAAATAGAGTTTTATTTCCTATGACCGAATTGCTGACGGGGTACAGGGATACACAGGAGGGTCAAAGGGGCTTTATACTCCCCTATTGCATTTAGTCTACAAATATTATGTTTTTACAGTTTTACAATTGTCCCGACTAGGCCTGGATCCCGGGTACCAAAAACAGTTTATTAATAGCAAGCTGAAAATTTCTTACTAGCTTAACGGTGTCTTGTCGGACAAACTTTAATGTACGGGAATACTGAAACATGGGAAGTTTTAATTGTGGAACGTCATTTTAATTGTGGAACTTGTCATCCTGACAAGTTTATGATTGTGAAAACTAGCAGCTTGTTTTAAAGTTTATTCAATAGCAAACTTTATATTATAATATATGAAAAACTGTTTGTCCGACAAATATTCTAATTTTAATATACATTTTTTAATAAGTCCGACAAGCAGAACATGTTAGATGACAGGAATTATGTTGGTGATAAATAGCAATCACATTTTTGCATGAGAGTTTAATGAAAAGGTAACAAATCAATTGGAAGTTCTGTCCGACAAAATACCTGGGACGTTTTCGTTATCTGACGTTCGAAACCTGTAACCTGTTATACAATTGAAACGTCCCCTGTTCCAGTGTTACCGTACATCAAAGTTTGTCCGACTATTACTTTTATTTTGGTAATAACACGGTATAATTTTGGTATAATACGCGGGATTCATGCCTAGAGGTCAGTGAATGAACATCACTGCTGTAAATTAGCATTTTGTGTAATTCTTTAAATTACGCAGAATGCTTGGTGTGAATGGTTAATTTACGCAACAATAACTCTTCTAAATTTTAAACAATAAACAATACGCCAGAATGCATTCGCCCAAGGCCCGGATCTATGAGGCAACATCTGGGCAGGCAGGCTACTTGTATTTTGTTAATCTGAACACCAACAGCTTATCAAGAGCCTCTTCTTCTTCCTCTTGTTTTTGTATAGACATGACTCTATCTGTTTTTTTAATGTGCCTCTAGTAAGTTCCATCGTTTTCATGTTCTTCCCACTGATCCCTGATCGTCTTCCTATTGGGGAACCGTCTCTCGCTGTCCTTACTACTCTCTTTGTTGCCATTCGGCTAATCTGGTCGTTCCATGTTATTCTTCAGTTTTTTACCCAGTTATTAATGTTGCCCACCTTGCATCTCCGTCGTATATCTGTAATTCTAGCTCTGTTCCATAGAGTTCTACCATCGATTTTTCGAAGGGTTTTCGTCTTCGTTTTTTCGAGCAATCTTTTTATCCTCTCTGATTATTATTGGTCTGATGACTGTTTTGTAAATTCGGCCTTTCATTTCTTTTCCAAAATTTTTATTTCTCCATATTGTGTCATTCAGGCAACCTGCGGCTCTGTTTGTTCTATTTATTTGATTTTACACTTCTGTTTCGACATTGCTGTTATAACCATGCATTTTGTCTTTTTTGGGGAAATAAACGTGTTAAATTTTCTGGCGGTTATGTTAAATTGGTGCAGCATACGTTGTAGATTATCTTCACTTCGAGAGGTTAGTATTGTATCGTCTACATAGCAGATTATTTTAAGTTGTTTTTCTCCCATTTGACATCCTTTTTTAGTTGTTACTCTTTTTATTATTTCATCCATGATCAGGTTGAACAATAAAGGACTCAAGTAATCCCCCTGTCGTATCCCATTGCGAGCTTCAATTGGGTCAGTTAGTTCATCTTCTACTTTTACTTGTCCGCAAAGATCGGCCAGCAAAATTAAGCTGTAGTGTTTTGCTAGCGGTAAACATGTACAAATGAAAAGTTCAAACCAACATTCTGCATTTCATAATAAAGCCTTGTTCTGTCTCTATGTTAACGTCAGATGTCGGAAACTGCAATATTGGTGTAAATAATATATAATTTCAGCAGAAACAGTTACGAGTAATACAGGTTCGGCAGCTCTTAATTATAAATAATTTTTAACGAAGACTTAGAAGGGCAATGTGAAGTTCGAATCGGAGGAGAAACTATTAACAACATCAGATATGCAGACAACACCGCGATCATGGCTGAAAGTATCGAAGATCTTCAATTCCTTATAGATCGGGTCATTAGAGAATGCTCCAGTAACGCACTTAGCATAAATACAACAAAGACAAAGTTACTTGTGGTTAGCAAACAAGACGTCGGCCCGCATGCAATAATGAACCAACAACAAAAGGTAACCATTTTAATTACCTAGGATGTTGGATAAACGAGACACTAAATCCGGAGGAAGAAATTAAAACTCGTATAGAAATTGCAAGAGGAGCATTTATAAAACTTAGATCTATTCTGAGCAACTCTCAGCTGAATTTACAGCTAACAATCAAGTTCCTAAAATGTTATGTGTATCCTGTATTACTATATGGATGTGAAATCTGGATCATGGAGGTTAACATGATGAACAAATTAGAAGCATTGGAGATGTGATCATATCGTAGAAGGCTCAGAATATCTTGGGTTCAACGCATTTCAAACAGAGAAGTCTTAAACAGAGTAGGTCAAGGCGAAGGTGACTAACTCAGAATCTTAAAAAAGAGAAAACTTGAATATCTCGGGCTTATAATGAGAGGTAGCAGATACAGGATGCTGCAGTTGATAGTCAACGGAAAGATCGACGGAAAAAGAGGAATTGGTAGGAAGAAATATTTATGGCTCCGAAAACTTCGTCAATGGACTGGCTTATCAGTAGATCAACTATTACATGCCGCGCAAGATCGAGAACGATATCGGTACTCCTAAAATTTGGGCACGGTACTTAAAGAAGAAGAAGAAGGGTTCTTGAAAATTATATATTTTTAAAGAGGGGGTCCAAGCAAAATAGCGCTATAAGACTTGGTTACGAAGCCCTTTCGGAAATTAAAATTGTAAGCTTGTTAAATATTGAGGAGCAGAAAGATCTCTGCAAGATTATCTTTTCGGCACTCAAGTGCACTAGAATCATATACTTTGCTTTATAATTGTCGTTGATAAGATATTTTCATATTATATTAACTTCGAAAATTTGGAATATATTAAATTTTTTTTATAGTGTTCACAAACTTACGCAATGTGATGTCTTTTGTTGTCTTTATTGCTATTATCTAATACTTTTACTCGATAATTTTTTAAATTAGTATCTGGTTAAAATTTTACTAGAAACATAATAATTACTACAAACTATTGTAATTAGCGAAAAAACTAATCGTATCTTAATTAACTTTTGTAATAAATAAATTACTAAAATACTTTTGACCATGTACCATATTTCACACAAATTGTGCTCGCCACAAAAATAGTGGGAAATTTAAGAAATATCTTTAATGGGATAAGATGGTATCATCTTGGACTGTAAAATAAAATTATGACAAAGAAGAATTGTTGTTCACAACATACGTAACGACATTTGTAACTAACGATTTGATCTTATTTTTAGGCAATACCTATTTATATTATTAAAACTTTAAAAGAATATTTTTATTATTTAAAATAATTTTTAACTTCTACTGTTGCCTTTTTTTTTTTTTTTTTTTATTTACAAAATTGCATCAACCACTAAGGGTCATTAGCATGGTACAATAATTACATAAATGGCTAAAATGTTACATTAAATTTTGTGAACGAGTCTTGCATTTCTTAAAAAGTTTATAGTTCTGTCGTTATTTGACCCGTTTAGGCACTCTTTGGATGTAGTCGGTAATCCAACTTGATGTCGCTCTAGGGTATATAAAGGGCAGTCCACTAGCACATGGTTCACTGTAGTTACACTATCACAACTGTAGCAAATGGGAACTTGTTCGCCACTTAAAAGGTAGTCGTGTGTTAACTTCGTGTGGCCTATACGCAACCTAGAGATGCATACTTGGTCTCGTCGCTTTTGTGGGAGATTGTATACAGCTACCTCTTCTTTAATGTTCTTCATAGATCTACTGTTGCCTTGATTAATGAAAACTCTCAACTTAATTAACAAAACAAGATTTAGATAGATTTTAATCTAGTTTGAGTTACGCATTATAACAAACCTTTACTGGAATCAAATACAGTGGAACCTCGATAACTCGGATTAATCGGGACCGCGGCCGATCCGGGTTATCGAAAATCCAAGTTAGCC
Organism: Diabrotica virgifera virgifera; assembly: GCF_917563875.1. Classification (NCBI taxonomy): domain Eukaryota; kingdom Metazoa; phylum Arthropoda; class Insecta; order Coleoptera; family Chrysomelidae; genus Diabrotica; species Diabrotica virgifera. The sequence continues at coordinate 108,674,187 of NC_065451.1, read as the reverse complement.
GGAGAATATGGTAAAAATTAATAAAATACGGTATACTTACAGATAAGCTCCGTTAGAATTGAAATAACATGAAATTTATATAAAAATATGCACAGTACCTACATATTTAAATTACTAAAAACATGCAAACACAAACCTAAGCAAACGGAAGCGAACAATAAAATATGGTATTCTGTATTCATACAGTCACAATCGGAACGATGTTTTGTTATTATGTATTAAGAACAGTGAAAACTAAGACCATTGATTAAAAAAGAATTTTTTAAATAGTCTTTCTTAAACAATGCTAACACAGTTTGAAATAAAAAATAAAGGAATACTACAGACAGTTGCCTGTTGTTTCTGCCGGCTTGTTCCATGAGTCCTTTTTACTATCGTATAGTTAAAATTACACATTATCTCTCAAATATTATATTACATACATACATTTTTATTGTTGAAATCTTTATCTGATAATTAACTATTTTGATGGGAAATAAGCCACAATTAAATTGAAAAAATAATTTTAACATTTCGACGCCCAATGTTTATCTGATGAAAATCGGTCCGGGTTAGCCGGACTTCCGGGTTATCGGGGGCCGACTTATCGGAGTTCCACTGTAGTACAAATTGTAATATATTTATAACGAACCCAGTCCAGAAATTGAAATCAGGAGAGGTGTTAGGCAGGGATGTATTATGTCTCCATTACTATTTAATATACACACTGAAGCCATTTTTGAGGAAGCATTACTATCTCAAAGTGAGAGAATAATAATAATTAACGGAAAATTTCTTAACAACATAAGATAGGCGGTGCGGATGACACCGTGATTATGGCAAGCTCTGCTGAACAACTCCAATTACTATCTAATAAACAAAACAAACATCCTCTGTGAAGAATTTAAATTAAAAATGAATATAAAGGAGACCAAATATGTGATAATTACTAAGAAAACAAATATACAGACAATCATACATTTGGGAAATATACCGATATAAAGGGTTGATAATTACAAATATCTAGGTAGCTGGATTTCCGACAATGATGATCAAACAACAGAGATAAGGGCCAGGATAGAAATAGCAAAAAATGCGTTTGTAAAAATGAAAGCAGTTATATGCAACAAATACCTTAGATTAGAACTGAGAGTAAGAGCTTTGAGGTGCTACGTTTTTTCGATACTGCAATATGGACTAAAAGCTGGACATTAAAACAAGAACACATAAATTAGCTAAAATAATTTGAAATCTGGTGTTACAGAAGGATGCTGAGAATAGGATCGACATAGAAGAAAACGAACTAGAAAGTATTGCGGGAAATGGGCAAAGGATACGAAATAATAAACGCAATAAAAATAAGAAAGTTACAATATCCGGGAGAATTAATGAGGGGACAGCGATATGAAATGCTAAGACTGATAAGACAGGGAAAGATAAAAGGAGGAGTTTAAGAAGAAGTATAGTGTCGTGGTTGAAGAATTTAAGGGACTGCTAGAGCAAAGATAGTGATGCTGATATCTAACCTCCGATTGGTAGATGGCAGGTAAAGAAGAAGAATCTAGTTCGCCAACACTTTTTCTTCTAGTGTGATTTATTTCCAACGCCCATCCAACAGGTCGATTTTCCCCTTTCCTAAATGATTTGTCTCAACTTTCTTAGAACACTCTTTTGAGGTCTTGCAAAGTGCCAGATGCAAGGTAAAAGATTGCAAAAACAGATTTATACAGCAGAAGAAGTTTCATTGAAAATGACAATCCACCCAATAGTATGAAAATTAATGCATCCTTTTATTTGTCAGACTCATAAAATCAAGATATTTAAATAAAATTTTATCAATATTTTATATTACCCCCTATGTAATTATTCATTTTTGTTTCAGGTATGTAATTTAACTATTTACTAAAATTGGTAAGTTTATTACAACATATTTTGTAAGCACTCTGAAAATAATTATTTTCAGAGTGGAAATATGATTTTGGAAATAAATCCCGAAACTGGTCAATTTTCATTTTTAAATTATGTTTTGGCATATATAATTATCACAATAGCGATGGTGTCCATCCATCAAGACCAATAGGGGTCGCGTGCTAGCTTATTTGAAAAGCACTATTCATTTCTGTATTCAGTAATATAAACATTAAGATAATTATTTATACAGGGTGTCCGAAACATTTTTTTTAATTAAACTGACACAGGTAGTATGTATGTAATTTATTTAGCTCAAATACATTTTAGTACTGTCCGAAAATAGACAAAAATGTTTATTCGATAAAAAATAAACATTGCTTTTCGCTTAAAATCAATGTTCAAACTACCACCCATCTGTCTGTTATTGGCAGTTTGAACATTTAATTTAAGCGAAAAACAATGTTTATTATTTATCAAATAAATATTTTTTTCTTCTGTTTTTATACCGCAGTATTACGTATTTTGAATTACATATAATATAAATTACATACAGTTGGAAGATTCTAAAGGTGCAGGTGGGGGAAGGCGTCTATGCGCATCAATATTGTAGTCGGTGTATGAGAGAGAAAATATATACAAAAAGTTTTATGAAAGTTAATGACGTGTATTGGAATCTACTCTTACAGCTTTGACGACAAAAAAAGAGGAACATTTCTTATTATTTAATGTAAAATCTATTCTTAAGCATGGTAGTTCGCAATAAGGCGAAATTAACTTTAGAACTAAAAAAGTTAATTAAAAATTAATAAATATTTTCAATTTCGTTGCAACCCGAAACCGCAGTTGATTTATATTTCTAATTCAATCAGAGAATACATCAAGAATCTCCTCCGGTTTCAAGGCTTCTTAGCCCTTCATCAGGAGATACATATGCTCTTCTCTCTAAATGAACTGGGATAATACTTCTCGTGTCGTCACGGATTGCAAGGAACGAAATGGCATGAATGTCCTAGCGACATCTGCTAGAGAAAAGTTTAAATTTTTAATCTAATAGCACATCAAGTGATATTTAAAATACCATTTTATATCCTACCAGATTAAAAACCATAGAAAACCTTCTCTGGTATCACCATCCGAAGCTTCTAAAAATGCAAGCCATGCGGATTCTGAGACTATAGGAAGATGAGGGAATTTTACTATTTATAATTCACGTCCCGTCTGCTCATGCGGTAAATTTTCAGCCAGCGAGAATGCTTCCCTTAGTACTACAAATAGAGTAAAAATATAAATTAAAGATGAATAGACATTTTCAATTTCAAAAATCATCCATGCCATTTCGTTCGTTGCAATCCCGACGGCACGAGAAGTATTATCCTAGTTCATTGAGAGAGAAGAGCATATGGATCTCCTGATGAGGTGCTAAGAAGAACCGAAATCAGTAGAGATTCTTGCTGTATTCTCTGATTGAACTAATACTCTGGGCTAATTAGCAAAATACAAGGAAAAGTTATTTACCAGCAATTTTATTTCTCGAATCGGATCTTATTATTGTATGTATCAATAATATAGGTATGCAAAGTCCGCAGATAGCGTGCTACTTTTTTTATAAACAAAATGGCGCCCGAAAATCCTGTTTTTTCAATTTTTCTCTATAACTTCAAAGATTTTAACTTTATACCAAAAATACACAAATAAAAATTCACCACAATTAAATTCTGCATAGAGACGTGTTTTTCCCGATTCACTTTGACAAAAACTTTCCCCGTAAAAAGCGGGTTTTTCCAACAAAATCTTTAATTTTCAACTAAAATTTTAGATAAGTAATTGTTAATCAATAAATAAATTACTTGGTAATGTAAAAGCCCTTTTCGTATAGATTATAATTCCAGAAGCCGATGGAAATTGAATAAACAGTTTAGCAACAACTGAATTGTTAATTAAAAATTTACGGTCGCTATAATAACGACAATAACTATGATGCATAAGAATAACTATGATTTTTTCATAAAAAGATACTATACCTATCTAATGTACTTTACAGAACTGAAATTGAACTATTTAAGCGTCCTCAGGAATATTTTAAAATTATAAACAATTTTTTGGCTTATAAACAAATAGAATATCTCGGGAAATATTAAACTAAATTAAATTATGAAAACGGTATTCCAAAAACAGCGCCAGGCTACTTCTTTTAAAAGAAAAAACGTTTAATTCTCACCAGTGGTTCCTGAGATATAACCGGTGAAAATTGACCGGAATTTACGGCAAAGATATAAACAATAGGATCATAATTTTCAAACCATCACCTTTTTATTTTTGTCCTCTTTCTCCGCACCCATTTTCATATCTTTAAAGTACTCATAACATATATTATTATAATAAAAACTATCGATAATACGTGAGAAAATTGCCAAAAATAGCAAAATTCCAATCAAAAATTAGGTTGGAGAAAATGTAACCCTCAAAGTTCAAAATCGGTATACGTTAAAAAAATGCATTTTCTCGGCTTTCCTTGGAGCAATTTCCTTCATTCTTTTTTTGCTCCCCAATAGCTCGAGTAGAGCCATCGAACTAACGCATTATTAAATGTCAAACTTGCTTTTGTTTTGTTATAATAGATTAATTTATTTATAAGAACAGAAAACTACATATTTTTTCCAGTTGTAGGCTTTTTTGTTGACAGAGTTATAGAGCAAAAATTGAAAAAAAAACACGATTTTCGGGCTCTATCTTGTTTATAAAAGAAGTAGCACACTATCTGCGGACTTTGCATACCTATATGCCTATTCTCCGATAATCAGCCCAGACTATAAATATATAAATCGACTGCGGTTTTGGGTTGGAACGAAATTGAAAATGTCTATTCATCTTTAATTATATATTTTTACTCTATTTGGAGTACCAAGGGAAGCATTCTCGCTGGAAATTTACCGCCTGAGAAGATGGGACGTGAATAATTATAAATAGTAAAATTCCTTCATCAATGGAGTGTACCGTTTTTCCACTTTGGTCAAAGTTTAAATAGATGCTTTTGTAGGAGATCCCCAATACTGGGGAACAAATTGAAGAAACTATTTGTTACTTTAATGAAAAAAGCAAACATAAATTATACTATTATACAGTCGGAAAAATGAAAGAGTACCCCCAACCGAACATATAAAACACGCTGTATTTTCCTGTCACCGTATCACAAAGAAAATTGCCCAGCGCAAATACATGTAATAATAATTATTACATATACTTGCGCTGGCCAATTTTTTGTGTGACACGGTGACAGGAAAATACTGCGTGTTTTATATGTTTGTTCATGGGTATTCTTTCATTTTTCCTACTGTAACTATTATTTGGTCTTTAACCATGCACCATTAGTGGATTTTATTAAGTGAAAAAATTAAAGATTGGACAGATTAAGATAAAAAAACCACCTCATTGTCACGAAAAATAGGTTAATATGATTCCGTTTCGTTAAAGGCTCCTCGGACACCCCTTCAGCTGGAGGGTATCATCCCGGAATACTCCTTGTATCTGTTCCGTTTTTTCAAGTTTACGATTTGGTCACCCTACTATATACGTGCGTAGATTTTTTTATTCCTTTTTTCCATTTTCGTTATTCTTAGTTTTCCGTTCTTTAGTTTGATGTTTTCTTGGTATATCACTTTCAGTTATAGGTATAAACCAACAGAGAGAATAAATACTCTTTTTTCCACTAGTTGCGAAATTAAAAATGTTTCATTGAAAAAAAAAGTTTGCATAGGCTTGTATTTATTTTGGTATGTTAATGAAAAGTAATAAACAAAAACATTTATTTATTTGTATGAATATTCATTAAAATGTTAATGCATTGTTCTTTACAGTACCACCACCTTTTTAAGAAAAATAGCTACGCCAATATGTGATGACGAAAAGAATGTTGTAATAAAAAGGAAATGCATTAATAACTATGTATAGCCAGTGCTGTCAGAAGTCTTCAAATATAGATCTCGTGAGGTCATTGTGATACGCACACGGAATTATTGTGCGGGTGGGTTATAATAGGCATCTTGTGCCAATGCTAAAACGCCCAGGTTTGCAATTGTTTGCCGAAGTGTTGAAGTGCTATTATGTAATTAACGGACAATAGAAAATTAGGTTGAATTGAGAATGTCAATGTTACAAAAACATTTGAGATTGTATTTTTCATTATTATCTGACAAGCGATCTATAATTTTCGATTTAATAAATGAGGTGACAGCATAGGCGCCAGAGTGTATGTATGTAGATAAAATGAAATCATTTATCAATTATTTCTGGGAATTGGATGAGTTCCATATATAAAACCTAATTTTTTTTAATAATATATGATTTTGTGTCATAATTAATTTTTTCAGAGCTGTCCTATTATATTACACAATCAATTCACCATCCAATGTTATGATCTTATTTGAATTTGTGAATTTGTGTAATTTGCATTTCACTTGGCACATCACTTGTGTGACAATTTAATTATACTTACCCAATTTATATTGACAATTGAGGCAATATACGTTGTAAAGCAGATGGACTTCAAAGGATATTGTTAATATTTTTGAGATACCTACATTTCGGGAAAATTTTATTGAAAGATAGTTCATTAAGAAATAAAAATATATACCATTTCCTCACAAATCACAAATCAATCAACAAAACATCACAAATCATCGATAAGAGTGCTGGTTGCGCTCTCTAATCTAAGTGAAAATTAAGACATTTTTGGTTTAGCATTGCAACTGAAAAAAAAAATGAGTAGAGCGTAGAGTAGCTAGGTGCATTTTCCGTTGGAACTTTACCAAGCTGCAGACGGGGGTTGTGAATTGCATAATGTAGAATTCCTTCCCTTTTGTCTTCACTGCAGCATCCATTTGGCTTGCAAATTGTAGAAGCCTTGGAGGTGTCATTAGGGAAATGTACCAATAAGTTTTCAATTTAAAAATCTTTTAGTAATATTTTTAAAATTTTTCAATATTATTAATGTTGCTATTAGGATTGAAAAACTTTATCTTTCAATTGCCAGATGACGCTAGTCACCTAATCCATTCACGTTAGTTGCAGTGTGGGACCAATATTTGTCGAAAAATTTACTGGATTAGAGAAAGCAACCTATGCATTCTCTGAAGAGCCTCTAACAAGAGGTGAAATCGTCGATAAGAGTGCTGGTTGCGCTCTCTAATCTAAGTGAAAATTAAGACATTTTTGGCTTCGCATTGCAACTGAAAAAAAAAAAGAAAAAAAAATGTATTATAATAGTATTACTCCGTAGAGTAACTAGGTGCATTTTTCGTTGGAACTTTAACAAGCTGCAGACGGGGGTTGTGAATTGCATAGTGTAGAATTTCTTCCCTTTTGTCTTCAGTGCAGCATCCATTTGGCTTGCAAATTTTAGAAGCCGTGGAGGACGGTGTCACCAGGGAAATGTACCAATAAGTTTTCAATTTAAAAATCTTTTAGTAATATTTTTAATATTTTTCAATATTTTTAATGTTGCTATTAGGATTGAAAAACTTTATCTTTTTATAGTTCATTAGATTAACTTAAAATTATCCGCGAGGGAAATTATAGCATGAGATAGCGCACCCTGTATACTTAAATTAGTTTACCCTTAATAACATCGAATTCTCATTTTGGTGCAGTTTTTTTTTTGGAAAAATGATTAGGTGATGACGTGAATATGATTATTCTGACTAGGATTTTTTTCGTTTTGTTTTAAAGGCATAACTAGGATCAGCTCAAAAATAGGTTTATATATACAAAGATTTCTACGGCTGTCGCCTTCCTTTCTTCAGAAAAGTCTCCAGTCCATTCTATCATGCCATTCTCAATCTCTAAAGATCACTCTAAGGCTCACTCCATGATCTTCGGGGTCCTATTGGACTCCAATCCGAAATGTTTAAAATCCACCTTACGTAAGAGCTCTGCTCTTCTCACGTGTCCATATCAAATTAAACCGTTCTCTTCAATAGAGCTGAGTATGTCTTGACTACGCAATTCTGATTTTTATCTTATCAAATCTAACACGATCCCTATTCTACAGCTTCTTCTCAAGAACTCCATTTCGGTTGCTGTAATTTTGGACTTATTTCGTTTGTTTATTACCCGATAATGTTCTCTGTAAGTGTTGAATGGGTTGCATATGTGAGTTGTGTGTTGAATGGGTTGCATATCACTACGACGACCGTCAGGGTCAGCGTTACAAGTGATTAAATGCTACAATTAAAGAAAGCCAGAGTTAGAACAGTGTCTGGTTGTACTAATAGATGCTAATAGAAAGCCAAAATTTTGAAATGTACGTAAATGTTGACATTTTAGAACAATAAACAAAAAAAAATACATACGCATGCACACCCATGAGCAAACAATTACTCATAAGCCTGCACACGCATGTAAATGCATGAGGTTTATGAATATTTGTTAAAATTTGATCTACTTACATGCCGTTGCAAGGGATGATTTGTAAGGTCATCATGTGTAAATCATGTTACTGATGACCTTACAAATCATCCCTTGCAACGGCATGTACGTAGATCAAATTTTAACAAATATGCATAAACCTCATGCATTTACATGCGTGTGCACTGTGCAGGCTTATGTATACTTGTTTGCTCATGGGTGTGCATGCGTATGTATTTGTTTTTTGTTTTTTGTTCACAAATGTCAACATTTACATACTTTTCAAAATTTTGGCTTTCTATTAGCATCTTTTAATACAACCAGACACTGTTCTAACTCTGGCTTTCTTTAATTGTAGCATTTAATCGCTTGTAAGCGCTGACTTGAAGGTGATCTGTATATTGTAGAGATCGAAACCGCTCGTCGAAGTGATAATTAAATGATTGTGAGTACATCTGTTTTTTTTTACTTCATTCTCTGTAAGTCTTTAGAGTAGGTATATTCCAAGGTGTTATATTATATTTTCTTCTCTGGTAATTTGTGTATCTCATCGTACTTCGCTCATTTGTGTAATACATGTTATTTTCTATACGAATATGTTGATTATCTCTTACCCAGTGATTCCATTCTTTGAGATTATAGGTAAATTATAGAGCATTCCTGTAGCATCAAAAATATGTACATTGTGTAATTAGTATACGTCGTAACAATATTAGCTTCATTTGTGCTCCGTCCAGCAACGGTTAAATATTTTGCCATTTTCTAACAAATTCTCAATTTTTTAAATTATTTTCTTTTCTTTTTGTTCATAGCAAATTTGTAATTTGATGTTTAAAGTACATACCTACATAGTTATTTTTTCAAATTGTATCGGCCGGATATCAGACACTATTTTTTAACTAAATATTTGAAGCTGTAATTTTTTTATCATCTCCATAGCTGATTGTACTTGCAGCTAAACATTTACGTTTAATCCATCCCACCAGATTGAAAACAATGGGAACCTTCAGTCTGGTGGGATGTAAAGTAATATTTTTAATGTTATTTTATGTGCTATTAGATTGAATATAACATAGTGTTTTGCTAGCAGTTGCCACTAGGGCATCCTTGCCATTTCGTTCGTTGAAATCCGTGACTGCACACCGGGATTTGTCCTGGTTGGGTCAGAGAGAGCAGCATATCTGCGTCCTGATGAGAGACTAATAAGTTTCGAAACCGGTAGGGGTGCTTGCTGCACTCTCTGATTGAACTAGAATATGGTGCGGCTGTAGTTTTGTGTTGCAACGAAATTGAAAATGATTATTCATTTTTGATTTACATGTTTACTCTGATTGGAGTACGAAGGGAACCATTCTGGTTGGAACTTTGTCGCGCTGAGGAAATTGGACGTGAATTATAAATTGTAAAATTCCCTCATCTTCTTTAGTCTCACCATCCGTTATGGCTTGTAAATTTTAGAAGCCTCGGAGGTGTAACCAGAGAAAGTTCCCATTGTTTTCATTCTCGTGGGATGTAGAGTAATATCTTTAATGTTATTTTATGTGCTATTAGATTGAAAACTTAGTCTTTTGCTAGCAGTTGCCGCTAGGACATCCCTGCCATTTCGTTCGTTGCAATCCGTGACTGCACGCCGGAGTTTGTCCTGGTTGGATCAGATAGAGCAGCTTAAGTGCCTCCTGATGGATGAGAGACTAATAAGTTTCGAAACCGGTAGGGGTGCTTGCTGCACTCTCTGATTGAACTAGAATATAGTGCGGATGTAGTTTTGTGTTGAAACGAAATTGAAAAGAGTTATTCATTTTTTATTTACATGTTTACTCTGATTGGAGTACAATGGAAATCATTATCGTTGGAACTTTGCCGCGCTGATCCAATGGGACGTGAATTATCGATTGTAAAATTCCCTCATCTTCTTTAGTCTCAGCATCCGTTATGGCTTGCAAATTTTAGAAGCCTCGGAGGTGTAACCAATGAAGGTTCCCATTGTTTTCGATCTGGTGGGATGTAGAGTAATATCTTTAATGTTATTTTTTATGCTATTAGATTGAAAACTTAGTCATTTACGTTTTACTTATTAGCGTATTTCTGTTAAAATTGATGAAGGTATATACGTATAGATATAATTGATAAAGATCATTTCTATAAAGCATTTTTCTTACCATTCAGTCTGCCAAATCCAATTAGTATTTTTCCAATCATGTCATCATATTATTAAAAAATATGACATATTTTTTTAAAGAACAATGAAGAATTATACCAATTGGTATTACAAGAACAAGAGATTTACAAGACCGTTAAATTACTTGTATCAACAATTTTCTTCGTTTTAACATAAATTGCATGATTTTTCCCATTTATTTCTTGCAAAAACATGTACGTATTATACTGTCATTAATTTTTAACCAATAATTTTTTATAGATATCTTCAGCTTATACTATGTATTTCCTTTTTATTTTTGTTTTAAAATTGGGATATATAAGGCCTGAATCCGGCGTACCAAAAAAAGTTTATTAATAGCAAGCTGAAAATTTGTTAATAGCTAACGGTGTCTAGTCAGACAAACTTTGATATACGGGAACACTGGAACAGGGGAAGTTTTAATTGTGGAATATGTTACAGGTTTCGAACGTCAGACTACGAAAACGTAGCATGTATTTTGTCGGACAGAACTTCCAATTGATTTGTTACTCTTTCATTAAACTCTCATGCAAAAATCAGATTGCTGTTTTTCACTACCATAACTTTTTCAATGTCATTTGACATGTTTTACGTGTCGGACTTATTAAAGTGCCCAACATATTTGTCGGACAAACATTGTTTTTTAGATATTAAACAGTGCGCTGGAGTAAGTGTAACTCCCCTTATTAACTTATTTATTTTCAGTACATAAGTAAAATGCTCGGACAGGTCGATTTTTAAAATACTCATAGTATATTATAGCAACAATGTTTCGAACTTTACGCGATCCCTCTTCAGGTGACAGGCACAAATTTGATATTTTTAAATTATTCTGGGCTAATTAGCAAAATTCATGGAAAAGTTATTTACCAGCAATTTTATTGCTGGAATCGAATTATAAGATCCTATATATTAATAATATAGGTATGCAAAGTCCGCAGATAGTGTGCTATTTTTTTATAAACAAAATGGCGCCGACAAATCGTATTTTTTTCAATTATTGCTCTATAACTCCGAAGATTTTAACTTTACAACAAAAACACCCGAATAAAAATTCACCGCAATTAAATTCTGCATAGAGATATGTTTTTCACGATTTACTCCGACGAAAATTTTCCTCGGAAAATGAGGGTTTTCCTAACAAAAACTATAATTTTCAAATAAAGTTTTAGGTACCTAAGTAATTACTAATCAATAATTAAATAACTTAGTGACATCAAAGATTTCTTGGTATAGATTGTAATTCCAGAAGCCGGTGAAAATTAAACAAATATTTTAGCAACAATTCAATTGTTAATTAACAATTTACGATCGCAATAATAACCAAAATAATCATGATACATTGATCAAACTTATAAAGATTATAAAGATGAGATGCTTGTTTAATATTTTATGGACAAAATATAAATTTTTCTTTTTTTTTGCATAATCTTTAAATTTTGAAAAAAAAATAGTTATAATACGTTGGTCTAATTAGTAAAGTACAAAGAAAGGTTATTTACCAGCAATTTTATTGCTTTAATCGAATTATAAGATCCTATATATTATGAATATAGGTATGCAAAGTCCACAGATAGTGTGCTACTTTTTTTATAAACAAAAGAGCGCCGACAAATCGTATTTTTTTCAATTATTGCTCTATAACTCCGAAGATTTTAACTTTACACCAAAAATACTCAAAATAAAAATTCACTCCAATTTAATTCTACATAGAGGCATGTTTTCCCGATTTGCTCCGACGAAAATTTTCCTCGGAAAATGTGGATTTTCCCAACAAAATCTCGAATTTTCAAATAAATTTTTTGGGCCAGTAATTAATTATCAATAATTATATAGCTTGGTGAAATAAAAGCTTTCTTGGTATAGATTATAAATTCAGAAGCCGGTTAAAATGAAACGAATATTTTAGCAACAATTCAATTGTTAATTAACAATTTACAGTCGCAATAACAACCAAAATAATCATGAGACATTGATCAAACTTAGAAAGATTATAAAGGTGTGATGCCTATTTAATATTTTGTCGACAAAATATAAATTTTTCATTGTTTTGCATAATCTTTAAATGTTTAAAAAAATTGTTATAAACAAATTAACATTTCTTAGAAATTGTTTATTATATTCTAATTTTAAAAAATACTTAAAATGCGTATTTCAAAGGTCTTGAAAATAAATGCTTTAAAAAAATTTTCCAACCATTTGCAAAAAAGTTAGGAAACAGCAAAATAAATATACGATATCTTCATTGTTTATAATTTGTTTTAATTGTTTCAAAGCTTAAAAGTGAGTCTGTGGAACAATCTAATTACTAACAAAGAATGTCAAAAATTAGTGCAATGGTTATATTTTAATCAAAGATTAAAAACACTTTTTTTTGTAATTTTTAGCGCGAAAGTAGGCTTGATACAGAGCCGGAGATAAAATGTTCACTCGAAGCGGCTGACACGCTTAAACTCGCGCGAGTTTTGTATGTGGGCGGGTAGCTACGGTACTGTATTATTCTACTTTCGCGCGTCTAATTACAAAAAATATATTTATAATCTTTAATTAAAATATAACCATTAAGCTGATAATCGATATTGTTTTATAAATAATTAGCTTGTACTTTAAACTCACTTCTACGCTTTGAAAGAATTAAAAATAATTATTAACACCGTAGTAATCGTATGTTTATTTTGCTGTTTCATAACTTTTTTGCAAATGGTTGCAAAAAAGGTTTAAAGCATTCGTTTTCAAGATATTTGAAATGCGCATTTTAGCTATTTTTTAAAATTATAATATAATAAAAACTTTCTGAGAAACGTTAATTTGTTTATAACTATTTTTTTTAAACATTTAAAGATTATGCAAAAAAATAAAAAAATTATATTCTGTCGACAAAATATTAAATAGGCATCTCACCTTTATAAGATTTCAAAGTTTGATCAGTGTATCATAATTATTTTGGTTATTATTGCGACCGTAAATTATTAATTAACAATTGAATTGTTGCTAAAATATTCGTTTAATTTTCACCAGCTTCTGGAACTACAATCTAAACCAAGAAGGCTTTTAAGTCACCAAATTATTTAATTATTGGTAAATAATTACTTATCTAAAACTTTATTTAAAAATTAAATATTTTGTTGGAAAACCCCGCATTTTCCGAGGAAAATTTTCGTCGGAGCAGATCAGGAAAAACACGTCTCTATGCAGAATTTAATCACGGTGAATTTTTATTTGAGTGTTTTTGTTGTAAAGTTAAAATCTTCGGAGTTCTAGAGCAATAATTGAAAAAAAACACGATTTTCGGGCGCCATTTTGTTTATAAAAAAAGTAGCACACTATCTGAGGACTTTGCATACCTATATTATTAATATACTACTTACTTACTTATTTAAGCCGTCCTCTTGTACCTTACGGTGTCTAGGTAAGTGGAGAAATGAGACGTCTCCATGCCTTTCGGTCGGTAGCTAGTCTTTCTGCTTCTCTCCACCCAATATTTCTTTTTCCGCAAGCCTTTCCAATATTTGCATTCCACGTTCTAGCTGGCCTGCCTCTTCTTCGTTTGTTGTCAGATGCCGCTTTCCATACCCTCTTTACAGTTCTACCTTCACTCATTCTCGCCATATGTCCGAACCACGATAACTGTTTCGTTTCAAGTCTGTCTAAGGTCCTTCCAACACCGCACCTTTCACGTATGTCTTCATTTCTTATACGATCACGTCTGGTCACCCCGGATACCGCACGTAAATATCGCATTTCGCATGCTTGGATTTTACTACGGATGTTGTCGTTCACTGTCCACGTTTCACTACCGTAGAGTAGCACCGGCTCGTATACGGTTTGAAATACTTTCATTTTTGTTTTCAGGCTTACTTCTTTCTTCCTAATAAAACTTTTATTTAGTGCATAGTATAATTTTGTTGCACTCATTACCCTGCTGTTTATTTCTGGTTCTATATTTCCTTGCCCATTCATTGTTGATCCTAGATACTTGAAGTCCTCAACTTGTGTAATGGTCTCATTATTCAACTTAACATTTATATTTTCTTGTGTTTTCGATATTACTAAAGCTTCTGTTTTTTCAATATTTATTCTCATCCCAAATTTCTTAAAGGCTTCATTCCAAACATTCACATTTACTTGCAAGTCTTTTTCTGATTTTGCCACAATAACCAGATCATCGGCATATATCAACTCTGACACGCAAACTTGTCGAAGTTTATACACCCCAACCCTAGTTCTTTTTACCTTACCCCTGCATTCTTTTGCAATTTCGTCCATTAGAGTGATAAATAACAAAGGACTCAGAACACCACCTTGTCTTACACCTGTCCTTGTGTAGAATTCAAGAGATGAGCAATTGTTCGTTCTTACATTATTACGTGTACATTTATATATACTCTTTATTGCTTGGATTAACTTCGGTTTCACATTTCTACGGTTTAATATTTCCCAGATCTTGTTACGTGGCGCCCGATCAAATGCTTTTTCCAAGTCCACAAAACAGAGATACAACTTACTGTTATGCTCTAGGGCTTTTTCTGATAACTGTCTCACCGTGAATATGAGATCGGTTGTACCTCGCCCTGGCCTAAAGCCGCATTGGCTGTTATCCAGTGTGGCCTCGATCTTTTCTCGCAGCTTTTTCTCTAGTATTATTTCGTAGATTTTACTAGCAACTACCAACAATGATATTCCTCTATAGTTAGAACACTTATGTTTATCGCCTTTTTTGTGTAATGGTAGAATAGTTGCAAGCGTCCAATCTCTAGGTATGCATCCGGTACGCCAACAGCTCCTTATGATCTTCCATAGTAATTGTAATCCTTCTCCTTCCATATATTTAATTAGCTCAGCCTTAATATTATCGTGTCCTGCAGCCTTGCCATTTTTTAATTTTAAAATTGCTTCCCTGTATTCTTCGTATGTTATGTCATCATCATCTTGTTGTTCATTTAAATTGTACTCCTCCCTGTCATTCTCTATTTCGTTGTTGTCTCCCATTAATAACTCCATAAAATGTTCTCGCCATCTTTCGGTAATCTCTTCATTTTTTAATAATATGTTACCATCTTTGTCCTCTAAACCTGTTAATCCGTTTGATTTTTTTTGTCTTAGATTTTTTAAAGTCCTATAAAGCAACTTCGCATTCCCCTTACTATCACTTTCCATTTTATTTCCAAATTCTTCCCATTGTCGATTCTTAGCTTCTTTAATTTTATTTTTAAGCAGTATTCTCTGTTCCTTATATTCTTGATAATTACTTTCACTTTTATTGCTTATATACTTTTTCCACAATTTTTTCTTCTTCGAAACTTCCAATTTTATGTCATTATTCCACCAAGCTGTACCTTTCAGATATCTTCCTTTCGTTACCCCACATACTTTACTCCCAGTTGCGTACACCAGCTCCTTAAAAATGTTCCATAATATTTCTATATCCTCCTCATTTTTCCAATTTGTTTTTCGTATTTCTTCATTTAATTTACGACAGTATTCTTTCCTAATATTTTCAGACTGAAGTTTGTATACTTTAATACTTGGTTGTTCGTAGCGATTTTCTTCATTTTTAATATTAAATGCCTGTTCTCTCCTTGTCTTTACTTTAGTTTCAACGAGAAAATGATCCGAGCTGATCTCATAGCCTCTTTTAACACGCACGTCCGCTATTTCATTTTTGTATCTGTTCTGTACTAATACTAGGTCAATAACGGATTTTTCGTTCCGCGAATCCATCACTCGTGTGTATTTATGAATCTCCTTGTGTTGAAAAATGTGTTACTAACTTGCATATCATTCATGATGCAAAACTCGATGACTCTTTGTCCATTATTATTCCTGACCATTTCTCCATATGGTCCTATAGGGTAGTCATATTCATTGCTTGACCCCACTCGCCCATTAAAATCGCCTACTATTATGACCTCATGATTTATTTGGTCCATTTCGTCCTGCAATTGTTCCCAGAAGCTATCTTTGAGTTCCTTGGCTTCATTTTCCGATGGTCCATACCCAACAATAATTGTTGTCTTCTCGTTTTTACTCATATCTATTCTAAGGAGTCTTTCCGAAATATTTTTCCATCTAGTGATATTTTTATGCTCATTTCTGTGAACCATTAGGGCAACTCCTGCCCTCGCACGTTCTGACTCATTAACACCTCCAAAAATCATGTAGTGCTCATTTCTCATTTTAATACATCCACTACCTTTTCTCTTTGTTTCAGTTAATGCTAAAAAATCCATTTTTGTGTTTTCAAACTCATCAATAAGTTCCTCTTCTTTACCATTTAGACTTTGTATATTCCACAACCCAATTTTCCAATACTTATTTTGTTTTTCATTTTTTGCATTCATAGTTCTTTCATTGTCTGTATTTTTACGGTTTAGTTTTTGCATATTTTTGTCAAGACTCGCATCGATTTTGTTATATTCTCTCATGTCCATAATCTGTGCCATGTTCGTATCCATATCCATCCTCGAATTTGCATTAACTAGTAGTTTTTTAAACCAGTTGCTGCTACATTATCTCTGACTATTTCTATATTATTCGTACTATGGTTCCATCTCCATTTGGTGTCTTCAATAACGATAAAACCATAACCCATTTTTATTCTTTTGCCATTTGCCTTTTCTTTTGCTGCTATATGTCTAAGATTTTTCTGCATATCAATCTCTTTAAGTGTTAAATCGCATTCAATGTATACGCGGTGTTGTCTATAACTTCTAAGATTACTTCTTGATTTTAGTACTCTTAGTTTGTCTTCAAACTTACTAAACTCAATAATGCACATATTGTCGTTGATCTTTTGTACCTTATTTAACTCTGCCATTATTCGTAGCTCTTTATTTAAAAAGTTTCCTATTTCATTCTTAAGCTGTTCCATATCAGACGTACTTATTGGCAAACCCTTCATTATTAAATTATTTTTCTTTCTTTCTTTTTGGCAGATTTCTAAAGTTAGCTCTAATTTATCCATTTTTTGTTTCATACTCATCATTTCCTTTTTTAAATTTTCATTTTCTTGAATTATTTGTTTAATCTTTTCTTTGTACTCGCTATTCTCTTTTCTGAGTTCTTTCATTTCTCCTACCAACTCACCTACCATGTTTTTTATATCCTCTAGTTCCTTATCTTTCTTTTTATTATCAGTTATTAACGTTTTCATCAGTTACGTAATTTCATTCTCTCTACCTCCAGCATTCTTTGTATCGGGAGATCGATATACTTTTCTGCTCTTACTAAAGATTCCGTCAAATTCATTTCCTTTCCTTTTACCATCCTCTGATAAATAAGTGTCGCTGCCGCTGTCAGTCATCTTAATTTCAATTACTATTATAATTAATTGTTTGACTGTATTTTACTGGTATTCCTATTTCTATCTGTATGTTGTTTGTTTTTATTTATAAAATAAATATATGTTTTGCAATCAATTTGCTATTTACAGTAAAGGTTTAATTCAAATTGTTTATGCACGAGGAATTTGACACCGATTTCAACTAGGTCAAATTTATAAAACCATTACTAATTAAAAAATCACTTACCGCTCGCAAAATGTTAAATCAAAAATCCTTCTGTGTCCTTTGTACACAAACAACATTCACAACACTAAATAATCCTAAATCAATCCTAAATCACTTTTAAATCAATTTACATCACATATCTAAATGGTTTTCGTGGTAAAGCCCGAATCCGAGTTGTTTACCGCCGAGTCACATAAAATACGTGCGACCTCCTCGCTTGCTTCAACTCAACTCCCAATTATTAACCCTTAAGTACTAACACCCCGTCTCTCAGACGGCATCGCTTGTCGAAAGTGGGATATTTCCCTTCCTGGAAAATTTTGATGGTCATCCGTTTATGACTTTTCAAGTTGGGTTGTTCTTTAGTAGTATTGAATTCGGCAATTTGCTGCAGGTTGATATTCGACAGATATTTAGCGCCAAAGTGTGATTTCCGTCTAATAGACGGGGTGTTAGTGTTTGTGCCCAGTTTGTCATTACACATAATGTGCCCCAGTTCGTCAAAAAACATCAAATAAGGGAATAAAGACCCTGAGGAAACTCTTTTGAAATGGTTTGATGAGGTAGAAGACGGCATAAGCGAAGTGGAATCAATTTGTGATGAAAATGTTGCCACTGACTACCATTGCTACACTGTACTAATTATAGTACCTGTCAGTTTTTTTTTGTTTTAACATTTTTTAGAAACCTTTTTATTTTCATTTGTCCTACTCTTCGTTTAACTCGACTGCAAATTTTTATTAAGATTCTTTAATTTGTTTAATTTTTATCACACTTTTTTTCAGGAGTAAAAAGTTACACAAACAATCCTTCCATGCTTGTTATAATGTTTTTTATTTTAATAAATACAGAAAAACTAGATTAATTACTGTGTTTTTTAGATAATCAATACTTTCAGTAAATCGTCGAGATATTTTTTTGCATTAAAATATTTAACAAAAACAAAAATTACCACTAAAATGTTAAACCCGTCTGCCAGGCGGTTAGTTAGTGTTTACGCCATTGATTTAAGATGTTAGTACTTAAGGGTTAATATATTGGATCTTATAATTCGATTCCAGCAATAAAATTGCTGGTAAATAACTTTTCCCAAAAATGGCCTATTCTCCGATAATAATCAGCCCAGACTAAATGGGAAAGTACATCATGTGATACCTCATTTAAAATATTTTTAAATACTGATTACAACAATATACAGGGTGAGTCATGAGGAACTGTACATACTTCTACCTCGTATAGAGGCTCCTATGGGGAATAACAAATGACCATTAAAAAGTGTCTGCTCCCATTGTTTAATAATATACAGGGCGAGTTTCGCATTTTGACAGAAATTTATATTCGTCATAATTTTTGAACGGTCAGATCGATGTGTCTCTTATTTTGGCCAATGGTTACACTATTACCACCTAATCAACTAATTTATTCAAACTAGAAAAAAATCAGGTCCGGCTTTAAAAAAATTAGTTCGTTTGGATCTTAGAAAAAATTTCACCCTGTATATGCTTTTTGAAAACTCTAATATGAATTTTACAAATTAGACAAATAGACAATTAAAATCGCATTTTTATTTTTTTCCGCACACGATTACTTAATTTTTCATAAAAAAATCAAATTTCACTATGAATTAAAAGTTTGGTAAAGTGAACCATAGATTAAAAAAAAATCTTTTATTACAAAAATTAATTTTTTTTGCACAAATAAGTAATTTATGTTACCATACAATCAACTGATTTATTCAAACTAGAGAAAAATTAGGTCCGGATTTAAAAAATTAGTTCGTTTTGGTCTTAGAAAAAATTTCACCCTGTATACGCTTTTTGAAAACTCTAATATGAATTTTACAAATAAGACAAATAGGCAATTAAAATGGCATATTTATTTTTTTCCCCGCACGATTACTTAATTTTTTATTAAAAAATCAAATTTGTCAAAATCGGAATTTTAACCTAAAATGAAAAAAAAATGAACTCACGGTTTAACTCGCTACAACTCTGTTCCATTTTAATATTTTTTTTTCTGAAATTTTTACAGGACATACCTCTAATCATTGGGAAGACTATGAAAATTGTTGTAGACTTTCAGTCTTCTTCTTGTAAAAGTTGCAAACTTGTAAATCGCAAAAATTAGGTGGAAAAATTTAAAATTTATCAATTTGACCACGTCTATGTTAAACTATAGAGTCCAAAAGAAGTGTTATTAGTCCAGAAAGCCACTGCGCATTCGCTAGGAAAAATAGTCTAATTAGGATTTTTTGCACAATCTTACTCAAAAAGGACTCCTTTTAACAAATTTGCATGTTGCCAGGACCAAAAGGTGGTCAAAAATTTTTTAAACGTTTTTTTTTTATTTTTTTCCTAAAATTAATTTTTTTGCATGGAAAAAAGTTTTTTAGGTTTTTTGGATCATTGCAAACAGAAAAGGTCTTTAGTGACTTTTCCCTAAACATGATAGTTTTTGACATATAAGCGATTAAAAATTGAAAAATTGCGAAATCGGCCATTTTTAACCCTCAAAAACTATATGAAAAACTAAAAATTTGAATGTTGCCAAGGTAGGCAGATATTCTTTAAACATCGATTGATGAAATCCCGAAGAGTTTTTTGCAATACAATATTCAAAGCTCTTTTGTTTTTTAATTGTTTATCAAGCGTGCGCGACACTATTTTCCACCGACAGTATGGTGCAAATGAAAGGAATAAATTCGTTATTTCGTAAACCGGCGACTTTAAGGAAAAATCCCGAAACAGGTCGATTTTTATTTTTAAGTTATGATATTGTGGCATATATGGTATACTAGTGACGTCATCCATCTGGACGTGATGACGTAATCGATGAATTTTTTAATGAGAATAGGGGTCGTGTGCTAGCTCATTTGAAAGGTTCGTCAATTCTCTATTCAGTAATATAAAAATTTACATAATTATTTATACAGGATGTCCAAACAATTTTTATTAAATTAAATTATTTGACAAAAAAGGAGGTAGAAAGACACCCTGTATAAATAATTGTGTAAATGTTTACATTACTGAATAGAGAATTAAAGAACCTCTCAAATGAGCTACCACACGACCCCTATTCTTATTTAAAAAAATCATCGATTACGTCATCACGCCCAGACGGATGACGTCACTAGTATACCATATATGCCACAATATCATAAGTTAAAAATAAAAATCGACCTGTTTCGGCATTTTTCCTTAAAGTCGCCGGTTTACGAAATAACGAATTTATTCGTTTCATTTGCACCATACTGTTGGTGGAAAATAGTGTCGCGCACGCTTGATTAGCAATTAAAAAACAAAGGAGTTTTGAATATTTTATTGCAAAAAACTCTTCGGGATTTCATCAATAGATGTTTAAAGAATATCTAACTACCTTGGCAACATTCAAATTTTCAGTTTTTCACATAGTTTTTGAGGGTTAAAAATGGCCGATTTCGCAATTTTTCAATTTTTAATCGCTTATATGTCAAAAACTATCATTTTTAGGGAAAAGTCACTAAAGACCTTTTCTGTTTGGAATGATCCAAAAAACCTAAAAAAACTTTTTTCCATGCAAAAAAAATAATTTTAGAAAAAAAAACAAAAAAAAACACGTTTAAAAAATTTTTGACCACCTTTTGGCCCTGGCAACATGCAAATTTGTTAAAAGGAGTCCTTTTTGAGTAAGATTGTGCAAAAAATCCGAATTAGAATATTTTTCCTAGCGGATGCGCAGTCGCTTTCTGGACTATATGGGAAGTTTTAGATCTAGACGTGTTATAGAAAAAAAAATGGCAAAACTTTTAATTTTAAGAAAAACGTTGTTTTTGTAAATTAATTTTTGTAAAAAAAAGTTAATTTTTTTAAATCTGTGCAAAAACTTTGCCAAACTTTTTATGCATAGTCAAATTTGATTTTTTAATAAAAAAATAAGTAATCGTGTGGGGAAAAAATAAATATGCCATTTTAATTGCCTATTTGTCTTATTTGTAAAATTCATATTAGAGTTTTCAAAAAACGTATTCAAGGTGAAATTTTTTCAAGACCCTAACAAACTAATTTTTTAAATCCGGGCCTGATTTTTTTCTAGTTTGAATAAATCAGTTGATTAGGTGGCAGTAGTGTAACGATAGACCAAAATAAGAGACACATCGATCTGACCGTTCAAAAATTATGACGAATACAAATTTCTGTCAAAATGCGAAACTCGCCCTGTATATTATTAAACAATGGTAGCAGACACTTTTTAATGGTCATTTATTATTCCCCATAGGGGTCTCTATACGAGATAGGAGTATGTACAGTTCCTCATGACTCACCCTGTATATAACACTTCAATCCTCTTTAAGAGCGTAGGCGCAAAATGTTGTTCGAATTTTTTTTAAACGCATTTATTTTTTTCGAATCCTGAGAAAACTAATAAGTATTTTTGAAAAATTTAACGCAGAATGAAAGATTACATTACTACCGAGGGCTGAAAGTCCCTTAGAATAAACAAAACGTTTCTTTTGAATGATTTATTTGAAATTAAAAATCAGACTAAATTTCCTCTTTTCTTCACCCCTGTGTCTTATTTAAATAATAATTATAGTAGTTTTCAGTTACTTTCGACCCTCGATGATATTGTAATATTTCATTATCCGTTTAAATTTTTCAAAAATACGCATTAGTTTTCTCAGGATTCGAAAAAAAATTAATACATTGAAAAATATTTCGACTGAAATTTTGCGCCTACGCTTTCAAAAAGGATTAAAGTATTATACATTTTTGTAATTAGTATTTAAAAAACGTTTAAATGAGGTGTCACATGATGTACTTTTCCATTTAACCCGGCACCTGCCACGTGGGGATCTACCAGCACCCCATAACATATTTTTATCAAATATTTGGTATTTCAAGTTTGGTAAGCGAGCTGTGCGTCATAGTAGCTTTCTATAATATTATATAGTATATATATGTGTTAGTGTTTAAAGTGGTTATTTAGTGTCATTCTGAACTTATAGCTCTAAAGTCGAATTGGGGTGTCATCATCTGGCACTTTATGTTTTAAATTTTTTTGTATTTTTGATATAAACAGGTCAAATTTACATTTTGTATTGAAATAACTGATTTAAATTATTAATATAGACTCTATACTCACTATATCTTAATTTTTTTAGATATTTTACTTGACTTCATTTATTATGGTTTGGTACTTGCTAATTTGCTTATAACACCTTTTTCATTTTATTTTTCAACTTTTATAACATATTAGTGGCTAATAAGTTAATAAAACATGTTTATTTATATTCTTGTGTTACTCAACACATTATTTTGTTTTTTAAACAAGTGGATCACAGAAAATTATTAAGGGGTGCTGTGAGATCCCCACGTGGCAGTTGGCGCCTTGCAAAGCCACGTGGCAGGTGCCGGGTTAAAAAAATCAAAGTTGTGCCTGTCACCTGAAGAGGGATCGCGTATAGTTCCAAACATTGATGCTACAATATACTATGAATATTTTAAAAATCGACCTGTCCGAGGGTTTTGCTTATGTACTAGAAATAAATAAGTTAATAAGGATTACACTTATTCCAGCGCACTGTATAAAGTTTGCTATTGAATAAACTTAAAAACAACGTGTTAGTTTTCACAATCACAAACTTGTCAAGATGACAAGTTCCACAATTAAAATCACTGATTTAAAGTCTCTGAAGAGTACAAAAAAACTTCTGAACAATATCAAAATAAGTTGCGGGTGCATCCTAACACCCTGGCACACAATCTTCTTAACAACCAACAACCGAAGAGATTGATGCGATATGATCCCTTGGACCTACCTAACCGATACTGACAGAGGCCAGAGCCTACATCAGTGGAACCTACAACTGGGCCTTCAACAGCGCCCAGCCATTATGTGTTCTATGCCGTTTTTAGTTTTCGTGTTCACGTATCAGAGTGTGTGCGCATCTCACCGGTAAACAAGCCAATCTGTCGTGATGCTTTGGTCATTGAACCACATCTCTCTTTCATTGTAAATACAACCAATTTTATTTATTGTTTTCATTGTAAAAAATATTGTAAAAAATCTTGGATGTTAATAAAAATAAAATTAGAATCACACTCCAGAATTAAAACTTCCCCTGTTCCACTGTTCCCATACATCAAAATATGTCCGAATTGACACCGTTATTAACAAATTTTCCGCTTGTTATTATAAACTTTTTTTTGGTACGCGGAATATAAGCCTATATGTTTTTAAAAAAACCCCTGTCAGACTTCATTAGAATACAGAGATTGCCATGCGCCGGACATGTGATAAGAATGGGAGAGGATAGGCTACCAAAAACACTGAATGCTACAATGCAGGGAAAGAGACTGGCTGGAAAGCCAAAAAAGCGCTGGGAAGACACAGTAAACAGCGACGTACAAGCCCTTTTAGGAGTCCGTTTATGGAGAAGAGCAGCCACAGATAAGCAAAGGTGGAGGCAAAAAATAAAGGAGGCCAAGAATCAATTTGGACTGCAGTACCGTAGAAGAAGAAGAAGATGTTTTTAAAAACATGTGTAATAGTAGGCAGCCTTGGATGCTAAATTTGCAGTTACCTACTAAAGCGTCATTGGAACTTATTGGGTTGTGAAGATTAGTAGTTCAGAGAAATAAGGAAAAAAATAGCCTGTTGGTGACACAACCCCCTCCAGGCCGAAACCAAATTTTTTGAGTAACATGGACATCTATAATAATAACCTATATATTTCCTGCAGCCGATTTTGATGATATATATAGTTATAAACAAATGAAGATCAAAAAACGGTAAATTTTCGCTTTTTTCGTCTATTACTAAGAAAATAGGCATTTTAAACAAATTTGAGAGTAAGAAACTCATAAACGGTATAAAAAAACTTCAATATGGCGTTTGCTTAATATGTCTATCCTTATTGGTTGCTTAGAAAATTGCAAAATAAATCATAAATTTTGAGTTTATAAATATTTATAACTTATGTAAAAATTAACTTAGAACCTTCTTATTACACGAAATGCTGAGACTTTTGGTGCTTAATTCATACCCTAAATTTCGAAGAAATTGGGCAAATAGTTTAAAAGTTATTTAATTTGTTTATCCCAAATTTATTTTTTGCAACACTGTAAGTCAGAAAATGATAAAGCTACATTAATACTTTGGATAGTTTGTGGAAGAAGGAAATTTACAGTATTAATTTAATTAAAAAAAAATTACAAAAAATAATTATAAATATGGCAAAATTATTTTGCAAAAACATGTGAATTAAATAAATGGGGGGGACTTTGTCCCTAATTGTCCTAGGACAGTTGTTTTTCTTTCTAAATGTGTATAAAAATTCAGTCTTTCTAAATATGATAAAATAATTTTTCTACAGGTAACGGTTAAAAGTTATTCTAATTGTTTATAAGTAAGCAAAAAATCGACATGTTCTTTCAAAATAATTTTACACTGTTTAAAATTATTTTTTGTCATTTATTTTTAATAATGGTAATAGTATAAATGTTCTTCTTTCATAAACTGTCCGAAGTATGATTGTAGCCTCATAATTTTCTGACTTGTAGTGTTGCAAAAAAATGAATTTGGGATAAACAAATTAAATAACTTTTAAACTATTTGACCAATTGCTTTTAAATTTAAAATTTAATTTAAGTACAAGAAGTATCAGCATTCCGTGTAATAAGAAGGTTCTAAGTTAATTTTTACATAAGTTATGAATATTTTTAAAAACTCAAAATTTATGATTTATTTTGCAATTTTCTAAGTAACCAATAAGGATGGACATATTCAGCGAATGCCATATTGAAGTTTTTTATACGATTTATGAGTTTCTTATAGTATTTTTACTACAAAAACGTTATTACGTAGGTCAAAATTTTTGACGTAAGAGAACTGTCAAAACATTAGAATGTGACTTTTCATTATTGCCGTGTTTATAATAAACATAGCAATAATGAAAAGTCACATTCTAATGTTTTGACAGTTCTCTTACGTCAAAAATTTTGACCTACGTAATAACGTTTTTGTAGTAAAAATACTATACACTCAAATTTGTTTAAAGTGCTTAACTTTTTGGTAATAGACGAAAAAAAGCGAAAATTTAGCGTTTTTTGATCTTCATTTGTTTATAACTATGTATATCATCAAAATCGGCTGCAGGAAACATATAGGTTAATAATATAGATGTCCATACTACTCAAAAAATTTGGTTTCGGCCTGGAGGGGGATGTGTCACGAGAAAAATCTTATTTCTCTGGACTATAGGTCCTAAATCCAAAAAAAGTTATGTTAAGTTTTCTATTTTAGTGAGGATTGTCCATTTTTAAATTAAACTTACATTTCCAAAATTAGTATCCAAAAAAATGTCTCCAATAAAGGTTACTTATTTTTACGTGAGGAATCCAAATCTAAAATCCAAAATAAAAATCCAAATTAAAAAATGGGGGCTCCTATTTAAAAGTAACTGGAGTCGAATGGAGGTATGGAAGCGGTACGGAGGTCGTGTTTGGAGTCATTCGATAGATTTTTAAAAATATAAAAATATTGTACAAGCATTTTTCAGTTTTTCAATCTGATTGTCATTTCGAATAATAGGTATTCGCTTTTTTGTGGAACTTGAGCTGGAGTGCTCGAAATAGAGCAAAAGTGTTTTAAAGACCACTTATCCACGAATACTTTACGCTATTATTTTTATTGGTACACTTTGAAATCCTGTAGTTTACAAAAACTGATGATATTGCCATGGCAACTTTAAAACACGCGCGTTTTTGATAGTTGAACTTAAACACGCTGAGGCGTACCTACTTTAACTAAGCAAAATGGAGTACTAATAAAAAAAGATAAGTATTTCTTACCATCAATTGAATCCCTGCGTCAATATTTAAAGAAAGTACTTATTGTAGAAAATATAAGAAATTGAACAATACGGCAAAACCTCGATATAACAGATTAACTGGGGGGACGGGATGTCCGTTAAAGCCGAAAGTCCGTTGTATAAAAATAAGTTTAAAATCGATCAAAATTTTTTTTAAATTACGTAGGTAGGTAGGTACTGTATTTAGATACAGTGTACAAATCTATAAGTTAAAGAAGGAATAAAGTTTTGTTAGCTACTTTTTTACTTTTCTACTTCATCTAAAATATTACTGCAATATACTCATTTGGTTGACAAAATTATTCACTGATTCATGGGTTTAATAGCGATGTATTTTTGGCAAAACATGGAATTAAATTTGCCATTTAATGAAAGTAGAATACTTTCAAACGGATTTGCAGGAGCTTTGTCTAAAATCAATAAACATTTCACCTCTTTAGACGGTATTACCAGTTTCTTCTCTTGAAATTTTCTCACTGCAGGTACAAATCCTTTAAAAACCAATTTTTGAAAATATCTCTGGTGAACCATGCTCTATTAGAGCTATAGGTAATATGAAACGGGCAGATGATGCCTTTTGATGATTATACCTTTGACAACACTAGGTTTACGAGATTTACCAAAAAACAATTATAGTAGTCAGTCCCTGCGATCCATCGGCGTTAGCACAAAGCAGTGCCGATATCCTTTTTGTTTTTCCTTCTAGAATTCGATTTTTCATATTTTTTTGCATTCAAATTTTTTTACATTTTTGATCTCATTTTTTGTCCGTTATATCCGAGGTCCGTTAAATAGAGGTCCGTTCTATCGAGGTTTTACTGTATTATAAAACTCATTGAAATTCACATTACATGTACAAACGGACAATATACGCTACAACAAAACAAATGTAATAATTTCTGTCTACGCCATCGGAAAAACTATTTTGCATAAATCCTCGTGGATAAACATTATTTTACAAAGTACAAAAAAATCCTTGAGGTCAATGTTGTAAACATTTTTTTGATGCACGTTTTGCATTCTTTTGTTATGCAACGCATCTCTTCCAAGTAAAAAACATAACAATACTGTTTATCATTTGCATTGATCTCTAATTTCCGCTGAAATATGTGTTTTAATGAGAATGGCAAAACTGTGTAATGTTATAACTTTAAATTAGTTAAAAACTTAATTATGAAAAAAAAATTGAAACAACTTTTTAAGCTACCTACTACTTACTTATTAGGGATATAAAATCCATCCTCTATGCTTTTGATATATACCCAATCTTAAGCTGGCCTATGGTATCATGTATTTTTTATACACAATATCACTTTCATGCTCTAGAAGTACATTCCACTGTACTCAGTATTTTATACAGCTGGGACCCATTTGGTTTTGTTCTATTTTACCTATTCTTTTGGCATAAACTAATTTTCCACAGGACCGTAAATCAGGGCATCCATTCCAGTCTGATGTGTCTACGGGTATCAGTTTTATTTTACGGTCAGGAAAGTACAGCCTGAAAAATTGTTTCAGAGTTTCTTCTTAATTCTGAGTGCATTCGCCATACTTCTGTTAGCGTGAGGATATACTTATCAGATGGACCTTTAACAGAACTTCATGGAGCCTTGACATTTTTGTTCTATCTATACCAGGTTACTTTAATTCCTTACTCTTCCCAACCAATTGTATTAGATCGTCAACATGATAACCACTCGAAATTGTTTGGCAGCGATGTTTAGATCCAATATAAGCCTTATCGTCTCTTTAATCCCGACTAAGCTTTAAACTGAAACGTATTCACCATACTCCTTTTGGTGTAAGGGTATACTTATCAGATAAACCTTTAACAGAACTTCATGTAGCCTTGACATTTTTGTTCTATCTATACCAGATTATTTTAATTCCTTACTCTCACCAACCAACTGTTTTAGATCGTCGACATGATAACCTCTCTTAATTGTTTGGTAGCCGTGTTTAGATCCAGTCTAAGCCTTATCGTCTGTTTATCCCTGACTAAGCTTTAAATTGGTATATGACATATAGGCCTATTGCACTGGTATATTACAACGTCAGCAGGATTTGGAAAACTCCGTTGGATACTTAAGAACTGCAAAATACCTCAATACTTATGCAAATTATTCAACCAGTAGATCCTTTCTATCATGATATATGGATGTCAAACCTTTATTTTTTTTTTGGGGGGGGGGGTGAGAATCTTCAAAAGACCGTCTGAGAAGGTGTCCCAGGTGTGTCGGATTCAGTCCGGCACGCTTCACCACGCGCCGAGGCCGCCTACCGACTAAACTCACCTCCAGCCGACGAGTCTGGAACCGCACTTAGCGTGCATGTCTGACCCGCCGACCTTACTCTTAACTCCCCCCCGGCACTCTCCGCGTGCATTCCACGGGTTGGGCGCCCATCCAGCCGTCCCCACCCTCACGAGCATTTCACCAGACCGGTCGGTGAAGCGACCGTCCGGCGCAACCCATGCGCGGGTGAGACGACCGGGGTGCCCCCCTCCCCCACGATGGAACTAGCAAAACAGAACCAGTTGGTAATTACGAGTAACGCCAATCATTCCTACTCTCATCAATTCATACACACTCTCGTATCCACTTAGTTTTAGTTAAGAAAAAGAAAAGAAAGAAAAAAAAGGAAAAAAGGGGCAGTTGGCAAGATTGGATGTAAAAAGTCCTCCCCCGCCAACTACACCAAGACGTAGCGAACAAAGTATTTACAAAAGAAACACGAATATAACATAACGGAGACAATACACAAAGCACATGGTATCCTACTGATTATGTCCTAAAAGTGCACCACATTTAATACATAAAATTTGTGTAAAAAAAACGATAGACTTGGAAAATAAAATTAAATAAATAAGTACGCGATAAATTATAAAAATAAATAAAAAGAATTTAAATTAAAATAAAATAAAAAATAAAATAAAATAAAAAGGCAGTTAGCGTGGTTTGGGTGTAAAAGGTCCTCCCCTCGCTGACTGCCTACCACAGCCGAAACATAAATAAATAAAATAAATAAATAAATCAGAGACGGTCATCCCGCTTGCAGCCGCCTCTCCTTTTCCTCCTTATGCTTTATTGTCTTTGTGACAAAAGCAATGATCAGATCGAAGTCTCGCTTACTGTCGATAGCTCTGTCGATTAGCTCGCGAGGTTCGCCCAGAGGAGCTCCCAGACCCAGCTGCAGCTCGGTACGCCCCGCGTGGTATGCTGGGCATACGAACACGACATGCCGCGCGTCATCCACAACCCCACACTCGGGACATAGATCGTCCTGGGATTTACCAATACGGTGAGTATATTTCCTGAACGATCCATGCTCCGTCAAGAACTGTGTGAAATAGTAATTGACGCGCCGATGCCGACACCCGTACCACCTCACTACATCAGGGATCTCGTCCAGGCCGCCTTTCCGACTTCGGCTGCCCATTCCCTCTGCCACATCTCTAGACTTCTGACTCTTTCCTGTGGTCCTGAACCTATTGCTCCGTTGCCCCTATTGTACATCCGGACCCTTTCCCCGGCCAGGATGTGCACCGGTACAGAACCAGCCACCACCTGTAAGGCAATGGTAGATACAGTTCTGTAGGCACTGCACACCCTGATCAGGGGTTTTCTTTGAGCCCTAAGAAGCATGTCCTTATACTTCTTCATCCGGAGGACCTCATACCACACTGGGGCCCCGTATAATAGAATGGATATTATAGATTGTAGCATAACTGCGCTCTTTTGCGATCCGGGCCCCCCGATATTTGGCATTAGCTTATTTAGTGTTGAGGTCCTCCCCTCCGCCTTCCGACATGCTTCTTGTATGTGTTGCCCGAAGCTAAGTCTATTGTCAAAGGTAATTCCTAGGTACCTGACTGTCCTTTGGGGTCTTATTTCGGAGCCTTGATATTCGAATACTATGTCTTCTCTTTTTCTTGGTCCCCTCAAGATAATTATTTCTGTCTTCTCTGCTGCTAATTTTAAATCATTTTTCTCAATCCACGCCGCGGTCGTCCTGATTGCTCTATTTACTCTATCTTTTATACCCCAGTTCATATCATCTTCGACCAGTAAGGCTAGATCGTCCGCGTATGCAATCGCTCTTACTCCTCTGTTCTTGTGAATTTCTAGTACCCCGTTGTATAATATATTCCAAAGTAAGGGTCCCAGGACTGACCCTTGAGGTACTCCCGCGGTCATTTCTCTCTTTTTCTTCTTCGATATGCATACGGATCTTTCGGATAAGTAGTCCTTTATTATGTTGGACATGTATTCTGGAGCCCCAAATTCGACGATTCGGTCTATTATGAGGCCCCAATTTGCTGAGTTGAAAGCATTTTTTATGTCCAACAAAACAAGGACCACCCATCTTTTCTTACTTGCCTTAGCCGCGTCCCTTATCCAGGTTGCGGCATCGACAGTCGATCTACCTTTTCTAAACCCGTATTGTTGATTTGACAGAACTGTCTTATCTTCCAAAATGCCTTCCAGTCTCCTCTTGATAAGTCTCTCATAAAACTTACCAAGGCAGTCCAGGAGGCATATTGGCCGATAAGAAGTTGGTGAATCTGGGGGTTTCCCAGGCTTTAGGAGTAGAACCAAGTTCGCTTCCTTTAAGTCCCTGGGAAACTCTTGCCTGTGCAGTAGATCATTACATATTCTTCTGATCAAACCTGGTTTCTCTGTCGCTATAACCTTTATCGCCTCTGGTGGCAGCCCGTCAGGGCCGGGAGCTTTCCCTGTCTTCATTTCCTGACCAGCGGTTTTTATTTCTTCTTCTGTGAACTCCTCGACCATCGTTGGAAATATCTTGGTGAAATTTTGCATTTCCTTGGTGGGGAAGAGGAGTTCAGCTGATTTCATCCGCTGGTCTTCATCCAGTCTATATGGGGCGAGTATCTTCAACGCCTTCATTGTGATCTTATACGCATCGCCCCATATATCTTCATCTAGTGCTTTTATAAGGGTCTGCCACTTTTCTTTTTTCTCTTGTTTTATTTTCTTATTCAGTGTTCTCTTCAAATCTTTGTATATTTCTTTGAGCTCGAGGTTGCCCTGGCTTCTGGTGTAATTCCTTCTAGCTCTGAGGCATCTCTCCCGGAGACCTTCTATCTCATCCGTCCACCAGTAGGGGGATTTTTTATTATTTTTCTTCTTCACGGTGGCCAAACTTGAACATAACAGTTCCTTTTCGAATTTTCGTTGTTCTTCCTCTTCTGTTCTGCCGTCTTGCGGCCGCTCTTCCCCATTCTCATTTGTTTTCCCATCTTCCTTATTCTTTTGCCTATAGTCGTCGTCGTTATTCCCTGTACCTTTGTTTGTATTTGTTTGATCCATGTGATTCCCACGAGTGGGGACGTACTACACGTCCGGCGCAGCAGTGCGCCCTTACCGCGCTAAGGCTAGGTTACTTCGGGAGGTCACCAGGTATCCCGAAGGGATCGTTTGTGTTGCTCTAACCCTCGCATCTTTCATACCTTTGGCACGATGCCTTCCACCGTGATAGTGGGGATTATTTTTTTGAGGTTTACTCCTCTAGGCTTTTTTATCACGGTTGCCTCCGGACACAGTGGCAGTCTGTATTCGCAGGCTACCTGGAGTTTCCGCATAACTGCTGCCTTCCCTATTATGCGGGATTTGGAAAGGATGTGTGGTGGGAAGGGTACTTTGGTGGGGTAAGACATGGCGGCTACTCGCAGTGGGTATGTCGAAAAAGTTTTTCGAAATAGAGATTTGTGATCGGAGTCCGATGGTAGAGCCCCCGCATGGTGCGTGAGGCTCGCCCATCGACCCCCCGACCACAATGCCAGAGTGGGCGAGATTAACTTTAGGTGCTTGAGTAGTCGTAGGGAAGTTGGAGTGTGAAATACAACTGCTGAAGGCGAAGGCGCCGCAACTACTCGCCTCAGTTGCGACGCCTTTTAGCGTCCAGCGGCGGTGTCCGGCGGCCACCCGGTGCACAGTCACTGGACGCTGGGACTGTTCTTGGTTTCATCGGTCGTGCTCCCCTCACAATTTTAGGGACCACGACCGGTTACTCGGCCCTCCCACCGTCGTCGAGGTATAATTACAGCCCCAGGGAGAGATGGATGTCAAACCTAGACCCCGCCAAGCCAAATACGAACAAACTTGCCTCAACAGAAAAGGCAATAGAAAGGGCAATATTAGGTATACAATTGTGAGGTCGAAAGAGGAACGATTGGGTAAGATAAAATAAATCGAGAATATCACAACAATAATTGCCAAACTCAAATGGAGATTCGCAGACTAGACTGCTAGACAAAAATATTAACGTTGGGACACCACACATTGGACCACCTACACTATTGGAGACCTAACAGAGGAAGATGACCAAGAGGAGGTCCACAGATGAGAATGGTAGATGATATCAAAAAAAAAATAGCCGGAACAGATTGGAAGTATGTTGCACAGGAGAGAGATCGATGAAAGGAATTGGGAGAGGCCTATACCAGAAAATTAACGATGTATAGACTTTTATAGATCCCAGGTATGCAAACATGCCTGAGATAATAGGCACAGAGTGCAATGGAAGGATACATCAATAGTAACGAGAGACAGCCAAGAAAAAGGAAAATGAACAAGCATGTGCAGCAATAACATCAGTAGAATGTAGCGGGCTTTGGTTACCAGTGCTGAAAGAACTCAGAAATCAGATATAGGTACCCACATTAACGAGTTAATGTCCGACTTGTATATTATTTGAGAAATAATGACATGATTTCAAAGTCAGTTAAATATATGATATATTTCCCTAGGGCGTTATTTTTCAGAATAACACCCTATGGTGTTAAATTTAAATACATAACTAGTTAAATACTGTCAAGTTGACAAATAATAAGCCTAAGTAAATCTATGGTTACCACAATTACAATACGACTTTTGCTGGTAAATGTACTTATTTGAAAACAAATTAATTTAAAATTCATTCAAATTTTTTGCATATAAAGAATATTTAGTCAGACATTAAACGTTCAAGGCACCACGGGTATTATTGATAATAACGCTTTCGGTCAACGTATATCCCTCGGGCCAAAGACCTTCGGGATACACACCATTGACCTCAAGCGTTATTATCCCTATAATACCCTTGGTACCTTAATAACTACAATATCAAGTCAGAAACATATCTTCTATAATTAACTACATAAACAAAAAAGACCAGTGCCTATCTGAGGTTATCTTGATTCTGAGAATCTGTGAAGGATTTTACTTCGATTTAAATAATAATCTTCAATAAGACGTACAATTTTCCACAAACTATTTATAACTCTACAGGCACACAAACCTACACGCTGCTTTACATAAACATCTATACATAGCCTATATGTTACTATAATTTACACATGAAAAACAAACATATACATTTAATTAGACATCTTACAGTTCGCACCACTACCATTTCTTTCAATATTTCGTCAGAGCTCATTACAACATATC
Source organism: Diabrotica virgifera virgifera (assembly GCF_917563875.1). NCBI lineage: Eukaryota > Metazoa > Arthropoda > Insecta > Coleoptera > Chrysomelidae > Diabrotica > Diabrotica virgifera. Next base: position 108,639,903 of record NC_065451.1, on the reverse strand, counting down.
TTGTATGCAATACAGTACTTGCTTTTCTTTAAACTGAATAGAAAGTACATTAAACTGTTTCGTGCAATCGCCGGTTTTGGATTAAAAGTTCATTTCAAATGAGTTTTGATTAAATAATAGTAAAAAACGTTGCTGGAAGCATCTAATCAAGTATACAATTTCCTTCTACTTTGGATGCAGGATTCCGAAATGTTAACATTTTAAGTATAGGAGCAGACGTAACTAATTACTAAAAACATCGTTTGAACTTTGTTAGTTTAGATAATTTTAAAACAAACAGGGAATTACTTTAAAGGTTTTTATCTAATTTAATTACGGAAATTTCGATAGTATCTAAACGAGATTTGTATTGGATCAGAAGACTTTGATGAATTATATGTCTCACTAGATAAGTTAAAAAATTAAAATCTTTATATATGTATATGTATTAAAGTATGCTTTATGCTTAGGCTTCGGCCAGAGCTTTGCCAACGCTATGATTTTTGAACCAAATAAAAAAATATGAAAAAAATTTCTATAGATGATATACAATGTACCACTTCTCTCACTACTTACATAAATTCAAAACAAATTCTAATGTTAATTGTAGCACGAAACGTCTCTACCGGTGGTTTTGCTAAGACTAAGCTAAAAATACGAATTTTTTGAATTCGAGTTTTGGTTGAAGTTTTGTTTCGTATCGTATTGAAATTTGACACGAATAAGCGTCGATGTTTATATAAACAAAGATATGAGCATTCAAAATTGTGGCCGCTTGGGATGTTTATAAACATGATGTAAAAACATGAAAAGTAGTCGGAATCGGTAAAAAATTTTAAACTTCATTGTTTATTTATGATGCATAACGTAAAAAGTGAAGTTATGTATAGTTCATATAATTAGCTACAATCTGTAAAAGTTTCAAGTTTCTACATTGTAAAAGACAAGAGAATTTAAGTATTTTCCACTAAAATCGCTTTTTTTTATTTAAACAATTAACAAACATAAAAAACAATTTTATAGACTATTCGTATATTGTACCCGCGAATGCATATGTCTGCAAATTTTCATTCATTTGCATTGAAGAAAAGGCAGTCAAATTAACGTCTAAAAATTTGACCCAAACGATTGAACCAAAGAAATGCGTTTAATAAATGTCACAAAAGCACAATTCGTTACACCCTCTGCATATGAATTGGTATTCAATAGGATGATAATATTTATTTTGGTATCCCTAACTCATCAGCTATCCGGGTAGAATACAAATTCACAAGCAGAAGGGGAACGATGTGTCTTGAAATTTCATAATTTCAGTGAAAAAGCACAAAAGCGCCAATCGAGTCGGTTTCTATATATTTTGTGCTAGATAAAATATAAATATATATAGAAAAAAAGGTTAATCATTGCACATTAGTTATAACGCAAAGTTATAACTATTGGGGAAATCGTTTTCGTGAATGTTTATTCACTCCTTCAGGGCTGAAATAAAGAAAATATCAATCAGGCAATATTTATATCCTATGTAAAATGTTAGTTTTCATTATATATATTCTCAGCATTACCTTCTTCTACTTATGCACCTATAGTGAGTTGGCGAATTATCTTAAGGTCTCTCTTTTGCTCCATGCAAAAGTTTTCCAGTGTTAGTTATGCCTGTCCAGTTCTTTATATTTCGCAGCCACGACATTTGTTTGCGTATTACCAAAACGCTGAATTGTTGAGCAAAGTTCTTCAGTAAAAAATAACTTAAAAAGGATCTGCAACAAAACATATATCTTTTTGTTTGGCGGGAAAAACCAAACACAATACTGTACTAAGGAATAATAATTATTATTATGGACAATATAATGAATTCTAACTCAAGGAAACAATATCACTTATTATGCATATACATAACTTCATTTTATATTAGATTTGGGCTTTTCATATTAATCAGAACAAATGAATAGTTTAAATATTTTTATGTCGTTCTTTTTTTTAATTTCGGTTCAGATTTTAAAAAACCCATCTTCTACTAAAAAAATTTCTGATTAATAAATACACTAGATACACATAATGCAGAGAGAAACATTTAAAGACCAATACTGGTAATATGTTAAAAGGATGAGTTCAAAATCAATTGATTAAACAAAAGGCGAAGATATGAAACAATGACTCGTATGAGTAAAACTGAGAATGTAGTTTATACTCCAAAGTTTTGGAGTACATACTCCACGTGGTAGTATCTACTCTTATGTACTGTTAGTAGAAACTCATCACATAATCTTTATTCATATGAAATGGAGTATACTCCGTTTATAACATACTCGGAGTTTACACTCCGTTTATATTCACACCACAAAATGGGTGGTATGAATAAAAACGAAGTATAAACTCCGAGTAGGGTCTCATGAGTACGAGCATAAAGTATAATTTTATATGTACTCAATTTCATATAAATAAAAATATATTCTGTTGATGTAATGAGTTTCTACTCACAGAACCTAAGAGAAGTTACTCTCTATTTAATTTTTAAACTTGTAGAGTGGAGTGACCATTTTTATTCATACGAGCCATTGGCTAAAAAATGAGAATGTAGTTTATACTCCAAACGTTGGAGTATATACTCCATCTACTCTTATATACTGTGAGTAGATAGTGATCACATCAAAATATTTTTAATTCGTTTGAAATAGAGTATAAATTTATATTTTATGCTCATACTCATAAGAACATACTCATGAATTTATACCCAGTTTTTATTTATACCACTTAGTATCTAGGCCATTTGACATCTAAAATTAGATTTTTTCATTATATTGAATTTAGTCGAGGCACTGAAGGATTGAAGTGTCGATTTTTTTGCAGTAAGACAGATTTTAATGCGGATTGGTGCGTTGGATTCGTGAGAATGTCAGGAAATTTTGTTAACTAATGTAATGAATAAGAAATCTCAAATTGCATTTGTGCATAAGAAAAATGCATTTCAAAAGTGCATTTTGAAATAGGCATATATGATAAATTTGCAACTCGGTAAATTTTCTTACGAGAGGGTTTTTGGGCTCGCTGAAAATGAATATTAGGTCGGCGAGAGTGTGCAAACTACCTGGTGCCTGCAGCGGGTGTAATAGACGTCTTCCTCTGGAGTATTATGGTAATTTGTTAAACAATTGGCCCAAACTTGTAACTCGTGGGTTTTTGGAGTCGCTTAAAATGAATATGAGGTCGGCGAGAGTGTGCAAAGTACCTGGTGCCTGCAGCGGGTGTAATAAACGTCTTCCTCTGGAGTGTTATAGTAATTTATCATATGTATAATTAGTTTAAACTCGTTACTCGGGGTTGTTGGGGTAATCTATTTTCTTCGATGTAACTATAGTGATCGAAAAGGGTGGTTTTTTTTATTATAAATAAAAATTTATTTTATATATTTATGGTTAAAAATTTCATTATACAAAATTTATCGTAATTTATCTTTAAAATTGATTTTCTTCATCATAATTATCATCTTCTTCATTATTGCCTTCCTCTCTCGAGTCCAATGCAGTATTTGTGCAATCAGAGCCTGCACAATTTTTGCAGGCTAAATTACAAACTAACCCATGCTTCCTGCATCCGCATGAGTTGCCGTAGTCTGACTTACAACTACAGAATATTAAATTTAAAATATTTGTATGACCAGGTGGATGAGTCATAGTCATTCTAACTGGTATTAATACATTATTTTGTAATTCCCATCCCCAATAGGTTGGGTTCATGTTACTGTCCTCTCCATGCAGCCAAATTTGTGGTTGTAAATATACCCTTTTTAAATGCTGGGTAAATGCATCAACAGATGAAAGAATTTTTCCAATGACAATCTTTTTATTTTTGGCAATAGCCATTAAGTATATTCTATATCGGTAGGTTTCAGCTAATTGGATATTACTCAGTCTAAACTGCTCAGCAATATTCGGTTTCCTGAAACTTACCGGGACATTTACATAGCCATAAGAAGTTGGCAGCCGTGGTCAATAATTTCATTAAGGGGTACAATATACAGTAAACCAAATGTGCTTGAGAGTCTGGCAAAACCTCTGGAATAGAACAAATGCAAAAATCCATAATATTCAACCCAGAATACCTGCCTTAAAAATACCAGCACTTTGTAGAAGGGACAAAGTTGTCATGAGAAGACTAAGAATTGGACATTGCCGTCTTACACATGGTTACCTGATGAGCCAGGGAAATCCTCCTTGGTGTCATACCTGCAACACTCGTGTCACCGTCAAACACATACTAGTTGAGTGCCAGCTATACACGAACACCCGAAGACAACAGTAACTGGATGAAGACCAAACCACCAATCTTAGTGATAATAGTAACTTTAATAATGTGATAATGTTTTTTAAAGACTCTCGGTTATACTACGCCATATAAATTGTGTTTTTTATCATTTCGCTGATATTGTAATTTCTTAATTTAAATTCTTAATTTTCTTAATTCTTGTAATTTTAACATATTGTAAACCTTACTTTCGTAACCGTATCAGTGGCCTGCGTTGCTGAGACAACCGTATCAGTGGCCTGCGTTGCTGAGACACGTCAATTTAAATAAAAAGAAATTTACACTTCTATATTATAAATTATTTAAATAAGAGGAAAACAAAATAAGAAAAAAACGTGTTCTGTTTTGCTTACAGTGTAACCGTTATATTAGTGTATACAAACGTGTGAGAGAGAAAGGCAATAAATCTTACATGACATTAATTAGTCAAGAATGTGTCAATACTGCCAACATAATTTTAAGCGTTAAATTAAAAAAAAATGGAGATCCTGAACAAAGTAATCAGGTTTTTTTAAAATATCCTATGAAATTAGAATTTATTCGTTGCGATATTTGTTTTCAGTGACCCCAAAGTGCCCCGAGTAACAAGTTTGGGCCAATTATTTAACAAATTACCATAATAGTCCAGAGGAAGACGTTTATTACACCTGCTGCAAGCACCAGGTAGTTTGCATACTCTCGCCGACCTCATATTCATTTTCAGCGGCCCCAAAATTCTCAGAGTAATGAGTTTAAGCCAATTAGATGATAAATTACCACAATACTCCAGAGGTATACGTTTATTACACCCTCTGCAAGCACCAGGTAGTTTGCACATTCTTCGCTGACCTCATATTCATTTTCAGCGACCCCAAAAACCCTCGAGTAAGAAAATTTACCGAATTGCAAATTTATAATAATTGCCTATGTCAAAATGTACTTTTGAAATGCATTTTTTAGCACAAATGCAATTTCAGATTTCCTAGTCATTACATTAGTTCACAAAATTTCCTAACATTCTCACGAATCCAACGCACCAAACTGCATTAAAATCCGTCTTACTGAGCCAAAAATCGACAGTAAGGCCTTTTTTGTGCTTCAATGCATCGACTAATTAATTGGCCGGATATATTGATAAAGTGACGAATGCGCGGTGGACAAAAAAGATAGTAGAATGAAATTGGATAAAAATAACACAAGATAAAGAGTAGTGGCAAAAACTTACGACCCCTACACTTTTATGGTGATACGCTCATTATAAATCCAATGTCAGCCAGACAACTCTTAGGTGCATAGAAGAACAATGCCAAACAATAAAAATTGTCCTTATTGAATTAATTTAAAAAAATGTATAAAATAGGTACCTAATACAAAAACAGTATTATAGTCAATATTACTGGCTTGTTTATAATATGCTACTAAACATTAGCATTTAAACCCGATTCTAATATTGATGGAGTAGGGAAAGCTTTAGTGATAGTATTATTTTAGAATATTTGTGTTCAGCAATTAGTATTCTGCAGATAAATCTTTTAATTCTAAAATAGGTGTGTATAAATACACATAATAACAAGTTATTATCATAACACAAAAACTCTATTCCTATGCGTAGCTCGGGGCAAGTTCAACACCTTTTCCAATAAAACCTCTATAGTATCGGCCAATTTATTTTATTTGATCATTACTTGTCGCTTAGCTGAACAGTTATTATATATTTTCCAATAGCTAAACGTCAATATTACTGTTTATCAGTGTAATAAATTTCTTCTGCAATTTTCTTAAGTCGGCGAATTTACGAAGTCGGAAAACCATTAAACCATTAATACCTTCTTCATAATTAATCTTAAAGTTAGGTATTTCCTCAAGGCTATGCCAGTAAAGTATTTCTTACGGCATGTGGCTAAAGGTAGAGATTAATAATCATGCGTTTGATGGTATCTTATATGAAGAGTGTCAAAGGTTATTATGTAGGAAAGGCAATTATTTAACAATTAAGACGTCGATTTAAGCCTACATTATATTAAATAACAGTAGTAAATAAAGCTTTTACGTACACTCTGGTCCTTGGTAGTTTTAAAAATTGTAGAAGGATAGGTCAATATCCAAGAACTAGACACAGAAAATTAAATTACAGATACACATTATCTTGATAATTTTGATAATTTTGCAATATATTTAAGGCATCAAGAGATTCACGAGGAAAAATTTTCCTGTAGTTAACTGTATACCATATATTACAAAAACAAGTAAAATCCTTTATATAAGGTATATTTATTAAAATTCCCTAAAAAGGGCTACATCACAGAACTAGTTTTTGATCGCATAACTGATCATCATCAGTGCTGACACGATGCTGATATTCTAACCACCAAAATACAAAAATATACGGGTAAAAACCCTTTAAAATTGATCCGTCTTGGAAACATTTGTGAACTTGAACATGGATCCACAGAATATCACATATATTCTGCTCGAGGTACGATCCAACTGGCTAGTTGCCACCATCTATTCAACATGTGAACAACTCAATTTGTGCTCAAATGATACCTCGAGCATAATACATGTGATATTTTTTGCATCCATGTTCAAGTTCACAAAAAGAGAAAAGTGATCTACACAAAAGGTCTAAAGGCTGTATGACACTATGCATTTTCTTGTATCATTTCTAATATCGTTTCTGATATGTCAAAAAAATGTATAGTGTCATACACAGATACAAGAAACGATATCAGAAATGATACAAGAATTTGTGCCAGATACAGATTCTTGTACAAGAACTGCGCCAATTTCTGCGCAAAGAGCAAAAACGTATAACCTGCTGGTAAAACATCTAAATGTCATAATGGCGGCTAAAAATCATATGATTTATGTCTTGATGAATTTATTTGTGTTTTTGTAGGTATTATTTATAAATCTTTTATTGATACTTAATATACCGTTTGGTATGGACTACTCTTCTACTAATAACCATATAATATCTAGCTCCTAGTAAAGTTCAAACTATGTATAACTTTGGGTTTCATGTTGCATAATTTTTTAATAGAGGAAAATACAATTAGTTTCTAATTTGGATCAAACTAAAGATAATTCTAATGCAAATATTTTAGCACAAATATCAAAACAAAATAAAAACACAATATCAACCTCAAACAGTCAACGTAAAATTCTACTTAACATTAAAATGTTAAATTTAAAAGTTTATAAATTTTCTAAAATCCTTAAAATCAGCTGTAGACGCAGTACTACCATACCAACGTGACACAGGGTGACAAACAAAATTTCGACCAATCACGTGCCGAATTTCATACAATTTTTGATACAAGAACTTGCATATTGTCATACAGGGCACAAATGTACGTACAAGAAACGATACAAGAAAATGTATATCAGAAACGATATCAGAAACGATATTAGAAATGATACAAGAAAATGCATAGTGTCATACAGCCTTAAGGTTAGGGCTAAGGGTAAGGTTGGCTAGGTGCTACGCTTTCTCGACTCTGTTTTACGGAATGGAAGCTTGGACCTTGAATGCTGCATCAATTAAAAAACTGGAATCATTCGAGATATGGGTATATAGAAGAATAATCCTGAAAATATCATGGACAGAACACGTCACAAACAAAGAGGTTCTGAGAAAGATGAATAAAGAGATGGAAGTCTTAGATACAATCAAAACCAGAAAATTGCAATATCTCGGACATATTACACGTGGAGAGAGATACAACTTGCTCCAACTCATTATGCAGGGAAAGATTCAAGGAAAAAGAAGCATAGGGAGACGCAGAATATCGCATAACTTTTCAGAGCAGCCGTCTCCAAAGTCCGAATAGGTATGATGATTGCCGACCTCCGTCGCGGAGATGGCACTTGAAGAAGAAGAAGATGTTCAAGTTAACAAACATAATCTATGTTTCCGTGACGGATCAATTATAAAGGGCTTTTACTCGTATTTGTATTCTGGTGGTTAGCATGTCAGCATCGTGTCAGCACTGATGATGACCGGTTATCCGATCGAAAACTAGTTCTCTGATATATGCCTTTTAGGGAATTTTAATAAATATACCTTTTACAAAGAATTTTACTTGTTCGTGCATCAAGAGATGTGTCTGATAGGGGTTTTAATTATCTGGATCTGTAGAGTAGGGAGGGCGAGTAAAGTTTTAAAGCAATTTAGCCACAATTAACCCATTGTGCATCCTCCCAGGGGGTTTTCGTGCTCAGCTCATTGTTCATCATGTCATTTCCATGAAGGTGGACAAATCACCCCAGGGAAAATCTTCCCTATGTCCTCAGGTGTAGGACAAGGCTCGCCGCACATAGTACATGCTCGACAGTTTCGTCATATCGTTCACACTTCCTGTACTGAGGTATGTCTACTAGCCCCAGTGTGTGGTGGTGTTTGATTAGTTGACAATGCAGTTAAAAAACCAACTGTCAATCGTTGGCTGCAGCCAACAAAGTTAAGATTGCTCTAATGGTAGCCAGCCTTCGATAGGAGAGAGTACTGAAAAAAGAGAATCGTAGGGTTTTCCTGGTCATTCTCAAGTTCTTTTCTGATGCTCACTTCGCAAGGTCCTAAGTATCTGGGAACCGTAATCACAGCTGACAACGATGTTACGGAAAAAATAAAAGACAGAATCCAATCAGCAAGTCGCTGTCTATTCGCACTGGATAAGCTTATAAAATCAAAAAATCTTACAAGAAGTTCCAAGATCAAAATCTATAAATCCATCGTCAGACCTGTACTAACATAGGTTGCGAAACGTGGACCATGACCAAATCAAACGAAGAAAAGCTCAGACGTTTTGCTCAGACAAAAGTTTTCGGACCTTACCACGACATTAACACAAACCAGTATAGGATCAGAACCAACTTCGAATTAAAAGCACTCTACAATGATACCGATATTATCAAAGAAATGAAATCACAGCGACTAAGATGGGCAGGCCACGTGCACAGACTTCATAACGAGAGACTTGTAAGACTGGTATTGAAGGAGATTCCTACAGACAAAAGACCACTCGGACGTCCTAGAATGCGATGGAGAAAAAACATCCAAGCAGATCTCCGAAAAATGAACATTCCATTTGACCCTAGGTTGATGGAAGACCGAACAAATTGGAAGAAAGTTGTACAGTCAGCCAGGACCCAACCAGGGTTGTAGCGCTACGTGATGATGATGACTTCCCAAGGTTCCTTAGTGTTACCTTAGAAAGTCTACATCATATTCCTTCTTCATATCTTTTCACGGCTTGCGTGAGGGAGTGACATTTGTCAATTTCCGCCATTATTGTAGTTGACCGGCCAAAATGATCACCAGGTCCTAAGAGTCTTAGCCCTGCTGCATTCCTAGCTATGTTAGTCAGCAATACGGTTGCCTTTATTTCTGTTGTGTCCTTTAACCCACCTCAGGATGATGTTATTGCCATCCGAAGCTTGGGCTAGTGACTCATGACACTCAATTTCTAGCCCCGCCTCTGCAGATTATTACGATTTTACGGGCTATATCTTTCCTGGTTATCTCTTTCGCGGCTATGGAGGTATCAACCAGTTCAGTCTGAGCTATGCTGGTATTTTTCCCATACCCCATTTTATACTAAGGTTTAGTGATCTGGAGTATCTCGCGTATCCTGAGCCTTCTTCCATTTTGGAGCTATCGGTGTAGATGCAATATGCATTTGCCACGTTTGAGTCCTTCTGTTGTCTTATTTCGATTTTGTAGAGTTTGTCGAAGACAAACATAGATTTAATTGAGTCACCTATATAGCCGGCATGTAGCAGGGGTAGTGCATCCAGCTAGGGATGGGAAAAACCTACCGGTTTAAACATAAAACCGGCATTTTTACTTCGTAATAACCGGTTTTACCGGTTGTTTGTTTGTCTCGGTTATAACCGGTTTTTTCCTTTTAAAGCAAAAACCGGTTATTAGGTTTTTACGGTGATTAGGATTAGGCTAGGTATTATTTTGGATCCCAATCATAATTATTATTCTCAAGTAATTATTCCAAACAAAACCATAATTAAAATTTTATTTTATTTTATAAAATACAGAAGCAAACTGAAAGTGCACTCTCACATCAGCCAGAAACAATTATTAATTTTTATTATAATATTTCCTTGAAAAGGTATTTGTAATCATAATATTTACATAAGAAGTGATCTGGTTGAATAAGACGCAAACATCATCTATTTTTCACACATAACTCTTGACATTGAAAGTGGGTGAATGACTTTTTCTGATTACCAAAAATAATGCTCTGACTATGAATATCGAATTACTGATTACGAATACGAATCTCCAAGAATTTCGCTACGTTTTCAATACGATACACTCATACAGGAAGTATTAAATGAGTTAAAATGTACCTATTCTACAAATATACAAACGTTTTAAAAGTAATACGACATGTTCTTTCGATAGTATAATACTAATTTTGATCATATTGATATCGAGTCGAATGGAGTATCGCAAACTAAAGTGTATTGTAAATGTAACTTTGTAACCTATTGGATTAAAAAAACCGAAAACCGGTTTTTCCAAAAACCGTTTTTTTTTGACCGGTTATAACCGCCAGGTTAAACCGTAAGCAAAAAAAAACCGGTATAACCGAAAACCGGTGTTTTGTCAAAAACCGCCATCTCTACCTCCAGCTCAACCCGCTAGAAACGACATTTAGTTGTTCTATTTTTATAACAATTTTTCAAATTTCAGGCATTCAAAATTTTATTAAAAAAAAATTTTACCGAAAATTCAAAGTGGGTATACCACTAAATTTAGATTTTCATCCTGTTTTTAAGTGCAGAATCCATTTTTTTAGTTTAATATACAGGGTGTTGTTTTTAGGTCGGAGAATTTTTCTAATATTTTTTAATCCGGACCTGGATTTTTAATAATTATAAATAAATTAATTGATTAACCTTAAAGAATATTTGCTTGCCAAATATAAAATAAACATACAGTGTGGTTAAAAAGTTATGAACCAAATAAGAAAATGGCAAAATAGATAAAACATCCAGTAATTTTGTTATTGATGAAGTAAGACCCATTGAGTATGGTACTATTAGGACCGGTTAGGTGTTCCCTTTCTACAGTCAATTATATGTTACTTTCCTAATGAAACACCCTGTATAATAAACGGTCATAAACTTATTATATTGCTAGTGACATTATTGTATGCGCAAGGCAGATGCTTGTTATGATAGTCATATTTAATGTTTCTCCTAAAAATGGAGTAGTTTAATTCTAAATTGCTAGTTCTTCTAGAAACTGCCTCCATCTATGTGGTATCAATGGTGTATTTTGTGTTAAAATAAACTAAATATTCTTTTATTAATAATATGCGTGAATCTCGCGTACCAAAAAAAAATGTTGATTACACCCATTCCGACCGACTGACGTACTGGTATGTTATTCAAAGAATACTTTGATAGACGGGTGCCGTACATGTACTACTTTGTATGCCAGAGCTCGGGACGGCTGCCGTACACGTTTGAGGTCTCTTGCATTTTTTCTGGACTTATGCCGTATATACATTGCTGTATTATATATCAGACTTGGCCGAATGTCGTAGATGTACGTCAGTAATATTCTCTCTGAAAGACTGCTGTCGCACCGGTACGGCAGGCAGTTGGAAAACGCAATAGTCTCAGTACGACAGACGTACATTTAGCTACATTTAGGCAGACAGCATTTATGATTTTTGTGGTTGTAAATAAAAAGCATTTGTCATTAATATGTTTTAATATTGAATAAGTAAATAAGTAAGCAGCAAGAAATAAACTATAAAAGCAAATTTTTTAGATAGTTTTTGGACACTCCTTGGATTCCTGACACCGTCCTGACAGAGACGCGCGATAGATCGTTCCGTCCTGAATGGGTTAATAGCAAGCTGAAAATTTTGTAATAGCTCAACGGTGTCTAGTCGGACAAACTTTGATGTATAGGAACACTGAAACAGGGGAAGTTTTAATTGCGGAACGTGTCATTTGTGAAAACTAGCCGGTTTATTAACTATAATTTAATTTAATTATTATAAACTAGCATTTAAGTTTATTCAATAGCAAACTTTATATAACATATGAAAAAATGTTGGTCCGACAACTATGTTGGGCATTTTAATAAGTCCGACACGAGGAACATGTCAAATGAATTATATTATTGGTAAATACCAGTCTGATTTTTGCATGAGAGTTTAATGAAAGAGTAACAAATCAATTGGAAGTTATGTCCGACAAAATATATGGGACGTTTTCGTAGTCTGACGTTCGAAACCTGTAACCTGTTTCACAATTAAAACTTCCCTTGTTCCCATGTTCCCGTAGATCAAAATTTGTCTGACCAGACACCGCTAAGCTATTAACAAAATTTCAGCTTGCTATTATTAGACTTTTTTTGGTAGGCGGGATCGAGACCTATAAGTAACATTTATATTCATTCACAAACCAATTTATAGTTGTTATTCGTTAGTTTATTGGCTTCTGGCACCTTCATAAATATTTCATATTGTTTCAAATAACACTTTTACTTTATTACACGTCATGCTTTAATTTTTTTATCTTTTAAAGGCAATTTCTTAATTTCGGTAAGATTTTATAAGTGTAATCTCTTATTTGAACATATTTAAGTCATATTTTACAACCATTTATATAATAGTCTAATGTCGTTAAGAGAACAACTTTAGTTATTTTTGTAAATTCTCATACTAATTTAACAAAAGAAGACGTTCTTAGACGTAATCACTTCCGCTGAGATGAAGAACATACACATGCGTTAACCTACATCTTCATGCTTTTGGTTTTGTAATATATTATAAGTGTATATTTTATAACTAATATGTATGCTTAACATAATTACAAAGAGCCAAACCGGGACGCAGAAGAGGAAGAGCCTCAATTCCGTTTTGCTTTTCACTTAACCCAGATGTGCCTAACGTACAATCAATTGTACATCTTAAAAATGTTTTGACTTGTACACATAAATATGCATATTCTTTGTCTTGGTAACAGCTTAAATACTTTCAGTAAGTCTTAACAAACCATAAGGTGTAGTTCTGAATTACTCACTTGGTGATATCTGGCGATAATTTTGTGATAAATTTTATAAGTTTTATAATACGGCTGAATTTGGAGAACGATTTGCTAAATAATTAAATATTTGTTAATGTGCACAAAAAAATATATTTTTGTACATACCGGTAGAGAACACATATGTATTTCTATTTAGATTTAGAAATTGATTGGCTTATTATTCCACAATTAGCGTTGGACTATTTCATTTTAGTGTATAAAATATTGTAGGCCAGGGAAATACCATCCTATTTATTATTAGGGGCTTTTCACTGGAGGATGCGCTTGGTATGTTGAAGAATCATGAAAATTTAGTAGCAATTGTAGACAGAGTTGCTTTGGTGTCATCAGTAAATGCATGTAATGTTGTACCCGACGAAAACTGATGATAGAAATATAATGGTAATGGATAATTTACCTGGCTCGCAATTATAAACTCGTGTTTAAATATATGTGCAAAATATTGACGAAGACACATTGTTACCTGATTCTCAACAAAACATTCCATTATCAGAGCTGAGAGAAAAATGGCATGTAAAAGATCAAAGAAAAAATACATACATATCACTAGGTAAAAGAAAACATGCAGACAGAAGGTCAATGTATTATTTATTATAAAGGAACTTCCAAAATATGATTCTAAACGTCTCCTTGAATGTTTTTCACTTTTCTTTCACAAGGAACTTATAATAATGCTTATGACGTCAGAAACTAGTTGATATGGTTCACAGAAGGATCGCCAACAAAAAGTTCGGCAGTATGAGGTCAAAGCTTTTCTGATAACTCTACTATTGAGTGGTTATGTCAATATCGCTTGCAAGAGAAAGATTTGGCAACGTGAAAGAGATACCCTTACTTACAAAATTGGATCAGTTTTAATTTAGACTACGCTAATTTAGATTAGTTAATCCATGCCAAAAAGCAGCAGAAAATATAAATAAATATTTTCTGCTGGTTTTTCGATTTCACTTCAAAATACTAGGTACATCTCATTTTTCAAGCAGGTCCACTCGAAATCTTCGGCTCCCTCGAAGCTCTTCTCCCACAATTCTAAATACGAAATGCAGCGCTCATAAAAACCGTGAACGTCAGTCATGAAGTTTTTGTAATTTAACCTTAACTTAAGTAATTTGTAAAAGTAACAAGGAAAAGAGATGGCACGACATCAACGGAAACGACGAGGCAAAGAACAGGAAATGAAAATGGAAAGAGTAATAAACAAACAATTTGGAGACTAGCAACGTGGAATGTGAGAGGACTAAATGGAAAAGAGGCAGAATTAAGCTATGAGTTTGATAGAAACAGAATAGAAATACTAGGAATAACAGAAACCAAAAAGAAAGGCAATGGAGAAATGTATTTGGAAGGTGGACATATTCTCATTTACAGCGGTGTACCAAACGAAAAAAGAGCAGCAGCGGGAGTGGGATGTGTAATACAAAAAGACAGAATAAAGCACATACAAACATGGGAAAGTTGGACAGAAAGAATACTTACAGTAGAGATGAAGGATGAATGGGAAAAAACCTAACCATAACCACGGTGTATGGCCCAGATGAAAATGAGAAAAAGGAAATAAAGGACAAATTCTGGGAAGACCTCAACATAGCCGTAGAAAACAGTAAAGGAAATATATTTATTATTGGAGATTTTAATGGTAGAGCAGGAAATAAGGATATGTCGACATCTGATCTAATTGGAAGATATGGTGAGGATGTGAGAAATAATAATGGAAGAAGATTAATAGAATTTTGTGGACTAAATAGCCTAATAGTAACAAACACACACTATGAGCATAAAAATATTCATAAATTTACAAGACAAGGACCAAGAGAAACAGAAAAATCAATGATCGACTACATACTGATAGAACGCAATAACAGAAGGGCACTCCAAGACGTAAGGGTTAGAAATGGACCGGAAATAAGCAGCGATCACTACTTATTAGAAGCCAAAATAAAACATAGGATAGAACCCCAAACCATAGCAACAGAAAATAGAAAAAAGATTGAGTTCAAAACAATTAAAAACTTTAAGCTTAGAGACAAACAAATAGCTCAAAAATATGAAGAACTGACAAACTTAAAAATAACAAACTTGATGAGA
This sequence comes from Diabrotica virgifera virgifera, assembly GCF_917563875.1. Classification (NCBI taxonomy): domain Eukaryota; kingdom Metazoa; phylum Arthropoda; class Insecta; order Coleoptera; family Chrysomelidae; genus Diabrotica; species Diabrotica virgifera. Next base: position 108,624,468 of record NC_065451.1, on the reverse strand, counting down.
CCAATACAGGTAGGCAATTTGGAACAAAAATGGCAACTACTCAAAGATATATTAATTGAAACGGCAAAAGAAACGTGTCGGGTTTACAGGAAAAACAACAAAACTAAACAAACGAGCTGGTGGAATGATGAAATCAAAAACCATGTAAAAATGAAGAAGAAAATGTGGGAAAAGTATTTAGGGAACAAAACCGAGGAAAATTACGATAGATACAAAGAAGAAAGAAAGAAAGTAAGACAAATGTTTAAAATAGAAAAAGAAAAGACTTGGATACAATTCGGACAACAGATGGAATATAATAGTAAAGAAAATCAGAAACTTTTGTATCGAACAATGAAAAATATAAGAATAGACAAACCAACAAAAGATACAAGAATAAAAAACACAGATGGAACAATAATAACAGACGATCAAGAAATAATGGGGCGATGGAAGCAGCACTTTCAAGAACTACTAACTAGTAATGAAGTAAAGAGAAGAAAACAACGAAGAAAATGGAGAAAGAGCAGAACAGGAAGAAAACACAGAAGAAATAACAAACGACGAAATAGAAACAGCAATAAAGAAACTAAAAAATGGGAAATCTCCTGGACATGGGTAGGAAATTGCTCAGAGAAATATGCAATGAGGCATGGAAGAAAGAAGAAATACCGTCGGACTGGGAGATGGGAGTAATACTGCCCATACATAAGAAAGGAGATACCAAGGAATGTAACAATTATAGAGGAATTACACTACTATGTACGGCAGTGAAAGTATACGAAACAGTATTAGAACAAAAGCTGAAGAATATAATAGAAGCGACACTAGAAGAAGCCCAGAGTGGTTTCCGGAAAGGGCAAGGGGTGCAGGATCACATATTCACAGTGAAGCAAATAACAGAAAAAACACTACTGACTAAAACCAAAGCGTACATGGCCTTCATCGACCTAGAAAAAGCATTCGACAGAGCGAAAAGAGAAACAATATGGAACAGTCTAATTAGAAGGGGAGTAGATAGAAAACTAATAGAAGTCATCAAAAGTCTATATAAAAGGAACACGAATTACATAATGCATAAAAATATGAAATCGCAACAATTTAAAGCATCTGAAGGCTTAAGACAAGGAGGAGTCATGAGCTCTACACTCTTTAACGTCTTCATGGACGAAATAATGAAAGAATGTACACCACAATTAAAAAAGCTACATGTAGGTTACCGAAACCTAGAAAGAGTGGGAATATCAGAATGTGCATTTGCTGATGATGTAATTGTCATGGCAGATAACGAGGAAGATCTAAGAAATAATCTACAAACATGGAATGAGGTATTAAATAGGCATGGGATGAAAATAAACACACGCAAAACAAAGATTATGGTAGTAGCACAAGAACAACCCGTATTAAACAACCCGCATCAATGGAGAAACAATAGAACAGGTAAACCACTTCCAATACCTGGGAATAACAGTGGAAAACAACGGAAAACAACACAAAGACATAGAAGAAAGGATTAACAAAACATCTAAGATATTCCACGCAATTAACAACAAATTTTTAAATAAAAAAGAAATATCTAGAAAAACCAAAATAACTGTCTTCAACACGATATACAGACCAGTACTTACATACGGGTGTGAATCTTGGGTATTAACAAGAAGAATGAAGAATAAGATACAGGCACTGGAAATGAAATACCTAAGACGAGTAAAAGGAGTAACAAAAAGAGACAGAATAGGAAATATAGATATACGAGCGGAGCTCAAAACTAAACCACTCCTAGAATACATCGAAGAAAAACAGCTGAGTTGGTGGCGCCACATGAAAAGGATGAGAAGAAACATACCAGTAAGAAAAGTATGGGAAGCAAGAATACAGAAAAAAGAAACAGAGGAAGACCAACAGAAAACTGGGATACAACTATAGCGAAGATTATCCAAAAGAAAGGGAAAACCGTAGCACAAGCAAGCAGACTGGCGCAGGATAGAAATCAATGGTCAAAGATTGTGCACACGTGAATAGACATTAGTCCCGACACTGAAAAGTAAAAGGGACTTAAAAGACTATATAATATACTTAAGTAATTTAAACCCAATTTATTTAAGAGTTGTTTAGCTGCTTGTGGAAGAAATTGGTTTTCCATCCTGTTTCCTGTTTTGAAGATTAGTGTTTAACTTTGTCAATTCCGCACCTGCATCTCTCGCAGTTAAGTTAGTCTTCTCCATAGACTCAATGGTTTTTATTGAATACAATTCACTGTCCAAGAACAAAACAAATGTAAATTGCTTTAATTTCTGTTGTGAAGAACTGTCGCAATGCGACAGAATAGTATACATGAGCAGAAAATAAGATATGAGGCCTTCGTGTAGCTGGAGGATCCTTTCCACAGCTGGTAATAAAGACGGAAATCTTGCATTTCCATATTTCACAAATTTTTTATACTCGATGTCATCTGTCTCACAAAACTCTTTTAAGTTTGTAATGAGTACGGTGAATATACAACCAAACTTGTATTATGGAACCATCATATATTTGAAACCTGCAGCTTTTGGAAGATATAGGTGTAAGTATTTCAGTTTAAACGATAAGAAGGAGAGTTTGTGTGTCCATGGACTACATAGCCGGAGAAAGTTACGGTATCCCCAGGGCCGGATTTAAGGGAGGGCAGGGTGGGCAGCTGCCCGGGGTCCCCACATTTCGGGGGCCCCCCCATAAAAAGTCCCAAAGATAAGAGATTCATTTAAACGGATATTGGCAGGAGATACAGGAACAATGTATGACAAGTATAAAGTGAAGGAGCGAAGGAGTGATAATATTGCATTGTTCATGGTTATGTTTTTGATCTTCCACCGGGTGAGTGTATTGCTTCGTTTGTAAATTCTTATCAAGTGATGAGAAGAGAATTTTTTGATAGGAAACATGCAGATGCAGATAGTAGGTTTATGGATCACGAAATGTCTAAAGCACATGAAAGAATTGGGCGTATTGATACTGAAGTAGCAAAGCAGGCCGAAGAAATAAAGAATTATTGGAAAATGGTAACTCAAAGACTAATTTAGTTTATTTGTGAATGAGATTTAGCATTTCTCATCGAAAAGGAGTTGTCGAGTTCATCACAAAATGATAATTATTTGAAAATACTCCAGTTATTAGCTGAATATGATCAATTTTTGAAGCACCATATTTTAATAAATATTCAAATTCTGGAAGCGGACATGTCAATTATCTTTCATCAAACATATGTGAGGAAATTGTACATCTGATGGGTCAAAACGTATTAAATGAAGTAGTTTCAAGGATTAAGAAGACAAAATGTTATTCAGTTCATACAATCAATTACTTTTAATGGGAAATAAGCCACAATTTTACCAAAAAAATGATTTTATTAACGTTTCGAAGCCCAAATCGGGTTTCGTTGTCAAAATACAAAATACTGTAATATTTTGTATTTTGACAACGAAACCCGATTTGGGCTTCGAAACGTTAATAAAATCATTTTTTTGGTAAACTTGTGGCTTATTTCCCATTAAAAGTAATTGCTTATAAAAATGCCACAAGGAAATAGCTTCAGAACAACATTCAGTTCATACAAATCAATTAACTGTGCTATTTCGTTACATAAAAGGTTTCACTCCTGTTGAAAGGTTTACCATATTTTTGCCAAATCGCCGTCATAAAGCAGAAGATATTTAATTATCTAATGACATTTTTGCAAGAACATGATATCGATCTGAAAAACTGCAGGAGACCGTCCTACGTTAATGCGTCAGATATCAGTGGAAAATATAATGGTGTTCAGGCTGAAATTATAGAACAAAAAGGTACATATCCATACGTGGGTGCTCCGTGCTCGGTGTAGCTGCTTAAATGGATACGGCATGCGCTCCCCTACATATAAACAGTAAACCGGTTAAATCACTGGTTGGCGATCACCAACGTATCCACTATGTGGAGCTGCTACACCGAGCACGGAGCACCCACGTATGGATACGTACCTTAATATCTTGGAGTTGTGGATTCCTTGTGTCGCCCACTCTCTAAGTTTAGTTTCAAAAGCGGCAACTGAGTGTTATAATGCATTAGCATAGCACCGCATTCTTTAATTTCTTAGAAGAACTAGCTTATATTATGTATTTTTCACTTCCTCTACATATAGATACAACTTAACAGAATGTTTAAAAGCTGCGTCTTAAAGCGATAGCAATACAGACCGTGCCAAAAATATTATTGTTCCTAAAAGAGCAAATACTACTAGATGGTCATGGAGGTAATGCCGCAAAAGAACTAAGTAGTTAAAGGTTATAATAAGATTAAAGGAGCATTATCCAAAATTTCGGAAGACTATGAGCAACAATTTAAAACTCAGTGAAAATGGTTTGTTGTACCTATAATCGAATGTGTTTACTGGAAACAGAGAGGATATCAGGGAGGACAAACAGCCCAAGTCGTATTCTTCAAGACCCAAATATTGACCTTAATTCAGGAGTGGCAGCACTTGGATCACTTATACAAATTTTACAGTCAAGACGTGACAATTTCGAAAGATATGAGAACATCGGGGAAGTTTAGAACTCAAAATATTATCGCTATTATAGATTACGTCTAAGTCAGAGGCTTTCTGCATATGATTCCATCCATTCCAATTTTGGATTTTTATATCATTTTGGAAAATTGGAAAATTTAACTCTGAATGAAATTGAAGCTCACTCACTAAAGCTTACCAACATTTATAGCAATGACTTAGATGAAAAGTTATGTGCCCATTTGGTACAGTTTGTAATATTCTTTAATTCATTTAAAGAGGAAATCAGCTCATCAAATATAAGTAAAAAATTTCAAATGTACCAACTGCTAAAAAAAAGAACATGAATGATGCTTTTCCAAATGTTAAGGTGACACTGTGAGGTTAATATTTAGTTCGGATGCTAACTAACTGCAGTGGTTAGAGATCATTCTTAAAATTTAAGTTAATTAAAAATCGACTTCGGTCTATGATGGGCTAAGAGTGTTTGACTCATCTCTCTACAATGAGCATTGGCCACGATGTCTAAATGCAACTTATGCCCCACATAATCAAGAAATTTCCAATTAAAATATCTCGAAATGTTCCCGGACTTTAACCATACATCTTACTATTATTTTTAATATTTTACTGTAACAAGTTAGAGCTCTTGTACTTTTTATTATTTAAAATTATATTTATAAAAGTAGATCAATGTTTTTTTAATGGTAGGAGGTATGGCCCCCACACCAATTCTGCTCAGGGGCCCCCACATGCTTAAATCCGGCTCTGGGTATCCCGAATTATCAAGGAAGCACAAGATTGATCAGGTAAATTGGTGTCTTCAACACAAAAACTGGAACATTGGAAATTGGCAAATGTGCCATTTTCAAACAAAAGTAGGATATTTAAATTAGATGATTAACGAGTTCATGTACTTAGAGGGCAAGGAAGACGAGCAAGAACGAAAACTGACAGATCTGTTCACATATATAGGAGAGGAGGTGTCATGTTTTGGAGGGCATTATGATCATTAAAAAGTCCTTTAATTTTCATCCAACCAACTTTATTAGCTTGCAACTATGTTGATTTAGTGCAATAACCAAACCTGTAACCTGTAACGTGTAACCTGTAACCAGTAACTTATAGTTAGGCCCTTGGGAGGTGCAATGAAAAAAATAAATTTAGCTTTATTTCGCTTAAAATAATACAAAAATATTAGATTATTCCCTATAAGTTTAAACAAAAGATATTTGTATATTTTTACAACGATAGCCTGTATTTCGACAGGAAAACCATCAACTGGATATTCACTTGTATTTTGAACAATGTGTGCGTTGAAACCAATGCCTTTTCTGTTAACGCAGAGACCTCCTTGAGCCTGGAATAGACGTTGTTAGTGCCTCGCCTGTTTACCCCTCCGAAATTCGTATTACAGCTATTACCACAGAAAGCAGCCACCTTGTTTTCTATTTTGGATTTTTTAATTATCTACGTTATGTAATTTACCCAGATTTCAGACGTTTCTCCGGCAGCAGATCGAAAATCTAGTAACTTTACAGATTTAATATATCTCTCAGGTACAGAGTACCTAACAGCAACTATTGGCGCCAATATAACATCATGTCTGTTTGATGTATGTGTTGAAATTGCATTCTTTTAGCTCGTTGTGTAGTTCATCTCTTGCCATCGGTGCGATCACTCTCATAATCTTGGCGCTTGATCTGAATTTGGGCTCAAGCATATTCGATGTTAATCTTGAGGAGGCATCAGACGTTTTAAAACTTATATCGTGCATTGCTGTATGTAATGCAAAAGTAGCTTCGTTTGCGGCAATGGAAAGTTCATTTTCTGCAGGTTCGGCATTTTGAGAACGATGTGATAGACGAGCTTGCAATGGCACTTGCGCTGGCCTTGTGATTCGAGCACACTAGATGGTCCTTGATCAATAGCCGGGGTATCGGTGTCGTTCAAGTTTGACCGGGACGCTAATGCAAACCGGCCGGGATGCGGGACAGGTATCTCAAACCGGGACGTATGGTAACCCTAACTAATATGGTATGATTCATCTAGACCACATTAGGTTCATATCTGCGATAATATTATATGAAATCTGAAACTACCACTTTCAATTATAGGTACCGAAATTTGCTAAAGACCTTGTAATTTTTACTGGAACACCCTATAAAATTATTTTATGTTTTGATTTTATAACCCAGTATTATTATCATTATCTTTGCTTTTATCCCTATGCGGGGTCGGCTTCCCTACATATCTCCATTAGTTTCATATCTGGGTCATACTAATATCAATTCTGGTACCAATTTTTTTCATTAATTGGTGCCACCCTACATTTTCCCTAATATACACATTCTTAATTTTATCCTTACTTGTGACTCCATGTATACTTACCCACATAAGCATTCTCATTTACACCAAATAATATACCACTCGATCAATCTGACCCTAATAATTCACATATATGCGTCTCCATCTATTTCCTCATTACTTTGTTATAACGATGCTAGGTATTTAACATAATATAACAATATTCATAACGACTTCATCCGAAGTTATCATTTCATTTGTAGTAACTCCATCGTTAAATAAACATTCCAAATACATACTCTGTTTTTATCCTAATAAGTTTTTAAACTATATTTCACAAAAGCTTGTCTGGGGATGGAATTTGAAGATTGTGTGTAGCCAATTGAAGTGGCAAAATACTCCCTACTACCTGCCTGAGGAGAAGAAACTCCATTTAATAAGGGAGCTCTTGCCATAGGTTGGGGATAGACGTGAAGAGGTTACTGGTTTCATAGAGGAGAAACCCTTTACTGAGTTGGAACTTGGCACCAAAAGGAGGGTGCTCAATGGACCTATCCAGTCGGTGGTGACCTCTTCTGCTTCGTGTGGTGTAGCGTACTGAACACTGCGAAGTACGTCAAGCTGTTAGGGACTTTGCAAAGCGAATGCTCCTTAGGATATCTTACAGGACAGCCTCAAACGAGGCATTGTATGTTATTGGAACTCTGATACAGATCGTCTTGTGATGTAAAGAGCGAGCGAGGGTGTATGCTAGGAGGACGAAGGAGCTTATTCCCTATTTGAAGCTGTAGTGGGAATGTACGTTCAGTAAACTGGATTACTTGATTGGTTACATCAAGGAATTATAATCAACAAGATCTGATAATAAAATCAGTATAGTGTGCTATGCAGATGATTTAGCCCTGATTTCAGAGGATGAGAATGACCTAAAAAGACAACTTTATCGATTCTAACAAGGATGTCGATCACTTAACATGAACGAATCCCAGCAGAAAACAAAATGCATTACAATTGCGAAAGATACAATTAAATGCATGCTCGTGGTAGAGGGGAAAAACCATAATTATGATGACCCAGACAGAGACCTAAGAGGATCAACAAGGCCGCAGTCATGTCGGGTTGTTTGAGAGATGTGGTCTGGAATAACCCATATATGAGAATGGGCAGCAAAGTTAGAATTTATAAAACTGGCGTCAGACCTGTTATGACCTATGGTATTGAATAAAGAGAAGACACCAATAAAACCAAAATCATGCTACGAATAGCCAAAATGAAGATACTAAGAGCAATAGCAGGGAAAACAAGAAAGGATTAAATTCAAAACAACATCATCAGGCATCAACATGTGGCGTGCAAGATGTAGCCAGATGGGGTAGGCAAAGACGAAGAGAATTGTTTAGTCATGTAAAAAGAATGGAAGAGCACAGACTACCAAGAATTGCACTAGAAGGAAAACTAGCTGGCAAGCGTCCACCGGGGAGACCAAGAAAAAGATGTAGAGATCGCTGGAAGTCTACCTCTCAAGAAACACTTCAACCTCGGAATTAACAGATTAAAAAATCTACAACAAGTACAAGAAGAAGAAGAAGAAGAAGAAGAAAAAGAAGAAGAATAAGAAGATGATTTGGCCGAGTTGAGCTGGTATTTTGATTAAATTGATGTGCTATGCACAATAGTGGAGAATTTATCTTCGACCAATATTTATTTGTAAGATCCTGTTCCCTTCTATTACTATATTTTTTTGAATAGGTATAGATTATTTAAGAATAAATATTATAGGTCTGGATCCCACGTATGAAAAAAAAGTTGATTAATAACAAGCTGAAAATTTGTTAATAGCTTAAGGGTGTCTAGTTTGACAAACTTTGATATATGGGAACACTGGAACAGGGGAAGTTTTAACCTTTAACTACACGCTCTGGCGTATTTTGTACGCCAGATATAAGAATTCTACTCCAAATATATTTAAAAATTTAATTTTTTACCTTGTTTATCTCTCTAACTTATCACTGGAATGTGCTTTACAATTTGGTTTTAGTTTCGTTATAATCGGCGTTCTGGGAAGATCGTAATTTACAGTTTATTATTTGTTGTTTCCGGTTGTGGACAATATACGCCACGATTATATTAATATAAGTAGTAATATAAGTACATATTTCAATTGTTTTTTAGTCATTATGGCACAAAATATATTTTTCTTTATAAACAATACTTTTTCTCCTGTAAAAAATCACATTTTAAAAAAAAATTATTAGTAATTTTATTTATCATGAAATTCAGTTATTCCATGATTACAGTTATAAATCATAATTGGCTTACTGAGACGGAACTCCAAGTATTCACTGATGCCGAATAAGGTTTATACCAAACAACAAAGTGTATTTTTTCAAAAAAAAATAAACAAATCCGATGGTTTTAAGTGTATTTTTATGTGACAACTTGATGCGCGTGTAGTTAAAGGTTAATTGTGGAACAGGTTAAAAATTTGGAACGGTTAGACCACGAAAACGGCACATGTATTTTGTCCGACAGAACAGACTTAAACTCTTCGAACAGAGATTAAGCTCTCATGCAAAAATCAGACTGCTATTTATCACCAAATGGGCGTTTTAATGAGTGGAACATGTAGAATATGTCAAATGACAGGAATTATGACAGGTGATAAATAGCAGTCTGATTTTTGCATGAGAGTTTAATCCCTGTTCGGAGAGTTTAAGTCTGTTCTGTCGGACAAAATAAATATGCCGTTGTCGTGGTGTGACCGTTCCAAATTTTTAAGCTGTTCCACAATTAAAACTGCCCCTGTTCCAGTGTTCCCACATATTAAAGTTTATCCGACTAGATACCCTTAAGCTATTAACAAATTTTCAGCTTGCTATTAATCAACTTTTTTTTCATACGCGGGATCCAGACCTATTAATTTAATGATGTAGATATTTGTTTACTGGGATATCGCAAAATATTTGTCAACCACAATAACTAAAACCTCATAAATAATATCACTTTGATTCTTGTTATTGCAAAATCCCTTAATAATCACGCAAATACCAGCATCTAAGTTCACTTATCGAATTGCAGAAGTCTCCTTGGTAGTTGTTATTTACTGGTTACTACTCAATTAATGTTGTTTCCGTCAATTGTACACTCATTCAACATCGAGATTTATTATTTGTATGAATTATTAACAGAAAGTAATGAAATATTGTTGGTGTATTACGCATCGGTAGATGACTATAAATTTTTGCCAATTATAAAATGTCTCGAACACACTTGAAGAACACTTTCGTGTCTGCAAAAGATTACTGGTATAGTATGAACATGAGTTATAATATTGTTTACCGGTCTTACGAAGATTGTTTTCTTTCTGTAGTAGCATTTTGTATTAAAATATGTGATGTGGATTAACGTAAATACTGTGGACGACAAAACAGGTTTGGTCTGGCCATGCAGACGATCGGGAAAATTCTCAAAGTACCGCTGTTATTTTGGGAAATTACTAGTAAAAACGTAGCATATACAGGGTGCGCCAAACCTCTGGTCTTATTTGATTACGGCTAAACTATGAGATATACAAAAAAATGTTTATAACAAAACTAATGTGTATCAAAGAGGTCTATAATTTAAAATTATTTTCAATTATACAGGGTGAGTCAGAACGACGGTATGAACCAAAGTTTTATTTTTTTAAATGGAACACCCTGTATATTAAATCATTTTTAAATATATTATTTAAAAATATGAAAAATTTGTATAAGGTCTTATAGGCCTAAAGTTAATAATTTTCGAAATATTTACATTTTTATTGAGAAAAATGGTAATATTTATAGGGTGGTGGATTATGTTTCCAAGGAAATAAAAATTTAGGTGATAGGTCAAAGTTTTTAAAATATAGTGTTATTTTTAAATAATTTAATATTTTTTACTTTTAGCCGTAAAATATACAGTGTGATCACTATTTGCAAATACAAAATTTTCTCATTTTTTTTAAATGGGCCACCCTGTATATTAGTTTTGCGTTTTGTAGTAAATATTACAACCTTTCTTTTGGTATAAGGTTGTATGTTCCTAGCCTGTTTCGTTTTGTAGATATTTTAAAAAAACTATAGATTTTACGTTTTTGCGGATTTTTTATTTAAAAATTTTTTTGCAAACAAAATAATTATAATCTGGTTTTAGAAACATACACTAAAATATAAAATATGAAAATAAAAACGTAATTAAAGATTAAAATAAATCGTATGCTAGTATAATTCAATTGAATTTAATAACTTTAAATTATTTTACAAAAAATATTTTACCATATTAATGAATACATAAATTAGTTACTAAATTAAATAAACAACCAAATTTTAAATCAATCGTAGTAATTCTTCTACCGCAGCAACTTTCCTGTACCAAATTAATTGTTAGGTATATTGTATTTACGAGTAAGATCAGTTAATAACTTTTTAATTTACCTACATCTTGAGAACGTATAAAGTATGCTTTGAAACAAATGAACGTTATGGAAGTATATTAAGAAGTAAATAGTATCTATGTACCTACTCGTGTCAAAAAAGCTGGTAATAATTTCTAATGGTTTCGCCCAAAACAAATGTCATATCCAAAAATTTTTTGGTTAAAAAATTAAAATTTAAAATATAAAAAATTGTTACAAAAATTTCAACTTCAAAAGTATTACCAGTTTTTGTGACACCAGTAAATACTATTTATATTAAGAAATAATTTGGCTGATACATTTAACATTCATTTGTTTCAAAGCATACTTTATAATAATTTTTATATTCTCAAGATGTATGTAAGTAAATTTAAAAGGTAAATTAAAAGTTTAACTAAATACAATTTAACTAATAATTAATTTGGTACAGGAAAGTTGCTGTAGTAGAAAAATTACTACGGTTGATTTAAAATTTGGTTGTTTATTTAATTTAGTAACTAATTTATGCATTCATTAATATGGTAAAACATTTTTTGTAAAATAATTTAAAGTTATTAAATTCAATTGAATTGTACTAGCATACGATTTATTTTAATCTTTAATTACGTTTTTATTTTCATATTTTATATTTTAGTGTATGTTTCTAAAACCAGATTATAATTATTTTTTTTGCAAAAAAATTTTTAAATAAAAAATCCGCAAAAACGTAAAATCTATAGTTTTTTTAAAATATCTACAAAACGAAACATGCTAGGTACAGACAACCTTATACCAAAAGAAAGGTTATAATATTTACTACAAAACGCAAAATTAATATACAGGGTGTCCCATTTAAAAAAAATGAGAAAATTTTGTATTTGCAAATAGTGATCACACTGTATATTTTACGGCTAAAAGTAAAAAATATTAAATTATTTAAAAATAACACTATATTTTAAAAACTTTGACCTATCACCTAAATTTTTATTTCCTTGGAAACATAATCCACAGCCCTATAAATATTACCATTTTTCTCAATAAAAATGTAAATATTTCGAAAATTATTAACTTTAGGCCTATAAGACCTTATACAAATTTTTCATATTTTTAAATAATATATTCAAAAATGATTTAATATACAAGGTGTTCCATTTAAAAAAATACATCTTTGGTTCATACCGTCGTTCTGACTCACCCTGTATAATTGAAAATAATTTTAAATTATAGACCTCTTTGATACACATTAGTTTTGTTATAAACATTTTTTTGTATATCTCATAGTTTAGCCGTAATTAAAGAAGACCAGAGGTTTGGCGCACCCTGTATACCCTTTCGAGAGAATAATTATAGTTTATTCGAAACCCTTTTTTTCAGTGCGGCATAGTTTGTCGAATTCGCTATAACGGATTAAGCTCGAAGTGACAGACAAAAAAACATACGTCTGTGATTATTATACATCGAACTTCGAATATTATGTATTTGTTGAAGGGTAGTTCCACAAAATGGCGACTTATACTCCTTAAAGGTGTATAATTGGTTGACAATTACAATACTCTAAATAAATAACCAATCCATGATGGAAATAAAGATAATTTGAACCAAAAGTAATGTATTGTGATAGTACTTTCACAAATTTTAACGGATAAAATCACCAATTGTAATACTTGGTTAGAAATGTGTCAACGACGTAAATATACATATTTTATGTCATTGGTATATTCGGAGATTATATATAGTGAAATTGTGTATTATTATATAAATATTCTGACAGCTGTCAGATTTAACTAAAATGTCATGCCTCGATCCGCGACATTCTTAAAATCTTATATGACGTCAAAATTAATGAAGCACTGAAAAAAAAGTTTGGGATAAACGGTATTATAGATTTATGTGTTAAAGCAGAACCCTTGGTTTGGTGTTTTGGATAATGGAGAATGTATCGATGTTATCTAATCTGACAGAAAGAGCTTATATTGATCCTCAAATTTTAGTCTAACAAATATGGCACTATATGGCACTATCTATATTGGTTGTGTTTTATTTGTCTCAATGCCTATATACGTGTAATTTTTGGCCTCGGGTGATCAGGCTCCTTGTGCCTCTGAAAGGCACAGGATGTCTCGTTAATGTTCTTCGCACAAATGTTATCAGTATTTATTTTTCTGGAGATAGTCCACGCTAAATTCAATAATTGTCATGGTTGGTTTTGATAAAAGTCGTATTCTACTATGAAGTGACATTTTAATTTGTAGTTGTAGTTCCTTGGGTATACCCCATTCTAAGACTATACGACGGTTTTGGATTATCGCGACAACGAATATTTTACTGTGCAAAATATTAAGAACGAAAGTAAATTGCAAATTATATTGTTGTTTATTGGAGTAATTATTAGAGCAAAATACTTTCGTACTTCTTATGTTGCACACTAAAATATTCGTTGTCGCGATAATCCAAAACAGTCGTATATTCGTGGAATACACCATAGCAAAATTTGCAGCCTGTTATTAGAGTCGGCAGGGATTGCGACGTGAACGCTTCTACTATAAGCACCTTTGATAATATTGATGTGGATTTTTCTATTCGGTTTCATATTTTATTTGAATCTTATGATTGATTAATATCAGTTGCTATTCACTGCTCAAGTTATTAAAACTTGTATATAAAGATATACTGGTGAGCTCTCTATTTATTGTAGTTCCTGTACAATTCTCTATTATTATTCTCTACATACGTGGGTGGTCCGATAAGTAATTAGCCCCTCCGCCCGATGGTGCCAATGTTGTAAGAGAAATCTACTGTCATGTAATATATTCTTGTAGATGGCCTATGTCAAAATCTCAGCCGAATCGAACTCATAGTTTGGTATTGACCGCGCGCCGGTAAAAGCGGGCGTCTTTTGTATTTGGAAGGGAAATCAAAGGGTGCTAGAATTCTGTATATGGTGACTTTTCTTCTTCGATGGGTACAGTCCAAAATTGGTTTAATGAGTTTCAAGGTCGGTACGTTGGCACGTTGGTATTTAATGAATCACGCCAAGTATCCCGAAAAGGGTTACCACAGAGGATTACGTGAAAGAAATCAATAATCTCGTATTGGCAGACCGCCGACTTAAGGTGTGCGAGATAGCTGAGTCAGTAGGTATGTATCTCAAAAGATTGTGTGTGTCATATTCCGCATGGAATTTTGAGCATAAAAAGGCTGTCGGAAAGATAGGTGCGCATTTTCTCACTCCGAACAATAAGTGCAATCATGAGACCACTTTAGAGCAGTATTTGAGTCTGTTTAAGCATAATCCAAAGGAGTTTATATGTTGCTTCATAACCATCGGCGAAACCTGGTACCACTGGTATACACCAGAGACCAAGAAACAGTAGATAGGAACAGTGGACGTCACCCCGCGAACGTGTTCCGAAGAGGGCGAAGACTATCTAGTCGGCAGGGAAAGTTGATGGCCAATATTTTCTGGGATTAATAAGGCGTAATCTACATCAGCTTCCTGAAAAAGGGCAAAACAGTCACAGGCCTTTAACCCGGCATCCGACAGGTGGGGTGTAGCACACCCCAACAATGCTGAAGCACCTAAAACATAAGGAAATTTTGCATGTAGTGACCACAGCGGCTAGATAGCTTTCTATTGTATTCATATTCACCTATGTGATGACACATAGTTTTTAGTCGTCTGTTTAGTTTCAGCAAATATATTTGGATTGAAAGTGGTCACTTCCCACGAGTCAGATTTTGTACTTTCTGCAGAATTGTCTTTATTTTATTTTACTTCTATAAATAAGTAGGTAAGTAAAGTCGGTTAGCTAAACTCAGACACTGGCTAGTGATTTTAGTAAGTAATTTTGCCAATTTGGTAAAATTGGCAAAAAATAATTACTAAATAGTTAATAATTACTAAATAGTTAGTAATTTTGCCAATTTTGGGAAAATTGGCAAAAAAAACAAACAAAAACCTACTAAAATCCCTAGCCAGTTGTGTCTGAGTTTAGCGAACCGACTATATAATATGTAGGTGAATAATACTTATTACAGATTATTACAGTGAATAATTACGAACGAGAATAAGCACGACTTCAGGCCTTATGGGATGAAGCAGACAGTGACGAATGTATTGACAAGAGTGAATCGGAAGGAAATGAAGCAATAGACATAGTGTAAATTTACATAGTGTAAATAGTGACTCTCCTCACCAGCTTAAAGATGTTGATATTCCAGATATGACAGAAAACTAAACGTAGAGATACTTTTTGAACTCCTTTAACTCTTTCAATTGCTGGGGTTTGTCACACCCCACCTGTCTGATAGTGGCAAAGAAGTTCACCTGTCTGATGCCGGGTTCACTTTTTCATTCATAATCATACATCTCCAATCAAGTGAAGCAACGGGCACCTTGCGGTGTTTCAAGTAGCAGTGTGAGGTATGATGGTGAGGTTGCTAGTCCCACGTAGAAGTCATCATCTGTTGAGTTCCGTCCAATTTTGTTTACTAGTTTTCTCCATTCTCTTCTGTTTTTTGCTATCTTTTTTGCATCGTTCCATGTTAAATCCCGGATGCCGGGTTAATATGCCGCAATAATGGGTCTATTCGACGCCGAATTGCATAAAAATCAGCCCCAACTGGGAAGAAAAAAGTACTCTTCCACCATGACAACGCACCGGCCAACAATCAAGACCAAATTGGTCGAATTGGGCTACCACCTGCTGTTTTATCGCGTTTCGTAGATTTGACCTGTATAACTTCTTTTTGTTTTTAAACTTGAAGAAGTTATTCGCTGGGCAGAAATTTAAGTTGAATGAGGAGTTCTTCACTGCCAAGGAAGTCTACTTTATACACCTTGAGAAAGCGTATTTTTCACATGAGTTAAAAAATATGTATTACTGGGTAAAACGTCTCGAGCTAAAACAAAACTTCGTTCAGAAATAAATCACCACGTTTTCAAAATTTTCGATTTTCTTTTGAAGGCTAAGTACTTATCAGGTCACCCTAGTAATTTGCCAATTTTTACAAATTGTTCTCAGTATATATTAAATAGAGGAGGATATAATATATTAAAGAGGAGAAAGTATACAACCTCATATGAACAAATATTAAATTACGATCTTTAGTTCTTCTTACAAAATTTCTGCACTTTACTAGAATCTGTAAGCCTTTTTCTTTTTAAGACTTACTCAAGAAAAGTTTATGATCAATTATAAAGTTCAGATACTACATAATATGGTACATCTTTACTAGTTAAAACCTAGTTATTCTAGTAATTAAACGAGCTATTAATAAACATTTAAAGTTATTATTATAAGCAATTATCTTAAATTTGATTAGACCGATAAAAACCTTTTAGTACCGAGTACCGTGCCTCTGCCCACGCCAGGAATTCGTTGAGTATTGCGATATAGACAACAAACAAACGATAATAAAAGTTCATCCAAAGTAGGTATTGCATGCAGCAACCGGATACTCACTTTGAATAATCGTGATCTGAGCATACCACTCATAGGTTAAGGTTGTTTCGACGTATCGGGCTACAATGGACGGAAGGATATGGTTGGTGTTCGTTGCTGTTGCTGATCACAAACAGCCTCTTCTTATTGCTTTACTGACCGTTCACTTTCACACACTAGGCCAGTATTTGTTCAACAATAATTTTTCCCTGAAAAAAGAAAGAAAACTATGTCAGTTCGATTAGATAGCGAACTTGCATAAAATTTGATATTTGAAGAAAATGCTATAAATCACAACAGACAACAGAACATAATTTAAAATATATTATAATAAAGAAAAAAAGTTATAGACGCTTGCTACACTCTCTGATTGAACTATAATATAATGCTGCTGCGTTTTCGGGTTGCAACGAAATTGAAAATATTTATAAATTTTTTATGAAAAAAGAGTTTGTTCTTGTCTCTCGTTTGGCCCCTAAAGACGATTAAAATCGAGAAAAAATTATAGTGACCAGCTCAAAACGCGCCCTCATTGGTCGTGACGTCATATAATGTTTGAGGTCCGCGTCATTAATTTATTATGTGTGATATTCGTTTACTTGTTGTTATTATTTTATGGTGTATATGAGTTGTATAAATGTTTAGATAGTTGCTGTGAAAATATATTTTATTTTGTTGCTGTGAACTCTATTTTATGAATATTTAAGTGTTTTGTTACAACAATTTTTTTAAAATGGCCGAAGAGGGTTTTCCTAAATGGCAGTATGATAACTTACCCAATATGAACATAAATCTTTATTATTATGATTAGTTTATTTAACTTTTATAGTAGAAACAGTTCCAGAAAAATAATTGTTTAGAAATATCATTCAATCTGTAATCTATATTTACCAAAATATACCAAAAGTTATTTTTGTTTCTGTTTAAATACACATGATGTATTAAAAAAACCCTTAATCAGAAAACAGACATTAAAGACTTACATTCAAATTATTTTCATATACATGAAGACCTTGAAAATAAACTAAAATACTCGTATATAAAATAAACTAAAATATAAAATGTCCAACGTCAGCGCCAAGTGTAACCCTCATATTTAACCCTAGAACAGCACAGTTCGTTCATCTAACGTAGACTCTACAGTGGGGTCTCGAAAACCCGAAATTGGTTTTTTTTAGTAATAAATATTGTTTATGTAGTATGTAGTAGAAAATAACAAACAGCAATATCTTATTTTCAAAATATGTGTATTTCAAAAAACTATTTCTCATTAGGTCTGATAAACGTGAAAAAACATAAACTAGTGCTTTTATCACACTTTTTTAAAAATATGGAGATATGAAGTTACCAAAAAAATTAAACACAATTCCAGTGAAATAAAACTAGTCGCTTAAAAACCCTTTTAACTAAAATAAAACATAATAGTTTTTTATGATATAAGTGTTAAAAGTACACGTTTAAGGCACGTATGTGAAAGTTCGCAGAATGAGCTATAGCGAGTTCTGCAATTCACATGAGTGCCTTAAAAATGTACTTTTTAAAACCCATATCATACAATATATTTTCTACAAACGTAATTACAGGACAATATCTACAAAAACTTTTACTTGAACTTGACTGACATTCCATAAAAATTCCAGTGCCATAAAAATTTTTTCTACGAGCGTGCAAAAATGTCTACTTTCGCGCACGCGTTTTAGTTTAGAAAGTTTTACTTTTCTGCACGCGTTTAGATATTTTAATATGGCCTTAAAATAATTATAATACATGCAATAAACTGATATTAAGATATTATTTACCATTTTATTTCAAATTTATCTTATTATGTTCCTGTTTTAATGAAATTAACACGACAATCCAATGAAATAAAATTATTTTGACATAATATTCGAAAGTCAAATCGGTAGACAATAACAGTCGTTTTGAATCATCGTCATGGAAACCAAGATCGTAGTCATGCTAACTAATTATATTGAAAGTTTGGTTTTGACAACCTTGTCAAAGAATTAATTTGTGTATGTATTTTCATATTAATTAAATTAATTGATTAAGATTTGGTCATTTTTTAAAGAATCGTAGAAAAAATATTGTTCCTAACTCTTGCAGAAAGTCTCTTTTCCGCACTCGACTGCTTGCCAAACTCCCGCTTAACAGGGTTATAGAAAAATGTTGTTATAGGATAACTATTTCTGACTCTTAGCCAGGCACTTAAACTTTGCTTCTAACACACATAACATAATTGAGCCTGTGTGGTGCAAAGATGACCATTTTTCCCAGTATACTGGCGATATTCTTTGCGAGGTATTCGGTTCCGTTTGTTCTTCTTCATTATCGTCATCAGTTTTTTCGTTATCAGTGTCAGACTGATGTTCAGGAATATTAATCATCGTCATCATCTGATGAGTCTCCAAAATCATCTTCATTCGCCCACAGGTTTTCAGCTTCCCACTCTAATTTTTTTGTTGTCAGTGGACGCTGACATTTTCTCTATCAGAATCAGCCATACTAGCAAATCACAAAAAGTCACCTCAAAATTTTAACACCCTTTAACTGCACACTGGGGTCCGAAGTACCCACAGCTCCACTAAAAGCGTCACAGCAAACTATACAACAAACTTAGGCGGCGCAGTGACTGTCTCTCAACGTAGTTGGCTCATAAATTAATTTACCTGCAAGGGATCGCCAAAAGACGCAGAAATGCGCAAGTTACATTGAACGATTCATGCGCCTGGGTTTTTCAGACCCCAGTGTGCAGTTCCAGGGTTAAGTGTAATCCTTATTTAGGTTAATGGCTAGCTCAGCCGGGCGTAGGTCCTTTGATATGTGTCTAAGGGAGGTTAATCAATAATATTCAAAAATAACCTCAGACAATCTTTTACTAACACAGGTAAAATAAATCATAAACGCATTTACTGCTATTTTAAAGGAAACATAAAGTTATTAATTAAGGAAAGTTAGTAGGCAAAGGAATTAATTGTTCAGTACTTTCCGCTGATGTTGGATGTCAAGAGGGCTATAGGTCCCGTCATTTGGGAAGGTACTAATTTGCATATTATGGCTCATCAAAAAATGGTCTTTAAAGTTGGTGATTGGTTATTGACACTGATTTTTCCTACTGTGTAATGAAATTATATAATTCTAAGGTGCAATACACCTACACAAGTGAAATAATATGCTAATTAGTGCCTTCCCAAATGACGGGACTTCTACTTATCTGCGATGACACCGTGAGGGATCCCCGCTATCATCCTCAGATCTTGGAGGGACTTCGAATAGGAACCTATTCCACGTAGTCTCTATTGGATGGAGGTGTGTCCAGATGCAGGCCCTTATTGTAATGTTGTCGACACCAATGCGGAACGGGACGGCTGACTTTGTCTTGTTGTTACAGTCACAGTATAAATTTGTTGTTAAGAGGCTCTCCCTAGCGACCCGATATAATGGGAAAAACTTCTTGTTGTTTTATACTTTCATTGGTTTTAGTATGTATTAATAATAGTCTCCCGTTTTATACTGCTGACGCGGCTTTGTGATTATAGCAGGGTAGTCTGATGTGTTTATTGCCTACGGTATACAAGAAAGGTAACAGAGCCAGTGCCACGCTTCAACCGCCTATTATGACCACCTTTTTTTGGATTGACGTGGAACGCTCTTAGAAGACTACGGAAGGTGTCCCTAGTACTGTTGGACTCAGACAGGAGAGGAGAACACGCTAGGACCCACACACCAGAGTATAATCCATGCGTCTCGCGTGTCCCCCATAACCAGCCGCCTACCAACTAAAACCACCCCCTCTTCCGACCCGAAAAATCCCTGGACGTGTTCCTTAGCGAACGATACTTGGGGATATTCCGCGCAGTCTGTGAATGGAAGCCTCAAAAGGAGGAAAAATTTTCGTGATCCCATACTATTCGTGCCCGCCTAAACGCGGCAGACGGATAGGGGGGGAGCCTGGTTCCTGAAGGGTGGATTTTTATAAGAAAGCGCATTAGCACCTGCCTGAATCAGCAGGGGGAAGTAACTCAGATCCTGTTAGAGGATAAATTGGTCTCTTCTAGAGGAGAAATTGAGAATGAGCCCTAGGAAAGAAATAGGGTCATGTGTCTCTTACGCCGTAAATGTAAGTGTGTTACAGTGTCTTTTTGTTAACAAATATTTTGTTTTTTTTTATTTTTATATTCTTTTATTTTTTATACCCACCTGAACCGTTTTGCTCAACCCGTTCATTTATAGCTCTTTGCTTTATTGTTTTAGTGACCGCGTCTATTATAAATTCAAAATTATTTTTATTCTGGATAGCAATATTTATTATATTATGTGGGCCTATGTCGCCGAATCTATCGAAGCCTTACCTGTTCTTGAGTAAAAACGCTACATTGGACAACGCAGTGTTCTGCGTCCTCCCTCACGTGGCAAGTCCTTCATAGGTCGTCATTCGCTTTTCCGATTCTATGCGTAAACGGTCTGAAAGACTCATGTCCGGTCAAGAATTGGGTAAAAAAGAAATTGACCCTCTTAAACCTGCAACGGTACCACAGCCCCACGTTCGGTATGAGCTTTTTCGTCCATTGCGCCTTGTTGTGCTCCGCCTCCCACTCCATCTGCCATTCTGTCAGGAGCCACACGCGGGCGGCCGCTCTTACCTCCGGTAAGTGTCCATTTCGTTGTTCGTATATATGCTGACGTTCCTTGGCTAGCAGATGGATCGGGGGAGTGCCGCTATCACCTGTAGAGCCGTGGTAGATGTGGTCTTGTATGCACTGACCACATTTAACAGAGGTTTCCTCTGCGCGTTATTTAACATATCTTTATATTTTTTATATCGTAGGACCTCTATCCAGACTAGGACCCCGTATAGAAGGGTGGACTGCACAGTATGTAGGTACAGTCTCCTCTTGGCACTACCTGGCCCCCCGATATTAGGTGTTATTTTTCGAAGGGTCGTAGTTTGTGCCTCGGCCTTCCCACCACCCTTACTAGGTGTTTAGTAAATCCCAGTTCCCGTTGGAGGTCTATTCCAAGATATTTGGCGCATGAGGAGGGCTTGACCGCGTTGATACCAAGACGGAACAACAGGTCTGGTCCACTTCTCGGTGCCTTAAGGACCACCACCTCTGTCTTACTGCCTGCAACCTCAATATCCTGCTCGGTCATCCAGTCATTCACGCATCTAAAGCATCGTTCGACACTATCCACTAGTTCCCAGTGATATTCGTGGGTCACTAGTATGGCTAAATCGTCGGCGTACGCGACCGCTTCGCAATCTCGCCCGTAATCTATTCGCAGCACCCCGTCGTAGAGGATATTCCAAAGTATCGGTCCAAGGAGCGATCCTTGTGGAACACCTGCCGTGAGCTTCATACTTGTACTTCTGTTTATCGTAATATGGCTATTGGATAGATAGCTTTTAATCACGTTTACTAGATATTTAGAAATGGGGAGGGCTTCCATTTTACTAATGAGATGCCCCCAATTAGCCGAGTTAAAGGCATTTCTAACGTCAAACATGATCAACACTGCCCAACGCCCCCTAGTGTCCCTGACGTTGTCCGTGATGTGCTTGACAGCATCTACCGCCGATCTCGCCCTCCTGAAACCATATTGTCTCTCAGAGATAGCGTTCGCGGCATCTAACTCCGCTAGCAAGCGGTTCTTCACAACGTTTTCATATAACTTGCCTAGGCAGTCAAGAAGAGAGATCGGTCGATAGGAGCTGGACTCTTCCGGATCTTTACCGGAATAAGTGTGAGGCTTGCCCGTTTCAGCTCACCAGGGAAAACCTGGGACGTAAGTAGCTGGGACAGTGCGGATCTTACCAACTCGGGTTGTACCGCGACCAAGATTTTAATCGCCTCCGGTGGCACCCGATCAGGTCCCGGCGACCTCCCCGTCCTAATCCCTTCCACAGCTCTGGCGAGTTCCATGGGGGTAACGGCTTCCGGGCGTTCACATACAGCCGGCACGAACAGCAAGTCAGGCATCATGGGGAAAAGAAAGTTTGCAATGTCGCGTTTCCTTTCTTCAGTGAGCATATAGGGAGTTTCGACTCTGAGGATTTTGGTAGCTATCCTATAGGCCTCACCCCAGATGTCGTCTTCAAATGCATCGCACAGGTTCGTCCAACACATGCGCTTGGACCCCCTTGTGACCTTATTAAGGTTCTTCTTGGCGCTTTTGTATGCCTCCCTGGTCTGTAGCGTTCTTTCCCTCTGTGCGATACGCCTCAGTCTAAAACAATTCTTGCGGAAGTTTTGCACCTCCTCGTTCCACCAGTACGGCACCGTATACGAGGTCTGAGTGCTGCTCGTGCTTGCCTTATGAGAGCGTAATATGGCACCCCTAAAGCTAGGGAAATCAGTGACCTCTTCTCGGAAGTCACCGACTTTGACCGTAAAACTTGCCCCATCTAATGCCATAACCCTTCTGCCGCCGCCATTGACCCCCTGGTACCGCCCTCGTAGAAGATATATCTGTGTAATGTGAACAGATTGTCATCTAGCACATCCCACTTGGTGACCCTACTGGCATACTTGTTGGACACCAGCGTAACGTCGATATGGGTGCGTGAGTCACCCCTCTCGAATGTATGTTTACCATTATTCATGACCAACAAATCGACAGAGGAGATCCACTCACTCCATACCTCTCCTCTACTATCGTTCCTTGGGGATCCCCATAGAATGGATTTCGCATTGATATCCCCTGCAATGATGTAATTTTTCTCCACCAGAGCTGTTTCCATGATGCTATCCACCTTACCCCGGTATATCGTCATGTTGATGTTAGGAGAGATGTAGCAGGCTATAATAGCCGCATCAACCAAGTTGAGTTTTACTACACTCTCCTTCCTAGAAACCTTTTCGACGCAGATGTTCTTATTGATAAGGTGGATAGCGTCATCGCAGAGCGTATCTGATATCCAACCGAATTTTCTGGCAATGTTTTTATTCGGTTCAGGAATGATTACCAGGTCCGCCCCGATATCCAGGGCCTTCGCATAAACCAAATCGTGCGCCGCCTTACATCTACCGACATTGACTTGTAGAATCTTAACCGTTTTATTCGCGCCCGTCACCTGGGCTGAGTCGACCTGGGGCCTATAAACATTTCAAACATGTCTATAGATGTTTCGCAGGCGCGCTGGATTGCGAACCCCGGCCTACCTGCGTGGAAGTTACGTATCCTACCGCTTGAGCTATCCGGACCCTATGGTTTTAACCTTTTGAAGTTTTATTTGAAAGAGAACAAATTACACGAAGACACTCGTTTTTAAGTGGTTAATGTATGGGAGAAAAACCCGTATTCACGAACAGATTTGATGTTTGATATGTATAATAAATATTTCGGGTTTTTACAAAATTAATTTTAGTTTTTACAAATTAAAAGTGCTGAACTTAATATTTGAATAGTGAATGGGAGCTTAATTAAAGTAAAGACCACAAAATGAAATGTAAACTAAAACGAAAAGGCTTGGAACGATAATTAAAATGTCAAAGCAACAAAATGAAGAGAAAAGCTTATATGAGAAGACGTGAAATATTTACTAAGAATAGCAATAGGAGAGATTATAAAAAGGATATGGAACATTGTAACGTTATAGAATATAGAAATAGCTCAAATACTGGCCTAATATTAAGAAGATGTAAAAGAACGTTAAAGTTGCAATGTTGCGCGACCGTTTGTTCTTTTGTTTTAAGATTTAATTCTTTGCACTTGACCTAATAACAATTATGTAATTTGTGAGTGATTACTTTATAGTTTATTATTATTTTGCAAATAGTTTTTTTCTCACTATGGCTATAAATGCTACATAAACTATTCGCTATCGCTGTATGGAATATATAAAAAAATTAACAACAATTTAATTATATTATTATTAATTTAGTTACGAAGGTATATAAAAACGTAGTAAAACTACAAATATTGTTTAAAGTTAAAAAAATGGCAATGAAGGCACACTAATCATAGTGAATGGAGAGATATCATGGTGTTGCTAGGTATAAAAACGTGCAAGCTATTAAGCTCGAAGCTATTTGGCGGGAGATTTTTTTAACTATTACCTATTAATAAAGTTCATATCAAACTCTTCCTTCAGTACGTCATTAGTTTTGACGTCATATAGGATTTTAAGAATATTGCCAATCATTGCATGACATCTTAGTTAAATCGGGCAGTTGTCAGAATATTTATATTTATAGTTTACTTATATAGAAATAATAATAATATAAATATAAAATAAAATTTCACTGTACAATGTACGAATACAACATAAAATATTTATATTTACGTCGTTGAAAAATACTAACCTAGAATTACAATTTTCGATTACTTTGTGTCAAACTATTTTTTATCCGCATCATTTTTTGGTTCGCATAGATTCGCATAAATCGCATAGATATAGTTCGTTAAATCGTCAACATCTATAAGTATAGGTCACCTTAATATGCAAATACGCATCAACGAATATATAATATTCTAAGTCCTATGTATAATAATGATGGACGTGAATACGTTCTCTTCTGTCACTTCCAACTTAAGGAAGGGTTTCTGTCACTGAAAGAAGGGTTTGGTATGAACTATATTGTAATATTATAGTGTATTTACACCATATCATTATAGTAAAGTCGGTTCGTAATCTGAGACAAAAATCTTTAGTAATAATTTTAGTACCTAATTATTTTTTTGCAAAGTTAGTTAGATATTGACAGACTAAACGTGGCTGGAAATTACTATACAACCAAACACACGTACTCATGGCCAATATTAAGAGTAAACAAACGTAAATAACATAAGTGTTATGCAAAACAATAATTATTTTATCTACTCTATCTCATATTTTGTATAAATTTTTAGTTTGTGAAAAATGTCATTATAGATAGCAGTACGTGAAAGGTTTAAAATGTGCGTGAGGTAACAATGTATTTTAAATAGGATTTACTTTTTTGCACTGTTTTTTGGCACACTTTCATATTATAATCAAATATCCAGCGTTGTCATGGTGATGACATATGAGCAATAAATTACAACAAAAGTTTTGACAATTTTGTGGTTCTAAAGAAGTTTGAATTTTTAAATGTCAAAGTTCTAAAAATTGTAGAATAGAAATGTATTCCAATGACGAAGAGTTGCAGTTTTTTATTTGTTTATCGTAGATAAAATATTGTTTAAAACTGTGCGTGAAGTATTTTCTGCGCACTTACGCGATGTATAGCACTCGCCCCGCTCGTGCTCTAAACATCGCGTGCGTGCGCAAAAAGCATACTTCACGAACTGTTGCATAAGTAACTATATTTACACAATAAATATAATGTGTTAATAACAAATGAGAAAATTATTTAATGTACAAAATAAATATTTTGAAGAAATAAATTCCACAAAATTTTATGAGTTTAGTATACACCCCCACTATTTCTCAAAATTCTTCTTTTTTAAATGAAAGATTAAGTTGATTTGAGCAGTTAATAGTGTGAGGTAGGAATTTTTGTGTTGTAGGTTTTCTGCTATCAATCTGCCAAAACGCGTCTCTTCGGAGCAGACCGAGTATACTTACGTATTTTTCTCGAAAATATGAGTAGAAAAGCATGATGATCTATGAGTAGAATGATTTATTTCATTATCTAATACCATTTCAAGGGGATGAATGGATGGATTGGTAATATATCACGTGCAACCTGTAATGATTAGAACAATTTTTAATTAAAACGAGTAAGCAATCTCTTTTCCATTGTGCGAATCTATTGAAAGGTCCTATTTATTTTATTATTCGAGTGCTTTCTTCTATGAAAATCGAAAAATCGAAAATCGGCAACACGTTTGTCAAATTGCTCTCTGTTTTAGGTCTTTGTCATCAAGTATTCGAGACCTAGCTTTTCAATCTCGTAGGTATGTTTTTAAGTCAGGAGCACTGTCTTTATCCTGGTTTTGCTTGTCCTCAACCTTACACTCGATTACGAACTGTAGAAACTCGTACCTGTTTTTGATCTTTACTTGTTTATACAATATATTCATATATTTCGTCAAAGTTTTAAAGTTTTCAAACTATTAGAAATATTAAAAATATTGAAAAGTATTAAAAATATTCCTAAAAGATATTTAACTGAAAACCTATTGGACCCTTTTTCTGGTAACACCTACATGGCTTCTAAAAGTTGCAGGCCAGATGGATGCTGAAGCGACGAAGACAAGAGGGAATTCAAAAAACTTACAGTTCACTACCCCGTCTGTTCAGCTGGTAAAATATAGTTTTAATATTTTTCAATATTTTTAGTATTTCTATTAGGTTGAAAACTTTAAAACTTTGACTTTCAGTTACCAGATGTCGTTAGATACCTACTCCATAAACGTCAATTGCAAACTCTGTCAATTGCTATCAATCTATGAATATCTGATGAAGCTAACGATCTAACTTCCAGCGTTTTCCTAATATATATTTTATTGTGAATATCTGGTCAATAGTAGAGCGGCCCGGTCTAAATCCGCGTTGATAATCCCCAATGATTTCGTATGTGTATGTTTTGGTTCTTTCTAGCAAGATGTTTGCAAGGAGTGTAGGACTTTGTAGCTGGTACTGGTATACGTAGCACTTCACAAAATTATATTTTATTTGCAGATAGAGTGACCTATTGCATGTGAGGCTCCGCATTTACAAAAAGTTGGCCATGGCCAATTTAATTCGGGCTCCAATTTATAAGTTAAGATTCAGATGTTCACTGGTCCAGCTGTCCGGGCATTTAAACTTAGAGACTTTGGTTATCTCTGTACCGCATACATTTATGTGCACTGAGTATCTTATTTCTACTTTTCCTAAAAATAACAAACAAATTTGGGAATTTTACCATGGTTGGTCTGCAGATGTCTTCTATACTGCGACTCTTCAAAATTACTGAAATTTATTGTATAGATCAGCACTGTATAATTCTAATTAATATGGAATAAATTTTGGAAAATTAATAGAATGGGATTATGGCATCTATGATATATAGGAGTTGATTTTAATAGTAGATATTTCTTGAAAAAAATTAACGCTACAAACTTAACAAAACATCTAAAAATGCAACATTTTCGTTGTTCTCTATTTTCAAGGTGAACTGGATGTAATGATCTAACTAATTTCTCAAATTTAAGAAATACAAATTTTAATTTGGATTCACCTTTAGTTCATAAAATTTTTGGCATTTTCGATTACCAAACGTACACTTTCTCATTTTCTATTTAATTCTTAGAACAAAATAAATTCTCGATATCTGTGGTCAACCCAACTAGGAAACTATTAGCAAAATCTATTGAGCTAATAATAAGTTTGCTGCGAGAAATGGATATACGCACCTAATGTATGATTAATAATAATAATAGTGCCTTGATATATAATTATGTATTCAATGTAATAACTAATTTAAACAAATTATAAAATAGTATATTATTAATAACGTAGCAGCCAAAAATGGCTTTTGGGAGTATATTTAAATAGTCATACAATTTGTTAACTACAGTAAACAAAGCAATTATGTGTTAAAAAATATAAATACATACTTCGAAAAAAAAAATAACCTTACTTATTTTGGAAACTATTGTGTAGCCACATTTTTTTGTTACTATCCTATGACCGCCCATGCAATAGGCAGGCCGAGTTACGCCTTTGTGTTATTTTAGAATTTTATAGAATGTTAAATTTAGTTTAGGGCTGTATTATTAAGTATTAAACTTGGATTGACGACTTAGTTAAGGTGATAATTTTCAATAATGAGGATATTGTTACGTCAGCTTCGTTCCACCACCACAACTTTGCCGGCTCAATCTGCTAACTGTACAGTAAGGGAAAAACCCTTACTATATAATATAATATAATATGTATCTAAAAAATGTATATAATTTAAGTAACTAGGTTGCTACAAAAAATGTTGTTTCTACATACGCAAACAAAACGAAGGTTGATTGACGGGGTTTGTTTTTGTAATCTCGCAGATACTCACGTATCATTTATTTTCAAAGTCCGAATTATAAGAAGATATAAATAGCCCACAGTGGGATTAATATTGGCATTATAGTATTGTTATTATTCATATTAAGATTAAGATCGTTACTATGCTAGTTAGCGGTCATGCGAGAAAAGTGTCCTGAAGGACTACCCCGCGAAACAACATCTGAGTAACCTTATGTTTATGGATGTTGTAAATCATAAATAAAGTTATAAGTAAGAGTCAGTGTTTCAACTCGACATACCAACCCTGCAACGTATCATGGCAATCTACCAACTTAACAGCGAAGAACAGCAAAGAATATAACAAGATCCTCAGCAACAGGGCGGTACCGATTCATAACAATATAGAAGATGCAACCAAACGTTGACTGCGCTCCAGAAAATCTCCAATACAAATCGCAGAGTCAGCAGCAGCCACCGGGTTATACATGATCACCAAATGGATCCATGAATGTTACTCTCCGCTGAGGACGCATTAATCTACATACTTAAACTTTTCCTTTGGGTCCAAAGACAGCAAGGTTGCTGATCCGCAAATAAGACAGTAATCCGACATAAAATAACCGTTAAACCGTTAAGAACAAACAAACTCATTAACGAGTTTAATCCAAGTGTGAAGCATCATATCGCACCTTGAAAACCATAGGGCGGTAACCGCAAAAATCATAATATCGAGTTAAGAGCATTTTAAGTTTTTGTAAAGATAATTTTATTTCCTGTAGTTCCAAAAGTTAAGCTACAAACCTGATATTTGGTTTAATTGTCTGTAATTTTGCATATTTTTATATGAATTAAGAAATACATAAAATTTCCTCCAGGAAATAGGTATTTTAGCACATAGGGCCATATGGTTTTAAAAAATATATAAATTTTTGCAAATGACGCAGTAAAAATCCATATCAAATAAGAGTTTTTTTATTTAATATTGTACTTATTTATTACAAATTTTTAGTGTTAACACTTAATCAAAGTCTTGCATATTATAATCTGTCTGTTCAATTTCTATTGTTGCATTGGTCACGTGTAAATCTGCATAAAATCTATGGTAGTACTCTTGAATAACATTAGCCTTACATAGTGAGATTCTACATCTTGTTTTTTGAGATTGCATATTCCTGGTGGATGCGAATATGCTTTACTTAGTTCCATATTAGCCACCATCCTTCGTCGTCTTTGCCTTATATTAATGGTTCTGAACTCTGTATCGTTGAAGCTTACCTTAACCTGAAACTTATTTTTAAATGTCTTCTCCACCTAGCTCATCTTATGTCATTCCAGACGACCTGATTTCCTTCTTCGTCAATGTTATAATTGTTCCCATTTCCTTACATCGTTTTTTAAAGTCCAATATATCCGATGTACACATTTCATTAATTTTATAAGGTTCACCTGGTTTTTTCGCTGTTTGAACTACTGTGAACCATTGCGCAGCCACGTAAATTGGTCATCTTTTAAAGCCTTTTTTTGTTTCTCAATCAAAGAATGCACGTTATCTACCGTATTTTGGTAGTGACCCGTTATCAAAAATTTGTGGGTAATTTTAGGTATGTTCAATTTCTGTACTGCATATTGATAAAAATAGACAATATACTTGTTCTTATTTTGCCCACAGTAGTTATCTGAGTGTAATATTAGTTCTTTTTCCCTGGCATGGTTCCTCAGAAATTGTAACAGTAACGACTATTTCATTTGAATCACGATTAGCAATTCGCCCGAACCAAAGACAGAAGGGTCCTGCATTTGTGGTCAGGTAAAAAATTTGAAATTAAATAATGTTGATAATCTCCTTTTGTAATAAAATAAAGAGACTTCGCCTGAAGGCGTCGGTAGTAATGATTGTATGTAAATCAAAACAAGCAGTCATGCTAGTGTTGGATTTTGCAGATTTTAAGTCATTTATTTCTCTTTCCTATTGAGTTCCACTTCCTGACGGTGAGTATTATAGGCTGTTTCTAATGTTGATTTTTCTAATTTATTTCTGTAACTTTCTCACAGCAAGCAAAGGTATTTTTGGGTTTCATAGGTAAAAAGTCTATATTAAATTCCGTGTGAAATATGGTCATCATCGTAGCGTAATTTCCGAACACCGAACCTTTTTATTTGCAAAATTTTATATAATCGAGATGAATATCAGCAAGAGTTTTGTCATCGCTGACGAATTATCTGGTAGTCTGTTTCCTTAGGTAGTGAGATTCTACATCTAGGAGTGGACTCGATGTAAATCATTATGTTTGGTTTCACGACTCCGTTGATTCTTTTTCCATTCTTAAGAGTTCCTCGCTTTTCTTTTGGGATAAACCCATCTGCAGTACGACATTGTATATTAATTTGTTGTCTTGTCGCTTATTTCCAGTCTTGCAATGAAATATCTATGCAGCACTCTATGTTTTGTTGCATTCAAGGGATTTTTCCTTAGTACATCTTGCTTTTATTTTACGAGCGTGGGTCACATTTTGCACATATTGCCATATAGATCTGAGTTTTTGTTCCAATTTTAGAACCGTAGAGCATCAACGGCAAATAATGCCTGATGATATAAAAAGAATAATCGATTTTTAAAGAAAGCCGTAGGGATGTATCTTTCTGGTGCAGAACTTAAAATTTTTTAAAGATGCTGCTATGTAGCATTAAAAAATAGATTTTTTTTCCTACCAGACTGCATTCAAAGGTCATTTCACGAAAAAATTGCAGATATTGCCATATGGTTTTTAAGGTGCGATATTATGTATTTAATCAAAACGCGAGCCGTGACCAGTGACTATGGCTTGGTAAGACATTTTTAATAAATTTATAATATTGTCTGTTCATAACTACCTATAAAAATTTTCACTTAACCAGCAAACCTCCTACAGTCCCACAACCTCTAGAATTATATTAATAATTTCACATTGTCTATGCCTTTATCGTACCTACATTAGTGTTTGAGAAGACTTTAAATAAATTTCTGTTGGTAAAAAGCTGAATTAGTAGAACGGCTGAGAGACGGCCTGCAGAAGAGTGTTTTGATACTGAAACATATGTATTGGAGGATAAACATGCTGCTGTTATGTCGTCGATTACTACATCGTTGGAATACCAAGTTTCTGTTAATATTACATCGTTGGAAAGCAAAGTTTTTACGGACATTGTTTCTTAAGGAACTAAAGTCATTTGTGATTTATCGTCTTTAGATATAAAGATAAAAGAGATCGAGAAGAAGATGGAGGAAATTAGGCCAGCAGACAGAAGAATTCGATCAATTACAGGAGAGATAAAAGACGAAGAGGGGAAATGTAAATTGGAGTCACGACCAACATTTAAACCGAATGCAGGTTCTGTTTGTTTTAAGGCGGGTTGACACTACTAGTGAATAACGCACGTGGCCCACGCTTATGTATTTTGCCCGTACTATTGTTAGATATTTTATTATCTATTTTCAAATTTAAGCAGTACATTTGTATTTATGCAATGCATAAATACAGGCGCTTTTTTATTATAGTTTGACCGCAAAAGTTGATAAAAACATTCAATCGAAGCAAAAAACGTTCAATACATTTTTTTGATAAAATGAATAGTTTTCGATTTATTCTTTATCCAAAATGTTAGTTTTATATAGAAAAAATCAATGTTTTTAATCAGTTTTCTGCTAATAACTCAAAAAGTTTTCGTTTTATCAAAACAACTTTACTTAACAAAAATGCACCTTTTGAAAAAATAAACAAAACCGCTTTTTCTAATTTTCTTTACGATCCATAGAAATTGATATATACTTTATAATATTGTAGCTCTTCTTCGTCAAACGCTAAATATTGTAATTTCAAAGTCAAAAGACGGGAAAACTATGCATTTTTCGAGGATAACTTGTTTATCCTTCGGATGACCAAGCAGGGGAAATTGTGATCCCAGCGTATGTTTTTATTTAATAAATTCAAAAGTATTTTTCATTTTTAACATATTATTTTTTTATTTGACTTTAATATCATATTAGATATCCTCATATTTTGAAATAAAAAAATTCCCTATACAGTAGAACCGCGGTTAACCGAAATAAAGTGGGGAGAGCCGTTTCGGATAACCAATTTTTCGGTTTAGCCGTCATATGCTAAAAATAGCCTAATAACACGGCGTATAGGGAAAATGAATTTACAAACAATGTCTATATATACTGTAGTATGTACAGTACAGTAATACAGTATTTTATTACAGCTATACAAAATATTTAAAATACAATAATGGATTGGTAAATACATAGTAGGCTACTATAGTATGTACTGTATAAACTGAACAACTTAATATTTACGTTCCGGTTGACCTGGGTTCCGGTTAACACGATTTCGGTTGACCGGGGTTCTACTGTATTTTACGAATAAAAAATATATTCTGAAGTTGATCTTTAGTATAATAGCGTCTATTATGTGTAATTCCAAGTAGTTTTACGCTAATGACGTCGACTTTGCAAAGTAACAAGATACTTACTCAACATACACACTACACATCAGGGGTGGCCAAACTGCGGCTCGCGAGCCACATGCGGCTCTTTGAAGAATTACTTGTGGCTCTCGATAAATGTACCCGAGATCTTTTTCAATTCTGTGTTATGATTTAAAAAAATTATTATCGTTCCGTATGTGTTTCAGAATGTCTTCTAAATTACTAACAACAAATGAAAGACCAAATGCAACTTTGTAACAAATTCCATTTCCATCCAAACTAAGAGTGATACGACCCATCGAAAACTACGCGAAAGAACATTAAGAGTGGCGAGACACAAAAGTCAGTAATCAACTCACTCCAGACCGATTTGTATACATATTTAGTAATTTTACTCGACTTAAAAAAATTTCTTACAATGTTAAACTAGAAAAACTTAACGAGTACGAGTAAATAAGAAAGCCAGAAGGAATATTAACCGAACTCCAAAATTGATTCAAGACTTAAAATATTTTAAATCGTCTCTTCATTTTTTTTTCTGAATTCATTTGAAATAAACACAGTCCATAACGTGACTTTTTTATTACCAATATATGACCCAAAGAACATTTGGAGAATTAAAATTAATAGAGACGCAAGAAGATCAAGCTCGAAAATAAAACTGTATGTCGACGCCGATTACCGAATTTTGGAAATTGGTACCAAAATAGAAGCTCATACCCTAAATTAAAAAAGGATTATTGGTCGAATTATTTCCATATTAGGAACAACGTACTTGTATGAACCATTTAATTCCATTTTAAAATTCGTGAAATCCTAACACAGAAAGAATTACCACAAATTATTCACCAAATTTTAAAGAATTGCCAAAAGAAGGAAAACAAATGTTGGACAGGGAAAGGAACGAAAACATTACAAACGTGCTAACATAGGGACCAATAGAGAAAAAAATTGAAAAAAAAACTTGAATTGGTTTGGACATATAACTAGAATGAACGAAAACAGACTAGTAAATAAGGTGACAGATGACAAGAGACAGGGGAAAAGAAGAAGGAGCAGACCTAGAAAGGGGTGGATGGAACAAATCCAGAAAATCGGGACAAAGAGACGGCAAAACAGCGCAACAGGTGAAGAACATGGCAGGAGACCGGAAGGCGTGGACGAAATGGATAAAAGATGGATAGGTGATAAGTGATAGCAACTTCGACTTTCTTATTGGGCATAATGACAACGAGAAGGAGAATTAGGAAAAAAATGTAATTAAGTTTTAATATTTCTTAATTTTATTTCTGTTTTCAATAATAAATTAGAGTTCTTTTAAAAAAACATTGTACATACCTTATTTACATACTTTTTGTATACGTTTTTAATTGCGGCTCGCGAAGAATTTTAACTTGTGAAAAGTGGCTCTGGCTATCAAGGAGCTTGGCCACCCCTGCTACACATGACACTAATGCTCATGTTGTGACTGGCTGAATGACATAAAGTCCATGCCATAAAAAAATTTAAAAAATTAAAAAAAAACTTTATTTTTGTGTTAAATTGTCATTTTTTACATTTTTGACCTGGGTCATTTTCCCCCCTTGGTCATCCGTGTAACAAAAAAAGGTTGGTCATCGGAAGGTTAAACTAATTTAATAAAAAAAGTCTCTACCTCAAAAATTAAGTGACTTATAATGAAAAGAATGACAGTCCCTATTTTTTTCAGCAAAAAAGGGATCCGACACAATCCCCTAATCACCATACCAATTTAAATTAGTCATAGACCTTATTTGGTCTTCTTTATTTATGTATTATTAATAGGTTCTAGAAGTTTGATCTGCTTAGAATGATTAGTTTTTAAAAAAATTGAGTTAAGAGCGAATAACGAATTTTTATAAATTGGTAAAAAATGCCATTTTCTTCAGAATAAAAAGATTAGTATCAGAAATAGGAAAAAATGTTTAAACATAAAATTGTAGATTATTTATTTCCTAAGAAGTTGGTTTGCAAAAATTTTTCTACGGCAAAAGTTAAGTAAACTATTGACAATTAAAACTTGTAATAACATGCAAAAACCACCTTTACCAACCCTTTCAAAGTCAACTCTTTTTGCGACTGAAGATTTTAAAAGGATTTAGTATTAATAGCCTTATAGATCTTGTAAAAACCTCCAAAATTCTTTTTCACCAAACTTTCTAAGATAAAAAATAAAAAAGTTACGGTTAAACAATCAATATATTTTTCTTTGAAAAAAAAAAGAAAAAATCCAATTGGAAGCATAATAACGTAAGTTGGCGCTGTTTTTAGTTATTACCCTTATTCTTTCTTCTTTATTTATGTATTATTAATAGATTCTAGAAGTTAGACTGGCTTAGAATGATTAATTTTTAAAAAACTGGAGTTAAAAGCGAATAACGATTTTTTGTAGCTTGGTAAAAAATGCCATTTTCTTCAGAATAGAAAGATTAGCATCAGAGATACGAAAAATTATTTAAATATGAAATTTTAGGTTATTTAATTCACAAGAACTTGGTTTGAAAAATTTTTTTACGGCAAAAATTGAGTGAATCGTAAATGAGTGATATCGAAAAACATTGATTTTTTCGATATAAAACTAACACTTTCGATAGAGAATAAATCGAAAACTGTGAATTTTATCACAACAATATACAGAACATTTTGCTTAGAATGAATGTTTTTATCAACTTTATTTATTTTTTATACTTTCGTGTCGACTTTTTTGATCGCATTTTTCGCAGATTTCAAAAATGCACTAATTATTGATGCGCGCCGTCACCCACAGCCTAAGTTTTAAACAAAATATTTAATTTGACGAGTACTCTCTCTAAATGAAGATCGTTAGGGCATTTTCTTAGTTTATAAGTTGTAATAATATCTACTCATATGTTATTAGTATTTGGTATTGCAAGATAGCTCGTAGATTAAAATTAAACAAAATAAACATAAAACGATGCTAATTACAAAATGTAATTGAGCATACAGGAAGTTTTTCCAAGTTGTAGTTATTCCTGACAGCTACTTCAAATGAAATATTCGTATATGTAAATAGGTAATGTCATAGTCGCATTTCAAGAGAATTTATGCAGAGAAAAATATTCGTAAATTGCCACAAACATGAAAATTTAATTAGATAGGATTGTAAATAAGGAATATTAAGTTTTTTCTGAAATTTAATAATATCTATGACACAGAACACTACTTTACAGAAGTGCGTTTAATGTATGTACTATAGCAATAACAAAAATACAAATGTAAATTTATCTTTTAGTAGAATGTTATTATTGTTCTGAAGTTATCTCCTTGTGGCATCTTATGCAATTTACTATTTAGTCTAGGCCAGTGTTTTTCAATCTGTGGGTCGCGACCCCCTAGGGGGCCGCGAAGCTTTTCTCGGGGGGTCGCCGACTGAAAGAAAAAGTTGAGGTTCTTAAAACACAATTTTAGTGGGAAGGATTTGTTTGTTTGTTTTTCAAAAGAGTATCAAATGGTGATGCTATTTTTGAAAAGTTGATAATTAAATAATTTTCTAATTGCAGTCTATTTCTCTCTTTAGTGTTATTGTCTACCATTGCAGAAAATGTCAGTTCAAATATGTATGAAGTAGCGAAATGTAGGTACTAATAATTTAAGAGCTTCCGTTTGCAGCTCTGGATATTGGTACTTTCTTTTCATCCAAAATTCCATTTTAAGCATGCCATCAGCAGCTAAATCTGGAAGACATTCTTTCATTTTTTTGGTGAAATCAGCCAGATCTATTGATTTGTCCAAAAAAGGGTTTAAAATCCATTTACTCCCATTGTCATCGTTAGAGTGCAAGTCTGGAAAGTATGTCAAAAGTTGCTCTTGTAAATTATGCAAACTCTGAATGATGCAAGGAATGTGAGCCAATAATGCAAAACTTTGGTCTGTTGCAATATCTTAATCAATCTTCTGAACACATGGAAAAGAGTCAATCATTTTATTTTGCAAAGAACTTTACCACAAACGAATTTTTGCGTGAGATGCTTTTACTTTATCTTTAGCTGTTAAAATATTATTTTCTCTTCCTTGAAGGTTCTTGTTAAAATTGTTAAGGTGGCTAAAAAGATCTGACAAAATGCTAATTTCAGGAGCCAATAGGGTCAGAAAAACGATAAGTATATTTAGTTTTTGCATCTTGAAAGAACATTAACAATTCAGCTCTAATTCAGTTCCAGAACTCTTGCCAGTACCTTTCTTTTGGATAGCCACCTGACCTCTATGTGATAACGGAGATTTTGATGAAGTGAGTCCATATCTTCACAAACGATTCTGAATAACCGGGTTTTCAAAGCTGTACCTTTGATAGAATTTACAATTTTTATTACCTCCTTGAGCACGTTTTAAATCAAAAGGTACTACCTAAGCAGCTAGAGCCTGTCTATGAAGAAAATAGGGTATCCAGAATATGTTTGGCATTGTCGTTTTTATTTTTCAATGAGTCAGTTAGTTTTTGCCAGTCGTAGCTTTAGCGCCATGCATCGCTACAAAGTACGATATATTCTTTCAGCAAGTGCTTTGCAAAATAAGATTTCTTCCATAATACTGTAATCTGCTTCAAAGCGCACAAATAAGTACTACAAACTGTGCACAATCGGAAACATTTGTAGATTCGTCAAACTGCAAAGCAAAATGTTGGCTGTTCTTTAATTGTTGCCCAGCGTGAATAAAATATAAATGTACCAAAATAGGAAAAAATTATTACTTAACGTATATAGTTTTTAATTAATTTATTTCTTTGACTTTCTATAACATGAGTGGGTCGCCAGAATATTTCAACCTGTAAAGGGGTCGCGAAATGAAAAAGATTGAAAAACACCGGTCTAGGCTGTATGCTCGCCCCTGTTAGGTAAACTATTCTGATTCGTTTGTTTCTGCACAAACTTAGTCAAAAAGAGGCCGTTATGACAAATTTAAAGGTTGCCAGGCTGTACCTCGGTCGGACACAATTTTTAACAAATTAAAAAAAATTGAAGGCACTCGTGGGAGTTCCGACAGAAGTGAAAACTTCTTACAATAAATAAATTACGAGCTCAATGCTTTTTCCCAATCCAAAAAGAAGTGCTATACCTACCTATATCATACACGCGATGCGTATGCCCTATGCTATTTATGTATTCATGCACATAATTTATATACGTACAAAATTTATTCCAGCGAAGTGATGACTGTCGCAAATTCAATATTTTCCCAATCCAAGAAGTGCACAACGTCCCAAAAGAAATTTTAAATTCAAAAATTTATTTCGTCCAAGCGATGAAGTTCCCCAATTTAATATTTTTTCCCATCCAAAAAGTGCACAACGTCCCTCAAGAAGTTTTCACTTCAAATATTTATTTCATCGAAGCGATGATGGTCGCGATGACGGTCGCTAATTTAATACTTTTTCCCATCCAAAAAGTGCAC
This sequence comes from Diabrotica virgifera virgifera, assembly GCF_917563875.1. NCBI lineage: Eukaryota > Metazoa > Arthropoda > Insecta > Coleoptera > Chrysomelidae > Diabrotica > Diabrotica virgifera. Next base: position 108,585,985 of record NC_065451.1, on the reverse strand, counting down.
AACGTCCCTAAAGAAATTTTCACTTCAAAAATTTATTTCGTCGAAACGATAACGGTCGCTAATTTAATATTTTTCCCCATCCAAAAAGTGCACAACGTCCCTCAAGAAGTTTTTACTTCAAATATTTATTTCGTCGAAGCGATGACGGTCGCGAAGACGGTCGCTAATTTAATATTTTTCCCATCCAAAAAGTGCACAACGTCCCTGAAGAAGATTTCACTTTAAAAATTTATTTCGTCGAAGCGATGACGGTTGCGATGACGGTACCTAATTCAATACTTTTCCCCCAGTCAAAAAGTGCACAACGTCCCTAAAGAAATTTTCACTTCAAAAATTTATTTCGTCGAAGCGATTACGGTCACTAATCCAAAACTTTTTTCCATCCAAAAAGTGCACAACATCCCTAAAGAAGTTTTTACTTCAAAAATATATTTGATCAAAGCGATGACGGTCGCTGATTTAATAACTTTTCCCCATCCAAAAGTGCACAAAGTCCCTCAAGGATTTTTCACTTAAAAAATTAATTTCATCGAAGCGATGACGTTCGCGATGACGGTCGCAAATTTAATACTTCTTTCCATCCAAAAAGTGCACAAGGTCCCTAAAGAAGTTTTCACTTCAAATATTTATTTAGTCGAAGAGATGACGGTCGCTAATTTATTACTTTTTCCCATCCAAAAAGTGCACAACGTCCCTAAAGAAGTTTTCACTTCAAAAATTTATTTCGTCGAAGCGATGACGGTCGCGATGACAGTCGCTAATTCAATACTTTTTCCCCATCTAAAAAGTACACAACGTCCCTAAAGAAATTTTCACTTCAAAAATTTATTTCGCCGAAACGATGACGGTCTTGATGACAGTCGCTAATTCAATATTTTTCCCCATCTAAAAAGTGCACAACGTCCCTAAAGAAATTTTCGCTTCAAAACTTTATTTCGTCGAAGCGATGACGGTTGCTAATTTAATACTTTTACCCCATCCAAAAAGTGCACAACGTCCCTCAAGAAGTTTTTACTTAAAAAATTTATTTCGTCGAAGCGATGACGGTTGCTAATTTAATACTTTTACCCCATCCAAAAAGTGCACAACGTCCCTCAAGAAGTTTTCACTTAAAAAATTTATTTCGTCGAAGCGATGACGGTCGCGATAACGGTCGCCAATTTAATACATTTTCCCATCCAAAAAGTGCAGAACGTCCCTAAAGAAGTTTTCGCTTCATTATATATACGTACAAAATTTATTTCGTCGAAGAGATGACGGTCGCGATGACAGTCGCGAAATAAATCCTTTTTCCCGATCTAAAAATAGGTTTTACATTTATTTTAAATTTAAATAATTCTATAAAATGTACGTATACATGTATACATATACATAAAATAGATACGTACAAAATTTATTTCGCTGAAGAGATGACGGTCGCGATGACGGTCGCGAAATAAACCTTTTTCCCCATCGTAAAAAAGGTTTTACATTTATTTTAGGTTTAAATACTTCTATACATACATATAAATAATATATAGCATAAGCGATGATGGCCGCAATGACGGTCGCGATGACGGTCGCGAATTCAATGCTTTTCCCCTATCCAAAAATCGCACAACGTCCCTAAAGAAGTTTTCACTTTAAAAATCAGTATTTTCACTTTGAACAATTCTTTTTTAGATTCTTTGGGGGTCATTCTGCGCAAAAAGGTCTCTTGTGATTATTCCTAAAATTGATTGTTGTCGATTTGTACGCGACTTAAAATTTGAAACACGCGAAAATGGCCGTATAAAAGGCTCAATAACTCTGTTCTAAAAGTTCTAAGTTCTATAGTCCTGTCCGAAAAAATTCATGGGAAGTTTTTATAGTCCGATGTTCGAAGTATGTAAGATATAGACAGTGACACGAACAGCCTGACAGACTAGTAAAAACTGAATTTGTATGATAACTTTGCAAGAAGTGGATATTTTCCTTGCTAAGCAACCCATCGTATTAGGAACATAATATAATAATGAAGCGTGATGCCGATGTGAGGGATTGTTCGCAATAATCTTTAGAATATATTTATTCTGCAGTCTGTCACACGGCATGTCTCCGTTTAACGGTTAAAAAGTAAAAAATATTCATTTTCTGTACAAAATCGAAGTACCCACATGCACTAAAGCTTTATTTTATGTAAATTATCTACTTTACCTAAAATTGCATAAAATACAAACTTTAGTTATTATTAGAGAGCGGAATATATGCAAAGTGCATGTAGATGCATATATTGCATATTTTCAGACAACAAACACAACATTGCATATTTAAGCTAAACACGATTTATTTTGCATATTTTAAAAATAAATTATATAAAAGTTTAAAATTTTCCTCTCTTAGTTGGAATTTTATAACTTCGGTATGAACGAGCTCGTTATTTATCTATCTATCGCTCATTATTATCTATCTGGACTTTCCCATTACTACCTGAATTTAACAATTATGGGTGTTCCCAGAAAAATATTATTTTATTAGCGTAGCAAGTCGTATGTACCTACCTGCTTTTAAGGGTCTTATATTTATTTTGTCAGTTTCCGGCCAACATTTGTTTAAAGTAAACGTTGTATCGTATTTAGGGTTTTTGAAGTGATTGGTATATATTAAATTTAAATATGTCTACCATTCAAAAAAGTGCCTGGATAAAGTGTTTTCCCGAGTTAAAGCTAAGTGGGGACAAAGTATTTTGCAAGGCCTGTTCCAAAATCGTAAGTTACATTCATTTTCACATTTCATTTTTTAAATGAGGAACTGACAAACAAAAGCATCATGTCCCACAAAAGAAATTTTTCTGGAAAGAGTGTTTTTATTCGACAAATTCGCTTTTATTTCTATAAAGACGGACATAGAGAGAAGCATCAAAATACAAAAATCCATCAAATTGTAGACAATTAAGTGATTCGGTTAATCTTGTTAACACTTTTTCTGCTCATTGTCAAAAAATTCCCGGAAATACAGGGATTACAATTAGAAATAAATTAAAAAATATTTTAGAAAAAATGAGGGCTTCGATTGTTTGAGGAAAGTTGTACGTATTTTTGAAGGCAAGTTTTCTGAAGATCTTACGACTTGGCAAATTAGTTTACTGCCTAAATTAAAATATTGTCCTATAACATCAGTAGATGTAGAACGAACATTTTCTGTGTCCAAACACGTTTTTAGTGATAGAAGGCAAAATTTCCTAGTTGAAAATTTTGAAAAATATTTGATTATAAATTCATACTATAATTTAGATTCTTAATTTAATTATAATATCAGTTTTTGTGTGTCATTTCATTTGTTTTTATGTGAAAAATAAATATGTATTAAACATAAACGTGGGTTGAATTTTTTAAACATAAATGTTTATGTTTAATATATTGTTTTATTTTTGAGTATTTTTAATATGCATTTGCATATTTAGACAAATTTAGAAAAAATACCTGCATATTTGTAGTAAAAGTAATGCATATGTATGCGCATATTTTGGTAATGTTGTGTTGCATATATTCCGTTCTCTAGTTATTATTAATATTAATATGAAATATTGATTTAACTTATATTTATATTATTTATTTCAGGTAAATTAAATAAAAATATACCAATAGCAGTAGATACGTAAGTGCATACAAATTTTATAAAATTTAATATTTAGCATTTTTTATTTATTACTGTTATTTACTTCGAGATATTTTATTTTTATCTGCATATCTGCACTTCGAGAAAAAATACCTGCATATTTGTAGTAAAAGTAATGCATATGTATGCGCATATTTTGGTAATGTTGTGTTGCATATATTCCGTTCTCTAGTTATTATTAATATTAATATGAAATATTGATTTAACTTATATTTATATTATTTATTTCAGGTAAATTAAATAAAAATATACCAATAGCAGTAGATACGTAAGTGCATACAAATTTTATAAAATTTAATATTTAGCATTTTTTATTTATTACTGTTATTTACTTCGAGATATTTTATTTTTATCTTAAGAAACTTACTTCGGGATACTGCTGAGTCTAATATTATTTATTTTATGAACACCAAGGTCTATAAAAGAAGTTTGTGATAAACGAAAAAAGTAAAATATGTGCTGCAAATTGGTGAACGCAATCTGATGAGAAATTAAAAGCAGTAAAATTTACCACAGACTGACTGGATATTATCGGGCCATATTAAAACCGGTAAATTTTTATTTTACTAAATAAAAAATAATAAATTCGATAATAAACAAAATATACGTTTAAAGAGTTAAAAGTTAGTCATTTTAACTAGTGTAAATAAAAAAAAACAAAATACATCGGTACATATTATTATGTCATATTTTCAGAACCTATTGCGAAAAAAGTTTCTACTTTCTATGCATCTTCACTGCTCATTGACGTCCATTTTTTTAAATTACTTTAATAGCAAAATAAACACTTTCTTCGGGTGTGCTTCTCCTACTTTCCTATGAACGTAACTAGTTATACAGTAAATCCTGTCAATAACGGTCACTAAAAATGACAGAACTATCGGCCGATATAAAAAGGTGGCCGCTAATACCAGGTTTTGTAGTCCACAAATTTTGGTTTGGGGAACTTTGAAGCTGGCCGGCTGTTCAGGTGGTCGTTAACACAGGTTTTACTGTATTTCTAAGCATACTTCTTAACCCTTAACCAAACCTGTGGTACTCCATACCACGCCGAAAATATGTTTTGCTGTAAGATTTTTGTTTTATAAAAGATTCCTAGAATACCATATGTGTACCTTCAAGTGGTGTCTAATTGTACCTGCTCCAAACTTCTACAGTTTTAGTATTATTTAGTCTTTGAGCTACGTTGACGTAAAGTTTTCTTGTGGTATCAGGTACCGCATGTCAGTGTTTACGTTTCTATAGTTAAATGCAATTAAGAGGAAAGAATGAGAAGTTGTCAACACATATGGATCAACGAAGACTCCATTGCTCAGAATCGGTTAGAGAGGTGGGAGTGGTACTTTACATTTTCCTATTAGCAGGGAAATAGATGATAAATATAAGACAAAATAAAAAAAGGCAAATAGTTAGGTACTACAGCTAATAAACTGGGACATAATGGACAGAAAAATAAATAAATAATGAAAAAATATAAAACCGAGAGGGCGCCACTTCGATTTTTAATTTTAAAAGGGAAGACAAAGAAAAACTCTTTAATAAACAAATCAAATGAAAATTAATTAAATATAATTAATTATGTCAAGATAAATATAAATTTTTATAATAATATTATAAAGATAAATAAAACCTACCTTATTATTTCCTACTTAGTTGACCAAAGAGAAGGGAGTTAGATAATCAATAATAAGCAAACTAATTACAAATGAATATTATTTATTGAAAATAAAAAATTGAGAAGAGAAATTGATGTGGACATCTTTCTGGTTTTACATTTCAATAAGAGGTATCCACAAATACAAATAAATTTACAATGTTAAGCACCTTTGTGTCTCTGCAAAATGTCCTGCAGCTTCCAACGTTAAGTCCAGATGTTAAGGTCGCAGCACTTTTCACTTCACTGGTAGATACCACATAAAAATTACAATACTGATGGTACATTTTTTATTTATCTTTTATGAACATAGTTTGAAAAGTTTGGCAATTCCATACTTAGAGTAGTGACTTAACTTATTTTAGTAACTTAAAAAAACGGCTTCATTTTACTACTTCGGTTATTAATAATAACTGCTTGAGACTTTTAGTTAACTCCTAACTGCTTGCCGAAGGAACAGGAGGTGTTTTCCATACCGAAATACAAGGCATTGACCATCGACCATCGGACACTGTAGCTAGATCGATAATCTTCATTATTGCACCTATATTCAAGATATGCCGGTACAAAAAATGACAGCACCGGACACTACACAGATAGAATCGAGTTCTTCACATGGTCGTCTGATCGATAATGCTCTCTAGATCGCTTCCAACGTCCCAGAGAAAACCACGTTTTACCTCCAGTTCACATATCATGATCCAGCCAACCAATTGCAGAAAATAATTAAACCATGTTTCCTTTTCATGACAAAATATTTAACAAATCAAAAACCCATTTACTACTCTGTGTTAAGATGCCAATAATTAATAACCATTAGTTACATAAATAAACTATGAGATTTGGAAGGTCTTTGGTGTTTATATTACCAAATTTGCACTGAGATTGCTCAGTAATTATTCGAAGTAAAACAGACTTAAGTGCCTAAACAACTTCGAATAAACAGATCTATTCATTTCTTCTTAAATTTGTTAGAAAATAAATATTAAGCTTGAATCAAGCGTTTCATGACGGGTAAAAAAAACACACACACTCATAAGTAAGTGCCGTTTTATCCATTGGGCGCTTGGGACGGGCGCCCAGGGGCCCGGGCCCCGGAGAGGCCCACAGGGACGCTTCCTTTTATTAATAACAAATATTAAAGTCCGCTAAATAATCGAGGACCATATTTTTTAAATAGAGAAAAAGACTACGAATTCCCTGCGATTTCGATATGGTTTGATTTTAAGACTGATAAATAAGAACTGTGACAACTTTTAAACCAAAGAGCGATTCCTTAGAAAATTGTAAAAAAATGTATAAAGCTGGAGACAAAGCTTATTATAGAAGATTAAATGAAAGTAACTCTTATAGAGTAAAACCCAATGGAGGTGAAGTGTTAAAACTGTTTATTGATATCCGCAAATTATTTTCAATTAAAAAAAATAATTTAACTGATTTTGCATATAATTTACCCACTAGAAATATTTGAATAGTTTATTCAAATCTCACGAAGAAAGTCTGAACTCTATGGTTCGGAATGGGACGTTTCGATGCCGCCGGTTCATCGCCGGCCGTTTCGATGCCGCCGGTTCATCGCCAGTCCATTTAATCGCCGTCATATCTCGCATTTCCTAGAATTCCTAATTAATACTAAAAATAACTAATAATTGTAACTGTCGAAAATTCGGAAATATCTCAGATAGCGATTAATTGACTGGCGATGAATCGGCCGGCATCGGCATCGAACTGGCGGCATCGAAACGGCGGCGATGAAACGTCCTAGACCCTCTATGGTTACATTAATAACAAGATCATCAGTTGGAGTTAGATGGATCATCAGTTAAGTTTGAGGTATAGCCACTGGTTTGAAAGAGCAAGTAGAACGCGAAGCTCTTCTTAGGTCCTAAGACCTAAGAAGAGTTGTTGTCACCATTAAATTACTTGCTTCTCAAGGACTAGCTTTTCGTTGATCCCATGAGAATTTAACGAGTCGTCATAAGGAAAATCACTTAAGTTGTTTTGTATACTTTGCTTTTGACAACTTCTTAGCTCAGCATTTACAGCGGAATACGAATAAAGAAAAAGGTTCAGTTAGTTATCTATCTGACCAAACTTACAATTAATTCCTGGAAGCGATGAAAACAAAATATGTAGAAACTTTTGACGCTGTAAATGCTTTACTTAAAAACTATGGATCCATCAAACATATTTTTCCAGTTAAGCAATAATAGAGACAAAAAATCAGCAGTTTGAAGTGAAGCCAAGGCACTGCATAAAATGGATACCTTTGAGACAGGTTAACTTGGATACTCTATTGACACTGATTTGGGCAAGGATTTTAAAACGAGTGAATGCAACAAGCAAAACGTTAGAAACTGCGGACTTAAACGTGTCAATTGGAGTAGAATTAATGACATTTGAGCTTTGTTGGAGACATAAGAAATAAATTAAGCGAAATTGAACTAGAAGCCAAAAATGTTTTTTTTTTGTGAAGGCAATAATCTCAAACATATTCTATAAAATTGGCCTTCAAAAAGCAAAGAACATTTTTCGATGAAGCAGTTGAAAGTACTTATTTAGTAAAAAAATTTAAAGGGGCAAGAGATATTCAGAATTGAAGTACCTATTTAGATGCCACAATACTTCTCAAGATAAAAATTCACAAGGAAAAAGTTTTGGCTGTGGTTGGCTGTATACCATGTAATACAAAAAACAGTAAAATCCTGTATAAAAGGTATATTTAAAAAGTTATAAATATATCTTTTATACAGGATTTTACTGTTTTTTTTTATTTCTCAAGATATTTTAAAGAGAACATAATGCTACAAAGATGTTACATCAGCTGTTAGATTTTTTTACGTTAAATTAAGAAAAAGTCAAAAAGTGAATTAATATTTCATGCGAGGAATATAAAAAAGTTGTTGATAAAACCAAAGAGAACTTGCATAATGAAATTATTCATTATAATATAACGTTATGACAAAATTTCAATAAACATTTGAAAATTTGGTGTCATTCAGGATGTAAAGGCAACTTTTGCCAATTTTTAACTTTACTGCAAGTTTATTTGACCATACCAATTTCTAATGCATCAGGCGAGCGCTTTTTTGGCTTTAAAAAGAATAAAGATACATATATTGAAGTTCTAAGGATCAAGAAAACTAGACGCATTATCTCTATCGTATTGTAAAAAATGAAGAAGTGGAACAACTGAATTTTGATAGTATTAATATGGCAGTTTGCTAATGCCTAGTCAAGAAAAAAAGTGAGCTAATTTTTGTCTTATTTATTTTTAAAATATGTTTTTTTGTTTGTCATGTGTTGTTCTGTAGAACTTTCTGTTTTTTTAGATGTATAAATGTATTTTTTGTAATATTTTCTACGTTTGCTATTTTTCTCGTTTGTTTTAAAAATCCTTTTTAAAATTTTTAAAAATGTATAGGTTTTACAATAGACGTTTATAGTTAATGCAAGTTAATGTATGTGTTTTTTGTTAAAAAAATTGACAACGAATAGCAATGAAGGGGGCCCCTAAATCTCTAGTGCCTAGGGCACGAAGTTAGGTTAAACCAGTACTGTCCTAAGTGCTTTCCAATATTATAAACAGACATGAAATATATATAGCAATCGTTGTGGGAACGCAGCACCGTTCTTTAATACAGAGTGGGGTGTAATTTTTCCTAAAAAATTTGAAGCATTTCTGTATCGTTACAGTATGGCAGCTAGTTCGTCTACTCGCAAGTGCTTTCAGCATTATTTTATTATTTTTTAACCTGTTCCCCTTTTTTGTAATTTAGTTTTAAATGATTTTGTAAGAACCTCCACCATTTTTTTAATACTATGCATAATATTATGAATTAGGATTATGCATATTATATGCATGTCTTCATAATTTTCTTGAAAAGTATAAAATTTATTTTAGTTATAGCACTATTTTATTCTACAGCAATGTGAACAATAATTCAGTCATATCAGTGTCTACGTTCTGAAACATCCACGTCAGTATTTAAGGGTTAAACATTGCGTTCCACGTTGAAATATTCGATTTGGAATTTGACGAATAGGAACCTACTTTTCATTAGCTATAGCTCTGCTTCTACTGGGTCTACAGACTTAATAATATACACTTATTTATTTTTTTCAAGCGAAAGTTTTACTTTTAATAAAATCAAAATATTATTAAAAATAAAATTCATTGGGACCAAGTTTTCTGGTAACACCCTCGTAGTTTCTAAAATTTGTAAACCAACGAATTGATGGAGCAAAGAAGCTGAGGGAGTTCTAAAAGTTGTATCTCACTTCTCGCCTGTCAAGCGCGGAAAAATTCCAACGAAAAATGGTCCCGCATACTCAGGAGTAAAATTAATATAAATTTAGGGTGCATATGGTGCTCTCGGAATGAACTGAAATATAAGACGGCTCTTTTTTCGTTTTACACCAAAATGATTATTTATTTGTTTCTTTTTTCACTTTCTTATAAGCTATATTTTTGTTAAGAGTATTTTTTTCGATAAAATACTGACTTTTTGAGTTATTTACGAATAACTGCCTAAATTTGTGTTCTTTTTGTTGAAAAATGAACATATTCGCTCGCAAATAACTCTAAAATATTGACTTAGTGAAAAAACTCCATAGAAAATTGGAAATTGGATTAGTTGCTTATAATTAGTCAGTTTATCAAATTCTCTAGGTACTAATTTTTAACATTTTTTCACCCCTACTTGGGGAACTTACCACCAGGGCAAAATCACACATAACATTGATTATTATCATTATACACCTAAAATCCACCGTTTCTCTGTTATTTCAAGTTAAATACACCGATTTGAGCATGCACCAAACAAACAAACTCTTCTCACCTATCATGTCCCCTTTTGTATTATAACTACAAGAGTTACGAAGGAACGAATATAAGCTACAAAAATATTTTATGTAGTTTTTTTTTGTTAGATGCATAGTTTTTAAGGTATTCGCAAAAATCTGTCTGAAAAGGTGCAATTTTTCAATGAAAATGGCCCTATTTCAACTACGAATAACTCAAAAAGTATGGAGTTTCTAAAATGATTATAGAACAGTTTTTGCTTAGAATTTGGTTCTCTAGCCTCTTCCGTGGCTATTTTAACCAAAAAAATTTCACCCCCGAAAAGGGATGGGAACCACCCCCAAGATAATAGCACACATTGGCATAGGGTAGACTTTGTTTCTTAAGCTATTCCCTACTTACTGTGAAAATATTAAGTAAAGATGTAGTAGGATGGAATTCGGAGCCAAATACTCTCATTGACTGCTCTAATAGTCTGCAGGCGCGCGGCGCGGCGGCTTGAAAATCCAAACTATTCAATTTTTTTTTCTAACAGCTTTCTAAATCATCGGAAAACGTTAATTTTATTGTATAAATAAACATTTCCTTTAGTAATCCATTGATAACATTAACATTGAGCAACATAACAATATAAATTAATAATCCATTGAGCCTTAAAGATAGTAATATTAAGTTGTGGACAATTATACAATCGCTAGGCGCCATCACAGTGGTCAAATGCCATGTTTAAACAAGATTTAGAAGACAAGTTGACCGTAGACCACTAAACACTTCGACATGCCTTGATCCTGAATATAATCTCGTTATGAGGCAACATGAGGAAATTTCTTTAATAGTCCATTCACTCACGGTAAAATATTTTAAAATCTCCAAATTCTAAATAGCCGCTTGGATTGACATAACATTCGGCATACACATAGCTAACTTGTCAAAGAAAAAAGTGATCATATGCCGATGTGTGATTTTGCCCTGGTGGTAAGTTCCCCAAGTAGGGGTGAAAAAAATGTTAAAAATAAGTACCTACAGAATTTGATAAACTGCCTAATTATAAGCAACTAATCCAATTTCCAATTTTCTATGGAGTTTTTTTCACTAAGTCAATACTTTTCAAGTTATTTGCGAGCGAATATGTTCATTTTTCAACAAAAAGAACACGAATTTAGCAGTTACTCGTAAAAAACTCAAAAAGTCAGTACTTTATCGAAAAAAAATACTCTTAAAAAAATATAGCCTATAAGACAGTGAAAAAAAAAACAAATAAATAATCATTTTGGCGTAAAATTAAAAAAGAGCCGTCTTATATTTCAGTTCGTTCAGAGAGCACCATAAGCACCCTAAATTTATATTAATTTTACTCCTAACTGTGTATGCCGAACCATTTTTTGTTGGAATTTTTCCGCGCTGGACAGGCGAGAAATGAAATGTAACTTTTAGAACTCCCTCAGCTTCTTTGCTCCATCAATTCGTTGGTTTACAAATTTTAGAAACTACGCGGGTGTTACCAGAAAACTTGGTCCCAATAAATTTTATTTTTAATAATACTTTGATTTTATTAAAAGTAAAACTTTCGCTTGAAAAAAATAAATAAGTGTATATTATGAAGTCTGTAGACCCAGTAGAAACAGAGTTATAGCTAATGAAAAGTAGGTTCTTATTTGTCAAATTCCAAATCAAATATTTCAACGTGGAATGACCAAAAAAGCAAGCATTTTTTGGGGAAAACTTATTAAAACTTTTTTAAATTGTAAGAAAAAGCTTTCTTTTTGCTTTAGAAAAGTTTCTCAAAAGTAAGTGGGTTACTCTTAAAATTATTTTTTCCTAAAAAATCGTGGCAATCAGCCCCTAGTTAACATCCCAAATGGAATTAATCGTTACCGCTTCAAAAGTTACTTTAGTTATGTATTGTTTATAATATTATCTGTAAGTTTCATCGATTTGAAGTGCTTATTTTTGAAAAGTCTGTAGTTAAAAGGGCTGGGACGAGTCACTAATCACGAATGTATGCAAATTTTGAACAACCATATCTTCACCAATTGTTGTCTTATAGTAAAACAAAATCCAATACGTTCAGCAAAGCAAAACCTATATTGTTTACGACTTGCGATTTTTGGTATCACTAATAATTTGTAAGTTATTTTGAAAAAAAAAAGGAATATTGGTTTAAAACCAGTTTTTTTCAAAACCGATTTTTGAACTTACACACTTTGAACCGATAAAACTTACAGAAAAGAATACATATAAATAAAGTAACTTGTGCATATACAGCAGAAGGGCTCCATGGAGTAGGAGACACTCATGGCTACAAATCTGGTTAATTGCCAACTCCATGTTAATTGCCAACGTTTGGAACGAACAAAGCACATGAAGAAGAACTTGTGAAGTGGTAACGATTAATTTCATTTGGGATTACCCTTGTTCATTCAGAGATAAGAGCATATATGGACCTCCTAATAAGGGTCTAAGAAGTAGAGTTGCACAAGTTTGACTTGAATAATTGAAATTGACTTGAGTTTGACTTAATTTCAAGTCAATCTTAAGGTGAAACAGTAGCGATCAAAAGGTAGCGAAAACGCGTTCCAAGATTGCGGCTGTAATTTTGAATATTTTTTCGAGATATTTGGCACACGTATTCGTAATATAATAAAGAATGGCGGTACAGAGCCCAATTTGAAAAATATATTAATATGTGGAAATTACTCTGTAATTAAATACAATATTAAAAAAACGAGCCTGTACCGCCATTAAGAAGAACAAAAAAATACACTTTTTTCAAATAAACTCTTTTACCCGATGCCTAGATTTTGTGTCATTTTGGAACTACTAATGAAATAAAAAATGTTAGTAGTTCCAAAATGACACAAAATCTAGGCATCAGATAAAAAAGTTTATTTGAAGAAAGTTTATTTTTTTGTTCTTCTTAATGGCGGTACAGGCTCGTTTTTTTAATATTGTATTTAATTACAGAGTAATTTCCACATATTAATACATTTTTCAAATTGGGCTCTGTACCGCCATTCTTTATTATATTACGAATATGTGTGCCAAATTTCTCGAAAAAATATTCAAAATTACAGCCGCAATCTTGGAACGCGTTTTTGCTACTTGTTGATCGCTACTGTTTCCTCTTAAGTCAATCCTTCTGACAAATGATTCAAGTCAAGTCCAACTGATCACTGGTATCAAACTGTTTGTCAAACTAGTTTTAAAGAGTTTAAAAAATAATTTATTTTGTAGATATACTTTTTTGTCGAGATAGAAATGTTAGTTGCTAATTAAGTTAACAAAATTAAAAATACATTGAGTCCCATACAAAAATAACTTGATACGGTAAGCGATAGCAAGTCAACATAGAGTCGTAAATTCAAGAAAATTTTATGCATATTCTATGCTTTGCGTTAGACGTCGTTAAATAACTACTTCCACTATTTGTCATTTTATAACGCTGTTTTTTATTTTAACATAATATGAACTTTGCAAGTTTCATTGTTTTGCAATCGTCTGCCACAACATTTTTTTCTTCATTAATTCTGCTTCGTCTACAGATTTTTTTCTTTTATTTTTTTTCTCTGGGAATACCTTCAAAATCAGACTTAATTTGTTCTGGTACGTATTCTGAGTCGGAAGGGTTCAGGTTCAGACATTATCCCACAAAGCACACACTTCAAAACGAACGTAATAAACAAGTCAAGCATATGCTTCTAAATATGAATTATAACTAATCTGTGAAATAGCACAGTACAGGTGCAGACCTTTCCAAATAAGTCAAAACAAAGATGGTACGCTCTCAATTAGAATTGGAAATAAACACATTGCTTGAGATATTCAAACTTCAAACTGAAGAAGTTTGATTTCAAGTCAAACCTAAAGGTATTGAAATAATGTCAAGTCAAACTTTTTTACAAAAAAAGTTTGGCTTTCAAGTCAAGTCAAGTTTGTTGAGTAAAATCAAACTAGTTTGAATTCATGCATCTCTACTAAGAAGCCCCGAAATCGGTCGAGTTACTTGCTGTACTCTCTGATTGAACTAGAAATACAATACGACTGCAGTTTCGGGTGGCAACGATATTGAAAAAGTTATTCATTTTTAATGTATAATTTTGGCTTTTATACAATTTTAGTTATACTTTCGATCACTTTGGGTGAAAACCTATGACTTACGAAGTCCAATTACTTGTTATAAGATATATTTTGCTAACAGTATTTTTTTTATATAAAATGCTTACTTTTTGAGTTATTTGCCAAAACCGTCTAAAAACGTGTTTTTTTTTTGTTTAAAAGGGTCTAAAAAACTCGAAAAATATTTACTTAGTAAAAATACTCTATAGAAAAAAATTTGCTTAGAATTAGCCAGTTTATCCAATTCTGGACTCATTTTGATGGTATATTTTTTCACCGCCAAAAAGGGGTGGAACTCACCCCCAGGGTAAAAGCACACATCGGCAAGTATCTCTTTTTTCTTTGACATATTAAATATGTACATGTACATGTACGTGCCAAATTTCATGTCAATCCAAGCGGTTCGTTAAGATTCACAGCACAAACCGTGAGTAAATGGACTATAATAATAAATACAGGAATCTCTGGTGCTGTGATAATAACTTATAAAGCTTGATGTTGAGAAATTTTAATAATTTTTTTCGTTTAGTCCGTTATTGACTCGAGGTTAGACTAAGTTCAACGATATTGAGAAATATTGGATTAATTTGGTTTTTTATTATTTATTAAGAAAGTGCTAACGACTTAATTGATGGTTTAATGGATTTTAAAATAAAATATTCAGATTTAGAATAGAAATGCACAGAAGTGCATCATAATCAACAAAAAAATCGAAGCATTACGTTTGAGATTCAGGAAATAAAGTATTTATAGTTATGTTGTACAATGTAGGTACATAAACATATTATCATCATTCAATCTAAGCTTGTTATCTGCTGGACATAGATCTCCCTCATAATTTTCCATCTGTTTCGATCTTGTGCCTCTTGCATCCAATTCCTATGGCAACGTTTTAGATTATCAGTTCAACATGTTGGTGGACGATCTGTGATTCGGTAGTCATCATCTCTTGCTCTCCATTCCAGTTTCCGCTTTGTCCATCTGTTATCTTTCATTCTAGCTACGTGACCGGCCCAGTTCCATTTCAGTGTTGCTAATCTCTCTACTGCGTAAGCCACTCCTGATCTTTGTCGTAGCTGGCGGTTTGGGATCTTGTCTCGTAGCATAGTGAAATGCTCAAAATAGCACGCTGCATCGCCCTTTGAGGCACACGGATATTTTGCACTGTTTTCCTTATGGTCAACGTTTGCGCTCCGTAAGTCAACACTGGCAAAACACAATAAATGAAGGCTTTTCTTTTAAGACATATTGGTATGTCAAAAGATTTGAGAATATGGTTCACCTTGCCGAAGGCTACCCAAGTCAGCTTTATACGACAGAGAAGCTCTACGATTTGGATGTATTTTCCTATGTGAATCCCATGACCTAGGTACTTATAAGTCATTACCTGGCCTACGGATTTTGTTCCTACGCAGATCTCTCCGCTGTCTACATAATTTTGCTCATAAAGCCATATGAAGCTTGAAATATATTAGAAAATAATCGGTATATCATAATACCGTATGACTAACAACGGGCGACGTTAAATCTCTTGGCGGTGAACTCATAGAACTACAGATTTACAAACTTTCCAGTTTCATACACCAAACACGCTCCCTGTATTCCGTAAGCCATACATACCCATAAAGTTCGGTTATGTATAATATATTATTATGTGATTGTAGCTAAAATTTTAAACCACGTTATTTTTATTACAGAGTATACAGAGCCTCACCTGGTTAGATTTCCTTCGATTTCGATAGCTATTTTCTATATTGGCAGTATCGAGGCCTATATGCCAAAATAAAAAAGATATGTACAGAAAACGCTAGATAACATTTAAATCAGAAGAAGCTGAATCTTTTATTTCGAATCAGTACAAGACGAAAAGCTCAGTCAAAAATTTATTGCCAGAAGTACCAACTACCTACTACAATATAATATGCAAAACGTAATATATTTCACTTAAACCGAACACTAATCCTTGCTTTTTTAACCTCTTCTTCTATTAGGTTCATAACCCTGGATATGTCTTTGGCGTCTGTTTATGTCCTTTCATTCAGATCTGTCTTGTGCTCTTCTTCTCCATTGTCTTCAGATCGTCTTCCACGTCATCCAACTATCTCGTATGGACCTTCCTTTTTTTCGCCTTCCTGTCGGCTTTCATTATAATATTTTCTTTGTTGTTTTTGCATCGTCTTGTCTCTAGACATGTCTCAGCCATGACAGTTTTTGACCTTTCACAAATCTTACAAACCTTCATTCAATGCATTAACCTCGTCGTTTCTCCTAATTCTTTATGTGCCGTCTCCTTCTTGCGCCGTGGACTATACTTTTCTCATTATTTTTCTCATCTTTTTTCGTCATTACCCAGGTTTCACAATCATAGGTTACTACGGGTCTAATCAATGTTGCCATAGTCTACGCCATAGTCATTTTGGTTCTTTTGTCTCATAATTTCCATGTCATCAATCTTTTATTAGCATAATAGGTATGTGCGATCCCCGCTGGAAATACATTGCTGGTACAATATAAATATAAATAAATTGACTTTTGTCCTTGATGAATCTCTTTCATGATCTGCTTGAAGATTTATGATTTGATTCTCAGTTAAACTCATAAAATTTATCACTCAAGAAAGTCAAATCAACACCACAATAAAATATTTTAAACGTGCCATATTTTATTTACAGTCTTATATAATAAACCAAGAGGATAATAATACTTGCTTGTTTTTAAATTATCATTTAAACATAAAATACAATTAAAGTCATCATATCAATGTACAAAAGAAAGTTGATTATACCTCTTCACATTCTACGATATCTTGGATATACCGTTGAAATCATTTTCATTACGAAAGTCATCAAGTATACAGTATAAACACAGTAAATTTCGGAGGTTGCGTCTGTAATTAATACTGGCTAAATTCCTGAGCACTCACCTTTAAGGTTAGGTGAGAAATTAACCATACAAAGTTCTTACAACAAACCAGAAGATGCATTCGATATTCGATGTTAAACATAAGTTGGCGGTTAGTGTAGGGTGTCTATTGTGTAACTATGAGTATGTCAATGTTATGTTTGTAAGTGATATAATGACTTGTTGATTATACTCTAAAAGAAGTTATTCATCAATAATGAGTTTATTTAAGCCATTTAACTACATACTTAATAGGTTATGGTCCCAGAATTCTCTTTGATAAATAGCTAGAGTAAAAATTAAGTAAGGGAGATTACGTTCAGGGATGGTTGCAGGTAAACATTTTCTTGTTCTCACAGGAGAGAATTTCAACAGTTGGAAATTTAGTAGTATTGGTTTAGTTGTTCCAAACTTGAAAGATAACTTAATTTTTTTTTACAATTAGATAAAGAAGGTTCCATTTAAAAATAATTGTGCGTTTATTATTCGACTAACATATTATACAATTTTGAAGGTCTTAAAGTAAATAATTTTTTATCTTGAGTAGAATATAGTGTGAACACTTAACAAATAGAAAGAGTAAAACCATATACACCTGCCTTGCTACGCATCAATGAAAGTTGGGACCATATCTAGAAATAAACTATATAGGATCGAGAAAGCTAGATCTGCATTTAAAAAATGGATAAGCTATTCAAATGTCATGATTTATCAGTACCCATAAAAATCAGATTGAAACGGTGTTATATCTTTCCTGTACTATTGTACGGAGAGGAGTCGTGGGCTTTCACAGACGCCATCTGCAAGAAAATTGAGGCTTTCGAGGTGTGGCTTTGTTATCGAATCCTGAAAATATCTTATACCGACCATGTTACTAATCAGGGTGCTTTGTTGAGAATGCAAAAAGGAAAAATAAAATAGCCGGAATCGAATACCTCGGCAACGTCATAAGGAACAACGGAAGATGTGAACTGCTGCAACTAAATTGGCTTCTTGCCTGAAAAATCTACGTACCTGTTTCAACGCAACCGCCACGAATCTTTTCAGAGCAGCAGTGTGCAAAGTAAAGATTGCCATGATGCTCGCCAACATCCGAAACCGATAGGCACAACAACAAGAAGCATATAAAAATATCAACATATGCATGACCCTTTTTGCAATAAATGTTCGTTAATTTAAAAAAGGACATAATCCTTTGTAAAAGGTATATTTTGTTAAAATCCCTAAAAAGGGCTACATCACAGAACTAGTTTTCGATCGGATGACCGATCATCATTAATAGTTCTGTGATGTAGCCCTTTTTAGGGATTTTAACAAATATACCTTTTATAAAGGATTTTATCGTTTTTGTAATACAATGATGAGCGCGCTAATAACCACAAAATAGCGCAAAGGATGGAAAACATATACCTTGCGAAACAAAAAGAGATGAAACTAGTGGAGGTGGAAATGATCGTTATAAACCTATAAAAGGACATTACATTACATGGTTTCCTACCTTTAGACCTCTGTGACAGGAGTATTTTATAAAATTATACTGTCACAGTGACAGTTGTCATACTCCTCGGATACATCTAAAGGTGGGAACCTATTTAATGTCATGTTAATTTTTACGTTTATAACGATCATTTCCATCTCCACTAGTTTCATCTCTTATTGGTTCGCAATGTATTATGTTTTCCATCTTTTGTGCTATTTTGCTGGTTATTAGCGCGCTCATCACTGTATATAGTATACAGCCAACTACAGAAAAACTTTTTCCTCGCGGGTTCGTTAATTTGTTACAAACATTTTTTTAAAATTTTTTTTTCTCTAATATTGTAATAAATAAAAATTGGTACAAAAGATAACCACAAAATAGTATTAAAACAAATTTATGTAGTTCAAATGTATTTTGTAAGCTTTATAAGAGGTAAGAATAGTGTGTATATTGTAAAAATATTATAAACAAATATTATATACATTTTTTACTAATATGTATTATTGTAGAATTGTTTTTTGGAAAAATTCAGAAAATATATATCAGGGACCACGAGATCGTAGATTTTCTTCACCCTGTGAGCGGCCGTGGAGTAACGGTATATCGCTGGCCTCATACGCCAGTGCACGTGGGTTCGAGCCCTGCCAAAGACAAACCATTTTCATTTCCAATAATGACACGAGCCGTCTCACCGTGCCTCGGAGAGCACGTCGGTCCCCCTGGGCTAGTGTACATCGGCACTAGTTACTTAAAACAGGGTTAAAGGTGTAAATGGCGCCGGAACTGTCCGAAAGGATCTCCCCGGGAAAAATGCCATACGATATTATTATTATACCCTGTATATGACCAAAAATTGTATAGAGTCTAATTTAGTTAATAAACATTGCTTTTTCGGGGAAGGTGAAATCGGTAATGTGATTTTCGTTAATGGGTTTTTTTGAAAGGATTTACAGACAATGGTTCGAAAATATTGGAACGTGCATGTTATTTCGTTTTGTGAACATCAATAGGATTTTTGCAAATAATTTGTAGAAGGTTTAAACGATAAAAAAATTTTATTGAGTTTAGAATGTAAGGCCTTTTGTTTAGTTTTTTGAAAAAAGATAGTAATTTGATGTCTCTTAGAATTTTAACAAAATGGAAAGTTGGATACAAATTAAGTTGGTTTTCTTAGGAAAGGAAAGTATGGATGTTTTGGGTAGAGAGGTTGTTTTGGATTGTTAGAGAAAGATCGATGGAAGGGATGAGAATGTGGGGTCGAAATTTGAGAGAGAAAAGATAGACACTGTGTGATGGATATCGGGAGAGAGCAGTCCAGTTTTTAAAAAGTGAGAAATTGTTGACCGGTTGAGAAGTAAAATTTTCCTGTGTCCGAGGAAGATTCCTTTGTTCTGTCTAGAACGAGTAGCTGATTGGTATCTATTTGCACAATATATCAAGCAAGGAGAAACTGAGTAGAGAATTCGAACGAGTCCTGGTTTTGTTTGTTTTGAAGCAGTTGGACGAGAGGGACCTTTTCGCAACATCCAAAGAGTACGTGTGGGAGAATCAAATACGACGCAATCTGGGGAAAGAAGGAGTGAAGAAACAAAAATTTTGGTCGAATCATTTTTCGAAACGGAGAGAGCTTGTTTATATCAACACCATATATGCTTATTTTCTTGTATTGAACAGTTCTATAACTCATTTAGTCATTCCAACTTTAAGTAATCAATTCAAAAGGAGAAAAGTAAATTTTATTAAATTTAGTATGAATAAATAATAATTTATTTTTGAATAATTTTTTTGTTAAACAAGGAAACATCAGAACTAAAGCTTGATTTGTTAGGTAAGAAATTGCAACAAATTTAGATTTTAGTATTTCTTTAAATCTTATTTATACGCCATATTCGATAAATAAATAATATATTGCATTTATATGATATTGAATGTGTTTAATTTCCCTGTTTTATCCCGGAAGGAGTAAGCAACTAGAGATACTAGAAGCCACAAATCAAAGGTATTGCATCGAATACCAAATTAGCCCTGAGAATAAAGTTTATTAGAAAATTTAATTTGAATTTGGTTTTGTTTTATATAGGCAGGAATTAAACTAATTGAGTAATTAATTAAATTAAGAATTTGCTAATCAATCTTATAAAAGAGATAAAGTAGAGCATAACAGTATAAATGGCATTGTAAAATAGTATGGTTGATATATGTTGTACTCACGCAGAGTAAATAATAATTTTGATAAATAAACAAATTATGAATTTCTAAATTTGGAAAAGCTATCTTGGCAAAAAATGGACCCAGTAAAATTTTTTTTTTGAGCATTTGAGAAATTGTCAGGAACAGGAATATCGATACAGTTTTTTAAAATGTTTAATCCCGGCGATGAGAGGTATTCCAAATCCAGTTTTAAACAAATGATATACAACAATTTTCACACGCCATATAGGAGAGGAATTTGACTTAAATTTTTATTTCTTAACGCATTTATCGACAACATGTAGGTATATAATATAAAGCGTTTATTCGAAAAACAACAATTTGTCCAAAAATTAAAATTTTGGCAAATCAAGAAAAACTTCCCAGACATCTGTTGTTTTTCTAATACTATCCAAAAGTTCTATGTAGTTCACTCCGAGCATCTGAGATTTTTACACAACTGAATATGTCAGATGAATAAAGAAACTACTATTCCATGAGAAGAATACATAAAGTTGAATTAGCGAAAAATGGACATCTGTTGTTTTCCAAATAAACGCTTCATATGTACATAAAGCAAAACAAAAATACATCTTATACAAATGTATACTCTATCGGCAATAAACGCGTTATTAAATATGTCATAAACTATTAAATATTTTTAACCCATTTTTTTGCTTTTCCTGGTAACATACCGCAACTTCTCATACAAAATAAAATATTTTATAGTGTAAATTTATAATATAAATAATAATTTTTTGCAAATCTGTTTTTCAAACTTTATAATTAGTTTTAAAAATGCTTTTTACTTCAACTTTGCATAAAAAAATTGCAACAACCTTCATAAAACCATAAATTACCGCAGCAGTTAAAAAAGTAAATATTGTGCAAAAATTACCTACTTTTCGTTATACAATAATCCCCTTCCCCTCATAGGAATCGTATACTTTCTAGAAAATATCTTTTGTTTTCACCTAAAGTTTTCTATATCTACATTTTTTTCTAACCTGTATGGAATTACATATTGATTTAAATGTATTTCAAATCTATTTGATTGGGCTATACTTAGATATCGATACTTCTTTTAAACAATTATGTTCATTTGCTATTGCTTACTATCTAAAACTGTAGAAATCTTTAAAATAACGTATTGCTAAAACAAAATTCCTTATATCCTTTTAAGAATGATTGCACAGTTTGAAGTAGCATTTTTTCGAAGAATTTTTATTGATATTTCATTATTTCTCATGTGTTGTAATTATCGGCAAACCTACAAATCGTAAAATACAGAAGGTTTTTTACTTACAATATTATGTACATAATATTATGTGTGTACGTTAAACTGCTAACTATCGGTTTTACTGCAATAAAAGTAGAAATAACAGGGAGATATATTTATTTGATATTTTCTGATTATTTCATTCATAGAGATCCTGACCAACAGAGACCTACAAAAGTAAACATTTCAACGGCTATTTTTTAATGGTATTAATTTCCAATTATGTAGTAAAATTTGTCATCACGTGTTTAATTCTGTCCAACCAGATTATTATTATATTGGGAATAATCTATTTACATTATTATATTGAGATCATTATTATACCGGATTATTATTATTATACTGGGAATAATCTATTTACATTATTATATTGAGAACAGTCATGGCCTATTTTACCACTAGGCCCGTGAGGCACCTGCCTCGGGCCCGCATTTTAATGGGGTCCGGAAAGGACACCAAAAAATTTCTTTTTTATTGTAATAACAAAATAAATTTTCAAAATTCTTTCATTTTACGAACAGTAAATTATAGCTGATGACTCCACTGTTGATTTTCCAGCGACTTCACTTATTGATGATATCAATATATCATATATAGTGAATCAATATATTGATATAATTAGTGAATGTGTTACACAACTTAATAAGAATAAAACCAGATATTTGTGATTTTTTATAAAAAAGCTAAGCGGAAAAAATTCTTTGCGAGTGGTTACTGTACAGTCATAAATTAGTATGCTAAAACTAGACCCAAACCCAATGTTCAGAAAAAAGTCACACCATTTTGAGCGTCGGGTTTGGGTGCGAGAAATCGGTAAATTCGTTGTTTTTAACGATTTTCGTCAATATTTCTAAAACTATGCGGTTTAGCATGAACAACTATCTATACAAAAATGTTCTACACTATATTTGAAATAAAAAAGGTCCTACGCATCATTCTTCTAAAATGAACGGTTCCAAAGTTACGGAGGTAGTATAGTATAATTGGTCCAAAAAAGGCCTAACTCTAGACATCCAAAGTAAAAGTTTTCCTCCAACACCAAATTGTTCTACATGGTCCACATATTGTTCAGTAAAAAGTTACACCATTTTGAGCGTCAGGTTTGGGGGGAGATGGGGGAAAAGTTGGTAAATTAGTAGCATTTTTAGGTTTTTCGTCAATATTTCTAAAACTATGCTTTAGCGTAAACAATGTTCTATACAAAAATGTTTTACATAGAATTTAAAACAAAAAAGGTCCAATACATAATTATTATAAAATCAACGGTTCCAGAGTTACGGAGGGGAAAATTGGAGGTTTTCGATACTTTTTATATTTTTTGGGCAAGTTATATTATTACTGATTAAAGAAATTTTCTTTAACAGGATTGTGTTTTCTAAATAAAATTTGCTAATTCAATGGCCGATGGTATGTTAGTGATAAGCCCTTGAAAAACGTCAACTTCCCCATCCAAAATCATCATCAATTGCCCAAGTAGTATAAAAAGTATCAAAAACCTCCAGTTTTCACCCTCCGTAACTCCGAAACCGTTGATTTTATAGTAATTATGTATTGAACCTTTTTTGTTAACTTTAAATTTTATGTAGAACATCTGTGTATAGAACATTGTTTACCCTAAAGCATAGTTTTAGAAATATTGACGAAAAACGTAAAAAAACTACTAATTTACCGACTTTTCCCCCATCTCCCCCCCAAACCGGACGCTCAAAATGGTGTAACTTTTTACTGAACAATATGTGGACCATATAAAACAATTTGGTGTTGGAGGAAAACTTTTACTTTGGATGTCTGGGTTAGGCCTTTTTTGGACCAATTATACTATGTATCCGTATGTTATCCGTAACTTTGGAACCGTTCATTTTAGAAGGAATATTTATAGGACCTATTTTATTTCACATTTAATGTAGAACAATTTTGTATAGAATGTTGTTCATGCTAAACCGCATACTTTTAGAAATATTGACGAAAAACCTAAAAAACTACGAATTTACCGATTTCTCCCCCCTCTCCCCCCCACCTCAAACCAGACGCTCAAAATAGTGTGACTTTTTTTTTTAACATTATGTGGACCATATAGAACAATTTAGTGTTGGAGGATAACTTTCACTTTGGATGTCTGGATTTTCGGATTTCCACGAAAACTAATGTTCTTCTAATTTTCGAGCATGATAATGTTCAGCGTGAGCGATATTCTGAACATATTTCATCAATTGGTACGTTAGTCAAGAGAAGTAGTGCAGCAGGACAAATAATAACATTAATGGAAAAAAGTTATTTAGAAAAAAAGGAACATTAGAGAAATGTTCTTCAACGAATAATAGCAACCATTAAATTTTTGTCCAAGAATGGTCTATCCTGTAATGGTTTAACAACCAAATTATTTACAAAAGGAAATGACATAAATATACCATATGTCGAATTTAAGACGAAGACAGCCCTACATTTTGGCTATCAAAATTAATACAGATTTGAAGTTTTGCACAATCATACAGGTTGAATGTTCACCTTCTTTAAGATACTCAGCTTAAATTTGAATTTTAAACGCAGCCTACTGTGACTCTACAAACTGGGTAAATATTCAATATTTTGCTTCACGTTAGAGGTATTGGAAAAAGTCATTTGAAAAAGTTGTTTCAAATATTATTCTAATATAATCCTAGATACTAAATTAGTTGTAGTCAGGAACCTACTACTTAAAATTGGCATCTCGGGACAGCTGAGATGAATTTTAGGGTCCTCACTACAAATACTGAAAAAAGTAAAAGTGTGAATTTTGTAATGCTGTTTGGTGTGTGGAGTTAAAATAAAATTTGGAAGTACTTTTTCAAATAACTTTTTACTATATCTCTAACGCAAAGAAAAATATAGAAAATTTACCATGTTTGTGGATTCGCAGTATGCCGTGATTAAAATTTAAATTTCAGTTGAGTATCTTCAAAAATGTGAATCTTCAACCTGTATGGCTTGTTAGCGGAAATATGGAGCTGACTTCATCTTAAATGCGATACACTGTATTTAAACAATGTTTAATTTGAGGTACGGTCCTGACAGTGATAATATACACCACGTTGTAAACCGCTGCGAAATATATCAGTTTTTAAATGATAAAAACAAAGTTGAAAATTATTTTGTTAGTTCCTCCACATTGTTATAGTGGAAACACCATGTAAACCTCGCAAACCTGACGTGAGTACCAAAAACCACATCATATTATATTTATATTAATAATAATATAACCTATAAAATATCCAAGAAATATAAATAGGACCAGTTTTGGGCCAAAATCCACACCGGTTTTTGAACCGGCGACAGGGCCGGCCTTGCAACGTCTCCAAAATTAATCAAACATGACTTCGAATAACACCATGAACACTACCCAAACTACATCTCACATCTCATATTCCAGTGTTGCTAACACGTTTAAACAACCAACAAAAGACGAAGCCATAGTTCTTTCTAGTATTGAAGGAACCAAAGTTCAAGAGTACATCATAGCCGTCGGTTCAGTAGTTGGTCCACGTAACGTATCTTTCGCTTCCAGAATAGCCAATAATAGAATATGTATATATCTCTCTTCTAAAAATATGGTTGATTCATTGCTGCATTCCCATAAATACGTCAATATAAAAGAAACTCAAGTAGAAATAAGAAGACTTATCACTCCAGCTCAAAGACTGATAATATCAAACGCTGGTCCTTCTGTTCCAACCACGTTAATTGAACAAGAACTACGTAAAATGGGTATAAACGCTGTCTCTAAAATGACTTTTCTTAGGGTAGGAATGCCTGAAAGCGAATACAGCCATGTCTTGAGTTTTAGAAGGCAAACATTTATCACACCTTTAGAAAATATGTCCATTCCCGATTCTTTCATGATAATACCACTAATATCTCTCATGATAATACCACTTACAGACTATACCTTTCTATAGAAGGATTCAACTGTTCAAAATGCAAGACTATTGGTCACCAGGAAACAGAATGTCCTGACAATACTAATACAATCACTTCTAATGCAACCACTTCTAATACAACCAATCTTGACTCAACCAGTTCTAATCCACCCACTTCTAATACAACAAATCCTGACCCAACCAATTCTAATCCAACCACTTCTAAAGCTCTTCCAGAAACCTCCCAAAACACACAATATATAACAAATCTACCTTATAACCAAACAGAACAAAAACCTTCTGACAAAGCCTTAATATCCACCTCTAACGATCACCCAGCATCTTCCCAAAACATATTAGATCAGATCCCAGACGTACAGGTCTCTAATAACCAATTAGAATATACCATAGAAATTGACGACATGTCAAGACCTACAAATAATACAAATGAAACAAACACTTTAAAAATCCCAACATCATCAACTTCCAACAAGATCAGCAATCTTACTCCATTAGAAATAACACAACCTAAAATTATTCCAAACGTCACAAAACATCTAAAAAGGCTCATCTCATCGTCTCCAGAAATCAACGAAAATACCACACAGACCGATTCTCATATCTTCACTTCTCCAGTAACAAGGAAATCAAAGAAAAAAACAAAAACGTCTAAAAGAAATTCTCGAGATGAACTTTTACTTTCCCTAGAGACAATTAAAGACAAAATTGCAAACAGATCACCACCATTTGTCCTTAACTTCGACGAAATATGCGACTTTCTCGAAAACACATTAAACGCAAAACATCCCGAAATAACCTCAAAAAACTATTCGAACGAAACAGCCGAATTAATTCAGATCCTTAATTTTGTTCACGCTTATACCCACAATTCAAAATTAAAAAATAATATAACTCGATTAAGAAAGAAACTAAGCCCCAATAATTTCTCTTCCACAGAAGAGACCGATGAAACACATTCTCAGTCAGAACTCGAAAATGTCTAACCCCTATATATTACAGTGGAATATCAATGGGTTCTACACCCATTTAGAACAATTAAAACTTCTAATTAATGAAACATGCCCTAAGATCTTATGTCTTCAAGAAACTCATTTTAAGCAATCCAATATTAATCTTCAAAACTACCAATGTCTTCCAAAAAACAGAATAGCACAACAGGCAAGTGGCGGAGTAGCCATCTTTGTAAGAACAAACCTAGAAGCTAAGCCAATCACATTAAGAGTGTCCTCAATTTCAAAAGAAAGAAGATCCCATAGAATCACAGACGATGACCTCAAGAGAATCCTCACCAAAAAAGTTTCATCAGTGTTAACATATTTAAAAGACATCAAATTGTATAACTATATTTAATGTAATACTTTGTATTGTTATATACACTAATAACCCTGCGCGGTTGATGTGGTTTTGTGTTTTAAATAAAAAAAAAAAAAATGTTTAATTGTTAAGATATAAATTTTTTTTAATGTTAATAAAAATTCAAATTTTTGATGCAACTATATTTCTACTAAAAAATTAAGGCATTTAAAATTTATTATTATTATTAAATCATATTTAGGGCCGAAAAATTGTGTAGTGCCTCGGTCCAGATTTGAAGTAAAATAGGCTCTGAGAACAGTTTTTAAGTATTTTATTTCTGTTGAATTATGAGTTTTATAGTTTTGGACAACTGTCACATTTAAGAAAATTAACCAAAATAAAGTTTTAGACTTACATCTAATGTCAAATTGTCACGAGGTCAACACAAATCGTCAATTTTAAGCGCTCGAGTGTAATTCGGTTAGATAATTTCATGAATAAAACTGTATTTATAAATAATTTTAACTAATATTTTATTGATACCTTCGTCTGAATATGTGCCAAACCAGCTCATGCTATTGATTTTTTTTTTATTGAGAAATTTACCGCATCCACCTAGAGGTGATTAGCGGGAATATAGTGTAGGAGTACAGTTCCAATAACTTACAGTCTATAATATAATCCTATGAGTTTTAAATAATTAGCGATATTATTATCTATAATTACAGTATGTATCTAAAATTAAGAATACAGTGTAGGTATAAAATTCCAGTAACTTAGATTCTATAATATAGCCATATAAATTTTAAATAGTTTTCCATATTGTCATAGTAACCATCTGTGCTTAAAAGTTTGTTGATGTTGTTAGGAATATTGAATCTGATTCGTTCATTTGTGAAAAGTGGACGGTCAATTAAGAGATTTTTTACATTATTTATTTCGTCACATATTTCACATTTAGGGGGATCGTCTCTTGCAAACAGGTGAGAGTGCTTGTATCTTGTGTGACCTATACGCAGGCGTGTGATAACAGTTTGAAGTTTTCGGGTTCGTATTCTCGATAGCCGCGGGTAAACATTATTCTTGATTGTTCTTAAAGGTGTCTGTGAACCATTCTTGGTTCCACTTACATGTGATTAGATTTTTAAAATACGATTTTATGTCACCCGCGAGATTTCGACACTCCGTTACCTCTGTTTCGACACTTTACGGGCGCACTGATCTGCTGCTTCGTTTCCATCAATACCAATATGAGATGGGATCCATCCAATATGAAGGTAATGCTTCTGGAATTTTCTTGAGCCTCTTCTAATTCAGCTTTTACCATTTTCTCTAGGGGGTTTTTAGGAAACACATGATTTAAAGTTTGTAAAGCACCGAGTGAATCGCTTAGGATCAAGCATTTTGGTATTTTGTTTTTGTTGACATGTTCAAGGGCTTTGAGTATTGCATAAAATTCAGCAGAAAAAATACTGAAATATTAAGGAAGTCTAAAATTATATTGATTGTTAGGGGTTACATATGCAGCCTCCTGTATTACATTTTGATGCATCTGTGTATATCTTGTAGCAATTATCTCCATGTTTGGCTATGATTGAATTAAGTTTATTTTTAAAAACTGCTGGATTTGTTGAGTGCTTACTAAATACAGTAAGATTATAATTTATTTGGGGGATATTAGTTTTCCAAGGAGGGAGATGGTCCAAATTTATTAGGAATATATCTGGAAAGTTTACTTCTAAATATCTTAGATAAAATCGAATTCTCTCATAGAAATATTTGTGTGAAATAGGTCTATTTTGAGACGGATACTTATTATTGAATGTATTATCAAAAAGAGGTCTGTTTGGATTTGAAGCTATAGAAAATGCATGAGTTAATGTTAAATAAATGCAACGGTGGA
This sequence comes from Diabrotica virgifera virgifera, assembly GCF_917563875.1. Lineage (NCBI taxonomy): Eukaryota > Metazoa > Arthropoda > Insecta > Coleoptera > Chrysomelidae > Diabrotica > Diabrotica virgifera. The sequence continues at coordinate 108,556,812 of NC_065451.1, read as the reverse complement.
ATAAAGAAGGCTCTCCGGTTTCGCTATACAAAATCTATACCGGCGTTGTTCTAAATGCTCCCAAGGCAAGTCTTAATGCTGCATTGTGTATAATATCTAAGGGTTTTAGTGTTGTCTTGGACGCAGATATGTACGCAATGGAGCCATAGTCAATTTTAGATCTAATTTAAGCTTTATATGGGCTAATTAGGGTATCATAATCAGAGCCCCAGTCCCTGTTAGATAATGTTCTTAATAAATTTAATCTTTTATTGCAAGATGCGACTAGTTGATTTATATGTTTTTTCCAAGACAGTTTTTGATCCAGCCACATTCGCATAAATTTTACGTCTGTTTTAAACATGATAGTTTATAGACCTGGATCCCGCGTAAGAAAAAAAAGTTGATTAATAGCAAGCTGAAAATTTGTTAATAGCTTAACGGTGTCTAGTCGGACAAACATTGATGCACGGGAACACTGAAACAGGGGAAGTTTTAACGGTGGAGCATGATAAACGTGTCGTCCTGACAAGTTTATGATGGTGAAAAATAGCAAGTTGTTTTTAAGTTTATTCAATAGCCAACGTTATATAATATATGAAAAAATGTTTGTCCGACAAAAAGGTTGGGCATTTTAACGAGTCCGACACGTAGAACATGTCACATCACAGGAACTATGTTGGTGATGAATAGCAGTCTGATTTTTGCATGAGAGTTTAATGAAAGGTTAAAAAAGCAATTGGAAGTTCTGTCGGAAAAAATGAATGGGAAATTTTCCTAGTCGGACATTCTAAACATGTAAGATATAGACAAAAATGTTGGTGATAAATAGCAAGCTAATTTTGATTTGTTTATGTACAAATTATATTTTGTAAAGCAAAAAGTTATATGTCGGACAAAAAGTTTGGGCAAATCGAAGGAAATAAATAAAAAACATTTTTTCAGAATGACTTAGTCACATATTGATAAAGCTATTTTAGTTGTATATTATTATTTATATTCACATATTTGCATGTGCATATATATACATGCACACTCCAAAAACAGTGAGGTAAGTATCAATGCATGTATATATTGCAAAACAATTATTTTTTTCAATGGAGTTTGTTCTAGATATTCTCAAAATGAAAATAAAAAATGTCAAAGAACATGTGAAAGCAATCTCTTAGGGTTTTCTAATTAGGCGCATCAGAAAGTACGGAAAATTTCCTACAAAAAACGTTGTATACATTTTTTTTCCATACTCGAATCTTAACCCTGTAAACGACATTGAAAAATGTGAAGAGTCTAAAACTTCGGTGCTTATAAGAATAGACGTAAATATGACACATTATGCTTAGAAGTATGTATTAGAAGGCTGCATTTGTCAGTGTGACACTTTGTGCCATACAAAGTAGTATTTGAAAGTACATGGTCTCTGAGTTTCTGTTTGCCACGTGTGTTGGAAATTAAAATTTATATTAACTATGGAGTGTTTTTGTGTCTATTTTTGAGTGTCAACAGTTTAAATTTTAAGTCGCCAAATTAAAAGTGAAACCATTCAACGGAACATTTTTGAGTAATTTTCGAACATTTTACAAAGTTAGTAAAATACTTGTAACCCGGTCTATATAGACATTTCAAATAACAAAAATTGCCGGAGAGCCGAATTTTGGTGGGGAGCTAGGGTATACCATAACAAATAAATTTTAAAAAGTCCCCATCGATCCCATGTGTGCGTCAAAAGTTATTCGGGGTCAAAGGTCAAAATTTGAGATTTTTTGGATTTTTTTCGAAAACGGTAAGTTTTATCAAAAAAAAAAACTTTAAACTAAAGTTGTAGATCTTAAAATTCTCTACAAAAATAGTCCCTACTATTTTTTTCCTAAGAGTTGCCATTCCTGAGATATCGCGATTCAAAGAGTCACATTATACATGATATGCACACGTTTCCACACCACCTGTGAGGTAGTGTACTCGGCGCGTTTTTTTACCGTGGTTTCCCCTGTAGGCCTACTCAACTAACTGTTTTGACAATTTTAGGATAATTTAAGGAAACAATACCGGTCAAGTTCTAGATATTACCTTAATATTGATATTGATTATTGATATTGCTATTGATTATTAGGGTAACTTTATATTTGGGCGTCGAAAGGTTAACTATTGTTTTGATTTCTTTAGATATTTTAATCAGATTCATATTCTTGAAAGTCTACTTCAACAGTCAAATCTTCTTCGATTTCATCTTCTTCCTCTTCTTCTTGCTGGATGTTCAAAAATTGTTCAAATATGACTGAGTCATTGGTCTCTTCATTAAAATCACAGGAGTCTTCCTCTGTTGTACTAAACTGGACATTTGAGCAAGACTGACCTTGGCAGTTGGTACACACTACACACTAGAGCACACAGCAACCCGACTTTTTTACATCCAAATTTGGCACTACAACATTTTCTGCAATTGCAGAAAATAGTGTTAAGGAGTTTTTCTGGAGCAGGTGGGAGTAAGGTTCTAATCGGTTCCAGAGTATTATCTGTTAATTTCCAACCCCAGTCTTCTGGATTCAGTTCATTGCCTAGCAATGTTTGAACTTGATAACATACTCGATACAAATGTTGAAAAGCAGATGCTGATGTTGGAGGAAGACATGATAGTTGTACTTGTTTCTTGTTTCGCGTATTTTTTACAAAAGTTAAGTATCGGTATTTATCAAGACAAATAATTTTTTTTGGAGCTCCATAAACCGCAAGAAGAAAGCGAATTCCTTCCGTAATTATTGTTTGCGGTCTAGAATCAAGTTCTGTAAAAACTTTACAGCAGTAAGTCAAATCTTTTTTTTTTTCGAATAATTTAAGTACTGAAGTTTTGCCCCTTATGTACATTGCGGACGTAGTGTCGCAGCCGGTTATCGCATGTAAAAATAAAATGTATTTTGGCATTTGGGATAAGCCGATAAACTATTCGAAGAATATATATCTCTGTTCGCTGTTGAGCCCTTCCAGGTTTCAGAAAATAAATAACTTTATCTACTGGAGTCCTTGCAGTAATCAGTACCAACAAATCAACATCTTCACCAACTACAATTATTGTTGTGTTTGTTGCCTTAAATTTTTCAATTGCTGTCTCAATTATAAGGACATCTGCGTCAATTTTAGCTTGTTTGACTTCAATATTCGCAGCTGTTAATTTGTCAGTTAACATGGAAATGAAACTAGATTTATTATTAATGTTGGCGAAAAATTGTTGTTGATTCGCTGGAACTGTTATATTTTCATCAAAGATAATCTCGGAACCCGATGATGTTTTTGTAGTTCGACGACGTTGTTCTGCAGCTTTAATATTCTTTGTCGAGTCATTGTAGTCGTCAAATACCACTGTCACTGTAAGCCCGTAATGTCTGCGTAGATACTGAACATATTTATCAAAAATAACGCTAAAGGTTTCTTCTCGATCCCACACAACGTGATGTAGTAGGTACCTCCATCAATAATGTAAGTAGCGTTTCTACGATCAACCTCAGTATTGACTGATTCAAAGCAATCATAAATTGCTGACTTTGTTGTTTTACGCATTCCAGCTGCATCGAAAAGTGATAAGGGGTAAGGAGCTAATTCATACTCAAAAAAATTTTAAATCTCATCCTCAAAAGCTTTAGTGATACTCATGCGTTGAAATAATAATACAGGATCTATAGCTACTTCTTCTTCGTGAACTTTCACGGTGCTAAAAGAGGGAGTACTTTTTCAGAGCGTTTTAATTTTATATTATTAAATGTTTCACCTGTCATTTTAGCCATTGAAGCAATCCCAACTTCACGAGCTTTATGGAAATTAATCTTATCATCACCAACAACTCCAGAAGCAATAGATATGATTTTATTAATTTTAGGAAAAGGATCATGTGATGAAAACCGGTCTAGAAGTTTTTTAATATCTTTAGCATCTTTTATGAGCCGCGAGTCACTTGCATCTACATGCTGATCTGTTGTGTCAGATAATATTATGAACCAGACCTACGGACAATACTGTAGCCATTGCCTATAATAGACAATCTGTTCTTTTTAAACAATGGTATAGCCAAATGTTTTTCAAGGCCACGTGGATAGAGGAAATTCAGTTTGGGACTGATTACCTTTTGAGGAAATATTTTCAAAATAGTATAATATACTATATAAAAGAGACACAAATAGGCATTTATACTTGTCTTAAGGGCCACATATGTATATACGTGGCTTATATGTGCATATAATGTATAAAGTAACTTTTAAAATCGCGATATCTCAGGAATGGTAACTCTTAGGAAAAAAATTGTAAGGACAATTTTTGTAGAGAATGTTAAGAACTACAACTTTAGTTTGAGGTTTTTTTTGATACAACTTACCGTTTTCGAAAAAAATCCAAAAAATCTCAAATTTTGACCTTTGACCCCGAATAACTTTTGACGCACACATGGGATCGATGGGGACTTTTTAAACTTTATTTGTTATGGTATACCCTAGCTCTCCACCAAAATTTGGCTCTACGGCAATTTTTGTTATTTGCCAAGCATTTTGATGTCTAAGTTGACCGGATTATTGGTCATCAATTCAATGAGGTTCAGTTGCCAGATAATTGTGAAAGTTCTATTGAATATCATTCTTCGTGCTATAATGGTTTACTTGATTGAAAAAGGGTACTTAAATAAATTATTACTAAAATTGTATAACGTAATTTTTCTCAACTTTCTACAAATGAAATAATAATGTAATTAATATGTCACATGGCAAGAAATAATTTGCAGCCAAAATAAATCGATTAGTTTAAATTTGAAGTTACGATTGCAATTTATTATGAATTATTGTCAAAAGTGACAGTTTTTCTTAAATGGAAATGTATTCATAGACATAAGGTTAGACAGGGAATACAGTGCAAAAAGTCGATAGGTGGTCTATCTATCTCTTTTAACCAAGCGATCCCGCGCATGTGGCAGACAAAGATAGCTAGACCACTCAATCCATAATATAATTTGCCTGCTCTACTATAAATGTATTACAGTGAGGTATCTAAATGATGTTGAGATAAATCGAAAGATATCGATTGTAATTGATTGCAGGTACTTTTGACATAGAATAATCACCCCTTATTGAAATTTCAAAAATTATTTTTTTAAATTGTCCGACTACAAAATCTACCCCAAATTGTCCAAATTGTGGGGTCATGGTGTTATTGCCATAATGAGGTTGAATATCTGTCGCATTACCATTATGGCTTAATTTGAAATCTGTTTCAGAAAAATAGATGGAATATCATCTGGGCCAGGACTAGAATCCTTCAAATCTATAAGTGAGTCATTCAGTTCATGGAAAGTTAGCGGGAGATTTAGAGGATTGTGGCTAATTTTGTATGGAAATATATATTATAATTTTCGAATTGTATTTTGTTTTCAAGAAAGGTGGGGTCGAAGCTTTCATTGGAAGATATTTTTTTATAATTCAGTGCTAATATGTTGGAAATTTCTGTTGGTGATGTAATGATTTGGTTATTTACTTTCAGGCTGGATATTGTGCGTGATTGGTGGAAACTGGAAATTTTGCGTATTTTTTTCCAAACTTCACTTATTGGCGTAGAACTGTATATATTGGAAACCTATTTCATCCAACTGGCTTTTTTGGCCTGTTTAATTAAGAACATTTTTGTATAGAAGGTTGTTCATGCTAAACCGCATAGTTTTAAAAATATTGACGAAAAAGTAAAAACCACGAATTAACCGATTTCTTCCCCCTCTCCTCCCCAAACATGATGTTCAAAATGGTGCGTTTTTTTTAACATTATGTGGACCGTATAGAAGAATTTGGTGTTGGAGGATAACTTTCACTTTGGATGTCTGGGTTCGGGTCTAATTATACCATACTATTAAACTAGATATTAGATTTTAGCATTAAAAAATGTATTTCAGTTCGATTTATTGGAACAAACTTGTATTATTTTTATGTAGGTCCAGATGTTATTGCTTTTCTACGGTTCAATTCTCTCCTTTCTCTATCTGTTAGCTGAGTTCTCTCTTTGGTTATTCCCTTTTTCTATCAATGCCTCCAATTTCATTTTTGAATTTTCTAAATCATTTTATTAGCTATCAAAGCGGGTAACAGAATATGTAGTCCATTTAAGACGACAAATGGAATACTACAGGGCTGCTCCACATGCCCTACCCTTTTCAAAATATTCCCGAAAAAAACTCTGAAACTATGGAAAGGGAAGTGCTAAGGAATGGATATATCAGTAAGGAACAAATATCTACATACCTACCCTAAGTTTTCCTTTGGACCAAATAGTGATCGCACAAGATGAAGACTCAGTTTTAAAATGAAAAAACTGGAACAGTAATATACAAAGAATGGGATGTAAATAAACGTAAAGAAAAATGAATAACTAGTTACCTAATAAGGGAGAATACCGAAACTTAATAACGGAGAATTTATAACAACAGCTAGGAAGATAAAAAAATCAAAAGAAGCAACAAGTATAAGTACAGTAAGGTTTCGCTTTATGCGGTGGATACATTCTATAGAAAAGCGCATATAAAAAAATCGCATAAAAAAGACTTTACTTGCATTGAAAAAAGAGGGATACGTTCCGTAATTTTCTAAAATCACTTAAAATGGTGGAAGTTTGTCCACAAAAAATTATATTATGTCTGATATTTTTTCGACTAACGATATTGGGATGCAAATAAAATCTCTTCTAATGGAACATAAAACTTTACGACACTTAATTAAATGTTTCAATCCAGAAATCAAAATGTGCTGTTTATTATCTGCAAATTGAAATCAGCAACAATTAACCCAGGAGTAGTCGCGCTCACTTCTGTAACGTCGATAGTCGCGTGTGAGATTCTATCTCAAAATACGAATTTAAAACAAATTTTTATTTTGTACTATTTTTATCTACTTTTTATATTGAAAATATATATTTCTAACAATTTTATTAAAAAAACCTGTGTTAACGGCCACCTGCCAACATCGGCCACCTGTCCTAACGGCCAGTTTAAAAGTTTCCCAAACCAATTATATGTAGACTACAAAAATTGGCAATACCGTCCACCTTTCTATATCGGCTAATAGTTCTTTCATTTTTAGTGGCCGTTACTGACAAATTTTACTGTACCGTAAACCTGTGTTAACTTCCACCTGCCAACATCGGCCACCTGTCCTAACGGTCAGTTTAAAAATTTCCCAAACCAGTTATATGTAGACTACAAAAACTGGCAATAGCGGCCACCTTTCTATATCGGCAAAAAGTTCTTTCGTTTTTAGTGGCCGTTACTGACAGGTTTTACTGTATGACGAAAAAGGATGAAATGTGAGATTCTATCTAACGCGACTACTCGCGGGTTAAAGCTAATTGGCTCTCCCCAAAGCCATAAATTCCACAAAAATAAGAAGAAGAAAAAAAAATTCCTACGCATTACTACACCCTTCCTCGAGGCACTTACGAAATTTTTTCAAAATTGCAAAATTTTTCATCAAGTTATCGCGAAAAAGGATAAAAATTGAGATTCTATCTCACCGCGCGACTACTCGCGGGTTAAACTCTTAAATACTTAAACATTTAAATTTAATTTCAAAAAAATTACAGGTTATACCTTTCAATGCGAAACTCAGATTGATGTAATAGCTACGATAGCTACATGCTACATCACGTTACAAGGGGAATACCCGAATTGCAAACCCTCATATTACTGACATCTGGATGGGAATAGTTAGTATTAATTCCTACTATTTGTATATTAACAGAATTTTTTTGATGAAATACAAACCACACAAATTCAAAATCGCATTAAAATAATCCGCATAAAAAGAGACCTTACTGTATTTAGGTTTTATAATATCAAGCAAAGGAATAAAGGAAGAAGACATAAAAAAAGACTAGGACAAATAAGAGACTGCACAAGATAATTGAATCCGTTACTATGGTATAAGAACAGCAGCATAAAAACAAAATAGAGAATATATTTATAATACCATGACAAGAATTATTGTCACTTACGGCTGTAAAAATTGGACAATTTATAAGAAAACAAAAAACAAAATAAGAGCAACTGCGATGTAAATCCTAAGGAGAAGCTGCAAAGTAACAAGAGGAGAAAGAATAAATAACATACAGATTAAGAAAATACTAGGAATAAGCTCAGATATAATAGACTACATCGAACAGATGTGATTAACATGGTACGGACATGTCAGAAGAGCATACCAAAATCGTTGGATAAATAGAATAACAGAATGGTCAGAAGGTCTTTCAGAGATGAAGTGGACGAAGCAATGGAAAGAAGAAATCTACATTGAAACAAACTGTGTGAAAGTGTATTCAAGTAGAGTCCGTGTATACATTTCAAAATTCCCTCATCTTCTTTAGCCTCAGGATCTGTGATGGCTTACAAATTTTAGAAGCCTCGGAGGTGTAACCAAAGAAGGTTCCCATTGTTTTCAATCCGGTGGGATGTAGAGTAATATTTTTGATGTTATTTTATGTGCTATTAGATTGAAACCTTAGTCTAGAGTCTGTTCTATTATTCCCATCTTCAATTCATTAGTTAAAACAGATAACATTTTTTATTTATTTTTTTTTGGAAATAGTAATAGTTGATCGTTACTAGGTAACTTATGTAATATAAAGTTAATTCATCTTTCACACATGATTTTCACCAAAAATTGCATTTTTCTAATTTTGTATTGAAATTTCAATGACATATATTTCAACTGCATCAATTACGCACATTTTCTTATATTACAAAGTAGTCAATTACTTAATTTCAAGGTTATCCACATTAAAACAAACTGTGTGAAAACGTATTCAAATAGAGTCTGTTCTATTCTTACTATCTTCAATTCATTAGTTAAAACAGATAACATTTTTTCTATTTTATAGGAAATAGTAATAGTTGATCATTACTATGTAACTTATGTAATATAAAGTTAATTCATCTTTCACACATGATTACATTATGCAAATGTATTGTTATCTTAATCATTTCTCATGAATTACTTCGTTGTTTAAGATTCTTTACAAATCAAATACAATTGTTTTAATTGTTGTAAATACGAGGATGAGGACACTGGTGTACAAAAGTTTAGTGTCATATTGGATAATAATTATCATGATTTTACATAGTTTACAGTTGGTAGTCAGAATAATCAAGACCGAACATGTTGGTGTAATAAAATAAAACAGAAAACAATTAACCAATTAAAGATAATAAATAGACAAGATGCTTAGTTTGCATACCATAAAACTAAATTTAGAAAAAATAATTGACACAGTCTGGTCTATTTTCTTACCCCTGTTTGAATTTAGTAACGAAAATACCACCAGGTATCTTTATTCTCAAACACCTTTCCTTAGGATTTTTATAGCAATATATCTAATAATACTTTTTAATTGGGCTTCTCATGTATCAGCATATCTTTTTTGCTATGTCACGATTAGTGTTGCCCAAAATAGGTCTTGGTCTTGTTCTTGTGTTTTTGCAAGACCACGACCAAGACCGCCTAATTTGAGCAAGACCAAGACCAACACCTACCGTGCAAGATTTGAGCAAGAACAAGACTAAGCCTGCAAGACTCTTGCGTCTTGCAGTTAGAACTGAGGGTCGTTTTAGAGAGTATATTAGTTCGGGTATATTCTAAGATACTCTATGAGAGGCAAAAAATTTTTTTAACAATTATGTCCATTACAAACAATACCACAAACATACATAACGAATCAAAATATCTATTAAAATAACACTTGATACATTTGACACGTACTCAGAGATCATTATTACAATGCAAAAATAAAATATTTTTACAATATTTCCCAGCAGACGACATCTTCGCTCTGAAATTAATTGTCCAGGTTTTGAGAATAGCCGGCCTTTATTCATAAATGAATATTCTTGCGTTGCGACCTTGCGATGCCGACAAGAATGTCGTTAAAAATCTGTAGTTGATAAAAAATATACCCATTTCATCTTATCGGTATATAGAATAGTAAGACAAAACAGTTAGACAAAATTTGCTAAAAGAATGCGGCTAATACTTAAAAGTATTAATAACGAGATACATTTATGCAGATAAAGCCGGCTATAGATACCGTGTAAACAATATAACTAAATATTTAATAACGATATACTGTCTACCGAGGTATCGAACAAAGAAATATTACAGTGAAATGTATGCAAGACAAAAGCACATTTCTAGCAGTTTTTTCTGTAGTTAAATTAAATTGGTCATTTGTTTTATCAATCGACTGTTCTTTTGTTACTCTTTGTGTTTGATGATATACACTACTCCAAGAAATTAACGCACCACCTTAAAAACGGGTTATTTTTTATGTCTTGAATTTCCTAAACCTGTTGTCCGATTGAAGTGATTTTTAATATGTTATAGCCTTATTCTTTAACATTATCGCTGTAATAATACTATTGCTAAAGCAGGTAAATTGTCATTGTATACCGGGTTACCAATCAAACTGTGTTTTTTTCTCAAAGTTTACATCACCCTATTGAATATTCTAGCTTATAAAATATTAAAATTAAAACCCAAATAGCCTCATATTTTCTTAACATTTTGTTTTTTGATTCATTCGCTTATGTTGTAGAATAAAAACGTACGTACTTTTTTAGCTAGCCATGTTTTTCATCAATACAGGGTCTTTTTAAATAAGAATGGCAAACTTTAAGGAATAATTACTCTGCACGAAAAAGTAATGACAGTTTGCTTTTAAACGTATGTTCGCAAATGCTTCGTTTCCGAAATAGGGAATGTTAAAATTGTTCTTACAAACTGACGATTTATTTATTGCTCTAAAACTGGTTGCGATATGCGAATGAAATTTGGTAGGGTTTAAGAGGTAGTTATTACGCATTTTTGACATACAATTAAGATTTTAATATTCACCAATGGCGCGCATATCTACGTGTAACCGGTTTGTTTAGAATTACCCCTTAAAATTGGCCATACTTATTTCAAAACAGCCTGTATTGATGAAAAACATGGCTAGTTATTAAAATACCTAATTTTGTTGTTATTAAAGCGAATAAATAAAAAAACAGAATGTTAAGAAAATATCAGACTGTATTATACTTTTAATTTCAGTATTTTATAAAGGCTAGAACAGCGGTTCTCAACCTTTTTTGGGTGATGTACCACCTACAGTTATTTTTATTATTTTTGGTACCACATATATTTTTAAATTGTATTATCAATACTTACTAAGTACTACTACCTTAATTTTTTCTGTGTCTTGTGTACCACCGCCAATAATGATATGTACCACCAGTGGTACATGTACCACAGATTGAGAACCTCTGGGCTAGAATATTCCACTGGATGATTTGAGAAAAAACACAGTTTGATTTTTACACTCATTGGTACCGGTACGGTATCCGGTACCTATAGGTACAACGACAATTTACCTTCTAGCAACAATATCAGTACAGCGATATTGTTAACGAATAAATAATTCAAGTTTAAAATTTACCTACTCTGTTACGTTGTTCTAAGATATGTAACAGGTAATGGGCAACTGCGAGACTTGCAAGACTCTTGCTGCAAGACCAAGACCAAGACCAAGACCAAGGCCAGGTGTTCTGTTGCAAGACCAAGACCAAGACTGTCTAAGTCTCTTCTTGGTCTTGCATTTGGGCAACACTAGTCACGATTAACCACCACAGAAAATATAAATACTATTGTAAAATAATATTTCAATTAACGATGACAGTCATGGCTTATGCCTTATGCTCTGCCTAGCTCAGTCTCTCAAGATGTGAGTTGGAATTCGTAAGCAAAAATATGAACTATGAGATATAGATTGAGGCAAACAAACAGCTTCATCAAATCTCAGATATTAAAACGATGCCATCGGCAAATCTTAGGTGGTTAAGATCCTCTCCATTAAATCACATTAGTCCTCTCGTTCCGTTTGATTAAACATGTATTTGATTACAACTGTAGAAAATTTCGGGAAGATGGTATTACCCTGTCTAATTCTACGTCATATTTGGAACTATTTGGTACCTTGGTATCTATATTTCGGTAGTCAATGCGTTTGCCAGCCAATGCTCGAAGCATTTTGTGATGGTCTCTATCTACAGTATTAAACGCCCTTAAATATTTTATGAATAAAAGGAAGATAGGCTTGTTATATTTTGTGTACCCTTTTATTAGCCTGTTAATAACTTGTTGATGATCGTTATTTGTTCCATATCTGGAGCACTGTTCGCAAGACTCTCATTTGCTATTCGCCGTCCTTAATGTGAAGTCATAATATTGTCAATTAAGCAACCCACGTGCCTTGTGGGGTGTCATAAAATGTCAAAAGGCCATACCCTTACGGATTTCATCCATCTATTGGTTTTTTTAACAATAATGTCACTGCAACACATTTTTTTAATACATTCTTAAAGGTTTTTAACCTTTGTATTTTTAGTGGCTCAATATGTGATGCCTGTAATAGCACTGATGATGCTCTACTTATAGCGAAAACGTTCTATGATAGATGTGGCCCTTTAAGAGTTGTTTTTTTAATAAATATACCTTTTATAAAGGAGTTTTTCGTTAAAATTTATTTGTAATTAATGATAAATATGCATCAAGCTACAGAAGATGTTTCCTTCCGGATTTTTTAAAAAATATTATAAATCTGTTGAGTGCATCCAAGTTTTGTCGTAATATGTTATCGGTCGAATGAACTCACAATATTATTTCTTCAGCATATAGCAATGTTAATAATTTTTATGCTCACCATTTACTTTTCCAATTACAGTAACTAGTAGTGAACATGAACTTTTCTGCGAATACTTTGAAAATGTCAAGAAGTGAACTTATAATCGTGTCCAAGTGAAGCAGAATAATAGCATAAAAACTTGATCGGATAACTGTATTACAATAGTTCTCAGTTTCAGGTGTGGTGGCCGATAACTATCCCATAAATTACGATTTATAAACGCTTTAATCAAATCTGAGATCTCTTAAATATAGAATGATAAATACAAAAATACGAGATTGTACTTCTTAACATAACAAAAGGAGGTTTGAAATATAAACTATTTATAAATGAAGGTTATTTTTCTGATAAAATCCATCCAGTAGTGTTTTGCATAAATGTGACATTTTTACGACTTTTTCTGTAGTACATTTCTTGGTTAATTGCGGTAATGAATAAATAAATGAACTAAAATAAATTTGATAGAAAAGCTCTCTTTAAGAGCGTAGGCCCAAAATTTCGGCCCAATGCATTTTAAATGCCTTCAATTTTATCGAATCCGGAGAAAACTAATAAATATTTTTGAAAAATGTTAACTCGTAGCGAAAGATTACATTATTACCGAAATTCCCTGAAATCTTCTCTGATATTTAATTTAATAAGTTACGGGGCTGAAGAAAGAATTTAGTGTGACTTTTACATTCAAACGAAAATCTTTGTTTATTCTAAGGGACTTTCTGCACTCGGTAATAATGGAGTCTTCATTCTGCGTTTAAATTTTTAAAAATATTTAATAGTTTTCTCAGGATTCTAAAAAACTGAACGCCATGTGCGTGGTGATATTTTCCAAATCGAATATGGACCGTGATAGTGTGACGTCAAAACGTCAACAACGTTTCCAAACAAAGCAAAAGTTTAACGTCTGTCAATTGATTATACACGTGATTTTTGTAATCATTTTTAATTTTATTTTGTTTTTACAATCATCTGCACATTTTTTCTAAAGACACAATCCTTGTGAGTCCTGTCAATTATATTGCTTTTAATTTTATAAAGGTCGTTACACAAAATCAAGGATTTACACACTACATAGTACTTACTGCATTTCTTCAGGTTCTTAACCAGTCTATGCGGGTAGCATATTTACAGATGCTTGCGTGTGTAGACACCAGGGTGTTGAAATCAGTTAGGGTTTGGAGAAACGGTACATTTACAAATGCTAGCGCGTGATGACACCACGGTGTTGAAACCAGTTAGGGTTTGGAAAAACAGTACGTTTACAGACGCTAGCGTGTGTTGACACTAGGGTGTTGAAATCAGTTAGGGTTTGTAAAAACAGTACATTTACAAATACTAACAGATTTGGACACCAGAGTGTTGAAACCAGCTAGCTTTTTTAGTGGTTATACATGCATAGATGCTAACGGCTATTGACTTTGATTTTATATACCTACTGTTGTGGAAAAATATTTAAGTGATTTAGGTATTAATAAATAATTAAACGTTGTTGGGATATAAACAATAATATATTAACACAAAAAACAACATAAAAAATAATGTTGTTCTGAAGCTATGTGCTTGTGGCATTTTTATAATTAACTATTTAGATGGGAAATAAGCCACAATTAAATAAAAAAAAATTATTAACGTTTCGACGCCCAAATCGGGTGTCGTTTTCAAAATACAAAATACGTACTACTAAATTAAACAAAAATGTTGTTGTTTAGTAAAAAATACTTTAAAATGTATAATATACGTATAAATTGCCAATATAAATGAGTCAGATTAAAAAAATTATTAGTAGAATTTTTTACTAAGCAACAACATTTTTGTTTAATATACAGGGTGTTTGGCAAAGAATGGGCCATAGCTTAACCTCAGGTTGCCGAGGTTAAAATAGGCCGATTTAAGCTAACTTACCTTAGTACAAAGTTTATAATAACCGAGATACAGAGTGTCAAAGTTAAACTTTTTTTTTATTTATTATTGAATATTTCCTGACAGATATGAGATAACAACATGAAATTTGGTATGTGGGGTTTTTTGGGTCGAGAAACTAAATTCCCTACCAAAAATTATATATTGCCCAGAGGGCGCCACATACGCCTTTCAGAACTTATTTATTACGTTAAATTTTTTTTATCCCTCACTCTGTATAATTTTGACATTAACATTTTTATTCTCCTATTAGTTTTACTTAAAAAAAGCTATACTTCTTTCATCTCTCTAAACTCAACGGTTTTCGAGATAAACGCATTTTAAATCTGCGATACACCATCATTTTTAGCATAATATCATTGTAGTTAAACCCGAAAAATAACTTAAAACCATAATAATTGTGCCAGTTCTCAAATTTATGGCATTGCATCGCAAATTTCATTTGAAGTAATTTGCGATACATTTTTGGATAATTTTATGGTTTTAAGTTATTTTTCTGATGTAACTACAATGATATTATGCTAAAAATTATGTTGCACCGCAGATTTAAAATGCGTTTATCTCGTAAACGGTTGAGTTTAGGGAGATGAAAGAGGTATACCTTTTTTAAGTAAAACTAATCGGGGAATACTAATTTTAATGTCAAAATTATACGGAGTGACGGATAAAAAAAATTGAAC
The DNA here is from genome assembly GCF_917563875.1 of Diabrotica virgifera virgifera. Lineage (NCBI taxonomy): Eukaryota > Metazoa > Arthropoda > Insecta > Coleoptera > Chrysomelidae > Diabrotica > Diabrotica virgifera. The sequence goes on along the minus strand of NC_065451.1, from coordinate 108,541,516 downwards.
GTATTAAATGAGTGCTGAAAGGCGTATGTGGCGCCCTCTGGGCAACACATAACTTTTGGTAGGGAATTTAGTTTTCTCGTCCCGAAAAACCCCACATACCAAATTTCGTGTTGATGTCTCATGCCTGTCAGGAAATATTTAATAATAAATAAAAAAAAGTTTAACTTTGACACCCTGTATCTCGGTTATTATAAACTTTTTACTAAGGTAAGTTAGCTTAAATCGGCCTATTTTAACCTCAGGAACCTGAGGTTAAGCTATGGCCCATTCTTTACCAAACACCCTGTAGTAGTATTTTTTATTTTGACAACGACACCCGATTTGGGCATCGAAACGTTAATTAAATTATTTTTTTAATTTAATTGTGGCTTATTTCCCATCTAAATAGTTAATTATACAAATTCCACAAGCAAATAGCTCCAGAGCAACATTATTTTTTATGTTGTTCTTTTGTGTTCATATATTATTGTTTATATCCCAACAACGTTTAATTATTTACTAATACCTAAATCACTTACATATTTTTCCACAGCAGTAGGTATATAAAATCAAAGTCAATAGCCGTTAGCATTTATGCCTGTATATTAATTACTAACAAAGCTAATAGCTGGATTCAACACTCTGGTGTCCAAATCTGCTAGTATTTGTAACTGTACTGTTTTTCCAAACCCTAACTGATTTCAACACCCTAGTGTCAACACACGCTAGCGTCTGTAAACGTACTGTTTTTCCAAACCCTATCTGATTTCAACAGCCTGGTGTCTACACACGCAAGCATCTGTAAATATGCTAACGGGTACCCAACTCATTACCATTTTGTAAAAATTAAAATCGTACAAGCAATATATTCCAATTTTAAAAACGAAAACAAACACCACGTGTGAATTTTTGTACAGATTTTTGCTTTGTTTGGAAACCTTTTCAGAGTAGCCCACATTGATTTGACTATCACGGTCCATTCGCTATATTTGTCATGGCTGCACCACACATCGCTATGTGTTATTTCTTATGCGCGTTATTCGGCCGCATATGACGAAGTGTGGATGGTTCATTCGTCAACATTCGCTTTATTCGCACGCACAGCAAATGCGCCTATTCGTCCAGTTGTCGGTTTTTACACACTGCAAAGTGTGCACTGTATGATGCCGGCTTCATACAATGCACTCAAATCTGGATCTGGTCATACGGAAAATCAAAATACTCGTAATAAGTAAACAATATAATATAAAACCGTAGGTATTTACGTGAATAATACCAAACTTGAGCGGGTTGATCAAATTGTTTACCTTAGATATCAGTTAAATTGTAATGCAGAGAATCACGATGAAGTTAGATCCAGGTGTAAAAGAATTTATATAAGCATCCAGAAAATAAGAGTTATTTAAGTCACTAGCAAATAATTTACTTTAAATTTTAAATCCTCTAATAACAATATATGACATTATTGCTTAATGTTTAGATTATGAACTCGCTTGTATTAAGTATGTGACATTGAATATCTGTGTAATTGGGGGGACACGCACCGAAAAGTGCAAACTAATCAGAGAAGCTATCATTCACGGTAGTGTTAGTAAAACAAAATAATAAACAAATGGAAATTAGATATATATAATCTAGATATGGATAATATACCTAGATATATATATATATATATATATATATATATATATATATATATATATATATATATAAGTAAGTATAATAGATATATATAATAATGAGACAGGATACTCTAAGAAAGACTTGAATGATTAGACGATGCAAGTAATATCATATACTAACTGAGTACTAGCTATTGTTTTAATTGTGAACTAAATAAATACATATATGCGTAGAGGAGAGGAGGGTACTATGGAATACCATTTACATTTTTAAAAATAGCTTGCTCATTTTGGAATAAAAATTTCCAAAATCATCATGACTCCATACTACAACTTATTTCAATAAACTATCACTTATAAGAGATGAAATATTTATTTGGTTTTTATAAAAATATATATTACAAAAAAGTTACACGTGGAGGTTAATATAAAATAGTCGGGTAATATGGAATACATGTTATAATCATTGAAAAAAAAAATAGGAATTATAAAACAGTCTGAAAAAAAATATTTTCAACTATAAAAACCATATTTTTAAGTTTATAATATGCTAGTCATTACTACTTCTACTCTATTTACAAAAATCACACGCATAATCATCTTTATCTGTTCTGGTACAGTCAAGGTGGGCCTACAAATACAGTTTAAGCATTGAATCCAAATCTCTCCTCGTTCATCTTCGGAGAATTTTCTATTACAGAAGATACATTCAGAGTCTTTGTGTTTTTTGGTTCCTTAGAGCCGTTCTTCTATAAATACCTACTATTCCATAATAACCGACACGCCATCTTGGAAAAATAACATTTAAACTGACCGACAAAACACTATTAGCTAACAAACGACCAAGCTATGAAAAATTAAAATTCTTTTATTTTACATTATGATTAACCTCAATGTTTAAATCAAATGTATAGTAGTAGACTAAAATGTTTTAAAAATGGCCTGCAAAAACTTTTGAAGGTCACAAAACAAATTTTTTTCTGTAGCTCGTTGTACAGCAACAACAAGCGGTCAACTCTGGCTTCATAATGTGATGGCAGTATTATTCGGTAATTCATGGTATTTTCACACGATGGTAGCACCTAACAAAGCTGTAAGCTCGGTATTCCATATTTCCCGACTATTTCAAAATCCCCTTCTCTCATCTACTTAGTGTGTTGAAATCAATCAAGCCCCTTGTAGGGGTAGCTAGAGCAGAGTAGAGCCGCTTTTAGAAAGATTTCCAAAGCTGCGACGTGTTCTCGGTCTTACTTTATGGTGTCGAGTTTTGGTCTGTGAATTAAATCTATCTAAATCGCCTTTCGGCTTTCAAAATGTGGAGAAGAATTTTAAGAGATTTTGGGTGGAGAAAATTCGAAACTGCACAATATTAGAACGTCTCAGCAAGACTACTGTAGTTATAAAAATCATCAAGAAGAGAAAGCTGGAGTATTTCGGACATGTAATTAGAAGTCCCAAATAAATGTTGCTACAAAATATTATGCAAGGGAAAATATCAGGCAAACGTTATCCAGGACGAAGAAGAACTTCATGGTTGAAGAATTTGCGGGATTTGTATTATGTTAATACAAGCATGTTTTTTAGGGTGGCAGTGAATAAAATTATGAAAGCTATGATGGTAACAAACGTTCTGAAAGGACATGGTACATGAAGAACAAGACTTGCCATTCAGTTTTGATTTGATTTTAATTGGCTTTCTTGTTTGTCAATAAACAAACCCGACCGAGTAAAACAGTATACCTATCTTGGAACAATAGTAAATGAACAATGGGATCACTCACAAGAAATAAAATGTAGAATAGAGAAGGCTAGGAGTGCCTTCAATAACATGGACAAACTCTTTAAGAGCCACAGCCTTAATCTGGAGATAAAAGTAAGGCTCCTACGATGTTATATCTTCTCAATATTATACTACGGAGTTGAATCCTGGACACTCACTGAAGCGATGGAGAAAAAACTTGAAGCCTTCGAGATGTGGCTATAGAGGCGAATCTTAATGATATCATGGACGGACAAGATAACCAACGAGACCGTAATACGAAGAATGGGGAAAGAAAGAGAGGTGATGTATACCATTAAAAGGAGAAAGTTAGAATATCTCGGACACATAATGAGAAATGGCACTAAATACAGATTACTAAAGGTAATCCTTCAAAGTAAAGTATTCGGAAAGCGAGGAATTGGGAGAAGAAGAATATCATGGTTAAAAAACCTGAGGAAATGGTTCTCCACAACAACAACTAATCTGTTTAAAGCATCAGTTAATAAAATAATTATAGCCAGAATGATCGCCAATATTCGAAACCAATAGGCACCAAAAGAAGAAGAATAAACAAAACAAATATGGAGTACAAAGTTTCGAAATTGGTTTAAATCCCAAGAGTCTCTAGTCTCGATTTTGTAAAGGAAATATTTTTCAAAACAACCTGAATTCAGTATCCTCTTGTAAAAATAAAACTCATAAACTTAAATGAAACAGCAGTATTCCCACATTCAATAAGTACTGTTAAATATCTATATACCCATCTTTCCGCATGTTATTTAATCACGATTTGCATCCTGATTTGGTATCCTTGACAATCATAAAAATCTCAATGTATTAATCAATTGTTCTGCATGCCATCGGCATTTTACTCTTGATAAAGCTACTACAGAGTCTGTGAAAGACTGCCATAGGCGAAATAATAATTACTGTTTGAAATACACTTCCCTACTTGAATATACCAGTAGCGTACCATCATGCAAGCATTGCCTTATGTGAAGTCATTAAAAGGCATTTAAAGTTGTATTCGCGAGATTTAGGACATAAAATGCTGCAATATTTGCATATCTAACTTTTGCTTACCATCGTGTCTCTTTACTTATTAATAAAAAACCAAGCTTCAAACTTCTGAATATTAATTCTAGTCTGTTATAGCTTTTTGTAATGATAAAGAAAGCTTAAAATTAAGTAAACGATCATTATCAGCCATATTCTGTAATTTTTAGCAAATCGAATAGAAGTGACCAATTTGAATTGTAATTACCCGAAATCGGTTTGTTGGATATCTATCGCGTAGTTTTCGTGTTTGGATTGGCATTTCGTAAATCACATCGTAATCAGTGTAAACAGAAAACTCCAACTTTTATTTGACGAGCTCAAGAGGTGGTGGCAACCCCGCACTGAAAAGTGAAATAAGTATTCTGTGATATTCAGGAAAGGCTCGTGCGACGCGAATAATTCAACAAAAAGAGAAGAAATTTTACTTTGTTTTGGTAAAGTTTGACAATTTCAACACAAGAATAAAAAACTTCAATCGGAACACCAAAAAAAAAACATCTGTTTAGCATATAAAGTACATAATAGACTTTATTTCTGAACATAAAATATTACTGCCAGGTAAAAGTAAGTTTTTTCATAAAGAAAAATTTTGTGCTTTCATTTGAAAAGCACTAGATATGTTCAAATCTACACGTTATATATGTTTAATGATTTCTATTAATCTTGATGGTGTGTAATTATTGGTAAATAAAATTAAACATACTTCTTCTTCTTCTTTCTCGAAACTCCTTATGCCTCTCAGGGGCGTCGGAGATCTTATTCATCCTCTATCCATTTCTTCCGTGTCTTGCTGTGTTGATGTGTTCTCTTCCATTTTTTGTTGATGTGTTTTTCCTTTTTCCTGTCCAATGTCTATAATTTGATCGATTCATCTTTTCCTTGACCTCACTTTCCTTATTTTACCATATCTTTTTGATTCCATCACCTGCTTTGGTAGTCTTCCCTAGTCCATTCTGTCAATGTGTCCATACCATTTTAATTTTCTTTTTTCGATCTTTGTTATTATCTATTTCTGTTTCAGACTTTTTCTAATATCCTTATTCATTATTCTGTCCAATTTCGTTTTTCCTGCTATTTTTCTCAACTGCATCATCTCCGCTGCGTTTATTGTACTGTCTATTTTTGCATTTTTTAACCATGTCTTACTTGCATATATTAAAGTTGGTGCAAATATTGCATTGTTTATACCTTCAGTTTTATTTCTTTTTTTATTTCTTTCTTTCCAAATATTGTTTTATTTAGTGCATCGTAGATCTTATTTGCTTTTTTCGTCCTGTATGATATTTTTTGGTCTAGCTTTCCATCCTCTGATATTATTAGTCCCAGATATTTAAACGTCGAGACTGTTTCTATTATTTCATTTTTGTACCTAAATATCGTTTGGTTTATTTTTTCCCTTTTCTTTTGGGTTACTACCATGGTCTTCGTTTTCTTTACATTTACCTTAATTTTCAAATGTGTTATTTCTTCCACCAATATATCGATTAATTTTTGCATTTTCTCTTTATCGTCTGCTATTATTTCTGTCATCTGCATATAGTAATTCGTCCATTCTCTCTGGTACTAAATTTTTATACCCTATTATTGACTGCAATTGCCTTGACCATCTTTTAGCACTCTTCGTTACTCTATCCATTACTAATATGAATAAAACTGGTCTGAGACTGTCCCCTTGTTTTATTCCTCTCCTTAGGTCTATCATTGGCGACCTGTTTCCGTATATTTGTACTTTAGCGAGTACATTTCTAATATGTACTTTTTGCCACGCTTATTATCTTTTGCGGGATTTGCAGGTCTTCCATTGCTGACCTTATTATTTCTCTATTCATAGAATCAAGAGCAGCTTTAATATCTATAAACGTAATATATAAGCCTTCTCTCCTATTTCGTTTTTCCTTTCAATTATATTTCTATGTACATATTATCTGTTGTTCCTCTTCCCTTCCTAAAAGGCGCTCGTGCTTCTTTCCTGAGCTTCCTTTCTATTATTCCGGTGTTGACTTTATATGCCACTGATGATAAGCATATGGCCCTATAGTTATCACATTCCCCTTCAACTTCTTTCTTGTGTATTGGTATCAATAAATTTTCTTTCCAGTCTTTCAGTATCGAAATTAAACGTACAATTATCTAAATAAATAATAACACAGACTAAAATCGCTAATTATATAACAAATACACTTCAAAACAACAATAAAAATAATGATACAAATAAGCAAGCGTCAAGATTAATTTCGAAGTCGAAACGTGATCTCGACAGAGCTTGTCTAGTCGAAATCAATTTCTACATACCGTTCCGATAGTAGAGGTCCAAATAAGTTACATAATACCAATTCCTTCAAATTGCGACCCGACTTACTGACCTCTATTTGATTTGACTCATTTCTATTCGATTTGTAGTTACAGCATGGGCCTGAATATTAGCCACTAAAGAAATTAATAAAAACAACAAAGAATGTCAAACAAAATTATATAGTCTTACTTTCTTAGACAACGAACAAAAAAGATTAAGTCCGTATGTCTTGAATAAACTTCTTCGCGTTGGGTTAGTCTCTGTGGCTTCTGTGTTGATTGAGTAGCTCACAAACTATTACTGTCGCTGCTAGGCCCGGAAAACAGAAAAATGTTTGCAACAGACCAATGACTTATTCCCATCGAACCATTTTACAACTAATAAGCTTTACCAACAACTACTGACAGTCGGTACTATTCCAATGATGTCTCAGCAAGAACGAAATACCATTTAATTGGTAACAAAGCTGCCAGTCCACTAGATTTAAAAGCTATCAAGATGACGTAGTGACAAATAGACTAAGTAGAGTATATGAAAAGATCTTAAGATCCAAGGTAGAAAATGAGTACCAAGATGAAGAGGCAGAAGACCAGGTAGAATATAATATATTACCAAAATACATAGTACCATAATATATTATAGTAGGAAGATCCCAGGTTATTGTCAAGAAAATGTCCTTTAATCACGAATTATCTCTTCTACCTTTAGACGTATGGAAAGCCTATCATAGTGTTCCCCTAACTAAGCAGTAAAAACAATTAGGTCTGGATCCCGCGTATGAAAAAAAAAGGTGATTAATAGCAAGCTGAAAATTTGTTAATAGCTTAAGGGTGTCTAGTCGGACAAACCTTGATATATGGGAACACTGGAACAGGGGAAGTTTTAATTGTGGAACAGGTTAAAAATTTGGAACGGTCAGACCACGAAAACGACACATGCATTTTGTCCGACAGAACAGACTTAAACTCTCCGAACAGAGATTAAACTCTCATGCAAAAATCAGACTGCTATTTATCACCAAATGGGCGTTTTCATGAGTGGAACATGTAGAATATGTCAAATGACAGGAATTATGACAGGAGATAAATATCAGTCTGATTTTTGCATGAGAGTTTAATCTCTGTTCGGAGAGTTTAAGTCTGTCCTGTCGAACAAAATAAATGTGCGGTTTTCGTGGTCTGACCATTCCAAATTTTCAACCTGTTCCACAATTAAAACTGCCCCTGTTACAGTGTTCCCATATATCAAAGTTTATCCGACTAGACACACTTAAGCTATTAACAAATTTTCAGCTTGCTCTTAATCAACTTTTTTTTCATACGCGGGATCCAGACCTAAATCTACTGCGACGTAATAATAAAAACTAAATTCGCAAAGACTTCAAAGCAACAAATCAATGTTTGCAGCTTATGATCCACATTATTTAAAATATTTTTAGAAAACATCTAGAAAAAAAAATAGGAAAATGAAAGATAAAATGCATAAATATAAAACTCCCAAATTACACTCTGTATACACTTAATTTTGCAGAAGACCAGGTAAGACGAGTGTTAGCTCAAAGATGCTTGGACATGAATGTGGATGTGCATGTTTGTTACGTTGATTTTGAGAAAGTTTTTGACAAAGTAAGACATGGAAAATTAGTCCAAATTCTAAAGACAAAAAAAATAGACAAAAGGGACTCACGAATAATAACAAACCTTTACTGGAATCAAAGGGCACAAATTGTAATAGATAACGAACCCAGTCCAGAAATTGAAATCAGGAGAGGAGTTCGGCAGGATTGTATTATATCTCCATTACTCTTTAATGCATATAGTGAAGCCATTTTTGAAGAAGCATTGCTGTCTCAAAGTGAAGGAAAAATTAACCGAAGATCTATTAACAACGTAAGATATGCAAATGACACCGTGATTATGGCAAGCTCTGTTGAACAACTCCAACTACTACTCAACAAAACAAACAATTTCTGTGAAGAATATGGACTAAAAATGAATATAAAAAAGACCAAATATATCATTATAACAAAAAAAAAACAAAAATATACAAACAAACATACATTTGGGAAATGTACCGATAGAAAGGGTTGACAAATACAAATAGCTAAGAACCTGGATTTTAGAAAATAATGATCAAACAACAAAACTTGGGGCCAGGAGAGAAATAGCAAGAAATTCGTTTGTAAAAATGAAAACAATTCTCTGCAACAAACACCTTAGATTAGAACTGAGAGTAAGAGCTCTGAGATGCTACGTGTTTTTGATACGACAGTATGGACTTGAAAGCTGGACATTAAAGCAAGAATACATAAATAAGCTACAGTCATTTGAAGAATGGTGTTACAGAAGGATGCTTAGAATAGCATGGACACAGAAGAAAACGAACACGGAGGTGTTGCGAGAAATGGGCAAAAAATGCGAAATGATAAACACAATAAAAATAAGAAAGTTACAATATCTGGGGCACGTAATGAGGGGACCGCGATATGAAATGCTAAGACTGATAATACAAGGAAAGATAAGAGGCGGAAGGAGTATAGGAAGAAGGAGAGTGTCATGGTTAAAGAATTTTGTTTTATATATTCGGAGTTTGCTTTGTCTAGAAACGTATTTTGAGTTCAGTAGGGCTCTTAAACTGTCTACCTAATTTTTTATTAACTTTTTGCTCTTTTGGCATCGAACTCCCATTTATCTTTTCCATTTTCATCGAATACTACAACCATGTATTTAAAATTGTTAGCCCTTTTAAAACTATAGCTTTTATTACTGACAAACCTCACACTAAAGTTTTTTTCATCTTTTTTATTCACTATTTTCTCTTCCTCGTGCATTTCTTCTCCACTGTATTCCTCCGTCAAGAGTTCCCTGTAGTATATCTGCCCATACCTGATTGTATCCATTTTCCTCTACTATCACTATTCGCTTCTTATTTTTTATTCCGTTTGTTTTACCTTTGCATTTTTGTTTTGTTCTTTAATATTTTATGGAAATGTTTCGTGTTTCTATTTGTTCTGTACTGTTCTATTTTTTGCATTTTTTCATCTGCCCATCTTCTTTTATTTTGTCTTATGATTTTGTTTCTTACATCTTCATAACTTTTAATTCCATTTAATTATCCATTTAATTCTTGCTTGCTCCTTTTCTGTTGTTAGTTCTTTATATTCGTTGTTATACCATTCGTAGTTATAATAATAATTGATTGTTAACAGTCAGATTGTTAACAGATTTGTGAAAAAAATATTTCCAAAAATTACTAACAGAACAAAGACCAGAATTTGTTAACATTGAAGACAACACGATAGGTATACATATAAAATCATCACCATTACAAATAAGTAAATCAGAGATGGAAGAAATAACCAAATCCCTGAAAAATGGAAAATCCCCTGGTCCTGGTGACATCCTTGCAGAATTAGTGAAAGCCGGCACAGAAAAACTCCAAGAACAGCTAAGAAAACTCTTGCCTTACAAGAAAACAAGATTGCTTAAATGGTGACGAATTACCAAAAGAATGGAAATTATCTATCATGTCAACAATCCACAAAAAGTGCAGCAAGGATCAATGTGAAACTTACAGAGGAATTGCGGTAAACAGCACAATAAGTAGGATGTATGGGAAACTTATTAAGAACAAAATAGAAAATGACTATAGAGATTACGAAGCAGAGGAACAAGCTGGCTTTAGAGCTGGGCGGTCCACAGTAGACCACCTGTACTCTATTACGCAAGTTATTGAGAAAAAAACAGCCGTTAATAAAAAAGTTCACCTGGTATACTTAGACTTACAAAAAGCATATGGCCCCTCAGCAAACTATAGTCAACCCTACATCAAACCAACATTAAACATTGTCTTATCAAAGCAGTCCAGAGTCTGTATAATGGAACGACTGCAAAAATTAAAACTGGATCAAGGATCTCTGAGGGATTTAAGGTCACGACAGGATTGAAGCTGGGTTGTTGTATTTCGCCTACCCTTTTTAAAATTTATCTGGAACAAGCACTCAAGCTGTGGAAAAGAAAATGTAATATCATGGGAATCCCTCTCAATGACGACACAACACTGTAACTTTCTGTTTCGCTGATGACCAAATTCTGATTGCTTAAGATCATGACGACTTCAGTTACATGACGCGGAAGCTAATAGAAGAATATAACAAATGGGTCTACAATTCAACATTAAGAAAACTGAAGCCATGTGTATTGGAGGAACAAAGCAGTCTATTACATTAGACGATGGGGTAGAAATTAAACACTGCGATGAACACAAGTACCTGGGCATGAAGATAACTCAAGATGGAACACTCGATGCTGCTATAAAAGACAGAAATATACAGGGTAGAAAAGCCATATCCATGATGAACGGCATTCTGTGGGACCATACAATATCTAAAGCGAGCAAACAGCTCATATATAATAGCATACTTAAAAGTATAATCACATATGGCAGTGGAGTTTAGCCACTGAAACAAAGAGCGCAGATAATGTTACTAGTAACAGAAATGGACTTCTGGAGAAGAGCAGCAGGCAAATCAAGAAGAGATCGGATACCGAACGAGAGAATACGAGAAATGATGGGAGTAACAAATACAATAATTTATGACATAAAAACAAAACAACTGGTATGGTACGGCCATGTACAGAGAATGACAGGATCCCTAAACAGATTTTGGCATGTACAAGAAGAAAAAGAGAAAGGCCGAGAAGAAGCTGGAGGGAGGGAATTGAAAAAGAACTAGAGGAAAGAGAAATCCCTCCAGGTCTATGGTTAAACAGAGAAGAATGGCGGTTCTAAACAGAGAAGAATGGCGGTTAGGAGTCGGAAGGCGTCGAAGAACGCTGTAAACCGATAGTAGTAGTAGTAGTAGTAGATGGTTAACAGTTCAGCTTAACAGTTTAACAGTTTAACAGTTAATAACTTAAACAGCTGTTATACTTCTATTGCTATTTTATAACTACTCTTTGAATTTTAAATTGGTGGTTTATTGCGGTTTGACTCTTAAACACTATTATTACGTTAGTAATTCAAAGAAACACCCAATAGATACAGAGTCTTGATTACCGACTAGGAAAAATCTTCACGTTACAAAAGAACACTTTTATTTTCATTATTGTAGTTACATAAAAACTTAATGTAGACGTTTCAACATCTTGTAACAATCCTTGGTAATGACGCTTATCTAAAATTACACGCCATCCAAATGATATCATATGTGATTGTTAATAATTGCCCGAAGTACTTTGTTCAATGATTGATGACTTGTCTTCTATTATATCATGTTGTCTTGTATGTAAAGATAACTCAACGTTAACGATATTTATTGTATCTCGTTATTTGTATACAAGCGGTATGAGAACATAAATTGATTAGACTGAAGACAACTTATAGAATACAGAAGCAGGTAGTTGTCAAAACAACAAATTTAAGTGTCTAAAAGTTGATATGAGCACTTGATTTTATAATTAATATTTTTGTGATTTGTTTTATTTTTGATTGCGGATTAATAGGTTCGTAAATTCGTTTATACATAATTTAAATACGTAATGAGATATTGCTCGAGAAAGTTCCGTGTTTATCTTCGCGTTGTTTGATTTGACACAGAAGCAAAAATGGAAAAGCTCCAGGTAAAGACGAAATTAACATAGAAGTTATAAAATAGGGGAGGGGAGGGGAAAGAATACTATCACTATTGAATAATATATGGAAGAAGAAAAGATGTCGGCGAACTGGGAGTTAGAGCAGGTAACAATACATAAAAAGGGAGTCCAACAAATTTGTGAAGAACCCCCTCTGTGGCTCAGTGGTAAGAGCGCCTACCTTTGGATCGAAAGGTCCGAATGGTCGTGAGTTCAAATTTCACCAGGGTCAGAAATTTTTCGTTTATTATAAATTAATAAATTTTTTTTTTTTTTTTTTTTTTTTATTTAATGTTGTAATATTTACAATCTGTCCTCAACTGAGAACAATAGGTAAATTATTTGACAAAAATTGAAAATTTTGACCTGTAGAGGGAGATCCAGTGATCACCCTCTTTACATAAATTAAATTAAAACAAATTAAAATAAGTTTAGTTATCACAGATTATTCGAATCTTCTTGCTAGATCCACTACTTTGAATCTCTTCAGGCGTCGTACATCATTGTGGTCATCAGTAAGGTTGCTGGCTAACTCATTTGGATGAGATTCTAGTCTCTTGGAATATTTTTTGTAATATTCCGTTATTACTGTTTTTATGGATGGCACATTGAGGTCTTGCTCTATCACATAGTTTGGCACGTACCAAGGGGCATTCAGCATTGTTCTAAGGACTTTGTTCTGGAATCTCTGCAATATTTCTAGGTTAGTTTGACTGGCTGTCCCCCAAAGTTGGATACCATAGGTCCACACTGGTTTTAATATAGTTTTATATATCAGCAGTTTGTTTTCAAGTGATAGTTGAGATTTACGACCGATGATCCAGTACATTTCTCGAAATTTTATTCCTAGTTGTTTTCTTTTTGTAAAAATGTGTTTTTGCCAAGTTAATCTCCTATCAAGATGGATTCCTAGGTACTTGACAGTATCGGTTTGTGGGAGTTGAGTTTCATTTAGTGTTACAGATGGACATGTTTGTCTTCTCATGGTGAAGGTTACATGGATGGATTTACTCTCATTCGCCTTTATCTTCCATTTTTTAAGCCATATTTGTATATTATTAAGGTCTTTCTGAAGGGTTCTGGATGCTGTATTTGGATCATGGTGAGAGGCTAGTACAGCAGTGTCATCAGCAAAAGTTGCACACGTTGTTTTGTTACTTGTGGGTAGGTCAGCAGTGTAGAGCAAGTACAATATCGGTCCCAAGACACTTCCTTGTGGTACTCCGGCTTTTATTGGTCTTAGGCTTGTGTATTCATTATCCTGCTTGACTAGGAAATGTCGGTTGGAAATATAGCTTTTTAGGATTTGATAAAAAGGATGAGGAAGGTTTTTCTTTAGTTTAAAGAGCATACCAGCATGCCATACCTTGTCGAAGGCCTGACCAATGTCCAGGAATGCAGCAGAACAATACCTTTTATTTTCTAGATCACTTCTGATGTGTTTTACCAGTCTATGTACCTGTTCTATCGTTCCGTGTTGTGTTCTGAACCCAAATTGGTGTTGGGGAATTAGTTTCCTTTCTTCTATAACTGGGGATAATTGTTTAAGGAGAAGTTTTTCCAAAATTTTTGATAGAACAGGTAGCAGGCTTATTGGTCTGTATGAAGTCACCTGAGTTTTATTTTTCCCTGGCTTAGGTATGAGAATAATTTGAGCAACTTTCCATTGTTCTGGGTAGTAACCTAGCCTAAATATTGCATTAAATACTTGCGTTATCATTTTCAGACCTTTGCATGTCAATTGCTGCAGTACTTTCCCGTTGATCAGGTCATACCCTGGAGCTTTTTTTGGACTGATTTCATGCTGGATCATATTTCTAACTTCTTTAGTGGTGATTTTTTGTATAGGTAAATCCATCTGGTAGGGCGATTCCAGGAAGTCATTTATTTCTTCCTCTGTGTCACCATCTTCCATGGGATGTGGCTGGAATACATTAGTGAGGTGATTTGCAAATGCTTCGGCTTTTTCCTTATTATTTCTACACCAGTTTCCCTCTTGGTTTCGTATTGGTGGTATTTGTTGTTTCGGGTGTTTGATTTTTCTCGTGGCCTTCCAAAGGGTATATTCACTATCTGCGTTTGCTGATAAACCTGTAAGATATTCTTGTATTTTGTTATTTTTGATATTATGCAATTGTAGTTTAATTTCCTTGGTGATTTTATTTAATTTCGCCTTGTTCTCATGTGTTCTTTTTCTTCGCCACTCTTCCTTTATTTTTCTCTTTCTAGCAATCATTTCCTTTATTACAGTTGGGCAATTCTCTTTCAATTCTGTTTGGTAGCAGTCAGGGGTAGCATACCAAGCAGCTTCTTGTATAGATTTCTGAAGATTTTCTACTGCTGCGTAGATGTCACTTTCTGTTTTCAATGGGATGTTTATGTCAATTAGTTCATCTAGTTTAGTCTTGAAAATGCTCCAGTCTGTTTTGTTACTGTATAGTGATGGTTGTTTAGTACTGTTTGTTATTTGTGCATACCATGTCGCGATTACGCTAGAGTGGTCAGAGGGTAGATCGTAACAAGATTCTACTTTTGCCAATTTAACATTAATTCCTTTAACAATATAAAAGTCGAGTAGATCAGGTATTTTTGCATTGTCGGTAGGCCAGTAAGTTGGTTCCCTTGTGGTGAGGTAATTTGCATTGGTCGCATTTATAGCTTTAAGAAGTTCTCTGCCTTTTGTGGTAATAATTCTGGATCCCCAGGTAGTATGCTTAGAATTAAAATCTCCTCCTGCTATAAATCTATTTCCTAATGTTTTTAAGAAATTTTCAAACTGTTCCGTTTTGTTATTGTGCTTTGGCGGACAGTATATAGCTGATACTGTTAGTGGGCCTAGTTGATCTTCCACAACAATGCTGGTGGCCTGTAGATAGTCGCATTCATGTTTTTGTATTTCGTAGTGCTTTAGTTTATTACTAACTATTATTGCAGTGCCTCCATGTGCTTTTTCGTTGGGATGTTGCGTATGATAAGTTGTAAATCGTGGAATATTGATGTGGTTTTTGGATGTAAAATGAGTTTCTGTAATCAGCATTATGTCAATTTTTTGTGTGTTAATAAATAGTTTTAATTCTTCTACATGTTGACTTAAGCCATTGGCGTTCCATAATACTAGCTTTAGTAACTGAGTCATTTCTGGTTGAGAATCATGGTCAGGAGGTTGAGCATAGTGCTCATTTGTTCCGTCAGTTTTTTTAACATGTCTTTCAGTTCTGACATGTCTGTGTGGTTATTAGTTTGATTTGGTATATGTTGTGTAGTAGTTTGGTTGGAGGCTTGCTGGTTAACTGCTTGCGTTGCTTGTGCGTATGTTATTCCAGGTTGCACATAGTTGACTGTTGTAGTTCTATCTTGGTAATTAATAAATGAAGATAGTTTCTGTCCTTGTGGGATCGGTACTCACCGGAGGGACCGCAGACGTTCGGATACAATTAGCGTCTCTTTGCAAAGACAATGACGTCGACTTTGCAAAGTAACAAGACAATTACTCAACACACACACTACACATGACACTAGGTACCTAACTGCAAAAACTCACCGTACCTACCATGCCAATGGTCATTAGTTGACGAGGCATTAGCTAAATAAAAAAAAATTGTGAAGATTATGGAGGAATCACATTACTAACTACAACGTATAAAATATTGTCTTCCATAATAAGAAAAAGATTGTTAAAGATCACGAAGAAGAGAGTGGGACAATACCAATGTGGAATCGCACAAGGAAGACCAACAATAGATGCTATACATACAATAAAACAAATAATGGAAAAAGCAAATGAATACAAACTAGAAGTAGAAATGCTATTCATTGACTTCAAAGAGGCATTTGATTTGATTACGAGAAGAGAATTATTGATAGTCATGGAAAAATTAAAAATCCCACATAAACTCAGAAAATTAACAAATATGACAATGAGAATTACCAAAATTTGCATAAAGGCGCAAAGGGGGAGGGGAAGACAGACTAATTCATTAAACATAAAGGAGTGAAACAAGGAGATATCTTATCCACAACACTGTTTAATCTAGCTTTAGGCTATGTAGGTACTACGAAATATAAACAAAAGAAACCTAAGAACAAAAGGTAGACAAATCATCGCATACACAGACAATACTCTTTGGAACAGAACAGAAACATAATGGAAGAAATGCTAGAAAAAATAAAAGAGAAAGGCGAGACAATGGGACTCACATTAAATCAAGAAAACACTAAAGTATTAAGACTAACGAAAACACCAATAACAGGAAAACCAAAATAGGGATTTCAGAGTTTGAAGATGTAAAACGTTTAAAATACCTGAGAGCCACAATAAATAAAACAAGTGAAAGAATACCAGAATAAAAGAAAGATTATTGGCAGTGAGTAATGCTTATTTTGCAAAAACATTACTTCAAAGCAATCTATTGACTATGAAAATCAAGATGAGAATGTATAACAACATAATTAGACAAAGATTATTATACGCAGCAGAAAGAATAACGATGACTAAACAAGATCTAAGACAAGACTAAACAAGAATAAACAAGACAAGATAATGTCCCAAAAGTGAAAAATAGCGGTACATGGAACATTCGAAGCATGTATCAAGCAGGCAAGGCAGCAAATATTATTCAAGGAATGACTCGCCTAACCATAGATATTTTAGGATGCAAATTGGTTCGATGGCCAAATTCTGGCATAAAAATTATAGGTGAACATCATATCTATTATTCGGGAGATGACATAACAAGAAACAGAAATGGCGTAGCGATGATAGTAAAAAGGGAAATAGCCAAAGCAGTAATAGGATTTACGCCCATATCAGACAGAGTTATGCTATTGAAGATTAATTCAAGTCCCTCTAATATAAATATCATTCAGGTCTAGGCACCGACATCCGAATCAACTGAAGAAGAAATAGAAAATTTCTACCAGACTCTAGAAAACTCTCTAAAGCTGACAAAAAAACATGAGCTAACTATCATCATGGGCGATTTCAACGCCAAAATAGGACAAGACCCGTGATGAGCTGCTGCCCCCCCCCCACTTGCAAAAATTAAAAAACAAATAGCCCTGATTTATGAGCTATTTATGAGCTTTCATAAATAGCTCACTGAGCAGGAATTTAATACTTTAGTAGGGGGGGGCTGGGTCAGCCCCCCACTACTTAAAAATAGGAATATTGAATCGGTTTTTGCGGCAGAATTACGAGCTATTTATGAGCTCTTGAAATTATATAGTTTCGATTTTTGAGCTTATCCCCTTCATCCCCAAACCACCCTTTAATTGATTTAACTTAAGAGAAACATGCTGAGAAAAATTAAAATATATCGTATTGCAGATCTAATTCCTATAGCTTATATACCCTAAGAATAAACTATTTAATCACGTGCATTTCGATTATTGAGATACAACCCCTTCGCAAGAAAACCACCCTATCTTCCCGGCTTAAGAGAAAGTTGTACTTAAATGCATTAAATTAATTATTTGGCGACTACATATCATTTAATAATTTATAAGCTCCCAAATTACGCTCATTTCGATCAGTAACTTGCAACTTATTTTGTATAGTGCAGTCACTGAAGGTAAAAATCAACGATTACCTTCACTTTCGGTGAACCTTCATCGATTTTCACGAAAATTGGTCAGTAGTTAGAGGATACCTCAAGAAACAAAGGTGACGTGGTACCACCTTGCGCCTTTACCCTGAGGGTGGATACCGCCTCTTCTCGGGGGTGAAAATTATTTTATAAAAAATAACTGCACAAATCTATAAAAGAACAAATTATAAGCAAAATTTATTATATAAAGTTATTAAAATAAGTCAATACTTTTTAAGTTATTAAACATCAAAAATTTTAATTATTCGTGAAAAAAATGCATGTTTTGAAGCGGTTTTTCGTAAATCACTGGAAAACTGTAAGTTTTTACAAAAAAGTTAATAGTAGTTTAATTCGTATAGCTTATATTCTAAGAATAAACTCTTAAGTCACGCGCTTTTCGATTATTGAGCTACAACCCCTTCGCAAGAAAACCATCCCATATTCCTGGCTTAAGAGAGAGAGAGTTGTACTTAAAATAATTTAAATTAATTATTTGGCAACTAGATATCGTTTAATAATTTATGAGCTCGCAAAATATACGCATCTCAATTATTGAATTGCCATTTTCTTTCTATAGTGCAGTCACTGAAGGTAAAAATCTACTATGACTTTCGATTTCGGTAAATCTCCATTCATTTTCACGAAAATTGGTGAGAGGATAGAGGATACGTCAAGAAAGGAAATTAAGAATAACAACTTAGCCGGGGGTCTATGTCACCTCTTCTAGGGGGTAAAAATTACTTTATTAAAAATAACCCCACAAATCAAGAGAGGGACAAATTCTAAGCAAAATTTGTTATATAATGTTATTAAAATAAATCAATAATTTTTGAGTTATTAAAGATCAAATATGTTAATTTTTGTGAAAGAAATTGCATGCTTTAAAGCGATTTTTCATAAATAACTTAAAAACTTCAAGTTTAAAAAAAAATTTCTGCAAAACATTATGCATTTATTTTGAGTCTAAAATTGAAGCTAATAAAAATATAATAAATTGCTCACTTGAAAAACCCTTTTATGTAAATTTAAAGTAAATTATAGGTAATTAAATGTATAGTTTTTTCTGCGACTATTCAAATCTAAGGATTCAAGCTTAAATAACGGGAAAGAGATGCATTTTATAACACTTACTAAATACTTGTCAAAGTACTTAGAAATACCTATCAAATGAGCTCCAGAAAAAGTTGATAGCAACAAAATTTATACTCCAAAAATTAAAAAAAAATAATTTTTTTTAATCACTCTGTTAATTTTTATGATATCAGGCACATCCAACTATTTGAAAGGTAATTTCAAGAGCTATAAAACTGTATTAAATTTAGGCCCGATACTTTATGTCTCGATTAATAGTCGGTTAGTTCAACGGGGTTTAATCGTGACCTCTTTAGGGTCTCTTGTGTTGTAATAAATGCAATTATAAGTATTATTATTATTCTTATTTATAATCATAATAATACTTGTAATTGCATTTATTACAACGCAAGAGACCCTAAAGAGGTCCCGATTAAACTCCGATTAACTAACCGGCTGTCAACCGAGACGTAAAGTACCGGCTTAATCTTTTATATACTTTATTTATTAGGATAATAGGTTAAAGGGCTCCAGTTACATTGTTCTCGTAGTAAAATTTAGGCTTAAACGTTTCTATCTTCGTTATTTTGATTCATACATAAATCAAAATACAAGTAAAATCTTTGCTAATAGAAAAAACTCAAATTTCGTTATCTATCATTTTTTACGTCAATCGTGTATTGTTGGAGTTATTATTTTAAATATGATCTAAAATAATCTATATTTAAATGTTTTACAGTTTTATAGCTATATACTTTATAAGTATAAATTTTGATGCTATCAACTTTTTCTGGAGCTCATTTTTGATAGGTATTTCTAAGTACTTTGACAAGTATTTCGTAACTAAGTGTTATAAAATGCATCTCTTTCCCGTTATTTAAGCTTAAATCCTTAGATTTGAACAGTCGCAGAAACAAATATACATTTAATCCGGGAGTAGTCGCGCTCACTTCTGTAACGTCGATAGTCGCGTGTGAGATTCTATCTCAAAATACGAATTTAAAACAAATTTTTATTTTGTACTATTTTTATCTACTTTTTATATTAAAAATATATATTTCTAACAATTTTATTAAAAAAACCTGTGTTAACGGCCACCTGCCAACATCGGTCACCTGTCCTAACGGCCAGTTTAAAAATTTCCCAAACCAATTATATGTAGACTACAAAAACTTGCAATACCGTCCACCTTTCTATATCGGCCAATAGTTCTTTCATTTTTAGTGGCCGTTACTGACAAAATTTACTGCACATATTACGAAAAAGAATGAAATTTGAGATTCTATCTAACGGCGCGACTACTCGCGGGCTAAAGCTAATTGGCTCTCCCCAAAGCCATAAATTCCACAAAAAGAAGAAGAAGAAGAAAAATTCCTACGCATTACTACACCCTTCCTCGAGGCACTTACGAAATTTTTTCAAAATTGAAAAAATTTTCATCAAGTTATCGCGAAAAAGCATAAAAATTGAAATTCTATCTCACCGCGCGACTACTCGCGGGTTAATTACCAATAACTTACTTTAAATTAACATTAAAGGGTTTTTCAAGTAATTAATTTATTAAATTTTTTATTAGGTTCAATTTTAGTGATTTTAGTGAAAACTTTTTTGTAAAAACTTACAGTTTTTGAGTTATTTATGAAAAATCGCTTTAAAGCATGCATTTTCTTTCACAAAAATTAAAATATTTGATCTTTAATAACTCAAAAATTATTGATTTATTTTAATAACATTATATAACAAATTTTCCTCAGAATTTGTCCCTCTCTCTATTTGTGGGGTTATTTTTAATAAAGTAATTTTCACCCCCGAGAACGGGTGACATATACCCCAGGCTAAAACCGCAAGTTGTTATTGTCAATTTGTGAAAATGAATGGAGATTTATCGAAATCGAAGGTCATAGTTGATTTTTACCTTCAGTGACTGTACTATAGAAAGAAAATGGCAATTCAATAATTGAGATGCGTATATTTTGCGAGCTCATTAATTATTAAACGATATGTAGTCGCCAAATAATTAATTTAAATTATTTTAAGTACAACTCTCTCTTAAGCCGGGAATATGGGATGGTTTTTTTGCGAAGGGGTTTTAGCTCTATAATCGAAAGGTGCGTGATTTAAGAGTTTATTCTTAGAATATAAGCTATACGAATTAAACTACTATTAACTTTTTTTGTAAAAACTTACAGTTTTTCAGTGATTTACGAAAAACCGCTTCAAAACATGCATTTTTTTCACGAATAATTAAAATTTTTGATCTTTAATAACTTAAAAAGTATTGACTTTTTTTTAATAACTTTATATAATAAAATTTGCTTTTAATTTTTTCTTTTATTGATTTGTGCAGTTATTTTTTATAAAATAATTTTCACCGCCGAGAAGGGGCGGTATCCACCCTCAGGGTAAAGGCGCAAGGTGGTACCATATCACCTTTGTTTCTTGACGTATCCTATAACCACTGACCAATTTTCGTGAAAATCGATGAAGGTTCACCGAAATTGAAGGTAATCGTTGATTTTTACCTTCAGTGACTGCACTATACAAAATAAATTGCAATTTACTGATCTAAAGGCGCGTAATTTGATATATATATACTTATAAATTATTTCATGATATGTAGTCGCCAAATAATTAATTTAATGCATTTTAAGTACAACTTTCTCTTAAGCCGGGAAGATAGGGTGGTTTTCTTGCGAAGGGGCTGTAGCTCAATAATCGAAATGCACGTGATTTAATAGTTTATTCTTAGAGTATATAAGCTATAGGAATTATATCCGCAATACGATATATTTGAAGTTAAATCAATTAAAGGGTTGTTTGTGGATGACGGGGATGAGCTCAAAAATCGAAACTATATAACTTCAAGAGCTCATAAATAGCTTGTAATTCTGCCGCAAAAACCGATTCAATATTCCTATTTTTAAGTAGTGGTGGGGGCTGACTCAGCCCCCCCCCCCCCCACTAAATTATTAAATTCCTGCTCAGTGGAACGAGCTCAAAATTTTTAGTTTGCGGAATATGAAAGCTCATAAATAGCTCATAAGTCAGGGCTATTTGTTTTTTGATTTTTGCAAGTGGGGGGGGGGCAGCTCAACACGGGTTAGGACAAGCTACGGTCGAAAATGTTGTGGGGTCATATGGTCTTGGCACAAAAACGAAAGAGGAGAAAAGCTGATACAATTCTACCAAGAGACGGATATGGTTGTAATGAATACATTTTTTAAATTACATCCAAGAAGGCTTTATACATGGAAAGCACCCGGTCGAGGTCGATTTGAATCTGCTCCGCAATTTAGCTTCAAAATTACTGAGGTATTGCGAACAGATAAATCACCAAAGTCTTACAAAATGTAAATAAGTGAAAAAAAAAGTGTAAATAAGTGAATTAAGTAATTTAACCATTATTAACCTAACCTAGCTTTAATAAAAATATATATTTTAAATTACTAACAGTAAAACAATAATTATCATTAAGTTTTTTGGCACTGATAAGAAGTCACGGTCCGCTGGGGCGACTAGCCGTTGCTTCTTTTCGCAGTGTTAATGACTAATAGATAAATTCAGGTTTTTTGCACCTATCGAAAAATACAGAGTCGAAATATTATTGTTGATATAAATAAATAACCGATAATTAAACAATTTTTAAATAATTTTAAAAGTAAAATAAAAATTTAAAAATTAAACAATTAATAAATAAAATGACAATAATATTAATACATAGTAATAAGTAAATACAGAATTAGGTCTCTAAATGAAAACACAATGAGTGAGCATAGAAGCGAAACTGGAAGCGAGGTAGAAACAGACGAAGAAACTAAACGGAACAGAACGGAAGAAAACGATGACAGTTTTGAAAGAAGTAAAAAAGCAAATAGAACACAACAGAAAAATGAAGCAGACAAAGATACAAATGCAGTCATGATTAGAATGATGAAAGAACTTATGGAGAAAAATGAAGAAATGATGAATGAAATAAAACAGGTCAGGAAGGAACAAGCCGAAAACAATAAGCAATTAATGGAAATGAGGCAAGAGAATCAGAACTTGAAAAGAGAAGTAAAGCAACTACACGAAAGAATCGAATACATAGAAAAATACAGTAAGAAGAAAAACCTGATAATATCAGGATTAAAAATGGACACAAACGACGATAGAAACATTAGAGAAGAAATGGAAAATTTCCTAGTCAGAGAACTGCAAGTTAAAGTGAAATTAAGGAACGCCACAAAAATTGGAGAGAATCTCTGTGTTATAGAAACGGAAACAATGACTGAAAAAATGGAGATATTGAAAAACAAGAGAAAGTTAAAAAACCACAACGAACGCATTTACATAAACAGTGACCTAACGATGAAAGAAAAAGAAATACAGAAACAATTAAGCAAGGTGGCGAAAGAAGAAAGAGAAAAAGGAAAAATGGCAAGAATTGGATACAAAAAGTTAATAGTAGACGGTAGAGAATGGAGATGGGATGAAGAGAAGGAGCAGCTATACGAAATAAAAAAAGGAGAAGCTGCACCAGGGGGGTCAAAAAAGTAAAAAATAATAATCAACATGAGAAAAATGGTAACGACATGGCTACAATAAGGACGATGAATTCGGAAAAAGGAAAAGAAGATAAGAAAGGAAATAAACAAATTGAAAATGTGCTGAAAGTGGGCACATAGAATGTAAGAGGGACCTACGATGAAGTAGCATTAATAAATTTAGATAAAATACGAGAGAAATATAGAATCGAAATAATGGCCTTGCAAGAGACCAAGCAACTAGGAAGTGAGATAGTAAAAGTTGGGGGAAGTACCCTTTTTAAAAGCGGTGGGCCAAATAGATACCTGGGGAGTGGTTTTATAGCATCAGACAGAATAAGACGAGTAGTAACTGACTTCCAAGCAATATCAGAAAGACTGTGCTATTTAAGATTTCGCGGGAAGTATAGAAAAATTAGCATAATTAATGCACATGCTCCTACAGAAGAGAAAGACATGGAAACAAAAAATGAGTTCTATGAACAACTCGGTGAGCTAATTGGGAAAATACCAAAATATGATATAAAAATAATTGTGGGAGATATGAATGCGAAAGTAGGAAGAGAAGAAATTTATATGAATATAACAGGAGGTAAAAGCCTACATAAAGAAAGTAATGACAATGGCAAAAAACTAATAGAACTTTCAATGGAACATAACCTTAAGTTAGTAAGTACCCAATTTGATCATAAAGATATACACAAAATAACCTGCATCTCTCCTGATGGACAAACGAGAAACCAAATAGACCATGTCCTCATTGAAAGAAAACACAACAAATCTGTGACTGATTGTAGAAGTTACAGAGGAGCAGACGCGGATAGCGATCGTATATTGACAATAGTCAAACTTAAGCAAGAAACTCCCAAGCTAACAAGAAAAGGAACACAACGGAAAAAATACCAATTAGAGCGACTCTAAGAGAAAGAGGTAGCAAAAAGAACAGAGGAAGAGATAAACAAGAGATTGGAAAGAATCACGACCGGGAACCTAGAAGAGGAATGGGAACAAATACAAGCAGCTGTGATAGAAGCGGCAGACCTTAGCATTGGGAAAGCAGAAAAAGAAAATAGAGAACAATGGTTTGATGAGGACTGCAAAAGAATTCTAGAGCAGAGAAACAACGCAAAAATGGAAAATATTAGAAACAACACAGAAAAAAGTAACGAGTATTATAAATAAAAGAGAAGAGAAGCTAAGCGATTATGTAGGCAAAAGAAGAGAAAAGCACTGGAAAAGTAACTAGAAATAATAGAAGAAAACTATGTCCAAAAAGAAGTTAAAAATTTTTATCAAGGAGTAAAAAAACACGAGGGACTCAAAATAAATGCATAATGTTTTGCAGAAATAAAGATGGTATGTTGTTGGGAGACAAGACAGAAAAATTGAATAGATGGGCAGAATACTTCGGAGAATTATTAAACGATAAAGCCCAAACAGAAACAGAAATGCAACAGCGAGGGCAAGAAATCGAACAACAACAAATACAAGAAGCGGAACCACAACAAACACAAGCACCGACAGAAAGGGAGATAATAACAGTAATAAAGGACCTAAAAAATAATAAAAGTGCCGGAGAAAGCGGAGTTCCAGCAGAGATATTAAAGGTAGGAGGAAATATACTGCAGCAAAAAAAAGCTGGACCTATAAAGAGAATATGGGACAACGAAAAAATGCCGTAGCAATGGAACACAGCACTCATCTGCCCAATTCACAAGAAAGGTGATAAGACCATATGTGAAAATTACAGAGGAATCGCACGGTTAGAAGTGGTGTATAAGGTATTAGCAAAAATTACAAGAACTAGATTGAAAGCTTATGAATCAGAGATAATAGGAGAATACCAGGCTGGTTTCAGACAGGGAAGAGGAACAACCGATTAAATTTTTTTGCTAAAGTTATTGCAAAACAATAGTTATGAACAAAATCTAGGATTACATATGCTCTTTTTCGATTTTAAACAGGCTTACGACTCAATCTCACGAAACGGGCTATACGAAGCAATGAGAACACTAGGAATATCAGAGAAACTGATACGATTAGTTAAAATGACGTTAAACAACACAGTCAATAAAGTCATGATAGAAGGCAGTTTTTCAAATCAGTTTAACAGGCTTACGACTCAATCTCACGAAACGGGCTATACGAAGCAATGAGAACACTAGGAATATCAGAGAAACTGATACGATTAGTTAAAATGACGTTAAACAACACAGTCAATAAAGTCATGATAGAAGGCAGTTTTTCAAATCAGTTTAACGTCAACAGAGGATTAAAACAAGGGGACCCCCTGTCAACAGACTTATTCAATCTAGTACTAGAAAATATAATTAGAGGAGCCAATATCCAGACAAGCGGCAGGATTCTTAACAGAAGACAACAGTGTATAGTTTTTGCAGATGACTTGGTGTTTCTGACGCATTCAAGAATAGAACTTCAAAAAATGTTCAAGCAATTTGAAGAAGAAGCAAAAAAATATGGCCTGACTATAAACCAAGGAAAAACGAAGTATATGGAAATGAGAGGAGAAAGTGCTGAAGAAAATAAGTGGATTACTCTAAGGACAAATGACAAAGATTATAAATTTGAGAAGGTAACTGAATTTAAGTACCTTGGAGTCACAGTTACAAATAGAGGAGACGAAGAGAGAGAGATAGATAAACGGTTGTTAAAAGGTAGCAAAGCAGTAGGTTCATTAAACGCACTGTTGAAGGCAAAAAACGTGTCCAGGGCAGCCAAGATCCGAGCGTATGAAGCAATAGTGAGACCAACGGTGCTGTATGCATGTGAAACTTGGACAATGAACCAGAAAGTAGAAAAGAAGCTAGAGATTTGGGAGAAAAAAATATGGAGAAAAGTTTTTGGTGGTATAAAGGAGGATAACGGGGAATGGCGCAGAAGAACAAACCAGAAGCTACTGGAGATGTATAAGAAACCTAAAATAACTCAGAAAATCAAGGCACAGAGAGTTAGATGGTTGGGCCATGTTTTACGAATGCCACAAGAAAGAAACTTCCTAAGAGTTTTATTAGCAGGAGAACAAGGGAAGAAAAGAAGAGTGAGACCACGAAGGAAGTGGTTTGATGCCGTCCGGACTGACCTAGAAGAAATATGTACAAGAGACTGGAGAGGACAAGTACAGGACCGCAAAAAGTGGAAGAAATTAGTCAAGACTATCGAAGCCAAGGGCCTCTAAGGCCTGTAGGGCTGTTATATATATAAGCAAAAGGTTTAAAAATTCTGTCACCTCAACAAAAATATATCCAGGCGCCGATGTCTTCTCAGATCATAGTCTGTTAGTTGCAAATATCAACATACGACTAAAAATAATTCATAAGAAAATAAGACCCAAGATAGATATAAAATTACTAAAAGAGAATAATATCCAGGAAAAAGTAAAAACAGAGATTAATAAGAATTTTGCGAAAATAGTTTAAGAGGCTCCTAGTGGCATAGAAGAACAATGGAACGAAATGAAGACATCTATTAACACACTTTCGCATGAATATCTTAAATCAAAAAGAGAAAAGAAGCAAGAATGGATGACAGATAAAATATTGCAGATGATGGAAGAGCGAAGGAAATTAAAAGGTAGAAATGACAATGAATACAAAAAGTTGCATAAGAGTATACTAAGGGAAATAACAGCGGTAAAGGAAGCATGGCTGATGGAGAAATGTACAGAAATTGAAACACTACAACGCAAACATGACGATTTCCATATGCACAAAAAGATTAAAGAAGTACAGAACATCAGAAGACAATGCAATACAGGCATAGTCGTAGACGTAGAAGGTCAGATTTTGACTGCAATTGAAGATAAATTAAGAAGATGGAAAGAATATATGCAAGGATTATTCGAAGATGCTGCACGAAGTCCGTATGACATAGACAATCCCTACGGCCCAGAAATAGCAAACGAAGAAGTAACTAGACATTAAGCGGATCAAAGATGGGAAATCAGCAGGACCTGATGAGGTGCATGGTGAAATTTTAAAGCTATTAGAGGCACACCAAATTACAGCTCTTACGAAGTTATTCAACAACATATATGAGACTGGTTACTTAACAAAAGACTGGCTACTATCAATATTCATTCCACTTCCCAAAAAAGCCAATGCCAGAAAATGTGAAGAACATAGATTAATTAGTTTGATGAGCCATGTACTTAAAGTACTCCTTACTATCATTCACTCGCGCATATACACCAAATTAGAAGAACAGCTGAGTGAAGTTCAATTTGGATTCAGAGCAGGACTCGGAACGAGGGAAGCACTTTTCAGCTTGCAAGTTCTAATACAGAGAGCTAGGGATGTCAACTGCGATGTGTATGCATGTTTCATAGATTTCGAGAAGGCATTGATAAAGTCCCACATGGAAAACTAATCGATATCCTAAAAACATCAGGACTCGATGGTAAGGATATAAGACTCGTCTCAAACTTATATCTCCAACAAAAAGCAACAGTTCGATTCGAAAATGAACTGTCCGAAATCTTCACAGTCGAAAAAGGAGTCAGACTGGGTTGCATACTGTCACCAGCATTATTTAACATATACTCTGAAAACATCTTTAGAGAGGCCTTGGACGGATCAGAAGATGGTATTGCAATAAATGGACAACTTATAAATAATATTAGATATGCAGACGATACAGTATTGCTGGCAGATAGTGCGCGCGCAGGGGCTGCAAAGGATCATGGATAATGTTGTAGAAGCATGTAACAAACACGGCCTAAAATTAAACTGTAAGAAGACAAAAATAATGATCATTAGTAAAAACACCAGCATAAACGCACAAATTACAGTAAACAATACACCCCTAGAGAGAGTACAGAAAATATGCTATCTGGGCTGCAACATTAAGGATACTTGGGATCATAGCTACGAAATAAAAACTCGTATTGAAAAAGCCGGAAGCTCTTTTAACAGTCTTAGGAAGATTATGTGCAACTTGTCTTTAAGTATCAATATACGCATAAGAATTCACACACACCACACAACTAATATAACTATTCTCCAGAGGCTAAGAAAAGACAAAGAAATAATTAACACCGTAAAGAACAGGAAATTGGCTAACTTCGGCCACATTATGCGTAATGAAAAATACCGACTGCTACAGTTGATTCTACAAGGCAAGATTGGGGGCAGGAGAGGCACTGGACGTAGACGTATATCCTGGCTGGCCAATCTTAGGAAGTGGACTGGTCTAACGTCAACTGATCTATTTCGAGCTGCCATAAATAGAATAAGATGGGTCAATGTGGTCGCCAATATCTCCAGAAGATAGGCACTTTTAGAAGAAGAAACAAGATAAAAAAACTTAAGAGTAGGGAAGAGAAAGATCATGAGAACCATACGGTTACCAATCAAAACAGCAAAATGAATATAGGAGCAGGACAAGTGCAGAGATTAGGAAAGTATTGAAAAAAGATATCGTGACCAAAATAAATCAATGTACAGTTAGATGGTTAGGTCACATCTCGCGGGCAGGAGATGAAGCAGTGACAAAGGCGATAATAAAATGCAGTCCAAAAGGAAGAAAGAAAAGAAGAAAAGCAAGATCAAAGTGGCTGAAAGACGTTGGTGAAGACGTAAGAAACGCAGGAATCAGAGAATGGCAGGGAAGAACTAGAGACTGGAAAACATGGAGAGAAATTGTTAATAAGATAGCATAAACAAAGGGACGAAAGGTATTCGTACAAAAGTACGAATAATTTTTCCAGGTTATATTATTTAGGATGCTGTAAATCTTATACTCCTCAAACGACTGTAACACTACGTGTGTAAAGAAAATTAGGAGATCGTTCACTCACTCTACGACAGCTCCTATTCGGATATTCTCATGATTGGATTAGTTTTGGACTAAATTCGGATTAACTACATATCTGACATAAATTTTGTTATATTTATATATGTTAATTATGTTAGTTTTCCTCGATAAATAATCATAAACATATATTTTTTGTCCCTATCTCCTACGTGTATTAAAAAGAAATAAAGCACCGAATAAAACATGTAAATTAAAATATCATTTTTTAGCTTACTGCATTACTTACCAAGTTAGTACTGTTTTTTATATTAGTTTATCGTCAATACATCTATGTGATTAATTAATAATATTTTCATTTCCAGATTCCGGCAGTACTTTGCTGCTTAACTGCAGCAGCTTTTGCTGCCATAGCTCCTGGGGAAAATGCATATCTACCTCCGAAAAAAGGATACGAATATCCCGTTCCCCCCATCCCCTTTCCCAGTCGACCTCCCATTGCTACACTTCCACCAACAGCTCCTCCATATCGACCACCGGTTACCCAACCTCCTTATAGACCGCCAGTTACACAACCTCCTTATAGACCACCAGTAACGCAACCGCCTTATAGACCACCGGTTACTCAACCACCATACAGACCTCCGGTTACACAACCTCCTTACAGACCACCGGTCACTCAACCACCCTACAGACCTCCAGTAACGCAACCTCCTTACAGACCACCAGTTACACAACCACCCTACAGACCTCCAGTTACCCAACCTCCTTATAGACCACCAGTAACTCAACCACCCTACAGGCCCCCTGTAACCCAACCTCCAAAACCAACATATGGACCACCCTACAGACCACCAGTTGGACCTCCTGTAACTCAGCCCACACCAAGGCCTACGTATGGACCACCAATTCCAGGAACACCACCAACAAGAGGACCAATAGTTCCATTCAAACCTGGCGGACCCATACCCGGAAATGGACCTGTACGTATACACTTAATATTAAATACGTATTTTTTACAACAATTGTATCTTCTTTTAGTACTATTTTTATGCTATGTACTATAAAATTCTACCAAGAGGACCAAAATTTAATCGCGAACACTCCTTCTTCTTCCTCTTCTTCTTCTTCTTCTGCTCCTCTTGTATAGATATGACTCTGTCTGTTCCTTTAATGTGCCTTTAGTAAGTTGTCGTTCCATCGTTTTCGTGATCTTCCCGCTGATCGTCTTCCTCTTGGGGAACCGTCTCTCGCCGTTCTTACTACTCTATTTGTTGGCATTCGGCTTCTGTGGTCATTCCATTCTTCTGTTTATATATATATATATATATATATATATATATATATATATATATATATATATATATATATATATATATATATATATATATATCGGTTTTAAAACGTTCTCCTACGTCTTCCGATGCCTAGTCGCCATTCACTTCGGTCCATCCAAAGGTCTTCATCCAATTCTCTTTCTCTCATTTCTCGATTTATGCCTTCTCTCCAACTCAGGCGGGGTCTTCCTCTTTTTCGTCTACCATGAGGGGTCCACGTTAGGATTTGTTTCGGGAGTCGTTCTTCGGACATTCTTTGTACGTGTCCATACCATCTAAGCTGTTTGGTACTAATGTCATCTACTATTGTGTGTTTCACATTCATTATTTCCCTAATTCTGTTGTTGGTTACCCTTTCTAATCTTGATTTTCCTGCTGAGCGCCTCCAGAAATCCATTTCTGTTGCTTCAAGTTTTCTCTTGTATCTTTCTTTTATTTGCCATACTTCACTGCTGTAAGTGATTATACTCTTAACAATTGTATTGTATATTCTATGTTAGTTGTTGTTTGATATTGACTGGTCCCAGAGGATGCTATTGAGAAGGGTAATTGCTTTTCTTCCCTGGTTGTTTCTTTCTTCTATCGTCCGGTCTACGCTTCCTTCTTGTGTGATGGTCATACCAAGGTATTTATATGCGTCGCAATGTTTAATAATTTCGCCATTCCCCAGTGTAAGGTCCTGCTGTGTCCCACCGATACACATATATTCGGTCTTCTTTATGTTTATTTCCAAACCACCTTTTTTGTACTCCTCTATTAATTTCCTTGTCATATATTCTATATCATCGTAGTCTTGCGCTAGTACAAGTTGGTCGTCTGCAAATGACAAAGTGTATATTGTATTGTTGCTGATCGGTAATCCCATGTTTTTGCATTTGCGTTTCCAAAGTTTTAGAGTTTGTTCGAGGTAGATCTTAAATAATGTCGGTGAAAGGCAGCACCCTTGTTTTAGGCCTTTGCTAATTTGGAATCCTCTCGATAGCCTGCTTCCAACTTTCACCCTTGATGCAGTTTTGGTATACAATTGTTTCGTCGCTGTTATTAAATTTGCGCTTATATTGGTTTTCTCTAATGCTTCCCATAGTTTGTTTTGTGGGATGCTATCATACGCTTTTCTTAAGTCCACATATAACAGATGCACCTCCTGGTTGACGGCCAGTTTCTTCTCAATAATCTGTGTAATACAAAACAGATGGTCAACCGTTGATCTCCCTGCCCTGAATCCTGCCTGTTCTTCAGCTTCTATATCTTTATATTCGTTTTCGATTTTATTTTTAATCAGTAGTTTTCCGTATATTCGGCTGATCGAGTTCGTTACAGCGATGCCTCTGTAGTTGTCACATTGATCCCGTCTGCCTTTTTTATGTATGGTGGATATCCATGATGTCTTCCATTCTTCTGGGATTTCCGCTCCGTTGATGCATCTTTGAAAGAGTTTAGCCAGGTTTTCATATAATTTTGTTGTGCCATATTTTATTAGTTCAGCTGGTATGTTCCCTGGTCCTGGTGCTTTGTTATTTTTTAAAAACTTACATACTTCTTCTACTTCTTTTGTTGTTACCCGTAATGGTGAGGCTAAGATATTTACATTGCTGGTATCACTGTTATTTAAAAATTCCGCTCTGTCCTCATTTAAGAGTTTTTCAAAATATTCGTCCCATTGATCCGGTGTGATTGCTGATATTATATCTCTTTTCTTTTCCAGTCGTAGCGATTTTAATACTTTCCAACTTTCTGTACTTCTCCGTCCTCCTAAATGTGTGTTAATCATGTTACACTTTTGCTCCCAAGCCTCATTCTTCTTTTGGCATATCATTTTTCGCACTTTAGCTTGGACCCTCTTGTATTCTACCTTATCGGCGTCGGTCCTTGTGTTCAGAACTTTTTTATACTTCTCTCTTTTATTTTAATCTCTTGTTCTATTTCTTCGTCCCACCAATACGGAGTTTTTCTGTGGTTTTTTATTTGGAGTCCGAGGGCCTCTGTTGCTGCTTCCTGAAGACATGTTTTTATATAATGATAATGCTCTTCATTGCTGGTAAATTGCATGGTTTCTAACTTTTTATCTAATCTACTCCTGTATAAATCCCTCACGCTTTCTTGTTCTAAGCTGTTTAGGTTGTATTTCTTTTCTGTTAATTTTTCTATTTCCGCTGCAGCTTCTTTTAAATCTCTTGCTCTATCTATTCCTATTGTGAGCTTTGTTTTTAATAGATGGTGGTCACTGCCGCAAGTGGCTCCTCTATATACCCGCACATCCTGTACAATCAATTTAGTCTTTTGTCTTATGATTGTATAGTCTATGATTGATTTCAGCCCTCGGGTATTTTGTGTCCATGTATATTTATGGATATCTCGGTGTTGGAAGAATCCGTTTGTGATTTTCATATCATTTTGTTCGCATAAGGCTATTAGCCTAGTACCATTGTCATTTATAGCTTCTTCACCATATTGGCCTATGACTTTATTGTGCTGTTTCTTGCCTGTTCTACTGTTTAGGTCCCCCAAGATTATAATTTCTCGTGATCTGCCGATATTTGCAATTTCTGAATGTAGCTTTTCAAAAAAGTCGTCCTTAATATTCACCAGTGCATCATCGTTTACTGCATATACTCCAATAATCGTAATCTTTTTTCCTTTGATAGTTAGATTCATTTTTATGAGCCTTTCGCTGATGGCTTCCCAAGCAGTTATGAATCTCCTTAGTTTCTTGCGTATAAGTATACCTACACCTTGTTGTGCTCTTTTCTCCTTTGGTACCCCGCTGTAGAAGTAATCATATTCTCCGATATTTTCTGATCCTTGACCCTTTCGTTTTGTTTCGGTAATCACTGCGATGTCTATGTTCAGTCTATTTATTTCGTGTATTACTTCATT
The DNA here is from genome assembly GCF_917563875.1 of Diabrotica virgifera virgifera. Classification (NCBI taxonomy): domain Eukaryota; kingdom Metazoa; phylum Arthropoda; class Insecta; order Coleoptera; family Chrysomelidae; genus Diabrotica; species Diabrotica virgifera. The sequence goes on along the minus strand of NC_065451.1, from coordinate 108,508,000 downwards.
TATTTTTTGTTTAAACCCTTGTACGTTCCAAGTTCCAATATTCGTCATCCTTTTCCGTAGCATGTGTCGTCGTTTTATAATCAATCGATTCCGAGGCGTTTCGCTAGGTTTTTTAACAGTTTGAATTTTTCCGAGTAACGGGGAGTTAACCCGATGCCTCAACCTCCGACCTGGAGGACCAGGGTTTGATTTTGGAGTATTCCTTCTCCTAGAGGATTTGCTTTCTCTACAGCTTTAGAGCATCCTCCGCCCTACCTGTTGGTCCGCGGGTAGTATTTTATTTCCTACCTATCCGCCAGCACTAGGCTGGTGAGGACATGCCCCTATCCGCCACCTTGGGGACGCGCTCTCTAGGGGTTACAGGTTCCCCCGAGAGGGGGAACTTGTAAGTTCCCTTGGAACTTGGAACTTCTTCTGTTTATTACCCAGTTATTAATGTTGTCCACCTTGCACCTCCGTCGTATATCTGTACTTCTAGCTCTGTCCCATGGAGTCTTGCCATCGATTTTTCGGAGGGTTTTCATTTCCGCTGTTTCGAGCAATCTTTTTGTCTTCTCCGTGTCGGGTCGTGTTTCTGCCGCATATGTCATTATTGGTCTGATGACTGTTTTGTAAATTCTGCCTTTCATTTCTTTTCCGATAGGTTTATTTCTACATATTGTGTAGTTCAGGCAACCTGCTGCTCTGTTTGCTCTATTCACTTGATCTTCCACTTCTGTTTTGAACTTTCCGTAGCTATAAAGTGTGATGCCTAGATATTTAAAATCCATCACTTGTTCTATTATTTGACCCTACAGCTCCAATTTACATCTTATTAGATTTGCTGTTATTACCATGCATTTTGTCTTTTTGGGGGAAATTAACATGTTAAATTTTCTGGCGGTTACCTATGTTAAATTGGTGAAGCATACGTTTGGTATCCTTTTTTAGTTCTTACTTTTTTTATTATTTCATTCATGATCAGGGTGAACAATAAAGGACTCAAGGAATCTCCTTGTATTATCCCATTGCTGGCCCCCGATAGTGGCTGCAAGACTTTGACGTGAGTTCGGGGGCTTAAGCTGACAGTTTAGATAGGGCTGTAGTCTGGTGTAGGAAGTGGAACAAGTATGCTGTGTGAATGAATAGGATCTCCCTAATAAGGAGCTCTCCGCTGAGTGTAGGCACCCCCTATAAACGGGCTAGGCCTGATGAATGGGAAGTATGAAAGGATGTGAAACGACCTTGCTAGATCAGTTCCTGTCACCACTTGGTTCTCTGGGGTATCTGGGAATCTCTCTTAGGTAGTCTAGACACTAGAAGTGGACGAACTGCTTCAGCGACCAAGAAGCAGCCTACCCCAAACCTACCCAAGCTAAGGTGGATGGTAATCGTGCCGATGGCTGGATGGCCACAGGGTGTATGTGGTCGTGAACGATCCCCTTGGGGTACCAGGCGAAACCCCATTGCATATAGCCTTCCTCTGGTAATGCGGGGCTCTTCCAGGGGTGACAAACCTTTCCCTAGCTACTCGTGGGAACATCATGGACTCAAACAACAAACTAACAATAACAAACAAAAAACCAAAACCAAATCCCGAGGCTGAACCAAAACGTTCACCTCAGCTGGAGGCCGCGGTTGAGGACGGACAGCAATGTTCACCTCAAGCTTCGGCCCCAGCAGAGGCCGGACAAGGATCACCTCGGGAAAATTGGCAAAAGCGCCACAAACTTAGTGGCGCCGAGCTAAAAAGAAGGAGGAAGGCCATAGAGGCGGCGGGGAAGGCACCTACGGGAGCCACCCATCCCTCTACAGCCCCTCCAAAAACAAAGGTGAGGGTGCCCGCATCGGAAGCTGTCAACAGTTCCACCTCCAAAAGAGGACAGGAACTGACAGCCCCCGGTGTGAAGCGCCTTCACCCAAGTACTTCCACGGAGAGCACGCCGCAGAAGCACAAGAAGGTACGCAGCGGTGGAAACACCACTGCCCCTTCCCAAAGCTTCGCGGAAGCCTCCGTAACACACCTTAGGGTAGCTATAATAGATAAGGTAAACCCGTACGCCAAGGTTTCTGCCGACCGGGAAAACCTTATCAAACGCAGCCTGATGGAGGAATTGGACAGAGCAATCTTGTCCACCTCCAACAGCCAAGCAAGAGCGCCCACGTTTAAGTCGTGGACCTACTCTGGTGAGATCATCAGAGTGGCCTGCGATGACGAGGAGGCGCTTGCGTGGCTAAAAAAGGCTATAGATGACCTTAAACCGTGGGAGGACGCATCACTGGCTGTTGTCAGTCAGGATAAGCTGCCGAAGCTTACTAAAGCCTCTCTATGGATCTCGGAGGATGTTACTAACACCTCCGATGACACAGAAAGAGTGCTGCGGAGGCTAACGGCGCAAAATCCGGACATGTCAGTTGCGAGATGGTGCACCTTCCACCATGAGGCCAAAACCGATCCAAACGGACACCTGTTCGTCTTCGGAATCGAAGACGAGGACATGGCTGTCCTTAAGAAAAGAGCAATGAGGTTGAGCTACGCGTTCACCTCATTGACTCTAAAAGCAAGCAAACAAAAAATGGAGGGCACCTCCTCGGAACCAGGGACCTCAGATACTCGGCAACCGGATACGGTCACTGAGACTGAAACACCCGTGGTTCCACAGCAGGACGACGACCATCAGATGGTGGTCGACGAACCCTGCAGAGGAAGCACCGAAACGACTAAGGCTGCCGCCTCCTCAAGTGAGGAGGAAATGGACGCCTAAAAAGAACCAATACGACACCTTCGCCATGGGCAAGGACGTCGGGAAAAAGGTAACCATTATTCAGTGCAACCTCCAGCACAAAAAGGTGGCAACCGCGACACTCTGCCGCCACCTGGATGTAAAGGAGGATGCAATAGCATTAATCCAAGAACCTTGGATAATAACGACCAAAATAACTGGTTTTGGCAGTCTAAATGGTCAAATCTTCAGCTTACCAAGCAACCAACAACCGAGAACAGCAATATATGTTCCCAGGAAAATTAAAGCCTCCCCTCTGGTGCAGTTTTGTACTTCAGACGTAACTGCTGTTAAAGTAAAATGCCCATGGGGAAAAGGCAAAAGCATAGAGTTGATACTAGCATCGGTCTACCTACCCTCAGATGCAGCCACCCTACCACCAACAAAGGAGATGGAAGATCTGGTAGACCATTGTCTCAGCCAGAAGGTAGAACTTATTATCGGCAGCGATTCGAATTCTCACCATCTAGGCTGGGGCAGCAAAGATAACAACTCTCGAGGTAAGTCTCTTTATGACTATATTATTAGTAAAGATTTGTATATCTTAAATAGAGGCACGGAACCTACATTTATTAATGTTCGTAGCCAAACTGTTATAGATATCACGCCAGCAACAGCAGAAATATCTAATAAAATTCAGAACTGGCAGGTCTCACAGGACATCTCTATGTCTGATCACAGCTGATTGACCTATATTATTAGTCTGGAAAAAAGCCTTATCAAATCTCGCGACCCTAGGAGGACGGATGTAGAACTCTACAACCGCCTCTTAGAAGATGCTCTGCGGAATGAAAAGGCTTTAACTCACGGAACTAATACAGAATTGGAAAGGTACACGGTATCTATCCAAAATAAAATAAGCTACGCTTATAAAAAATCCTGTCCGATAAGGATGGTCCAGGAAAGTCGCAAAACCAACTCTTGGTGGTGCACTGAACTGGAACACCTTAGAAAGACAGCAAGAACTTCTTTTAATAAAGCAAAACGCACTAAACTCAAAGAGGATTGGGATATTTATCAATCAAACCTCAGAGAGTTTAAGAAAGTCTGTAGACAAAAACAAAGAGCTGCTTGGAGAGCCTACTGTGAGGAAATCGAAGATTTTCCGCAAGCTTCCAGGCTACATAAAGCGCTCTCAAAAGATCCACATCGGCATATCAGCATACTAACAAAGGAAGATGGAAGCAAAACTTCCAACCTTTGCGAAAGTGCTGAGGTCCTGATGAAAACACACTTCCCCGGTTCTAGCATTTCAAAAGCACCAAACTGGACGGAAGAAATAATCATACCCACACCAAATGACTGGCATCTTGCCAGAACATTAATTAGTGAGGAAAAGATAAGATGGGCCATATCGTTCTTCGCCCCTTTTAAGTCACCAGGGCCTGACGGCATATATCCAGCCCTACTACGGTGGGGACTGGATATTCTTTTGCTGCACCTTGTGGGAATGTTCAGAGCCTCCTTGGCTCTGAGATATATTCCTAGAGAGTGGAGAGAGGTACGTGTGGTCTTCATACCAAAACCAGGTAGGATGGATTACACCCTACCGAAGGCTTTCCGACCAATTAGCCTGACATCTTTTCTCTTGAAAACTATGGAAAGGCTATGCGAGAGGTACATAAGAGATGAAGTTCTGGTTCATAATCCACTTCATCCAAATCAACATGCATATACTTCGGGAAGATCTACCGATTCTGCACTTCATCAAGTAGTGGGAAGAATTGAAAGATCGCTGGATAATAAAGAATCCACCCTAGGTATATTCATAGACATTGAGGGAGCGTTTGATAAAACAACTTTCCCAACCATCACCCAACAGCTCAATGTCAGGAATGTCCCCCTGGCCGTGAGCGAATGGATATTCAGTATGCTGTCAAATAGAGCAATAAGCATAAATGTAGAAGACGTTTTAGTTAGAGGGATGGTTACGAGGGGATGTCCACAAGGGGGGTGCTATCACCACTCCTCTGGAACATAGTGTTGGATACCCTGGTTTACCAACTCAGCAAGAACGGTTTCTACACAATAGCCTATGCAGACGATATAACCGTCTTGCAAAGCGGTAAGTTTGAGAACACACTATGCGAGAGATTACAAGTTGCTCTCAGACTAATAGAAACATGGTGTAAGGAACACTCACTGTCTATAAATCCAAAAAAGAAAAAAGAGATGGTCCTCTTCACCAGAAAAAGAAGGATCACGGGCTTAATACCCCCTAGGATTCTAAACTGCAGTCTGAATTTCTCTGAAGAGGTGAAATATCTTGGTATTACCCTTGACAGGAAGTTAACATGGAACTGTCACTTAGATAGTAGAGCTAAAAGAGCATATATTGCCTATGAACAGTGTCGGCGAACGGTCGGACGCACTTGGGGCCTTTCGCCCAGGGTGGTCGCCTGGATCTACACTACTGTCATTAGGCCAATGCTAACTTACGGAGCCATTGCTTGGGTACCAAAAGTGCTACAGGCAACAACGATCAACAAACTAAACCATATTCAACGGATGGCTTGCCTAAATATAACAGGTGCCATGAAAACAACACCAACTGCTGCAATGAAGTTGCTCATTGGCATTACCCCTTTAGACATATATGTCAGAGAGGTGGCGCTGATGACGATGATGAGGTTACGCTCAGCGGGTGCAAACCTTGATGTAGGAATGGGACAATTGAGATGTCGTTTCTGGCGGGGTGAGCTGGAGGCACTGCCCCAGCTGCATGCGGGCCATGGATGCGACTCAATTAAACCTACGTTTGTCTTCGACAAACCCTACAAAATCGAAACAAGACAACATAGGGAGTCAAACGTGGCAAATACATATTGCATCTACACCGATGGCTCCAAAACGAAAGAAGGCTCAGGATGTGGAATATACTCCAGATCATTGAACCTTAGTATAAAATGGGGCATGGGCAAAAATGCCAGCGTAGTTCAGACTGAACTGGCTGGTATCTCCATAGCCGCAAAAGAGATAATCGGGAAAGGTATAGCCGGCAAAACTGTAATAATCTGCATAGACATCAGACAAGCGCTACTAACCCTGAACAGACCACGCGTCATATCAGGGCTAGTAATGGAGTGTCATGAATCACTAGCCCAAGCTTCGGATGGTAACAACATCATCCTGAGGTGGGTTAAAGGACACAACAGAAATAAAGGCAACCGCATTGCTGACCAGCTGGCTAGAAGGGCAGCAGGCCTAAGACTCTTAGGACCTTGTGATCTTTTTGGCTTGTCGACTACAACAATCGCGGAAACTGTCAAATGTCACTCCCACACGCAAACCGTAAGAAGATGGGAAGAAGGGCCAGGATGTAGACTTGCCAAGGTAACACTAAGGAACCTTGGGAAGTCAGCATCAGAAAAGTACTTGAGAATGACCAGGAAAAACCTACGCTTGACCGTTGGTTTTTTAACTGGCCATTGTCAACTAAGAAAACACCTCCACACACTGGGGCTAGTAGACACATCTCTATGCAGGAGATGTGAACGAGATGACGAAACTGTCGAGCATGTCCTATGTGAATGTCCGGAGTTATCGTCAATACGAGAGTATGCGTTCGGCGAGCCTTGGCCTACACCTGCCGATATAGGGGAGATGTCACCAGGTGATTTGTCCACCTTCCTGGAAATGGCAGGATGGATAATGAACTAAGGACGACAACCCCCTGGGAGGATGTACAATGGGTCAATTGTGGCCTAAGTGCTGTGGGACTTGACTCACACTCCCCACTCTACAGATCCCATTGCTGGCTTCAATTGGATCAGTTAGTTCATCTTCTACTTTTACCTTTATTGTGTTGTTCTGGAAGATGTTTTCGATCGTTTTAATTATTCCCAGAGGAACCTCTCTTGAGTATAACAAATGGATAACGTTCTTTAATTTGACCCTGTCAAATGCTTTCGTAATGTCCACGAAACATAAATATGCCGATTTGTTGTATTCTAACGATTTTTCTTGAACTTGTCTCATTATCAATATAGCGTCAGTGCATTATTTCCCGACCTAAAACCTTGTTCTAAAAAACGGCCTAAAAAATTGTTGTACTTATCCTTGTCTTACTTTAAATCTGATGTTAATTTTTTTGAAACATTTAAGGAATAATTCTATTACGTATATACTCATCATATATTTTCAATTGAACTTTTTTAAATAAAAATAATTTATTATTTATAGAACATAATTCTGAAAAATAATTTACTTTACTCGTAGACTTAGAAGTTATTTGTAATCATTTTGATCTCATATTTTTAGGAGGATCATCTCAAACTTCCACACAAACCTGCAGAACCATTCCAATTTAACTACGAAGTAAAAGAACCATCCTACGGGAACGACTACTCACACAATGCTATTAACAACGGTGACCAGACCAACGGCGAATACAGAGTCCAGCTTCCAGACGGCAGAACCCAGGTTGTCAAATACACAGCTGATTGGGCCACAGGATTCCATGCAAAAGTAATACATTTTAAAGCATTAAAAACACTATAAGTTGATTAAATATAAAGACTATATAGTGCAGCCGATATGTGAAACAATTGTGCATTTAATGATAGAAATATATAATTTGGACCACATATACTACACATATAAAGGTTCATAGGAGACCATCTCAGATTTTACCTTTTACAAAAATGGCGGGCATTCAAAACGGCGACTATACATATGTGACTAATAGCACGATAACTTTTGAACGAGACGTCAGATTTCAACCAAAATTGGTATATAGGTTCATTTTTGATGTATAAAATCGAGGTCTTGAACCGGAAAAATCGGTTTACCAGAAGTTGTGTTTTTCCTGGTTTTTATGTAAAAATATGTTGCTGTTTTTTCAATTCTTTCACACAGTATGTATTAATTTTTTAAAAAGTTAATACCACCATTGAAAAGGGCGTAAAAATATTTTTTATGAAATATTTTAAAAAATTTTATTTTTGTTAATTACCATTTAATAAATGCATATCGTATCTTCACATGTACCTATGTGCGGCAGATTCGTGCAAATATTAAACGAATTATTGTGCACTTAATGGTAGAAGCATATAATTTGAACCACATATACTACACATACAAAGGTTCAAATTTAGATATGAGGCCATCTCAGTTTTTGTTCCTTTTACACAAATTGCGGGCATTCAAAATTGCGACTATGCATATGTGACTTATAGCACAATAACTTTTGAACGAGACGTCAGATTTCAACCAAATTTGGTATATAGGTTCTCTCCTTGATGAATAAGATCGAGGTCTTGAACCGGAAGAATCGGTTTACCGGAAGTTGTGTTTTTACTGTTTTTTATGTAAAAATATGTTGTTCCTTTTTCAATTCTTTCACCCTGTATATATAAATGTTTCAAAAAGGTAATACTCCCATTAAAAAGGGAGCGTAAAAATATTTTTTAGAAAATATTTTGAACCTTTTAGTATTTTAATTACCATTTACTAAATTCATAACCTATGTTCACATGTACCTATGGGCGGTAGATTCATTTTGAACGCCCGCCATTTTTGTAAAAGACAAAATCTGAGATGGCCTCATAGCTAAATTTGAATCTTTGTATGTGTAGCATGTGTGGTCCTAATTATATGCTTCTACCATTAAATGCACAATAATTCTTATATTATTATTTGCACCAATCTGCCGCAGATAGGTACCTACATGTGAAGATACGTTATGCATTTATTAAATGGTAATTAATATAACTAAAGAGATCAATATATTTCCTAAAAAATATTTTTACGCTCTTTTCAATGCCGGTATTTTTTTTGAAAAATTAATATATACAGTGTGAAAAATTTCAAAAAATAAACAACATATTTTTACAAAAAAATCAGGAAAAACACAACTTCTGGTAAACCGATTCTTCCGATTAAGGAATTCGATCTTGTACATCAAAAAACAAACCCATATGCCAAATTTGGTTGAAATCGGACTTTTCGTTCAAAAGTTATCGCGCTATTAGTCACATATGTATAGTCGCCATTTTGAACGCCCGTCTTTTTTGTAAAAGGCAAAATCTGAGATGGTCTGATATCTAAATTAGAACTTTTGTATGTGTAGTATATGAGGTCCAAAATGTATGCTTCTACCCTTAAATGCACAATAATTCTTATAATATTTGCACGAATCTGACGCACATAAGTACAGGTGAAGATAAGTTATGCATTTATTACATGGTAATTAACATAACTAAAAAGTTTAAAATATCTCCTAAAAATAATTTTACGCTCTTGTAAATGCCGGTATCACCTTTTTGAAAAATTAATATATACAGGGTGAAAAAATTGAAAAAATAAACAACATATTTTTACAAAAAATCAGGAAAATCACAACTTCTGGTAAACCGATTTTTCCAAATCAGGAACTTGATCTTGTACATCAAAAAACGAACCCATACACCAAATTTGGTTGAAATCGGACTTTTCGTTCAAAAGTTATTGCGCTATTAGTCACATATGTATAGTCGCCATTTTGAATGCCCGTCTTTTTTGTAAAAGGCAAAATCTGAGATGGCCTCTTATCTAGTTTTGAACCTTTATATGTGTAGTATAGATGATGCAAATTATATGCTTCTATCATTAAATGCACAATTCTTATAATATTTTCACGAATCTGCCGCACTAATCAGTTGAATAAGTTAAATTAATATTAATTATACAATTTATTTAAAAATAAGAAAGTTAAAATTTTTTTTTTAAATTTGTACAGTTTACATGATTTTTGATAAGACGTAACATATTCGCGCGGAAAACGCGTTCCAATATTGCAGCTTTAATTTTGAATATTTTGGCGTGATAGTCTAGGCGCCAGAGGGGCACCGTGTCCTTTTCAATTCTGATAAACAAACTCAACGGTTCCTTATGGAGTTTTGGCTGCTGATTACGAATTTCGAGGGTGGATTTCGATTCGAGTGGTCAAAAAATTGTTATAAACAATTTAATTGTTTATAAATTGTTTGCAAGGCTCTGGCTCATAAACTAAAAGAGATAAAAAAAATGTTTCAAATAAAATTTGTTCCTTAATAAAAAACAAAGAAAATAGCTATTTGTATAACAATGGAGAAAAGTGCTACTTTTCCTCCCGAGAATGAAGTTTCAAGGGAGGAAAAGGCACTTTAGTCCCATGTTATACATATGGTTTTTCCACCTTCCTCAAATAACAAGTCATTTTTCAGTTTTACTTAATTTATTTATGTAACTAACCAACAAAATTTATTAGAATTAAAACTAACAAATAGGTACAATATATCTGTCAACTGTCAAATATAAGTCAAATTATTAATGTAAACATTGTTAAATTAGAATATCAATTTGCTGTTTTTTACCATTCTGCAAAATATAGAGTGTTTTTAAATAAACGTTACAATGTATAGGTACTTACGTAATAGAAAACAGATATTGTACAGGGCGTCAATAAGTTATATTTTATGAATGAAATACCATGACGTCACTTTTACTTTTCCTCCCTAGGGAGGAAAAATATTTTTCTCCCTAGGGAGGAAAAGTACTACTTTGTTCCCTACAATCAGGTCCGTAAAAGTATACTTTCGGTAGAAGTAGGTGGAAAAAACGTTTACTAAGCTTAAATCCCATATTTGGAACTTAAGATATTGTAAAATTAGTGCACAATGCAAATTGCAAATTGCAAAATAAGTATTTTTCGAAGCTCTATCGATCGTAACTCGACTTCTACGCATGCAAATGAGCCTTAGAAGGTCTCGTTTTAAAGCTTAATTAATAGGCTTTCAAACAAAGTTTGTGAAATTACTTTATCTTCATCTATTTTAAAAATATACCCGTTTGAAGTTATAATTTTCTTTAAAAATTGTACATTAATTTGTTTATAAGGGTTTCAAGCAAATTTGAGCTATTAACATTTATACTTTAATTAACAATAATGATAGAAGAACTCAAAAGGAACAATTTGAACTTACGAAAATGTTCGTAAGTTTATTTTTGGCCAAGATGTCGATATTTTAATGGCGCGCCATGAGGCGCAAGATCGGCTCATAGTCAAGTAAGTATGTATTATTTGACGCTTTATCGATCGTAACTCGGCTTCTACGCATACAAATGAGCCAATATGGTATATACATATAAAAATCGAGTTCTTTTGCAGCATCATCATTGCATATAAAACGAGCATTTATTATATGGCGGCATACACACAATTGACGGGCCTTGGTGATGTTGCAAAAGAACTAGATAATTAGACTCTGAAGCCCCAAAAACTTTTAGTTTTACTGCCTACAAGAACAGACTTAGTACCACCATGTAACTGTTAAAATTTCTCTAAGACCTTATGCAGATGTAAAAAAGCTGAGATTCCCTGTATATCTCTATGCAGATGCATGAAAAAAAAGTTTGTAAAAATAGTACTAATAAATAATATCAACTTACTTTTTAGTTATACTTCTGAAATATTAGTTTTTAATGTTTATTTCTCATTTAGTACATAATCAACAAAAAAAAATTTTATTGACTATTCGTGTATTGTTCCCGCGACTGCATATGTCTGCAAATTTTCGTTCATTTGCATTGTAAAAAAGGCAGTCAATAACGTCTAAAGATTTGACGCAAACTATTGAACTAAATAAAAGCATTTAAAAAAATAGAAGACAAAGAAAATAGAATGAAAGGTGATACGGGGTACAGTATGATGATTTAGTTATAAGAAGTGTATGATAAAATTTTATTAGAATCTTCAGAAATGAAAAATGGAGATAACGTATGTATACATAGAAATTATAATTTGCATCGAGAAGTTAGAGCGTGAACCCTTAGTCGGTGGGCCGATCTTGCGCCTCATAGCGCGTCATTTAAATATCGACATCTTGGCCAAAAATAAACCAACGAACATTTTCTTAACCTGAAATTGTTCCTTTTGAGTTCTTCTATCATTAGTGTTAATTAAAGTATAAATGTTTATATAACAAATTTTAAGAAAATTATAACTTCAAACGGGTATAACTATAAAACAAATGAAGATAAGGTAATTTAATAAACTTTGTTTGGAAGCCTATTGATTAAGCTTTAAAATAAGACCTTCTAAGGCTCATTTTCATGCGTAGAAGCCGAGTTACGATCGGTAAAGCTTCGAAAAATACTTATTTTGCAATTTGCAATTTGCATTTTGCACTAATTTTACAATATCTTGAGTTGTAATTGTTGGATTTAAGTTTGGTAAACGATTTTTTTTTTCGTTTTTTATTAAGGAACAAATTTTATTTGAAACATTTTTTTTATCTCTTTTAGTCTATGAGCCAGAGCCTTATAAACCATCTATAAACAATTAAATTGTTTATAACAATTTTTTGACCACTCGGATCGAAATCCACCCTCGAAATTCGTAATTAGCAGCCAAAAATCCATAAGAAACCGTTGAATTTTTCCATCAGAATTGAAAAGGACACAGTGACCTCTATTTGGCGCCTAGACTAAAGCGTCGTTTAAACACAACGATAAGTCACAGCAACTAGTTGTGATGACAAGTTGAAACTCTGTTTAGACGCTGCGATTCAATGCGATACCACCTTCAACCCAACTCCAACTTTGATAAGTTGTGCGATGCACCGTTTACACACAATGATAAGTTGCAACAACTCGATTGACCTTGATAAGTTGTTTGATTTATCGCTGTGTTTAAACGACCCTTAAGATATTTGGCACACATATTCGTAATATTGAAAAGAATGGCGGTACAGAGCCCAATTTGAGAAATATGTTTTTATGTGGAAATTACTTTATAATGAAATAAAATATTAAAAAACGAGTCTGTACCACCCATTAAGAAGAACAAAAAATACACTTTCTTTAAATAAAATTTTTTATCCCATGCCTATAATTTGTGTCACGTGGAGTTACTAAAAATCGATTATCTATAACTAGAAATCGAACTTGACTGACTTGGCAATATTTAGCGCGTCTATGAGTATAATAGTTATTGTTATGACAATATTGCGCCTTCGTTTATGATAATAGTGTCACTGTCAATGCCGACGCATTGTTGCCGCTCTGTTAAAAGTTCACAGAACTTTTCAAGAGAAAAATATTGATGACGCGCTGATGTAACCTTTTATTCTGATAACAGTACCATCAAGTTTCTTCTTCTTCTTATAAAATTTAAAAACGATTTGAATTATTGCTTTAGGGATAACTTGTCAATTGAATTTTTTCGACTTCACAAGTCCTTCTTTGTCCTTTTTGGACAATATTTGACAATACATGGTACAAATTTAAACTTTTCTATATTCTTAAATATTTCCTGACAGGCATGAGATAACAACACGAAATTTGGTATGCTAGTGTGACCAACTAGCCCGAAAAATCCGGGACATGGCCCGAATTACTAAGTCGTGTCCCGGCGTCCCGAACAAAGCTTCCGGGCCATCCGAATTTTCAACGTTTTGGTAAAATTCTGTTTTGAAATTTTGAATACATTATTCTTCTAAGAATTCACATCAAATTGAATTGGTTGGACGAAAAAAAGTTGACAATTTCTAGAGTATAATACACGGTAAATACCATATTCAAAACGCAGCATTTTATATCGTGGTACTATAGTTCTACGAAAACTCAAACTCTGGACTTTTTCCCGTTTCTGTATTTTAATTATCGTCTTTTGAAAAGAAGATTCAAAAACATGAATATCAAATAATGATAATCATATTTTTATATTAACCTAAGGTTCTATTTACATGGAAATTCAACATCAGTTGATTTTTTAATTTGTCCTTTATGAGAACAATTTCCGTGTTGGAGTCGAAACGTCAAAAATTAACAAAAATGTAATTATCAGTAGTAATTGCACAAGAGCTCTAAAATTCTATATTAATTTTAGAGATCGAGTGCAATTTGTTGCGGTTATTTCATGAATAAAACTGTTCAAAACCAAAATTTTATTTTAAGTTACTTATGTAAGTACAAATTAGTACAATTAAACGAACAGTTGTTATAAATATTAATTTGACGGTTGAAAGTCATCACTTTTATAATTTTTAAAACATTTTTATTGTCATTAATGTCACTGAATGTATTTTTTCGTAGCAACGAAGGGCATCTGACGTAATATACTTGACGACGGGAAATTATCAAAAATTATCGATTTAATTTAGATTTATGTAGCTCTATATTAGTGGTCAGAATCTCCTATGAATGAAATAATCATTACAACCCGTCCTGTCATCCTGTTAAAAAATTTTTAATGTTGTTTAAAAATAATAATTATAAAAATGTTAAATAATCAATAAAATGATGATATCAATAAGTACTATACTTATGTAAAACAAATGGCCCGATTTTCAAGGAAAAGTCCCGGATTTTAGGTATTTTTTTCAGCATTGTCCCGAATTCGACTGAATTGGAGTTGGTCACACTAGGTATGCAGGATTTTTTGGAATCAAAAATATAGATTCTTCACAAAAAATGATGTATTTCCCAGAAAGCGCCACATAGGTCTTTCAGCGCTCATTTAATACGTTCAATTTTTTTATCCCCCTCTACATACTTTTTGAATCAGAATTTTGTTTCTTTTAATATTTTTACTACATTCATCTCGCTAAACTCAACCGTTTTCGAGATATACGCATTTTAAAACATGATTTTTTGTAAACCTGAAAAATAAACTTGAAGCCACAATAATTGTGCCAGTTCTCATATTTATGTCATTGCATCGCAAATTTCATTTGAAGAAATTTTCAATACATTTTTGTAAATTTTTGTGGTTTCAAGTTATTTTTCGGGTATAAGTACAATGATATTATGCAAAAAATTATGTTGTCTCGCAGATTTAAAATGCGTTTATCTGGAGAGCGGTTGAGTTCAGCGATATGAATAGATTCTATGGTAAATGAGTTTAGTATACTTCTTTAAGTAAAAATATTAAAAGAATAAAAGTTTTGATTCCAAAAGTAAGTAGAGTGGCTAATATAAAAGTGAACCTATTAAATGAGCTCTGAAAATCGTGTGTGGTGCCCTCTGGGTAAAACATCATTTTTGTTGGGGGATTTAGATTTCTCGTCTCAAAAAATCCCCGCATACCAAATTTCGTGTTGTTATCTCATGCCTGTTCGGAAATATTCTAGAATAAATAAAACAAAAGTTTAACTTTTATTTCGGTTATTATCAATTTCCGTACTAAGGTAAGTTAGCTTAAACCGAAATATTTTAACCTCAGGAATCTAAGGTTAAGCGGTGGATCATTCTTTAATCAACACCCTGTATATTATTCAACAAGTATAATATTAACGGGTATAAATGTTCAACAATCTTCACGGGCGCCCATATAAAAATTTTTAGGGGGTGGGGCAGACGTGAAGACATTGCACATTATATTTTGTATACTGTATGAAACCAATATAATTTAAAGCACCCGAAAAGCATGGCCCCCCTCGATCCATGCTTTGGAGGAATAAAATTATTCTTTCTTAATTCTAAAATTCCTTAAAGAATTATTATAAAGAATTGTTTCAATAAAAAATGGGATCCTTTTTAGTAGCGCTACTTAGTTTCTAGCATAAGGTAAATATTGTAACATTTAAAATTTGTTATTTATATTACTTATGTCATTTTATTTTAGCATAGCAATAAAGATGGCTTTATTAGCCGAAAGCACTCAGTTAGGAAGTAAATATTTTTAGATACTTTCCAAACACTATTCTTTTCTCATACATCCATTTCATAGTCTATTTCCGTGGTGGACTGGCTCATATTTTGCTTCGGCGAGTTTTCGACTTCCTCTCTGGAGTATCATCAGAACTTCTACAACCTTTGTCTATTGAACTCGTAGATCACTTGACTACCAGTCAGCTCAATATTAAATCTATTTAAAACTATGCAGCACTGTAATGGTGACTTTGTTCACTGACGTGGTATTTCATTGGAAATATAACTCCAATATTATTGACAACAAAAGATAGATTGTAGAAAAAAAACAGTGCTTTATTCTACTTAAGAAGAGGTATCCGTGCTAAAGGAAGATGAGTACTGTCATCTCTTCTATCGAAGCAGTCTGTTATTATTTTCATTTGAAAGAGTTCTCGAATAATCATTGGTTTACAAATACGAACGAGTCTGTGGTGCTAGAATTTTCAAAAGCTATCTGATGACCTGCTTGATATTAAGTGTTCATTCAATTAATATCAATTTACCATTCCGGTTTAATATTTGTCCTAGCCTAGTATCACCTTCAAAGAGATTATAAGTTAGAGTCTAAAACTCTGATACATGGTATTTCTGTCTCCCTTGCTTATCTTTACGTAATCTGTAATGGTATTACTGTTTAGCATCTTTGCATTGGTTTTATAATTACCTCCTCTACTTCATTTATCCATAATCTTCTAGGTGTGCCTATTAAACTGCATTTTGTTATGGTTTTAGTTGCGTTCGTTGCTTTTCTTATATGGCTTTTCATCAGTTCTCTCTTAACCTTACTAAAAATAAGAGCGGAATAACCACATAAGCAGAATGGGGAGACACGTGTGGTCAAAATAGCAAGAGATAAATTACCAATCAGTAGAAGAAGTATCGGCTGACCACGCAAAAAATGGTGTGGTAAGCAAGAATAGAGGTAACAATCCTTAGAATTGCCCACAAAGAGGACGAAGAAGAAGATTTTGCGCTTTATCCCTTGATTTATTTTTTTATTGGGTTTTTTGTAAGGGTAGAATAAAAATACCCTCTCTCTGAGATCTCGAGAAGTGCATTTACTTTTAGTCGATTTAACAAAAGCATATGACACCGTGCCTGTTGCGAAGTTGTGGAAAGTATTGGAGAAAACCAGTATCAGCGTTACACTAATCGATGCTATTAAAGAGCTATATAAGAACACAATAGCAAAAGTTAAAATAGGAAAAGAGGTGTCTAATGGTTTTCAGGTAACAAATGGACTGAAGCAAGGTTGTTGTTTTTATCTCCCATACTGTTCAACATATATATCCATGAAGCACTCAGGCACTGGAAGAAGAAGTGTAAAGGGATGGGGCTATATATTGGGGATGAAACGTTATATACGTTGCACTATGTAGATGACCAGGTAGTTATTGCCCAAGACAAAGAAGACCTGAAGTATATGGCTGGAAAACTAATGGAAGAGTACCAAAAATGGGGCCTCGAAGTAAATGTCCAAAAAACACAATATCTTTGTGTAGGAGGAGAAAATACTGCAGATGATCTCGACTTAGAAGATGAAACTATTAAGAAATGTGACCAATGTACATATTTGGGGGTAAAACTAACAAAGACAGGAAGAAGTGATGAAGCCATAAAAGACAGAATAACCAAAGGAAAACAAGTTATAGGTGCGTTGAATTCAGTATTATTGCAAAAAATATAAGACCGGAAACGAAAAAAGGAATATATAATACCATATTAAAACCAGTAATCGTCTATGGCTCAGAAGTGTGGCAGTTATCACAAAAACTTAAAGGTATTGGCAGTTGAAATGGATTTTTGGAGGAGAGCAGAGGGAAAGTCTAGATTAGAACGTGAAAAATGAGGACATCAGGAGACAAATGAAAGTACAAAGATCAATTATAGAAGACATCGAGAAACAACAGCTAATATGGTACGGACGTGTTAGACGTATGGGGGAAGAAAGACTACCCAAAAAAATATTAGGTTGGGTACCACCAGAGAAAAGAAAACGAGGACGACCACCAACAACATGGATCCAAGGAATCTCAAAAGCAATGTCAGCAAGAAATCTATCTGAAGAAGACTGGCAGAATAGACAGGCTTGGCGAACGGGAACCCAAAGGCGTATTACGCTGTGAACGGGATATATATATAAAATAAAAATAAATTGGCAGGCAGACCAAGTCGGTAAAAAGCAATCATTGTCTTACTCTGCCTATGTTCGAGAAATAGTTAATTGTTTAAAGTTTATTATACATATATGAAACGAAAATTTAAAATATTATAGTAATTCATTTTAAAATTTTAGATAAGCTACGAAGGAACGCCTAACTACCCATCATTCCCCAATAATAGAACACCTGCGCCTAGACCAGCGCCAGGTCCAGGACCAGGCTATCCAAGCGTTAGGCCACCATCTCCTGGTTTTCCTAGCATTCCTACCAGACCAACTCCATCCTACCCAAGTCCATCTCCAGGCTACCCAAGGCCATCTCCAAGTTACCCTAGTCCGTCTCCAAGCTACCCAAGACCCACTCCAAGCTACCCCAGTCCGTCTCCAAGCTACCCAAGGCCCACTCCAAGCTACCCAAGTCCATCTCCAAGCTACCCAAGACCTACTCCCAGCTACCCAAGTCCATCCCCAAGCTACCCAAGGCCTACTCCAAGCTATCCAGGTCCCTCTCCAAGCTACCCAGGTCCCTCTCCTGGTCCAGGATATCCCAGTGGAAGACCAACCGGACCACCTTTTCCTACACCCGGTGGACGACCCGGGCCTGGATACCTACCACCAGATAATAGACAGAAATATAGTCCTGGAGGCGGATATGCTTATTGAAAATAGAGTATAGAATAATTTTATTAAATTAGATAATTTTACAAAATTGCAAAAACTTTATTTCTTAAGAGTCTATAAATATATATTTAATAAATAAATATTTCCTTTTCAATTTTTATTCTGATGTAGATATTCAACAATTTATGTAAAAAATTCCTCTTATTACAAAAATTCTACATATTACTATTGTGTTTGTCATTTTGGGTGCTAAAAGACTGGGTGCAGATTTTAATTATTAATTTAATTTTAACCAGCTATTATTAATTTAATTTTATTTAAACCTAATGTCCTTTGGAACTTACTAACGTAGCATTTGGTACGAAAACAGTACCGAATTAGTTACTTCATTTAATTTATTGTAGTGTCTTTACCATACAGAGTTTTTGCAATTTTAAAATTGAATGAACAACTGAAAGGGTTTAAAGTAATGTAGAGTATAATATAATTATTATTACACATTGGTCGCCATATGGAAAACATATTCCCCATATTAAATTGAAACTTACATTGGCATATATAATTTATTATTACTAATAGACTAAAACCAACGAATTTCAATATATCTGTTTTTCTTTATCATGTTTTTAATAGCTGATTTTAATAAGTCTAAAATTATTGCTAAAATTTTAAATACAATATAATATAGACTGTTCGACTAAATAAATTCGTAAAAGTACATCAAAATGGTTCTAGTTATAAAAAGACTACTAGATCCCGTTTTAGCTTCAGTTGTTAAATTTTTGAAGTTTCCAACTCTTCTTATATTATACAATTCCCATATTGTTCCTAACTCTAGTGCCCTAGAGAGAATTTGTTTATATCAAAGCCATATTTGCTTATATATTTGTTTATTGAACATTACTACATATAACGCATTTAGTCATTTCAAATTTAAGAATTCAACTCAAATGAATAAAAGTAAATTGTATTGAATTTAGTATGACAAAATAATAATTAATTTAAATATTTTTTTTTGTTAAAACAAAGAGATATCAGAATTAAAGTTTGATTTATTAAGTAAGAAATTCTAACAAATTCTAAACTTTAGAACCTTTAGTCAGCTTAGCTACTAGAGATGATATATGTATTTTGGTGTAATTGGGAGATAGAAGAAATAAGAGAGAAAGGCGAGACTGTGACGAGACTGTGACTGTGGCGAGAATGTGACCCAGATTAAATAAAAAAAAAATCAAAAATATTACGATTAGTGAAAAGAAAGAAAAAAATCAAAATAGGGAATTTAGAATTTGAAGAACTAAACACTTCAAACACCCGCAAGTGACAATATTATTAATCTCAGCAGCAACAATGTCAGTGACTAAAATAGGTGAAGAAAACTTGGATAAAGATGAAGAAGAATGGCGGAGGTGGACAGAAAGACCACGAGAACCATACTGAGACCAATTGAAACACATAAAAATGAAATAAAATATCAGAGGTAGCAGAAGTAGCCATATATATCCATCCGATGATCCATACTGATGGTCAAATGTACGTAAGAGCGCTTATGGTTCTCTCTGAACGATATGAAATACAATATGTCTCTTGTTTTGATTTTAGAGCGAACTATTTTATATTGGTTTACTCCTGACTATTGGAATTTGGCCATGATGAATAGACAGGTAGAGAAGTGCAACTTTTAGACTTCACCGTATCTCCTTTCATTCATCATTCGTCTGGTTTGCAAGTAATATAAACCACGAGTAGGCGTAACTAGAAACTGGTCCCAACATGCGTGATTATTTCTCGGCAAATAAAACTTCGAATTGTTACATCAAAATGAATATAGAAGCAGAGCAAATGCGAGATTAGTAAAGTACTGAAATACCAAAATACACCAGGGAAATAAGGCAAAAATATACCATGTTCGGGACACTTGAGCAGCCAGGTTGCAAATAGGTTTTTTGGGTACTATATACCTAATGCATTATAAATACAAAAATGCCCGTCACAATTCGGACGAGAATTTTAGTTATTAACAAATTTGACACTAATTATTAGTGTCAAAAATGGCACCTTTTTCATTTAAATCGCCACAGGTAAAAAATACGGTAACTAAATGTCTTATTAATAGTATCCTTCTTTTAGTAGAAGAGTAAAGGTTAAAAACGGCAGTTTTTGAATTTGGGTAAAAATAAAAAAAATGCTGTAACTTTTGCAAAAATGGCCTTTTGACTTTCATATTGCACAAAAAGTTGAGTCGAACAGTCCATATAATGCACAAAAAATTTTAAGGCGATTCGTCAATTAGGTTAAATTTTATTCAATCTGTTTATCAAAAAGTGCTTTTTTTGCAATGTTATTGTTCAGAAAATAAGAATGATATAGCAGTTCTGTAGAAACCACGTGAAAGAAGAATATTTGTTTTTTCAACGAATTTAAAAACAAAATTAATAAAAAGTCATTTTTATTATTCCGAAAACATTTTACTAAAGTAGTCATTTTTGGCTTATAAATAATTTGAATAAATTTGTTAATATTAACTCTAGGTTAAAACTACTTTGGGATTTGAAAAGCTGGTATTTTTACACGAATTAAAAAAAACATTTTGCCTAGGATAATTACGGTCAAAGTTAGCCACTTTTTTTAATTCACAGCTACTTTGTTTATAACAATTAAGCAACCTAACTAGCGCCATTTTGAAGCTCAAGGTATATAGTTTATGTGTAAAGTTTGAACTTTAACAAAGTGGTAAATACCGCTTTAAAAATTACGTCCCAACGAAATCGATTCGTGGTCGGTGGAGGGGAATTATTAAAATCCGTGCGCTCAAAAAATGAAATTGATTCTTCAAACATATGCTGCGATTAATATCTCTGGAGCTTGTTGATGGATTTTGATTATAATTTTTTCAATTTTTATGTACTCGTAATCTTGTAGAGTACGTTATGTACACATATCCCCACCTAACATTACAAAATGTTAGGGGGAACCCCCCTTATCACTCAGGGATATGAAAAATAGATTACGACCGATTTTAAGACCTACCGAATATTCATATATAATTTCATAAAAATCGGTCAAGCGGTCTCAGAGGGCAACTAACACTGTGACATAAGAATTTTATAGATGTAAATATATAGATGGCTATTAAAAAATGGGGGTTGGTGATAGAAGAATAGAAATTAAGGGTTGTATGTATTTTTTGGGCCGGCGTAGCCGAGTGGTAGTGTGCTAGGCTAGCGTGCCGGTGGTCCGGAGTTCAAATCCTACCGCCGGCAAGAACAACTAGACATTTTTAAAAATGTTTATAGGTCCCAGGTCGACTCAGCCTGAATAAAATGAGTAGCTTGGGTAAAACCAGGGGTAATAATAGGCGGTTGAAGCGTAGCACTGGCCCTGTTACCTTCCTTGTATACCGTAGGCCCTAGATATAGCATTCTACCCTGCTATACTCCCAAAGCCACGTGAGCGGTATAAAACGGGAGACTATTATTATGTTTTTTTTTTAATTCTACACCATATAAAATTGACGTTGATAATTTTGTCCAAAAAAATAAAAAAAATGTCAGTGGGGCAACCCCCCTTATAATTTATGTGTATGAAAAGTAGATTAAAACCTATTCTCAGTTTTACAGAATATACGTGGAAAATTTCATAAAAATCAGTCAAGCCGTTTCGGAGGATTATGGTAACTAACACTGTTACACGATAATTTTATGTATATAGAAGTAACTGAATTAAATAATTAAAGTGGCTAACTTTGACCGCACTTAACCTAAGCAAAAAGTTTTTTTGAAAATTCTTGTAAAAATACCAGGTTTTGAAATCCGAAAGTAAATTTTACTCTACAGTCAATACTATCAAATTTATTCAAATTGTTTTTAAGACAAATATGACTCTACTTTAGTGAAAGGTTTTCGGAATGATAAAAATGCCTTTGGATTGATTTTTTTTAATTCTTTGAAAACATAAGTGTCCTTCTTTTATGTAGTTTCCACAGAATTGCTGTATCGTTATTATTTTCTGAACAATAATATTGCGAATTAAAAGCTCTTTGGGACAAACAAATTGAATAAAATTTAAACTAATTGACGAATCGTATTGAAATTTCTTGTGCATGATATGTACTGGTTGTCTCAACTTTTCATGCAATATCAAAGCTTAAGTTCATTTTTACAAAAGTTATAGCAAACTTTTTATTTTCGAAATTTTAGTTTTATTTTGCAATTAGCGAAGCCACAAATGGTCTTATCAAAATTCCAAAACTGCCATTTTGAACCTCTGCTCATCTACTAAAAGATGAATGCTCTAAGTAAGATATCTGACTACCGCATTTTTACCTGCAGCGATTTAAACGAATAAACTGCCATTTTGGACACTTATTTGTTAATAACTAAAATTCTCGTCCGAACTGTGATGGGCATTTTTGTATTTATAATGTTTTAGGTATATAGTACCCAAAAAACCCATTTGCAATCTGGCTGCTCAAGGGTCCCGTATTTCTCTGGACTAAAAATAAAGCAATGTAGAGCTAAATGACTAGGTCACATCTGGCAAGTAGAAGATACAGCTATGACATACTCGATCATATAGTGGAATAAAAGAGGAAGAAAGAAATGGGGAAGACCAAGATCAAAGTGGCTGCAAGAAGTTTAAGAAGACTTACAAGATGTAGGAGGTAGATACCAGCAAAGAAAAGCTAGAGACTAGAAAAAACAGAGAGACATCGTTAAGAATAAATTATGTTTAAAATAATGTGAATATTTCAAGTATCTATATATCGGAGTTTTCCAGTAGGGGTGAACAAAATGAGTAACACCGAGATGTAAGCTCCCCATCTCTAATTATACTACTAATTCATAGATCTATCCGATATACTTACCAGCGTATTCTAATTTAAGTCGCAGATCCAGTTTTGGATTTTCGACTACATACTATGTTAAAGTTTGTGGTTTTCTGGTCCCCGAGCAGATTCGATCCATTAACCCACTAGGTTACTCAGAGAAGTAAGTACCCACTGCCTTTCTTGGCCATCTAAGGGTTCAAAATACCTTTACACTATTATTATTCTTTTATCGTGCTCTTTTATTAGGACTTTTTCAAAAAAATCTAAGGAATAGAACTCCAGTGCATTGCGAAACTCTTTTGATTTACAGAAATTGTAAATTTTAGAAGATTGCATTTTACAATTGTGTGTAGGTAAATACCTGACAAAATAGAGGAAGTAAAATCCTCGATAGAAGCTTTGTTATTATGTATGGCGATCAATGTGTTAATAAGAAAATAATACAATGTATACCATCTAAATTTTGACATAATAACAACAGATATGGTTACCAAGAACTTGTCATATTTTAGGGAATAAAATATTTTAAATTTTGATTTACATAATGCATATACCACAAATGTGTACATTGATAAGCAATGTTCAATAACTTTAAGAGTTAGAGAATAGTAAACTCTGGTCAAAATCTTGAGTCAAATACGATATTTGTTATATTTGGGTATGGTTGCTTTCAGAGTATAGATTAAGAGTATTTTTTAAGACTTAATCTTTTTACAACTATAAATTCTGTACCATCTTCCATGTTAGCCGTCAAGATAACAAGCCGATTAAGACTCCAAACACTGTTATTTTTTAAATGGGATTAATCAGTTATCTCACTAGAATTAAAATCTTATTTAGTGTTTGGATGGCAAATCCAAACGTCAAAATTAAAAGAAATATTTAATTTTGATTGCAAATAATTGTGGTTTAATCCCATCCTAAAAATATCATCACTGCAGTTTATATACTTGGAAACGCAGGATTAAACGATTTGTTGACGTACTCATACACAATCATTATCGTCAGTGAGCCTCGGTGGTCTTCCTCGTCTTCTCCATTACATGATTCGTCGTATCCACCCTCCATCTTGTGTTCTTGCTGAGTGCCCTGCCCAGTTCCACTTAAGCGTCGTAGCTCTTTCGATGATGTCTGTTGCTTACTGACGATGACCTGTTTGTTATGTGGTCTCGAAGGCTCACGTTCAGCATTGTACGTATGTGCGTTACATGGTTCGTTGTGTAACTCGCGAGTTTATTCGCATATTCTTGCGTCAGTGGTAAAATTTCTGCTCCATAAGTTTGTATAAAACACACTGATTATAAGTCTTTCACTTGGGAAGAAGGGAATTTGACTGTTTAGAATATGGCTTAGTTTGGCAAATACTGCCCGTGTAAGGTCTATTTGCCTATGTATTTCATGTGTTTGATTGCCTCTGCTTATTTTGATCTCGTGTTCCAGATATTTGTAAGTGTCTGTTGGTTGTATGGTATTATTGTTAATAGTTACCTATATTTCCGCTCAATATGAGATTTGTCATAAGTTTAGTTTTCTCAAAGTTTAGTTTTAATCCTGCTCTCTTTTTAAGCGAATATATCATATAAACTGTATCCTGTAAGTTATCTCCGATTAATACAACATCATCCGCAAACCCCAAATGATTTAATCTATCTTTATTTATATTAATGCCCATATCTTGCCATTGAATGTTCTTAAATATTGACTCTAGAGCTGCTGTGAACAATTTAGGTGAAATTTTGTCTCCTTGTCTAACTCCCCGACCTAAGCTGAACTTTTATGTGTCTTCGTGTAGTCGTATATTTGATGCAGCGTTCTCATAGATGTTTTTGATTACTGACGTGTACCTGTAGTGTACTCGACATTGCTTTCAGGCTTTCAGTACTGTTTCAAACTCTACAGAATCAAAAGCTTTCTCGTAATCTACTGATACAAGAATCAGTGGTATGTTGTACTCGATTCATTTTTCGACTCCAATTTGAAAACTTTTTTATATTTGTTGTCCTAAAAAAAGTAAATTCTGACCTGCACATTATCAGCTATTATCGATAGTTGCAATCAAGGTTTTGTTCCAGACTTTACTATTTCTTTAGCCTTAGTTTGAACACTCCGCGAATGTTACCTTTAATATATTTGAGATTTAGAATTACGGCTTGTATTTTATTTATAAACTTTCGAGAAATAGTATGGTAAAATATATTTTTGTAAATAACTAGTATAGAAGTTTTAAGGCATAAGAAATCTTAAGCCATACTTTAACGATCTATTACGTTAGTTAGTGCGAACGTATACAAGGTAACCTGAAAATACATATGGAGATGTTCTAGAAATCAACAACAGGGTGCTTTATTTACATCTGTTACATTAAATCTAAACGATAAGGTGCATATACCTAATAAAATCAGTGTTTTTCAGGTTACTTTGTTCTTGTTTATACCGTAAAATGGGGTGACTTTATCCGATTTTGTAATTTAATCCTATAAAAATCATATTTTAAATTTTGCTACATTTTTCTATATGCAAATATGTTATGGGTTTAGGCGTCTACTTTCAGTAGCTTAGATTATAATTACAAGAAAATATTCATGACTTAGAAACAAAAAATAAAAAATGCCATTGGTCAAGTTCACCCCATCTGGGGGGAAGATGACCGCATATGCATTTTGCCTGTAAAATTATTTTTCTTGTAAGTGGGGTTAATTTGACCGTTTTTTAAACCATTTTTTCTTAATTCGTTATATCGGTGGATTTAACAACCCTTGGAATATTAATTCTTTTTTTTAATTAAAAATGAATTCTTAGATATTTATAAATTTGAATCGTTAAAAATAATTTTAAAAATTATACAGGGTGGCTGAAGTATATCACAATAGATATTTTTCTATGTTTTCGGTCAAATTCACCCCAGCGGTCAAAGTAACCCCATTTTACGGTACTTAAAGTGTACTTCATGATAAAAGTTTGATAAAACTGTCAAAAGTAAATAATTAAAATGTCTTAACAGGGTGAATATAACCAGCTCTAATTTTACAATGCTAACAATGTATTAAATTTCCCCAGCAAATTCTTTTTACTGCTTCAATACTGATTTTGAACATTTCTGTCCATATTCTTCTATATTATAAACCCTTTGTCACAAACCTTGTTTTTTCGTAAATGTTACCACGAGCCGCTTTGAATAGAAGCCGTTAATTTTTAATTAATGTTTAAAGATTCCATCTGGCTACATAGGTCAGATCTACAATGTCTTCCATATTTTATGTCTGGTATGCATAAAATTGTTATTTAGCGTAATACCCCTGGGACCTTTATGTCGTCAGTATATATTTATATTCGGACTTGTGCGTGGAAACATTTTATGGAGTGTATACAATTATTACATAACATTAGTACGACGGGCTTGGTATTACTAAGCCACTTTAATTGTATCTAAGACTCTTTGTCAGCAACCGAACATTACCATGTATTTCACCATCGTTGGCCGGCTGGAGCTCAGAGTTGACTTAAATTCTACGCTGAGTTCTTTATGTTTTTACCTAGATAGACGCAGCAGAAACACGACCTAACACGTAGAGCACAAAAAGATTGCTCAAACGGGGAAGCTGAAAACCCTTCGAAAAATAGATGATAAGACAATATGGAACGGAGCTAGAAGTACAGATATCGCATTCCCTGTCGACCACACCACTGCGCACTGTGGTGTGCTCAGCTCTATACGCCCTGTGGCGAGAACGCCATAGTGGAGCGGTGTACAGGTTTGTGGACAACGGTGTTTTTAAGTAGTCGGCACCCGAGATTCAATTCAAATTTTACACCGTTAGTGAACAGGATATACGACGGAGATGCAAGGTGGAGAAAATTAATAACTGGGTAAAAAACAAAAGAGTAGAACGGAATGACCACGTAAGCTAAATGAGAAGAAATAGGAGTAGTAAGGGCGGCGAAAGGCGGTTTACTAATATGAGGACGATCAGTGGGATGAGCACGAAAACGATAGAACGACAACTAGTTTCTAGAAAGTCTTTAACTCTCCAATGGAACTACAGCCCAAATCGAGCCCTCTAAGCACCCTTTTTTTTGCTACTCTCCTTCAGATTTACACTTTCAATATCTCTCTGGCATCAGTACCTACTCATTTTATTGTATATAACTAACTTTTCCTTGGTCTTGCCTGAGGATGACGCCCCGTCATAATTTCACTAATCGTTGCGCTAGGTGTTCTTAACATCTGATATGTAGATGTCATCTAACATCTGGGATCTGTGTTTATTTTATGGAACTTTATCGATAGATTTATTAGAATATTTTTTGTATTAAACTTATTTCATTATGGAAGTTAAGCGTCCCTGTTGTGAGTAGTTGTAATACACGCATCCCATGAGCAGCTTGTGTTGCTTGTTAACCCTAGAGAAATTGTGGCAAGTTGTATGACGGTTTATTACAATATTGCTCCCTCATATTTCTGTTCATCTTTGATTTGAATTTCCTATAAGCGTTTCCGAGATACCTTAAAATTATCGATGCTTTCTGTAAAAGTACTAAAATCATTTTCTAATGTTGGTTTAATTAAAATATTTCTTAGTCTGCTGGGCTTTTTGTTTTTTTATTTTAATTTTTAATTTTTGATGATTTTATTAAACGAAAATTATATTTATTTATCTTTAGAATTAAAATAAAATAATTGTTTAGAAAATCAGAATACAGCGAATTTGAATGTTTTTTTATTTTATATGTCTTGCTATAATATATTATTTTCTTAATAATCTAGGGACTATTTTCAGAGAAACACAGATCTCCTATGTTGGTACCACTTCTTCTTAAAAGATCATAAAATTTCAGCGTATTTTTCTAGACCGATTATATTATCAAACAACGTAGACTGTGATTTTCAATAAGACATTGTTTTCCGGGCATATAGACTAAGGTCCGAATAACATTTCTTTCTGGAATTTTCTCTGTAATTGTGATACAAGTTAAACAGTAAACCTAGAGAAAGGTCAAATTTTAAAATATTTTCACTCATAATTATTTCCGTATTTTAATTTCAAAACTGTAGAAATCAAAAAGAAGAAAAATGCGCTCTACGTAGGCCCTTCGTGGGATTGTAGGTGTTTCTCAATTTATTTATTGAAATCAATAGAGTAATCCTTTAGGTACCAATCCAACTTATCGGTTTAAGTGTTTTAAATAGTTTTAGCACAACTTCCTCTTCATAACCTTTTTCAACAAATCCTATATAACACAGCTAGTATGTATATTGCTTGGTTAACTAATCCATCTCCCGTTAAATATCTTAATATTCCGCTTAGATTTTTAGTTGGTATCGAAAACTTTTTTCTCCTAATTTTATTAACAAACACTGCCAAAAAGTGTTCTGTAATAATTTACCGACAAATGAAGAGTAGTAATTATTATTAAGTAAATTAATTTAAAATGTATAATTCAGTATTCTGTATCATTTGTATTGTATCTTCTCTCCATTAGTATGTAATATGCACTAAATTGTATTATATTTAAGATAAAATATAGAAATTATTTTTGTACACTTGCTTTTTTACCCCCATTTGAACATTGAATCAGCATATTTACCATATCTAGTAGGGGAGAGCTGAACAAAATCGGATACCAGTTCAAAACCTGTCTGTATCTTATGCTATGTAGCAAACGTTTGCTGCAGATTGAAATATTTTTAAATGACTTAAGTTTGATATACCAATGTCAATTTTCCTAAATATTTTAAAGATTTTTATTTTCTTTATTGTTTTTTTGAAAATATTGCAAAATACCCGGTTTTTTCCAATCGGTGTGATAAAACCAGGTAGTAACTTAATTATCATATAAAAAGGCTGGTGGACAGAAAATAAAATATTTATTAAAAATATAATGTGAATAAAAATCGAAAATCTATAAACAGATGAAGTCACAAATAAAAACTTCATCTACATCATCGTAAGCACTACAGGCTTCATGAGCCCATTTGTTGCAAGACACACATTTTATGCAGCCTTCCTTCGCCTTAGAACTTGAAAATACTTCATTGCAATATAGAAACACGTCGTCATTATTATCTTCCTCCGAACTCTTAAAATCTGCAATAGTAAGATATGCGAAACTAGTCATCCTCTTCTTCTTCTTGCAGTACCGTCTCCTATCGGAGGTTGGCTACCATCACAGCAATCTTAACTTTGTTGGCTGCAGCTCTGAACAACTGTATTGAACTGCACCCATACCACTCTTTTAAATTTCGCAACCAGGAAATCCTCCTACGTCCCACATTTCTCTTTCCCGAGATTTTTCCTTGGATGATGAGTCTTAGCAGAGAGTAATTTTCTCCTCTAGCCTGTGGCCTAGATATTCCAGTTTTTTCGTTTGTATGGTTTTTATGACTTCGCATTCCTTCCCCATCTTCAGCAGAACATCTTGATTTGTTACTCTTTCTGTCCATGGTATTTTCCACATTCTCCTGTAACACCACATCTCGAATGCCTCAATGTTTTTGATGTTTGTCTTTTTCAGCGTCCAAGCTTCCATGCCGTACAGCAGAACGGAGAAAACATAGCACCTCAACATTCTTGTTCTTAAGTTTATATTTATGTCCCGGCTGCATAGGAACTTTTTCATTTTGACAAACGATTGTCTCGCTATCTCTATTCGCCTCTTGATTTCTCTTGTCTGGTCATTAGTATCAATGAAGCCAACCCCTAAATATTTGTAGGACGTAACTCTTTCAACTGGCTGATTATTTATTGTTAAATTCACACTGGTGTCTAGTTTCTTCCTTACAATCATGAATTTAGTCTTTTTGATGTTCAGTTTTAGACCATATTTATTGGTATGAGTGTTTATGTTTTCCATCAAATACTGTAAATTTGCTAGGTTATCTGCTACTATTAGCGTGTCATCAGCGTTTCGTATATTGTTAATTAACTCTCCGTTAATGTTCTTACCAATATTTTGCTCTAGGAGTGCTTCCTGACATATTGTCTCGCTATATATATTGAATAGTAGTGGAGAAAGCACACAACCCTGACGCACACCTCGATGAATCTCAATTTCTTCGGTTAATTCATTATCAACCTTGATTTTTGCTGTTTGTCCCCAATACAACCTGGATATGATATTAATGTCGCGACTGTCGATGTTTTTGCTTCTTAGGATTTCATACAGCTTTTGGTGTCTGACTTTATCGAAGGCCTTCTCAAAATCTATAAAACCTACGTAGAGGTCTTGGTTTACATCCAAACATCTTTGCATTAACACACTCAGACCAAACAAAGCTTCCCGTGTTCCCAGTCCACTTCTGAATCCAAACTGTGTGGCGCTTATGTCCTCTTCTAGTTTATTAAATATTCTCCTGTGAATTATTTTTAAAAATACTTTCAGTGTGTGGCTCATCAATGCTATAGTTCTGTGGTCTGAACACTCTCTGGCGTTATTCGTCTTGGGGATTGTGACAAAAGTAGAGGAGAGCCATTTCTTTGGTATTATGCCTGTTCTATAAATTGTGTTAAAGAGGTTCACCATTATTTCGAGTGTGTCGTCGTCTATAAGTTTCAACAATTCTACAGGAATTTCATCTGGTCCTGCAGCTTTACCCCCTTTAGTGTTCCTTATAGCATATTCTGTCTCGCTTTTTAGGATTTCAGGCCCTGTTGTTTCGTCTACAGGTTCTGCCAATGCTATTCCTGGTCTTTCGTCTGCAAAAAGTTCTTCAATGTATTATGTCCATCTTGCCAGTTCTTCATTTAAATCTGTAATTATTTTACCTTTTTTGTCTTTTACGATGGATGCTTGTTTCACTTTTTTACCTGTTATTTCCTTGATCTTTTTATGCATGTTAAAGCTATCGTACTTTCTTTCATATTCTTCTATTTCCTTACAGTTTTCCAGAACCCACTTCTCTTTGGCTTCTCTAATTTTTCTTTTAATCTCACTGTTCACTTCTTTGTATTTTGTCTTGTTGTTTTTATTTCTTCGCCTTTCCTCCATAAGGTCCAAAATTTCGTTTGTCATCCATTCCTTTTTCTTAATTTTGCTTGGAGCTAAGGAGCCTTCACCAGCTGTCATAAGGGCCTTTTCTATCTCCATCCATTTGTCCTCTACATTGTCTGTGTTCCTATTTTTTGCAGCGAGATTTCTAAGATTGTTGTTTACCTGTTCTCTTGTCCTTTCCAGTATAGTTGCGTCTTTCAGTTGCTTAACGTCTATCTTTTGTTTGGCTGCATTTTTCTGTTGTTTCTTGAACCTTATATTTAGTACAGCCACCACCGGATTGTGATCCGATTCTATATCAGTGCCTGGATAGGTTTTTGTAGACGTGATGGAGTTTTTAAACTGGCTTCTGATTAGTATATAATCGATTTGATTCCTGACGATGTTGTCTGCATTATCTCTTGGTGATGTCCACGTGTACAATCTACGGTTTGGTAATCTGAACATTGTGTTCATTACTACAAATTCTTTTTCTTGGAAAAATTGTACCAGACGTTCACCTCGGTCGTTTCGTTGTCCAAGTCCAAATTCACCAGTGCATCCATCAGTTTTCAGTCATCCTCTTGGGCAGCGCTAAACACAGGCTGGTACCGACCCAGACCTAAAATTATTTTTATTTGAAATAAGAAAAAAGAAATAAATTAAAGTTAATTCCAGCTTTCCTACTAGCTTCTTCAAGAGTTACCATCTCTTACTTTTTTCGCATTATCTTCTAAAGTGGATTGCGGGATATTAAAACTTTGAGAGGCTTTTTATATTCCATCCTATGTTCTAGCACTTCAACTATTGCATTTTATATGCTTGGTCTCTTGATAAATCTCCCGGGCCTGATGAAGTTCCTATCGAATTACTCAAAATTGTGGATACTGAATCTATTGACCTTCTTTTGGATTTATTTAACACCATATATATAACAGGTATAATACCTAAACAATGGCTCCAATCGACATTTATACTGCTACCCAAAAAAACCAATGCAAAGGAGTGCAATGAACATCGCACCATAGCCTTAATGAGTCATGTCTTGAAATTGTTTTTAAAAGTGATTCACAATAGAATACATAAGAAATTAGACGAAGGCATAAGTGATACACAAATGGGATTTAGGAAAGGTCTGGGAACACGGGACGCACTGTTTGCAGTAAGTGTTCTTTCGCAGAGATGCCTAGATATGAATCAGGAAGTATATGCCTGTTTCATTGATTTTGAGAAGGCATTTGACAAAGTGCAGCATAATCGTCTTAAAGAACTTTTGTTAAATAAAAACATAGACAGTAGAGACATTAGAATTATATATAACCTCTATTGGAATCAGACAGCAAAAGTGAAAGTTGAAAATGAACTGACTGAGGATATCCAGATTCGTCGTGGGGTGCGCCAAGGGTGTATTTTATCACCATTGTTATTTAATTTATATAGTGAAGCCATCTCAGAATTAGCGTTGGCCGAAGTCAATGAGGGCCTAATAATAAACGGTGAGCCACTTAATAATATAAATAGTTGAATGACTGATAAGTTTGTACACACTTGAATGAATAAGGGAAAATGAAAATGTAGTATGTCAAAGTGTGTAAATAATTTATTTCCTTAGCTGAGCGCTTTCGACATAAACGTCATCATCGGAGCTAATGGTCAAATACTAAAAAAGTACCGCTACATAGAGGTGTAAACAAGTGCATCTTAGGAATGTAAATTTGATTTTTAAATTGTGAATGCTAACTTAGTCCTCCGTACAACAGCAAACAGCAAAAAAACAGAAAGAAACGGCCACATACACGTTGCACAAAAACATATAAACTTTTTTCATGGTACGGGTGTCGATATCACCCGTCCATCCTTGGCCTAGTAACAACAGCTGACTGACCTCCTTGTTACTAGGCCAAGGATGGACGGGTGATATCGACACCCGTACCATGAAAAAAGTTTATATGTATTTGTGCAACGTAAGTAAGTAAGTAAGTAAGTAAGGTATGCTTTATTGTCAAAAAATTTTAGCAATTTGTGGACAAAGCTTATACAAAATAAAAAATACAATAAAAAACAAAAAATAGTAAAAAACTACAAACAAAACAAAAACAGAAACAGACACCAAGTAAATGGCGTGAGTTATACTACTTATTATAATTTTACAGTTATTAAGTATACATTAAAAAATTAAAAATTTTGCAAACAATATGTATACAACGTCAGAGCAAAAAGAAGGCAAACGAGGAAAGGGGAAAGGGAAAGTAAATCAAAAGTTCTATGCCGCTGCAAATATGTACACAAGTACTCGAAAGTAATAATCCTACAAGTCAATTTGCTGAATTCAAATCGTTTATAAAAAAGTCATTCACTGTATAAAAAGCTTTCTCCAGCAAATAAGCTTTCAAGGCCTTGCGAAAAGCGGGAAATGCTGCAATAGATTTGATGTTAGATGGCAGGTGATTGTACATTTTTCTCGAATTGTATAGTATAGAGCACTTAATCAGATCAGACCGTGGGGTTGGCAGATAAAGATTATGATCCACGTTTCTAAGGGGATAGTTATGAGTGGGTCTCTCTGGACCTTATGATGCATGTTTGCGGATTAAACAAACGGATTCAAAAACAAACAAAGAAGGAAGAGTTAATATCTTAAATTTTTTAAAGAATTCTTGGCAATGATCTCTGCTATTGAGTCTCAGGGAGTAACGAAGAGCTCTCTTTTGTAGTTTAAAAATACGCTCAAATTGAGTCGCACAACACGTACCCCAGAATGGAAGCGCGTACCGAAGATAAGACTCAAAAAGGGCATAATAAACGGTCCTAGATGTTGACAAATTCATTTCCGTAGCAACTGATCTTAGCGCAAAACAAGCAGAACTTAATTTTTTGTGTAAGGCATCAATGTGCAAGTTCCATTTTAGAGACTTATCCACAATAAGCCCTAAGAACTTCACCGATTCAACTACCTCTAGACTGTTGTTATTAAGTACTAAAGGTTGCATCATACTGTTGTAAGGTAGGACTTTGGTTTTAGAAACGTTAAATAACAGGAGATTCGAATCGCACCACGATTTAATGGTGACTAGGTCTGTAGCTATGGTATTGCGAAGATCCATAATATCCGTGTTACTCCAAGTAATACTAGTATCATCTGCAAAGAGACATATTTTACCTTTAATGTTCAGACTAGAGATGTCATTTATGTATATTAGAAACAATATAGGGCCTAGAACTGAACCCTGAGGTACCCCACATTCTAATGGCATGCAAGAAGACGTCTTCGTGTCAACCCTTACAAACTGACTTCTTTTATTAAGATATGATTTAAGCCATTTAAGAGCATTTCCCCTAAATCCATAGTGCTGTAATTTGTCAGTCAAGATGTTATGGTTTACACAATCGAATGCTTTAGAGAAATCACAGAAAATTGTTGCTGTAGAGTGATGGTTGTTTAGACTGGAGTAAACATGATCGAAAAGGAAGAACATAGCATCATTCGTGCATTTGTCACTCAGGAATCCAAATTGATGTGGAGTAAGCAATTTGCATTTCAACAGAAAAGATAAGATTCTTTTTTTTACCAGACTTTCAATTATCTTCGACAACGTGGGCAGGAGTGCAATAGGGCGATAATTCGAAGCAAGATCTTTATCGCCTCCTTTATGTATAGGAATAATTATCGCTGTCTTAAGGCAGCTTGGAAAAACTCCAGTTTCGAATGACCTGTTTATTAAGGTAGTAAGATGGTTTAAAGTGCAATCAGGTAGAGCAGAAAACATTTTAAGAGTCAGGCCATCAGTCCCAGATGACGATTTATTTTTAATGGCATTTATTGTAGAGCGTAGTTCACCTAATACTATGGGTGTAAAAAAGAAACTATTTACATTCCTATGAGAAAGATATGAAATCGGATCCTGAGAAGGAGGTATAGTATTTGTTAAATTTTTTGCCACATTTACAAAGTAATTGTTCAGGGTCTCAGTAGAAGTCGGGATTATGGTGGGAGAAGAAGTCTTATCTCTCAGTTCATTTACGATAGACCACGTTTCCTTAGCAACATTACCTGATTTAGCCAGCCTCGCATTGTAATAAATTTCCTTGGCGGCTTTTATGGCTTTATGGTAAATTTTCTTGTAAAGCCTAACGTAATCATGGAAGGATATGTTGTCCGAGAATTTTTTTAGGTACGATAATGAGCGCATGTTCTTTGCAGATATACGTAGACCTCTAGTTGACCAGGTTTACGATGTTTAGTTTTGATGGGCCTAAGAGGAAAGGATTCGTATGCCAGACCAGACAATAACTTTATGAATCTAGAAAACTCGATGTCGACATCAACAGAGCGGAAGTCCCAGTCAGTTGTTTGACATAGGTGTTTAAATGTTAGAAAATTTTGTTCTCCAAAGACACGGAACAATTTTCGTTGCGTGTTTTCACTATTATTTTTTGATTTTAACCAAAATGTAGTCAATACTGCTTCATGATCAGAGAAACCTGAGTTGAAAACAGTAGAGTCAGTAGAATTTGGAGCTAAAGACGATACGACATAGTCAATGATACTAAAGCTAGTTTTAGTTATTCTGGTTGGAGAATTTACATGCATACCTATACCAAAGGAATCAAAGATAGAATGAAGAGATTCTTGAGCAGCACACACACTGGAGTAGTCAATATTTAGATCGCCACATAGAATTAATTTACTTTTTGAAGGAATAGATTCTAGCAAGCTAAGTAGTTGTTGTAAGAAAATCTGCACATCCGCATCGGGAGTTCTATAAATACAAATAATATAGAGGACAGAAGATTTCCGATAAATTATGGAGAATTCAAAAACTTTTTCAATTAATAAATTATCAAATTTGGTCACTGCTGAAAAGTCATTTTGTGTAGACATAATCAAAGTACCCCCATGAGATAATCTACTCCTGTTAAATCTGGATATAATAGTGTAATTTTTAATAAACACAGGTTCATCAACATTTAACCAATGTTCAGTTATGGCAACAATCTCAGGAAAATTTAGCTCTTCTAGTAATAGAAGTAATTCATCAGTTTTGTGTCTTAAGGACTGAATGTTAATAAGAAATAAACTTAGCTTGCTATCGTCCAAATTGTCAGAAGGCGCTTGATCTTCTGTACGCGTCAATTTATTTAAAAAAAATTTTTGCTAGATGGGGAATTACTTGAAAAATATTTATTCTGACATTCCCTAATTTTCGGGAGGCGTGTCTCAGTGGAAAAGAAGGTTCCAAAAGCCGAAAGATCTTCTTCAACTTCAGCAGTACTAATACCATAAGCCTCATGGAATCTGTGATACAGCTTACGCAGGGAATCCACGTCAGTAGGAAGTCCCTCTGAAGCCAGCATCAACTTAATGGTGGTGTTGGTGTGCCCATCGTAACACGTACTCGGGGGCTGATCATGGAGATAGGCAAGGAAGAGTCGAAGAGGATTCAAAATTCCAGGGTCCCTCAGTCTAGCTAACAAGTAACGACTATTTTCCACATCGGCAGTACGAGATAGCCGCACTATAGGTGGAGTCATCGGGTCCATACAAAGCCCATCATCCTTTTTCATAGTTTTCTCCGTAACCACAATACTTGAATTTTGTTTATTAAAGGACTTACTTGCAATAATGGCATCCCTATCTGAACCAATCTGAATGGATATGCCCTCCTTAGTAGGTGTTGATGGTGTCGTGTAAGGAGTACTGGATGCTGGAGCCGCTACTTTTATGATTGTTGAAGCTGAATTGGCATGCGCTGGAGGATTGTCATTAAGGTTGTCTACTACAGTACCAGGCGGCCACAAACTTGGATCTTTCAGCAACTTGATGAAACTTTGATTTTGCACACCGATCTTAAAGTCAGAGTCTGGTCTATCCGTATCCCTCAGCAATGGGAAGCATCGAATAAAATCGGTGGTACCAAGTTTCTCCTTGACATAGTGTGCAATCTGTTTAGCAGTATAAGGAGGTGGAATTTTTGATACAACCACATAATGCCAGTTTTCTTTTACAGTGTATTTGGTAGGTGGTACAGTATTTACCTTTGAAGGAGAAGACACTAAAGGCTCTTGGGTTTCTGTAGGATCAGTTTGAGTTGAAATGGACTTTTTTGTGGTTTGCGGTGGAGTTTTATTTGGTTTTTCATTGGTACCTAGCTTTTCAATTTTGTGTGCCATTTGGTTGATAGTCATTTTCAAGTCAGCCATTTCCTTCACTATTTCTTCCTTTGATGTATCCTGAATTTGGACCTTTACAGTCTCTTCATGATTGCCCATAAATATTGACACCAGATTAAAAATGTCTTGTTTCATTTCCCTGATCGTATGGAATAAAGATTCATTTTCATTGTCAGGGCTTCTCGTAAGATGACTGTGAATTTCATCTATTCTTTTGTAAAGATTTTTCAAATTTGGGTCATGAGTATTCAAGGTGTCATAGATTTCTGAGATGACTGGAAATAAATTGATATTTTTCTTTAGACAAGTCCCCAGTGCTTCTACAATTTCAATGAGTATCTGTGATTTCTGGAGCTGAGAAACTTTATCGTGAAGATGTCTTACTGTGGGAGAATCACAGATACTACAAAAGAATCTAATATTGTGGTACTTTTGATGATAGAGTACCTTGGTAGTAGCTTTGTCTAGACCAGTACACGACGTACAAAAATATCGGCGACATTCACCACCGCAGCGAAGTTTATATTTATCCTTTTCGGAGAAATTTTTTTGGCAAACATCACATTTAAAATCAACCATTTTAAAGGCAAGAATAAACTCTTGAAATACCGGTCAATGTCAACGAAAGTAAACAATAATAACAGTGTAAAAAACACTCGTTGATTTTGATAAACAATACGGTTGAGCGAAATGAAAATAATAACTATAAAATTGTTCATAAACACGAACCACAAAACATTTCACAATTTAAGCAACAATAAACAGAACAAAACAAAACACGGTAAAAGTTCGCTATCGCACACAACCGTCCTCCACGAAAGTCAAACTGAACGTGTATGTGGCCGTTTCTTTCTGTTTTTTTGCTGTTTGCTGTTGTACGGAGGACTAAGTTAGCCTTCACAATTTAAAAATCAAATTTACATTCCTAAGATGCACTTGTTTACACCTCTATGTAGCGGTACTTTTTTAGTATTTGACCATTAGCTCCGATGATGACGTTTATGTCGAAAGCGCTCAGCTAAGGAAATAAATTATTTACACACTTTGACATACTACATTTTCATTTTCCCTTATTAATAATATAAGATATGCTGACGCTACCGTACTTTTAGCGGGAACACTAGAAGAATTGCAACACCTTGCTCAACAACTAAATATACATTGCAACGATTATGGACTAAAAATAAATTTGAAGAGAACCAAGTTCATGGTATTTACAAAAGCACAAAACATCAGAGTTAGACTAGTACTGGATAATACAGAAATTGAGCAAATATCTTCGTACAAATACCTTGGAGCATGTAGATACTGATCAGACAAAAGAAATAAGATGCCGCATTGAAATTGCACGATCCATTTTTAACAGAATGAGGAAACTTTTCTGTAATCGCAATATCAATATAACGCTCCGAATGAGAATGCTTCGTTGTTATATTTTCTCCACCCTTTTGTATGGGGTTGAGGCATGGACACTAAAACAATCCCACATTAAAAACCTGGAAGCATTCTAAATGTGGTGTTATAGACGTATTCTGAAAATATCATGGACAGATCGTAAAACAAACGCACAAGTGCTCGAACAACTAGGAAAACAATGCGAAGTTTTAAATTCCATAAAAATCAGGAAGTTGGAGTACTTGGGGCACATCATGAGAGGTGAAAAATATGAACTATTAAGGAATATAATGCAGGGCAAAATCAAAGGCAGAAGAAGCGTAGGAAGACGTAAAATCTCGAGGCTACGCAATCTCCGTGAATGGTTTGGATGCAGCTCAATTGAACTGTTCCGGCGCGTAACCAACAAAATTATAATTGCCAGAATGATTTCCAATCTCCGATAGGAGCGGAACTTTAAGAAGAAGAAGGTCTCTTTGTCCCATGACTTGCGAGTGGTCTTTCTTTTATAATACCGCTGCAGAAACTGGAAGTAATAACAGATCTGATAAAATCGGGTAGCCGGTTTTGTCGAACATGTAAGCAAGTCATTACACTCAAAAAAATTTAGTTCGTAATATTGATTAACAGTGATTATTGAATAGTATTTCGTTGTAACAACAATTTAATTTGTTGTTTCAACGAACTTTTAGACATTGACGGATGTATTTGGTTATTGTCACAATGATTGAATAATAATTGTGAAAATAACTAGAGTACATTAATCGATAACACTCAATTTATTCAGCCAATAACTTAGTTTCGTATATTTAATAAATAATATTAATTGTGGCAGCAACTCACTTTCTTGATTTCGTACATGACAAGTAATTACCTTGGTTTATCGTGACAACGTACAGATTTCATTAAAACAATATACAAATGATGTTAATATGGAGTAATATATGATTATTGTATAGGTGTAAACTAATTTTTGTGACAACGAATGCATTAATAAATCTACTACTGCGTTTAATACCCATAATCAATGCGTGCCTTATGACAATAATCGTAGTTGTTGAGACAATAAATGTTTTGCTTGACCATTTGAAATGTAACGGCTTTTCCTTATTGTGATACCCCTAGCTTCTCTGTGTAACCGAAGTGCCGAATAATAATTTGATTTCGTTTCCAAGTGTAGTCCGTAGTAGAAGGAAGTTTTCGTGTGTCTATTATCGTGAAATTTCGGTAGAATTCTTTTTAAATGTATTCATTTTTTTCGAATCCTGAGAAAACTAATTATTATTTTTGAAAATTTAAACGCATAAGAGGATCTGAAGTCCCTGAGAACTTCTATAATGATTATTTTAAGTCACAGAGGTGAAAAAGAGAAAATTTAGTATAATTTTTAATTTCAAATATACCATTCAAAAGAAACTTTTTGTTTATTCTAAGGGACTTTCTGCCCTCGGTAATAATGTAATCTTTTATTCTGCGTTTAAATTTTTCAAAAATATTTATTAGTTTTCTCAGGATTCAAAAAAAATGAATGCGTTTAAAAAGAATTCGATCGAAATTTTGCACCTGCGCTCTCAAAAAGGATTAAAGTGTTATACATTTTTGAAATCGCTATTTCAAACGCTTTTAAATAAGCTGTCACATGACGTACTTTCCCATTTAAAGAAATCAAAGTTACGCCTGTCACCTGAAGAGGAATCGTGTAAAGTTCGAAACATTGATGTTATAATATATTTTGATTATTTTTAAAATCGACCTGTCCGAGCGTTTTGTTTATGTGCTAAAAATAAATAAGTTAATAAGGGAGTGGGGGGAGTGTAACACTTATTCCAGTGCACTGTATAAATGAAATCATATGAAAAATCACACAGTGTAAGGTCCATTATGTTAAGGAAAGGGGGATTAAAAAAATTATTATTAATTAATTAATATCATACATTGGGCTAATGCATTCAGTAATTATTAATATAAAATACGTTCATAGTAGGAATGAACGAAACTGATTGTAAGAATGAATGGAATTGCTTGTAAGAAAAACCGTATTTATTGTGGGAGTGAACGGAATTAATTGTAACAATAAACGGAAATAATTGTAGAAATAAAAGAAATAAGTTAGGAGAAATAACACTGTTATTGACACAACGAATAGTCTTCGTCGGTCAATTAACGACGTTGTTGTTTCAATAAATAATGTTCGTTGACTCACTGAACAGAGTTCGTAATACCAATAAAGTGATATTATGGTATACATAATGAATGTTCATCCATTCAATAAACGTAATACATTGGCTCAACTAACGAAAATAATGAATTGATGAACATCGCTTTGTTGTTCCAATAAAACCAAGAATTGGACAAATTTTATGTATTGGGTTTGTTGTCTGAATTAACATTTTTATTGATATTACGTAGGTACCTTTTTCGTTGAGTGTATTTTCAAAATATTTTCAATTTTTTTTTCAAAATGAAATAATATTCAAAATTTTTGGCGAAATTAAAGGTAATATATTAGGCTACATGTATTAAATTTTGAAATGGTCATTAGTTATTCAGGAGAGGAAAAAACTATAAACTTATCTTAAAAATCGAGTTTGCCCTACCAAAAAAACAGGCGAGGCTTACTGCTCCGGCATATATTACTCAAATGCTGTAGAAATGAATACACGCGACTATTGGCGGTTTAGGGACACTAAACGGTTTTATCAACCTACCAGGTTTTGCCCAAATCTCCCCTATGTATGCGACTAAGCCTCGCTCAGGTGAACCGGGACATATTTAAGCTTTTTTTTGAGTTGGGTAGGATATCTAAATACATTATGATTCTATGGTTGATATCCATCTTGTTGACCATTGTCAATGTATATCATAAGTATCACCAACTTTTTGGACAGTTCTGATTGAAGTTCTAAATTTCCGTCGCTGGTGCTCTTTTGTGAAGGGTTGACAATTGTACGTTGGCTACAATTTTCTGGTACTTTCTCACTAATGCTGCTTTACAGCGTAGATTATTATTGGTGGAGCAATATTACTCAAAGTAGGGAGCCGCCTTACTGAGATTGATTTTATTGTTCCAGCGATTATTTTCATGGTTTGATTAAGTTGTACATCGATTTTGTTTGCATTGCATGTGCATCAGTGGCGGCTCGTCAGAGGAGGCAAGGGGGGCTTAGCCTCCCCATAAATTTTTTATATACGCTGCACTGTTTTGTTTATTTTGAATCGCGAAAAACAACAAGCACTCTTACTATTATACAACATGTAAATTCCACATCATTATATCCGTACGCACGGAGCATTAGCATTAGAACGCA
The DNA here is from genome assembly GCF_917563875.1 of Diabrotica virgifera virgifera. Lineage (NCBI taxonomy): Eukaryota > Metazoa > Arthropoda > Insecta > Coleoptera > Chrysomelidae > Diabrotica > Diabrotica virgifera. The sequence goes on along the minus strand of NC_065451.1, from coordinate 108,466,129 downwards.
TAATTGCAATCTCAGTTTTTTCATTATAGACAAGGCGAAAACGACGGGTTCTTTGAAGAGAATATTCCCATGAGATTTTTTTGCATAATCACATTTGTGAGACATTCCAGAATAAGATTCAAGAAGTCACCCACGCGAAAAGCGGTCCAAATTTTTTTTAACAATTTTTTTTAATCAAATTGCAAAAACTAATATTTTTGACCGAAACAAAATTTTTTTTAGGATTTTTGGACCATTATGGATAAAAAAAGGTCTCTTATAATTTTTCTCTAAAGTTATTCTTTTTCGAGGTAAAAGCATTTTAAAATTGAAAAAAAAAACGAAAAATGCGATTTTCACGGCTTAATAACTCGGTTAAAAGTTATTACCATGAAAGTCAGAAAGTAACTAAATCAAAGTTTAAAGCCCCCCCTACAAGATGCTGAAGAAATTTTTGTCATTATTTGATTACTAAGCTGTTATTTTTAAGTAAAAATAATGAGCGCCATGCACGTATTAGGCGGCCGTCCATGATGAGTGCGAAAGAGATAACATTCAGGCAGTCCAATGGCGCATCTCACTCGCACTCACATTTAGAGCCGCGTTAATATGATCTTACCACTCATTATTAATAGTTAAAAATAACAGCTTAGTAATAAATTAATGACACAAATTTCTTCAGTATCATGAAGGGGTGGCTTTAAATTTGATTTAGTCACTTTCTGACTTTCATAATAATCATTTTTAACCGAGTTATTTAGTCTTAAAAATGGCCATTTTCGCGTTTTTCAAATTTTAAATTGCTTATAACTCAAATACGATCAACTTTAAAGAAAAATTATGAGAAACCTTTTCTGTCCGGAATGGTCCGAAAAATCTAAAAAAAAATCTCCAGGACGAAAATACTTATTTTTGCAATTTGATTAAAAAAAAATTGTTAAAAAAAATTAGACCACTTTTCGCGTGGGCGACTTCTTGAACCTTATTCTGGGGTGTCTCACGAAAAATCTCATGGGAATATTTTTTCCAACGAACCCGCTGTTTTCGCTTTGTCTATTATTATTGTAGTCAGAACGCTGGGTTATATCGAGATGCATGAACAGAGTCTATCAGTCGGGCAGCCTCCTCTGCTAATGCTCTGCTCAGTGCAGCAGCGTTTAAGGAGACCCGGTCTCCTAACAGTGCCATCCACGATTCCATCACCCGCTGCCCGGAGATTTAGCAAGGGAGGCTGACCAGCATCTCGCCTCCGTTACTCGCATCTCGGGACAATCAATTTTAGGGTCCTGACTACAAATAATGAAAAAACTAAAAGTGCGAATTTTGTTATAAAATTTGATATGTGGGGTTAAAATAATATTTGGAACAACTTGTTTAAATAACTTTTTCCGATATTTTCCTTTTAACGCGAAGCAAAATATCGGTAATTTACCTTGTTTTTGGATTCGCACAGTAGCCCGCCTTTTAAGGAAACAAACATTGGTATTACACGTTTACAATTATACTATTTTTAAAACGATATGATAATATTAAATTATGAATTATGATGATATTATGAATTATAAATTAAAAATGGTCAAAAAAATATTAAATTTTTTTGCTAGTACAAATTTGTCTATACTATATAGATATTTTACAGTTAGGTATAGCCTCCCTTATTGTAAAAATCACGAGCCGCCGCTGAAGTGTATCTACTACATATTAAGTCATACTGATGCACAATAAAAACCAAAGCTACAGCAGAGGTTCGAAGGATATCTGCCGAAATATCCCAAGTTTTTACAGCAAGTTTTATTATTATATTGTTTCTCGTGCTCAGTTTACCGGCTGTGTTTGTAAGATGGCTTTTAAATTTTAGTGTTCTATTAAGTATATGAAGCCTAGATATTTGGGGTTGTTGTTAGTGTCGGATTAACCATTAGGCAAAGTAGGCAGTTGCCCAAGGGTCTCGGCTTCAAAGGTTGCCTCGCAGGGCCCAAAACGAAAAAATAATAATTAGAATTAAATAAAAACTATACAGGGATGCGAGAAAGTCTGGCAACACGTTATTTTTTGGGAAACCGCTAAATAAGGGTCTTTTAATGTAGCAGATATTATAGTGGTAATTACATTGTTATCAAATTTTCCGTTTTTTGAAAATCTAAAGAACTTTCTTATTTCAAATGGAACACAATATATATTTTTTAAGTTTTAAAATCCTTAACGAATACTTATTATTTTTCATATGATATTCCCTATACCTAAATGCCATAATTTCGGAGTAATTCTACATTTATTAAAAAAATATATAAAATAATTTAAAAAAATCAATTTCTTCGGCCCGGTAGATATTATTTTAGGTTCTTTGGATCATTGGGAACAAAAAAGGTATTTTGTAATTTTTCTTTAAAATTAATTGTTTTCGAATTATAAACAATTTAAAACTGAAAAAAACGAAAAATGAGGATTTTTAAGGTTTAAAAACACAAGTAAAAAAATAATATTTTAAATTACAAACTACCTAAATTCAAGATAAGGCTCTCTTCTATCAGATATCTTTAGGAATTTTTGGCACGTTTTATATAAAAATATTGTTTTTTTAATTATTAATGAAGCGCATATGAGTGAACCAGCGATCGGACTGCATTAACGATTAAAAAATAATATTTTAAAATTCAACAAGACCAAATTGCTTATCGGTAGCGGATAAAATAAGGCTTGATCTTGAATTTGGGCACTTCGTAGTTTTAAAAATAATATTTTTTACTTGTGTTTTTGAACCTTAATTTGGACTGAGGTGGAACGCTCTTAGCAGACTAGGGAAGGAGTCCCTAGTACTGTTGGAGTCGGACAGGAGAGGGGAACACGCTAGGGCGCACCAACCACAGTATGGTCCGTGCGTCCCGCGTGTCCCCCATGACCAGCCACCTACCAACTAAAACCACCCCCTCTACGGACCCGGAATATCCCTGGACGTGCTCCTTAGGTAGCGATGCATGGGGATATCCCGAGCAGGCGGTAAGGCACTTCTGTCTTACCGCCTGCAAGTTCAAGGTCGTTCTTGTTCATCCAGGCATTCACCCGCCTAAAACACATCTCGGCCGTACTAACCACCTCCCAATACAGATCGCTGGTTACGAGAATGGCCAGGTCGTCAGCGTATGCAACCGCGATGCAGTCCCGACCGTATCGTATATTCAAAACGTCGTCATAGAGGATGTTCCACAGCGTCGGGCCTAAGACGGACCTTTGTGGAACACCTGCCGTAAGTTTAATATCGTCGTTACCTGTAGACACGTACCTATTAGTTAAGTAGCTCTTGATCACATTTAATTCACGCAATTTGCCAAGTTAAATGCACATCGAACATCGAACATGATCACTACTGCCCACCTCCTCGCCGTGGCTTTAACACGGTATGTAATGAACTTAACAGCATCTACCGCCGATCTGGCTTTCCTGAATCTGAATTGCCTATCAGAGATGGCGTTTAAAGCATCCAATTCCGCTTGTAGGCGCTTCTTAACTACGTTTTCGTAGAGTTTGCCTAGACTATTAGAGAATTAGGGTGAGGCGTGCCCTCTTCAAAACGTCAGGAAAATTTTGAGCCGTGAGGAGCTGAGTCAGTACCGATCTGACCAACTCTACTCTGCTACCAAAATTATAACGGCCTCCGGTGACACATGGTCCGGTCCCGGCGACTTCCCAGTCTTGATAGCTTTCACTGCTCTGGTGAGTTCTATGGAAGTGGCGGCTTCAAGGCGCTCACATGTGGCGGGCACGAAGAACAAATCAGGCTTACTGGGAAAGAGGATGTCCGCGATGTCTCTCGTTCTACTCTCGGTGAGTCTATATGGGGCTTCGACACGCAGCGCCTTAGTGGCAATCCTGTAGGCCTCGCCCAACACATAGGTTTGGACCTCCTGATGACCTTGGTGAGGTCCTTCTTAGCTCGTTTGTATGTGTCCCTGGATTGCAGGGTTCTGTCCCTCTGTGCGATGAGTCTTAGTCTGAAACAGTTAATTCTAGTTGGTTGTACCTCCTCGTTCCACCAGTACGGTACCGTATACGGAATCTGGCTGCGCCTCGTGCTCGGCCTATGCGCGCTTATCATAACATCTCTAAGGCTAGCAAAGTCAGGGACATCCCCGCGGAGATCCCTAACCCTGTCGGTGAAGGTTGCCCTAATGAAAGTCATGCCCTTTCTACCGCCACTGGTTGACCCCCTGGAGCCGATGTCGTAGGAGATATACTTGTGGAATGTGAATAGATTGTCATCCAGCACATCCCACTTCGTGACCCTGCTGGAATACTTGCTTGACACCAGCGTAACGTTGATATGGATGCGCGAATCCCCCCTCTCAAAATGATGCTTACCTTTATTCGCAGTCACCAGATCGAGAGAGGAGATCCACTCATTTCATACCTCTCCTCTACTGTCGTTCCTTGGGGACCCCATAGAACCGATTTCGCGTTTATATCTCCGGCTATGATGAAATCCTTTTCCACCAGAGCAGCTTCCATGATACTGTCCACCTTATCTCGGTATACCTTCATGTTGATATTAGAAGAGATGTAGCAGGCTATAATAGCCACATCAACTAAGTTGATTTTGACTACACTCTCCTTCCTTTGGATCTTTTGTATACTCACGTTCTTGGTGACAAGGTGGAGAGCGACGTCACATAGTATATCCGGCACCCACCCAACCTTACTAGCGATATTTTTATTGGGTTCTGGTACGATTACCAGATCCGCCCCAATGTCCAAGGCCTTCGTATAGAGCAAGTCGTGCGCCACCTTGGCTATAGCAATATTCACTTGCAAAATCCTGAGTCGTGTGTTCGCCGCCGTCGCCATCGCGCTGATAACGAAAAACTCTCCAACCAACAACAACCCCTAAGTGTAGCGTAAGAGCAGAATGGGTGAACCCTAATCGACATTTCTTACTTCTTCCTCGGCCCCAGAGCCATCCTGATGGGAAAACTCTTTTGGGGGAAGCGTACTTGTGCTTCCACTACCGCTGCATTTTTATTGAGGGGGGTGTGAGACATCCTCTGTGGCCTCATTTAGCATTGCATCGTACTTATTCAGAAGTCCTTCCTCATCGGTAAAAACTCCTCCGTTGAACACCTCGTCGTCCATCCTCACTAGGTTTTCTGTAGTAGGTCAGTGAGAGCTTGAGGCCTCATTTTTTTTGGTCTCCATTTGTTGCGCGCGCGGAGTAGCAGCGATATCCTGGGTAGAGGTAGCAGGGGGTCCTGAGGCCTCCTTAGACGGAGTCCTCGCGCGTTTTGTTTCAATGACTTTACTCCCGGTGGCTGGTCGCTGGTTGAATCGTAGTGGGTAAGGTTCGGAGGATCTACCTTGGTCCGGCGCCTTTACTTTCTGAAGCGCCTCGCGGAAGGCAGGACATCAAGCGCTGCCAATGCGGTGCGAATGCTCGCACACCGCGCAGAACTCCTCGTCTTTACAAGCATCGAAGGCATGCCCCTTCTCGCCGCAGTTTTGACAGCACCCGGTGCGGTCGGGCCCATTGCACTTGCTACTTTCATGGAGGTAGCTCCAGCACCTTTGGCATCTTTTGACAATATACCTCTTCTCCACCTCACAGCGTACGAGGCCAACCTTAAGGTGTCCGACTTCCAATATTTTCGTGGCCGCCTGTGCGCTTAGTATCACCGTGGCCGCCTTGGTGCTGTTACGCATTGGTCTAAGTTGCTTAATTAGGGAATTTCGCTCCCAGATGCCCAATTCCTTTTTGATGGCTGCCTTTATATGTGACTCCTCAGTGTTTTCGGTCATGCCTCTTATATGTATGATGGTCTGCTTCTCCGCACCCACCATCTTGGCCGTTAAACCGCTCTCCTTGTTAGTGATGGCGGTTTTGATGCTGTTGGCTGCATCCTGGTCCTTATCCAGAGTAATGAGAAGGTTTCCATCTTTAGCGCTGCGTAGACTATGGATGGCATCTTTCGTCTTCGAGCCCCCGGCAGCTTTCTCCACCCCCTCGGGTAGTTGTGAGTAAGACGAATCTTTCTTCGAAACTATGAATCCATAGGTAAGCCGTTCTTTCCTTGTGGCCGTAGCATGGATCTGCACCTTACTTACCTCCGTCTTCGAGAAGATGACTTCAGCCATTTTCCGCATGCACCTGCATGAAACTAAGGTGATGTAGTTCTACCGAGTCTCGCGCCTTGGTTTCTTCTCTGACCCGCTCCAGGGCGAGCCAGATTTCCTCCGGTGTATTGGCCTTTACTTTAAAGATTTTCTCCTCCGTCGTTTTCCTTTCGCCACCTACACTCACGGTATAGGAGTTTTCCATCACCTCCATAATAAGGTGGCGAGTCGTAGTACCCATGGAAATGAGAAATCGGGTGTTGAAGTGGATACATGATGAACCAAGTGCGGGACATTGTGGGGTACAGCGGTCACTTCAGCGGTCGGAGTCGCAGTTTTATTGGGAAACCATGCAAAAGGACGTAAGAAAGCATGTTGAGGACTGTAGAGGATGTGGACGGACGAAAAGTGTAAATAAGGTGCCCATTTGTGAACCATACCATACGTCTAGACCTCTCGAAATGGTAGGAATGGATATAGTGGGTCCTTTGCCACAAACGCGGAGAGGTAATAAATATCTCTTGACGTACGTAGACCACTTTACGCGATATGCTGAGGCGATACCCATAAAAGACTTATCGGCAGAAACTGTGGCGCGTGTTTTTGTGAACGAGGTCGTCCTTCGGCATGGAGCGCCGGAGCGGTTACTGACGGATCAAGGGACAAATTTTGTTTCGGTGCTAATGAAAGAAGTTTTTAGACTATTGGGAATCAAGAAGATGCAAACCACGGCTCACCGGCCTTAAGTAAATGGAGAGGTGGAGCGATTGCACCGAACACTTATTGGAATGGTGAAGCATTATGTAAACAGTAAGGCACGGCACTGGGACGAACATATAGTATAGGACTGGCGCTAATGGCTTACCGGAGTGCGAAACATAATGTTACGGGCTTCACCCCAAATTGGTTAACCTTTGGGAGGGAAGTAAATATTCCTTTTGACTGTGACGTGAGACCGAGAGTAGATGACGGAGAAGAGTTAAGCTACCCAGCGGAACTGCGAAGACGACTGGACGAGATAATAGCATCAGAACAAACGCGGAAACTAGAACAAACTAATGCCGAGAGAATGAATCGGGGAAGGCACGAGAGAAATTTAAAGGAGGGTGATTATGTACTACTACTATCGGTTTACAGCGTTCTCCGACGCCTTCCGACTCCTAACCGCCATTCTTTTCTGTTTAACCATAGACCTGGAATAATTTGTCTTTCCTCTAGTTCTTTTTCAATTCCCTCCCTCCAGCTTCTTCTCGGCCTTCCTCTTTTTCTTCTCCCTTGTGGTGTCCATGCCAAAATCTGTTTAGGGATCCTGTCATCTGGCATTCTCTGTACATGGCCGTACCATACCAGTTGTTTTGTTTTTATGTCATCAATTATTGTATGTGTTACTCCCATCATTTCTCGTATTCTCTCGTTCGGTATCCGATCTCTTTTTGATTTGCCTGCTGCTCTTCTCCAGAAGTCCATTTCTGTTACGAGTAACATTTTCTGCGCTCTTTGTTTCAGTGGCCAAACTTCACCGCCATATGTGATTATACTTTTAAGTATGCTGTTGTATATGAGCTGTTTGTTCGCTTTAGATATTGTCTGGTCCCACAGAATGCCGTTCATCATGGATATGGCTTTTCTACCCTGCATGTTTCTGTCTTTCATAGCAGCATCGAGTGTTCCATCTTGAGTTAACTTCATGCCCAGGTATTTGTATTCATCACAGTGTTTAATTTCTACCCCATCGTCTAATGTAATGGACTGCTTTGTTCCTCCAATACACATGGCTTCAGTTTTCTTAATGTTGACTTCGAGACCCCATTTGTTATATTCTTCTATTAGCTTCCGCGTCATGTAACTTAAGTCGTCATGATCTTGAGCAATCAAAATTTGGTCATCAGCGAAACATAAAGTGTATAGTGTTGTGTCGTCATTGAGAGGGATTCCCATGCCATTACATTTTCTTTTCTACAGCTTGAGTGCTTGTTCCAGATAAATTTTAAAAAGGGTAGGTGAAATACAACAACCCTGCTTCAATCCTTTCGTGAATTTAAATCACTCAGACATCCTTGATCCAGTTTTAATTTTTGCAGTCGTTCCATTATACAGACTTTGGACTGCTTTGATAAGACCATGTTTAATGTTGGTTTGATGTAGGGTTGACCATAGTTTGCTGAGGGGCACACTGTCATATGCTTTTTGTAAGTCTACGTATACCAGGTGAACTTCTTTATTGACGGCTGTGTTTTTCTCAATAACTTGCTTAATAGAGTACAGGTGGTCTACTGTGGACCACCCAGCTCTAAAGCCAGCTTGCTCCTCTGCTTCGTAATCTCTATATTCATTTTCTATTTTGTTTTTAATAAGTTTCCCATACATCCTCTTATTGTGCTGTTTACCGCAATTCCTCTGTAATTTTCACATTGATCCTTGCTGCACTTTTTGTGGATTGTTGACATGATAGATACTTTCCATTCTTTTGGTAATTCGGCACCATTTTAGCAATCTTGGAAGAGTTTTCTTAGCTGTTCGTGGAGTTTGTCTGTGCCGGCTTTCGCTAATTCTGCAGGGATGTCACCAGGACCAGGGGATTTTCCATTTTTCAGGGATTTGGTTATTTCTTCCATCTCTGATTTACTTATTTGTAATGGTGATGAATTTATATGTATACCTATCGTGTTGTCTTCTATGTTAACAAATTCTGGTCTTTGTTCTGTTAGTAATTTTTTGAAATATTCTTCCCATTTTCCGTTGTTATTGGTGATATAACGTCTTTTTTCGTATTAGTTCTCATATTTTTAATTAAGCTCCAACTCTCTGTGCTTCTTCTACCTCCTATGCAAGTCTTGATTTTTTGGCAGTTCTTTTCCCATGATTGTTTTTTTTTGAGTTATCTTCTTTCTTACTATCACAGGGTGATTATGTATACATTCAAAATCCGATCGTGCCCAGCGGAGTCGGTAAGAAATTTTTCAGGCCATGGAATGGGCCATACAAGATCGTAGAGAAACGCGGGCCTGTGAACTACGTAGTGGATAAGGGGACGGTAAGACTCAAACTTACCACATAGATAGGTTGAAATATTATAAAGGCTGGGAAGAACCATACGAATCGGGAAAACAAACAGGCATACAAGCAAAACCTACGTTATTTCTTCCTCGAATAATCGAAGATAGAGTAGAAGGGAGGCCCAGAATGACCGACGACGAAGAAAGTGATGATGAAGAAGAAATTGTATGGAGTTACTCAAGAGAACCAGAAGTTAATGAGGATCACGTAGAGGGTACGGCAGATATTGGAGACGTTCCGGACGAAGCGAGAATGATAACCCCAAGAACGAGGAGGCCTCCACAGCGATATACCCCAACCTCCGATGGAATTAACGAAAGTGAGTTCTGGACAGATAACTCCGGTCTTAGTCAAGAACTGCAGGACTTACAGCAGCTGACGGACACCAACTTTGAAGAAGAGCAGATGGTAGCGGCAGAAGTAAGCGAAAGTTCGGGTGACGATGAAATCTTAGACATAACTAACGAGGCAACGGCGGAGGAACCTGGGTTACCAAGAGGGGGCCGGCCTCAGCGAGAGAGGCGAAAACCCCTTAGATATGGTATAGAGGATTGAAAAGGGGTGCCCCAAGGTTTGCCATTAGGGCAATCTTTTTATGTGGGGGGAGTGATGTAATTTCTATGGTATTATGGCCATCACCGAAGTCAATATGTTATTGTCGTGTTTTCGAAATTCCTTACGTGTAATCCGATACCGCTTCGTCTGGACTGATAGCAAAAATTTCTAACAAACGATAAAACAGATGGGAGTTTCGAGGGCTGAACTTTTTTTCGGGTGATAAAAATTAATAAGTTTATTCTTTTTGTTCGATGTTAAAAATTTTAATAGTATAGGAACCGATTCGAAGACTTATTTTAAGGATGTTTTTGGTTTTTCGAGGCAGAGTGTGTTGTACTACCGTCGAGGAATGACAATTTGAATTTTTTTTTTTTGGCGTGTGCGTGATCGACGAGCGAACGATGAGTAATTTTTAAGTTACGGGTAAACTGGTTAATTCTTCGCGGAAAAAGTAAGAATTTTTTCAATAGCGATACAAGGAGAAAAATACGGGGTCGCGCAGTACCGTACTAACCATTTTCAAAGTTGCCGGTAGTGCGTAAAACTTTAAAACAATAGTCTAATCTAGAGTGTAGAATTGAAACAATAAGTGACGGATGCTAAAGGTGGTGTCTTACCGCAGGGGACTTCAATCGATGCGTGTAATTACTGAGACTTCGGAAGCCGCAGCCATAAGGTAATGACTTTTTTTCTTAATTTCTTATGTAAGACATTAGAACCTTTAATCTGCATAATACCTAGAAACATAGCCGGTTCGTACAGTTAGTAGGACATTAGAATACTATAGCCGCTTCAATACAAAGACAATGTGGAGTTAGAACGGGGGGGAAACTATTAACAACATTAGATATGCAGACTACACCACGATTATGGCCGAAAGTATCGAATATCTTCATTTCCTTATAGATTGAGCCACTAGAGAATGCTCCAATAACGGACTTGGCATAAATACAACAAAAACAAAGTTACTTGTGGTTGTTGTGTCGGCCTTATGCAACTAATTGTCAATAATGAACCTTTAACAAAATTTAACCATTTTAAATACCTAGGATGTTGGATAAACCAGACACTAAATCCGGATGAAGAAATTAAAACTCGTATAGAAATGGCAAGAGGAGCATTAATGAAACTTAGATCTGTTCTGAGCAACTCTCAGCTCAATTTACAACTAAGACTCAAGTTGCTAAAATGTTATGTGTATCCTGTATTACTGTTTGGATGTGAAACATGAATCATGAAGCTTAACATGACAAACAAATTAGAAGCCTTCGAGATGTGGTCATATCGTAGAATGCTCAGAATATCTTGGGTTCAACGCATTTCAAACAGAAAAGTCTAAAACAGAGTAAGTCAAGGCGACGGTGACTTAATCAAGATGATAAAAAAGAAAAAACTTGAATATATCGGACATATAATGAGAGGTAGCAGATACAGGATGCTGAAGTTAATACTCAACGGAAAAATCGACGGAAAAAGAGGAATTAGTAGGAAGAAATATCCATGGCTCCGAAACCTTCGTCAATGGACTGGCTTATCAGCAGATGAACTATTACATTCCGCACAAGATCGAGAACGATATCGGCAAATTGTCATGGAAGCTACCCACGCCTAAAATTTGGGCACGATACTTAAAGAAGAAGAAGTGTTTTTTCAAAACTAAGTGATGCCTAATTTAAATAAAGAAGATTGCTCCAAATCTACATAAAAACTATCCTGATGATACTCATCCTGAAATTGAAGATGAACTAGTGCAGTTCAAATATTTTATAGCCCAGCTGCAAAATTTGCTGGGAAAAAAAAACTTATTCCTGCTTCAGAGCAATTTTGGGTTATTTAAGAAAACAAACTCGAATCAATGTTTCCAAATGTGTCAGTAGCTTTTAAGACTTATATTACGCTAATGATTATATATTATGCGACAGGCGAACGGTCATTTTCAAAAATCAAAATTATTAAAACTGTCACCATTTCTTAAGGGGCCTCATAGCTTGGATTACCTAGGGGCCCCATGATTCTTAATCCGCGACTGGTTTTTGTTATATTATTTGAGAGCTGTATTATTTAGAGTTACATTAAAAGTATCTCATGCAAGTTAACTTGTAAGTTGACTGTAAAAAAACAGGTTTCAATTAGATAAAATTAAATTATTAAAAGAATATTTTTTACCAAATAATAAAAATAAAATTTGTTTTACTTATTCATATTTTGTATTTTGATAACGATATCCAAAGTAGACATCGAAACGTTAACATTGTGGCATATTTCCAAAGAAAATAGTAAATCTCATAATAATACATATTCTACTTTCAATATACACGGATTTTTCAATTTAATTTTGGCATTTAACCCTTAAGGCTATGGGTACATAATTCGCAAATATTTTACGTGTGTCCCTACTTTTTCTGTCTTTACACGGCAAATTACGTGTAGTAAAATTCACACTGGTCGACAACGGGCGAATATGTAAACATTACTATGATAATATGTAAACATTACTAGAATGTCATTCTACTTGAAAATGTCATTATTAATTTAAAGAGATGACTTTTGAATGTTCTTGGATAACTGTTATTTTTATAATTGCAAATTAATAATTCAGTTAATAAATGTGATAATTTTTTCACTAACTCTGTATTCAGTGATTGTAATAATTTATTTGTACAACAAAAACTAATACTCAATTGAGAAAAGAGGAAAAGTGTTAAAGTGATTTTTTAATAATATATTGTTATGGAACGCTTACAATTTTATACATCTTTAACAACAAAATACTTGGATCACAGAATATATTATCTCGATGTATTCTCTGCTTGGATCTTCCACAAATAATACACAATAAATAACTTTTTATTAAATTCACGTCTTAAATCAATTATTTATCAAATACACTATAGGCTGTGAGCTCGTACGTAGAGGGGATATTTATAAATTCGTGAGCGCCAGTAGTGACAAGTCTGTAAACGTTTACCGGAAATTTGACATAAATGTCAAAGTGATTAATTTTAAATTAAAATTAAAAACATTAATTATAAAAAATATTAGTTGATCAAAGCTGTGGTTTATATTTTTACCTTAAATATACTTAAGTTTTAAATACTGAATTTGCGTTTTTTAATGTTCTGTAATATGTAATTATAAATTAATCTTGGCGCCATCTACATGATAATTGTGAAAGTATCCGAAGTAAGAAATTAATATTTCATCAATAGAACGTCAAAATGATTAGCAAAATCTTAAAAAAATCTATTACAATTTAATTACTTTTTAGCGTTGTAAATATTAAGCGATAACAATTAAATAATAAATTTAAAAATTACCGGTGAAAGTTGAAATAGTAACCGCTAGGAGCGACACCAGCGAAGCTCAGAGCGTATATATCAATAATATTTAATCAATAACTCAAAATATTCCTGATGCGATGTCAAATATTTAAAATTGTCACTGATTGCCAGTGTCTGACTGACAATATATGCTGACAATATTATATTCGGCTGAGTGCGTTGTAAGACAAAGATAGATTTGGAAAATATTACCACGGCATTGTGTTCATTTTTTTCGAATCCTGAAAAAACCAATAAATATTTTTGAAAAATTTAAACTCAGAATGAAAGACTAAATTATTACCGAGGTCCGAAAGTCCCTTAGAATAAATAAAAAAATTATTTTGAATGAGATATTTGAAATTAAAAATCACACTAGATTTTCTCTTAGTTTTTCACCCCTGTAACTTATTAAAATAAGCATTATAGAAGTTCTCAGGAACGTTCGGCCCTCGCTAATAACGTAGTCTTTCATTCTGCGTTTAAATTTTTCAAAAATACTTATTAGTTTTCTCAGGATTCGAAAAAAATGAATCCCCATTTGAATAGCATTGCAGCCGAAAATACGTACCGATTCTCTTAAGTACTAACACCCCGTCTCTCAGACGGCATCGCTTGTTGAAAGTGGGATATTTCCTTTCCTAGAAAATTTTGAAGGTCACCCGTTTACGACTTTTCAATTTGGGTTGTTCTTTAGTAGTATTGAATTAGGCAATTTTCAGCAGGTTTTTATTCGAAAGATATTTAGGCTCAAAGCGTGATTTCCGTCTAATAGACGGGGTGTTAGTGTTTGTGCCCAGTTCGTCATTACACATCATGTGCCCCAGTTCGCCAAAAAACATCAAATAAGGGAATAAAGACCCTGAGGAAACTCTTTTGAAAGGATTTGATGAGGTCTAAGACGACATAAGCGAATTGGAATCAATTTGTGATGAAAATGTTGCCACTGACTAACATTGCTACACTGTACTAACCATAGTACCTGTAAGTTTTTTTTTTGTTTTAACATTTTTTAAAAACCTTTTTATTTTCATTTTTCTTACTCTTTGTTTAACTCGATTATAAATTTTTATTAAGATTCTATCATTTGTTTAATTTTTTTGACACTTTTCAGGAGTAAAAATGTACACAAACATTATTGTTAAAATGTTTTTTATTTTAATAAATACAGAAAAACTAGAATAATTACTGTGTTTTTTAGATAATACTTTCAGTAAGTCATCGAGATATTTTTTTGAATTAAAATATGTAACAAAAACAAAAATTACCACTAAAATATTAAACCCGTCTGTCAAGCGGTTAGTTAGTATTTACGTCATTGATTTAAGATGTTAGTACTTAAGGGTTAAGATTTAATTTACGTTGTACTGGAAATGTAGTTCTTCACCATAAACTTGTATGATATTATTTTTGTGAGTTTTAGAGCATTCGTGCGTATAGATTTACTATAGTTATAAAACTCACCAACTTATAACTATAGTTATAAAACACAAAATGCTTACTCGTGTTTTGAATTATTTATTTTCATGTATCTGTATATAATTGGGATTTCTTATATCAGAATGACTAACCATCCAAAAGGAGAAAGGCTTATTCCGTAGCCCACGATATACAGATACAGGACCTACCTGACTACGATCTTTTTCGATGACTTGTTAGAATATACTACAGTGATGACATTTGAGTTGAAATAAATTCATTTTCTCGAGAATGGGCGAATTTATAGAGAAATACTGACAGAGCTCGATTTTTATTTTAAAATTGTGACTTTTTCGCATATATATCATACTAGTGACGTCATCCATCTGGGCGTGATGACGTAATCGATGATTCTTTTAAACGAGAGTAGGCGTTATGTGATAGCTCATTTGCAAGGTTACCTATTTAATTCTCTATTCGCTAATATAAACATTAACATAATGATTTATACAGTGTACAAAAAAAAAATTTATTAAATTAATTTACACAAAAACAAGAATATAAGCAATTTATTTAATTCAAAATAAATTTTACTGCTGTCAGAAAAACAGGCAATCATGTTTATTTCACAAATTATTTTGCTTTTTGCTTAAATTCAATGTTAAAACTGCTCAGAGACAGGTGGGTGGCAGTTTTAGCATTGAATTTAAGCGAAAAGCAATGTTTATTTTTCAAATACACATTTCTTTCTGTTTTCTGACAGCATTTAAATCTATTTTGAATTAAATGAATTACATACGTTATACACTCTTCTTTTTGTCTCAATTAATTTAATTTAAAAAATTGTTGGATACCGTGTATAAATAATTATATTAACGTTTATATTACTGAATATGGAATTAAATAGCCTTTCAAATGAGCTGTCATGCGACTCCTACTCTGATTTAAAAAAATCGTCGATTACGTCATCACGCCTAGATCGATGACGTCACGAGTATAATATATATGCCAAAAAGTCATAATTTAAAATTTAAATTTGATCTCTCTTAGGATTTCGCACCAAATTCGCCCGTTGTCGAGATAATGAACTTATTCCAACTCAAACAAACGTCCTCAGTCTATACTAAACACTGGCGGATGCGCTGGTTATATCCAGTGAAACTTATTGTATTTAACAATAAAACATTGAAAACGTTGTTTGTTTTCTATACTTCCACAAAATTTATTATAATTATGTGACTACAGCTGTTTCGGCAGAGTGCCTTTCTTAAGTGATTTAGTTTACTATGTGTTTGCCTTTTTAAAGTCTTTAACTGAAGAGGTTGAGGAGTGGGGAGCTGTTTGTCTCGAGTTGGTCATTCAGAATTATATCTGTATTTCAATTGTTAGATAAAATGAACTTTCATCAAGTAACGGTCGAATCCACCAAACTTATTATTGTTTTTCTATTCTAACTTTTCCCATGCGTCACGATTCATTTTCCAAAAATATAAGTCAAGACATAAAGTGAAACGAACGTCAATGTGTATATACATCTTGTATACTGTATACTATATACTATGCACATTGGCGTACGTTTCACTTTATGTCTTGACTTAAATTTTTTGAAAAGACGCATGGGCAAAGATAAAACGGAACAACTATAACTGCTAGTGTGTAACGTGTGTAGCAAGTTTTTATATACAGGGTGTTTCATTAATAATTGTCCATATAGTAACTGGAGAAACCTTAGCACAAAATACGAAGATTTAACCTAAAACACTTAAATAAAATGTGATTCCTTACTGAGTTACAGGGTGATTTATCTAAAAATTTAAAAATTATTTTTGCACAGCATTCTAAAATTATTCGACGTATCCTTTTCATACTTGGCAGAAAGTATAAGTACTGTATAGATACTGTACAAACTACTAAATTACGTTAAACAAACGTTTCTGGCTATTACCAGAGGCGTACGACGGGGGATAGTGAATGGTTGACCCTTTCCAAATTCTATTCCACTGGCGGAATTGCTATTTTAGTTTAATTTTTGGATTCTCCAATACTTTCGATGAAAATAATTTACTCTTCATTCGTAACGATAAAGTCATTAGTTTTCGAGATCTTTGAAGTTAAAAATGAAACGACACGGTTATTTTTATTAATGCATTGTGTCGCTTCATTTTTAATTTCAAATATCTCGAAAACTAATCATTTTATCGTTACGAATGAAGAGTATGTTATTTACATAAAAAGTATTGGAAAATCAAAAAATTACACTAAAATAGCAATTTCGTCAGTTGCGTAGAATTTGGGAAGGGTCAACCAGCCACTATCCCCTGTCGTACGCCTCTGATAGTAGCTAGAAACGTTCATTTATTTTAATTTAGTAGGGAGTACAGTGCCTACACTTTCTGCCAAGTATGATAGGGTTACTCCAAATAGTTTTAAAGTACTGGGTACAAATAATTTTTAAATTTTAATCATATGAATCATATCATAAATTAATCAAAATAACTGTGCCGTTTCAATACTTTCTCTGAAAATAATATATTCTTCATTCGTAACGATCAAGTCATTAGTTTTCGAGATCTTTGAAGTTAAAAATGAAACGACACGGTTATTTTGATTAATGTATTGTGTTGCTTCATTTTTAACTTCAAATATCTCGAAAACTAATTACTTTATCGTTACCAATGAAGAGTATATTATTTACGTAGAAAGTATTGGAGAATCTAAAAATGGCACTAAAATAGTAGTTCCTCCAGTGGCGTAGAATTTGAGAAGGGTCAACCATTCACTATCACCTTTCGTACGCTTCTGGTAGCAGCTAGAAACGTTTGTTTATCATAATTTAGTAGGGTGTATAGTAGTCGCACTTTCTGCCAAGTATTAAAAGGATATGTCTAACAGTTTTAAAATGCTGAGCAAAAATAATTTTTAAATTTTTAGAGGAAACACCCTGTAACTCAGTAAGGAACCGCATTTTATTTAAGTATTTTAAGTTAAATCTTCGTATTTTGTGCTAAGGTTTCTTCAGTTACTATATGGACAATTATTAATGAAACACCCTGTATACCTCCTTATGAGGTATTACACATTATAAAACAATATGAATATAAATAATTATAATGACACAAAAAATGATTAATCATGATCTATATAAAAATATAAATTAATGTTTGTGTGCATGTCCTATATAGAATAGTAAACTATACATGTGATCAAGTGCATCTAATGATTTTAAGCAAGTACCTAATGATAAAATCTGCAGAAAATGCCATAGGCAAGCATAGTTTAAAAAGAAACAACGAACTTATAGCCAGAGTTAAGAAATTTAAATATCTTGGATTTACCTTAAACAGTCAGCTAAACAGCAACGAAGAGGTAAAGATACGAGTAGCAATCCCTAAACATATTTTTATCAAATTCAATAACTACCTTTGTCAGCTCGAGCTCCTTTGTGTATCCATATTCGCATCTTAAATAGCTACTTATGGCCAATAATAATGTACGATAGCGAGACCTGGTGACTTGAAGTAAGATCGCTAATCCGTATTAAAGCATTGGAAATATGAGGTAATAAAAGACTGCTTATAATTGATCGAAAATTTTACAAATGAAGAGGTCTAGTGAAGAACTACTCATAATACTCGTAGAGCGCTTCTAGACATCGTTAAACAACAAAAGTCTCATATCGGTGCCATATTTTAAGAGGGTACAAATATAATCTTTTAAACACTGTTATTAATTTTTTAATGTCCGACAGTCCGACTGGTATATTATTTGACAAATAATAACACGATTTCGAAGTCAGTTAAGTATGATATAATGCCCTAATTATATTCGATAATTTTAGAGCTCTTGTGCAATTACTACTGATAATTCGATGAAATAAAATTATTTTGACATAATAGGTTTGTTCTAGCAAGCAGTAAAACTAGTCAGAAACTGTCAGCAAACAGTTGGTCAGTGAGAGAACGTAATACAGTCACCAGTGCTATCCCCTCTACTCGCGCTGGTCCACTATTCGCTGATGGTTTCAAACCGTTTTAAAATGATGCTAGAACAAGCCTATTATTTAAAAATCAGATCAGTAGACAATTACAATGGTTTTGAAGCGTCGACATGGAAACCAATATCGTCGTCATAGTAACCCATTATATTAAAAGTTTGGT
The DNA here is from genome assembly GCF_917563875.1 of Diabrotica virgifera virgifera. Lineage (NCBI taxonomy): Eukaryota > Metazoa > Arthropoda > Insecta > Coleoptera > Chrysomelidae > Diabrotica > Diabrotica virgifera. The sequence continues at coordinate 108,447,540 of NC_065451.1, read as the reverse complement.
TTTGACAACCTTGTCAAAGAATTAATTTGTCTATTTTGACTTCTAAATAAAAATTAATATAACTATATTTTTTGTGGCCTTTTTCCAAATGTACGGCCCTAGAAAAAATATTGATCCTAACTCATGCGGAAAGTGTCTTTTCTGCCCGAACTCCGCTGTCGTGTCGTTCGGGTCAACGGCAGTCTCGTGCGTGAAAGTATCATTTTCCGCACTAGTTAGGAAAATAACTATTTTATTTAAAACAGAAATCCGCATCCTCCCGAAGGATATTAGCGACATAACGGTTACAATATAATATACAAATACCAGTAATATCTAGTACTTACATAATTAAATTTTATCTATTCTATGTCATATTATGTATAAGTTTTTAGTTTGCGAAAACTGTCATTATAGATAGCAGTGCGTGAAGGGTTTAAAGTGTGCGTGAAGTAACAATGTATTTTAAATGGGATTTACTTGTCCGCACATTTCAATGGGTTTTTTGGCACATTTTCATATAATCAAATATCCTTAACTTTCGCGTTGTCATGGTGATGACAATATGAGCAATGACTTACAACAAAATGTTTGACAGTTTTGCGGTTTGATAGTAGTTAGGATTTTTAAATGTCAAAGTTCTAAAAATTGTAGAATAGAAATGAATTCCAGTGACGAAGAGTTACAGTATTTTTATTTGTTTATCGTAGATAAAATATTGTATGAAACTGTGCGTGAAGTACTTTTTGCGAACTTACGCGATGTATAGCACTCGCTCCGTTGTCGCTCGTGCTCTTAAAATCGCGTGCGTTCGCAAAAAGCATACTTCACGAACTGTTTCATAAATAACTATTGTACAACATTATTATTGATACAACAATAATTAATTATTGATACAAGATAAATACCCTATTAGTCTTCTGTAATCAAAGTTCTTTCACAGTAACATTTGCAAGCTGGTGGGGATGTCATATAGATGTCTTTCAATAGTATAATTAGTACAATCAATGATAATTAGGACAAGGAATGATATATACTGTCTGCTACATTACAAACGGAACACTTTGGAGCTTCGCTGTTTGTGAATAGGTATGCTGGTGTATACCTACTGTGGCCCAGTCTCAGACGTCTTAAGATTATTTGGGATTTTCTGCTTGTTGCTGTTGGTTTAGTTTCGAAACAGAATTTTGCCACTCCCAGTTCACGCAATTAACACTTTATTTTGAAGAAGGCTTTTAAATCACTTGCCACACTCCGATGTTCGACCTCCGATTTGTCATTACCAATAGCATTGCGAGCACTTACATCTGCCAGTTAATTGCCTTCAATACCAATCTGCGAAGGTATCCACAAGAAGTTTACTGGTCTGATATTTTCTTGGGCTTTCTGAAGTTCCAATTTTATCATTTTCTCTATGGGATGTTTCGGGTAGAGATTTTGCTTAGCTTTAATTGCGGAGAGGAAATCGAAAAGAATGACACTGTAGGAGATGCTTTTGCTATTACTATATTGTAGGGCTTTGAACATAGCAAAAAGTTCTGATGAGTATATGGTGGAATAAGTGGGAAGGTCAAATTTTAAGGGATGGCTCATTGCGGTCATTGCTCAATAATAAGTAGTTGGAGAAAAGCGAGGTAATGGAAATATCCATCAATATTCCATTGAAGTAATGATGTGAATGATATTTTTGACTTAGTTGAGAAGTGTCACTGTCAGATTCAAAAATTTCTTTACCAAGGTAAGCATGAATTTTCTTCTTAATAGACGTTAACTTGCGCTTTATACTTCTGTCTTTTAAGTGGGGATATACTTTTGTGAACATGTCAATTCTTCTTCTTCAAGTGCCGTCTCCTAATCGGAGGTTGGATATCATCATCACTATCTTTACTCTGTCCACCGCTACTCTAAAGGGTTCTATAGAACTGCATCTAAACCAGTCCCTTAAATTCTTTAACCATGACACTCTCCTTCTTCCTATACTCCTTCCGCCTCTTATCTTTCCCTGTATTATCAGTCTTAACATTTCATATCGCGGTCCCCTCATTACGCGTCCCAGATATTGTAACTTTCTTATTTTTATTGTGTTTATTATTTCGCATCCTTTACCCGTTTCTCGCAGTACTTCCGTGTTCGTTTTCCTCTGTGTCCATGCTATTCTAAGCATCCTTCTGTAACACCACATTTCAAATGACTGTAGCTTATTTATGTGTTCTTGCTTTAATGTCCATATTGTAGTATCGAGAACACGTAGCATCTCAAAGGTCTTACTCTCAGTTCTAAGCTAAAGTCTTTGTTGCAGAGAACTGTTTTCATTTTTACAAACGCATTTCTTGCTATTTCTATCCTGGTCCTTATTTCTGTTGTTTGATCATTTTTCTCTGAAATCCAGGTTCCTAGGTATTTGTATTTATCAACCCTTTCTATCGGTACATTTCCCAAATGTATGCTTGTTTGTATGTTTGTTTTCTTAGTTATTATCATGTATTTGGTCTTTTTTATATTCATTTTTAGTCCATATTCTTCACAGAAATTGTTTATTTTGTTTAGTATTAGTTCGAGTTTTTCAGCAGAGCTTGTCACTGAGTATTGTAGTGGTATTTTCGGGCCGCTGATCACAGTTTAAAGAAGCAGAAGAAGAAAAAGAAGATTATCAAACTTCTTGACAAGTGACGTCCGCGCATCACTGTTTCTTTCTGTGCGCGTACTGATCACAAGTGTTTTCCAAATAGTTTTATAAAAATTATTAGAAAGTGTTTAAAATACCAAAAAAGTCATCACAGAATAATTATGTATCCTGAAAGAGACGGAAATATGAAAGTTGCAACAGAAACTGGTAAAGTTAAGGTATTTATATGATATTTTTGGGTTTAATCGTTGTTTTATCCAAAAAGACCAAGGTATTTATAAGATATTTTTGAATTATTTTATGTTAGATAACTTAAATTATGTGTGAATAGATCGAACTATAAATATTAAGTATTTACGAAATGACAATTTTAATCAAAGTCAAACGTTGAGTCCTTTTTTGTTGTTATCAATATATTTCTCTGTTGTCATAGTTACAATATCTCGCCAACTTTAAAAAAAATATGTCATCTGCATATCTTATGTTGTTAATAGATCTTCCGTTAATTATTATTCCTTCACTTTGAGATAGCAATGCTTCTTCAAAAATGGCTTCACTATATGCACTAAAAGGGTAATGGAGACATAATACATCCCTGCCGAACTCCTCTCCTGATTTCAATTTCTGGACTGGGTTCGTTATACACGTCAATTAGAATGGTGTAGTTTTTTGTGTATTCTTGAAATATACTCAAGGGATCAGCAGAGCCGGCAATATTAGTTAGAAGCATATCCAGTTGGTTGTATTTAAGAACGAAAGATGGAGAATGATTTTCAATAAACGTTTTTGCGGGTTCTAGTAGCAATGATACAGAGTTACAACTACTTTCCGTTGAAACAGCATTCTGCTAAAGAAGACTCGATGTCAGATGAAGATCAACGGTGCGCTTATGAGAGTTAGATTCTTGAACAATGTTTGTTATCGAGGTTATTGTGTTTGAATCGTGGGATACTAACGTTGGTCTTCTAATAGTTGATGTACGTGTTGAGAATCTGTATTGCTAGAAACGTGGGAGATTAACATTTCTTCTTATAGTGTATGTGTTTGTTGTGAAACTGCATTATCTAGGCTGGGTGAAGATATTTCATTATTTGAATGTTGATCTTCTAAAACCGTTTATTCGGAACACTGAGATGTTTTGTAGCCAGGCTTCTTGCAATTGTAGCAGACCAAACCATCTTGTGATATAAAAATCCTATAGGACGTATTTAGTACATACTTTCACGGTTTTTGCTCTAAATTTTAAAGAACCGCTTGGATTGACATGAAATTTGGCATACTCATAGCTTACATGTCAAAGAAAAAAACTGATATTGTGCCGATGTGTGCTTTTGCCATGGGGGTGACTTTCACCCCCTCTTGTTGGTGAAAAAATATATGACCAAAATAAGTCCGGAAATGGGTAAACTGACTAATTTTAAGTAACTTTTGTTCTAGAGAACTTTTTCGCCAAGTCAACTGTTTTCGAGTTATTTGCAAGTGAAAATGTTTATTTTTCAACAAAATAACCACATTTTTAGACGGTTTTTCGCAAATAACTCAAAAAGTAAGTATTTTGTCGAAAAAAACGTTCTTAGCAAAAATATAGCCTGTAAAAAAGTAAAAAAAAGTGTACGCGCTAGGTCTCTGTACCTCGTAGAACCAGAGTTATAGCCAATGAAAAATAGATTCATATGCACCAAATTTCAAATAGAATATTTCGACGTGAAATATCCAAAAAATTAAGCACCTTTTGGGGAAAACCCATTATAACCTTTTAAAAGTGTTTAAAAAAAGATTTATTTCTGTTTTTATAAAAAATTTCTAGCAATAAATTTAAGCAAGTTACGCTCAAAATAAAGTTGGTCCCTTTGTTTTGGCAAAAAAAATCGGGAAGACCGCCCCCTAATTAGCAACTGAAATGAAATTAATCGTTACCGCTCCACAAATTATTTTACTTATGTTGTGTTTATATGATCTGTAAGTTTCATCGATTCCAAGGGCTTATTTTTGAAAAAAATTGGTTTTAAAGTAAAATTTTTAAAAACTTTAATTTTGAAAAAAAAAAACAAAAGATGTAAATCTTTGAAACACACTCAGTGATCAAAAGATCTAAGTTATTGGTTTACTGACCAATCGTTTGATTTAATTTTGAAAAATACGTTTTTTTCAAAATAACTTAAAAGATGTTAGAGATACCAATAATCTCGAAAAACAAAAAAAGTCAGCATTCCTTTTCTGAATATCACGTATTTTTTTGTTTTTCTGTTAGACAAAAATTGATTAAGATTTGGTGTTTCTAAATTTGCATACATTCGTGATTACTGACTCCTTCAACCCCTTTTAACTACAGCCCTTTCGAAAATAAGGACTTTGAACCGATAAAACTTACAGATCATATAAACAATACACACAAGAGTCCAGAAGCTTGTGAAGTCGTAACGATTAAGTTCATTTGAGATACTAATTAGGGGGCGATCTTCCCGATTTTTTCGCTAAAAAAAAAAGACTAACTTTATTTTGAGCGTAACTTGTTTACTTTTGATGCTAGAAATTTTTTTTATAAAACAAAATGAAGCTTTTTTTTAAACACTTTAAATAAGTTGTAATGAGTTTTCCCCGAAATGTGCTTCACATTTGGTTATTTCACGTTTAAGTATTCCATTTGGAATTTGACGAATATGAACCTATTTTTCATAAGCTATAACTCTGCTTCCACTAGGCATAGAGACGTTATATATACAACATTTTTTTAAATTTTTTACAGGCTATATTTTTGCTAGGGATGTTTTTTCGACAAAATGCACACTTTTTGTGTTATTTGCGAAAAACCGTATAAAAACGTGATTATTTTGTTGAAAAAATGAACAAATTCATTGGCAAATAACTCAAAAAGTATTGACTCAAGTAGAAATGATTCCGGAAGTGTTCAATTGTGGGGAGTGATTTTTGTCTCCTGAAGCTGAGAATATGGTTATATTCAGCTAAGGTGGCACTAATTTTAAGGAATGTCATAGGTGAAGCCGGTACTAAACCAATATTTTGTAATTCGTTGATTAGTATTTCATGAAGTATGGTGAGTAGGGTGGTGCGAAAAGAGTCAAGTTGATAATTCCGTATCGCTATAGTGCGGAAAAGTTGCGATTGGTAATTACAAGAAAAACAAAAAAGAATTATTAAAATCTTTATCTTTCGATCCCGCAACAGGCCTAAAGATTATGAAAAAAATGAAATTTTACCATTTTTCAAATTTATTTAGTTTATTCATCGTTCGTGTATGTTTTATTATCGCTATAGAAAAATTTATTTACAGTTTGCATGGTAGAGAAATAAAAAAACGCTGGACGGAAGGGCCGCCCGAGAACTTTATCGTACCGATCTATTATCGTTATCGTACTAGATACTGGCATTCTATAAAAATAACAAAGTTACTCGTTATTTCGATATTTTAGAAACACCTTGTATACTTGAAAATATTTTATGGTTCTACGCATCATTAATTCCCGCATTTGAGAAAATGTTCGGGGACTCACTATAGATTATTGCATAAATCAATAGAATATTAGTCATAATTTCATTTCAAATTAGTCCATTTTTCTGAGAAATTAATAGTTTAAAATATTTGCATTTCACTGTATGGATTGTAATGAAATTTTGGGAGTAGCCCAAAGCCCAATATCCTAATTCAAAGTCTATCCTATATTCTATGGCACTTTTATCATGGGGGCGGTTCTCACCACTTCTCGGGGATAGAACATTTTTATTTTCGAATTGCATAGAGCAAAAGGAAGAATTTTAAGAAAATTTAAAAATGCGCTCTATAATTTGATATTATTTTTTTCAGCCGTCCAACTTTTTGAAAGTAGAAATAACACTATATTGCAAAAGAAAAACAATGCATTTAAATTCTGGTGAATGAGGGGTTAAATGTATGTACTTCTCATTTTTCCTTAAAGTACATTAGTCATATATTTTTTTGCACCATATCTCGCTTAGTTTGAATGTAACCGACATTTAACGGTGCTCGTTTTAAAGGCGTTTTCAAACACTACAAAAGCATGAGCACTTTGAGCATGCACCAAAAAACAAACTCTTTTTACCTACCATATCTCTTTTTGTATTATAAATAGAAAATTTACGAAGGAACGAATCTCTTTGTTATTTATAATTAAAAAAAAATTTTATATAGTTTGATGCATTGTTTTTAAGGTATTCACAAAAAACCGTCCGAAAACGTGTCATTTTTAAATGAAAATGGCCAATTTTCAACTACGCATAACTCAAAAAGTATTGAGTTCTCAAAAAAAAGTATAGATCAGTTTTTGCTTAAAAATAGGTTCTCTAGCCACTTCCATGCTTATTTTGACCAATAAATTTTCCACCCCCTTGAAGGGGTGGGAATTGCCACAAGATAAAAAGCGCCATAGTATATAGGCTAGATTTTGTTTCTTGAGCTATTCCCTACTTACTGTGAAAATATTAAGTACATCGATGTAGTAGGATGGAATTCGGAGCCAAATACTCTCATTGACTGCCCTATAATAATGCTCTGCTATGATCGCGTGAAAGGGGACACACACAAGATTCTAGCAAAATTTAAATTTTCTGTAACTTTTCGAGTTTATGAGTTACAGCAACGAGTTTTATGTCATTGGAAAGATAATTTTACATTCTTTCAAAATATGTAAAAATATACAGGGCGTATGTAAAAAATTAAGATTTTTTTTTTCATTTCCGGTTAAACCGGAAGCCATATTGTGGGTAAAATTTATTGTGCTAATAGATAGCAAAGTACTATATATGTCTGCCAAATTTCAAATTTTAGTTTCTATTACAGAGGTAGTTACGGGCACTCGAATATTTTTTTATAAAAAATTCATAACTCCCCTCTTATGAGGAGTTAAGAAATCTGACTAATGTTATTCAATTTACCGATAGAATATCAAAAATATATCAAAAAATAAACAAATTCCTTGGAGTCATTTTTGAGAAAATTTAGTTGAAATTTATGTCAAAATTTGACCCCTTAAATATAGGCAACCCATAACTTTTTCTGAAAAACGATAATATTTTTGTTATAGCCCCATCTTTAGGCTATATAAATGTTTTTTCAAATTAAATTTATCTTAAACACGTTTTTAGATTGGGCGACATACGTACGTACGTACATACGTACGTACGTACGTACGTACATACTTCCGACATGTTTTTTTTATTTGCTTTTTAGACTCAGGGGGACTCAAAACGTCGAAAAAAAGTGAAATCTGAAAAAAATTTTTTTGCACGATCCTATAACTTTATCTATTATACTCATACTGCGTATGTAGTACGATAAAGTAAAAATAGATTTACGCATTTAACGAATATCTGCCGATCCCGCAAGGTCAATCAAAATCTAAAATATTTGAAATTTTTGATGATTTTGATAAATTAAAAACATTTAGTTATCTCATTTTTCTGTTCGATTGTGAAGCTCTTCGCTTGTTTAGATATTGTATGACAATATTTAAAGAACTCAGAACTCAAAACGAGTGGGTGGTTGCAGTTCTAGCTCCACACGCACCCCTCTCTCCAACCAACCAATTATTGTGTGTTTTTTACATTATTTACATATGTATACTTCTTTTTCATCTGTTTGTGTCCAGCTCTTAAACATCAACTTTGTATTGTGATTTCTTGTTAAAATATGGCAGCATGGACTTGATTTTAATGTTTTCATGATGAACCCATCAGTTGATTGCCACATACATTAGCATTAGGTTGCCACATACATTCCGTGGGCAACTTTAGACACCGCTCGTCAGCTTACATGTGGCAGAGATAGTTTTGTACATTCCAGTCTGGCATGTCTCCCGATGTAATGCAAGGAGTTACATCTTCATTTGAAACTCTTCGAAGAACTGGTGGAGAAGATAGTTTTGTAACATTTCAATCTATTATTTCAGTGTAGTCCTGTACTTGAAAATTTAAAGTAGGAGGGATGAAATTTCTAATACTTTTGCTCTTGGCTTTAGTCTGTCCGGCTTTTAACACCCTCCTTGGCCCTAGCTCTCTAATGTGTTTCCTTTCACCCTACTACTTGAAATTTTGAAGCACAGGACTAAACTAAAATAATAGACTGGAATGTTACAAAACTATCTTCTCCACCAGTTCTTCGAAGAGTTTCAAATGAAGATATAACTTCTTGCATTACATCGGGAGATATGCCAGACTGGAATGTACAAAACTATCCCTGCCACATTCAAGCTGACGAGCGATGTGTAAAGTTGCCCACGGAAGCATCGTCTAATGCTAATATATGTGGCAATCAACAGATGGTTTCATCAGGAAAACATTTAAATCAAGGTCCATGCTGCCAGATTTTACCAAGAAATCACAATACAAAATTGATGTTTAAGAGCTGGACACAAACAGATGAAAAAGAAATGTACATATGTAAATAATGTAAAAAACACACACTCATTGGTTGGTTGGAGAGAGGGGTGCGTTTGGAGCTAGAACTGCAACCACCCCCTCGTTTTGAGTTCTGGGTTGTTTAAATATTGTCATACAATATCTAAACAAGCGAAGAGCGTCACAATGTAACAGAAAAATGAGAGAACTAAATGTTCTTTAATTTATCAAAATCATCAAAAATTTCAAATTTTTATAGATTTTGATTGACCTTGCGGGATCGGAAGATATTCGTTAAATGCGTAAATCTATTATTTTTTTATTACTCTACCATGCAAACTGTAAATAAATTTTACTATAGCGATGAGTAAAACGTACACAAAGGATAAATAATTTTTTTTTGAAAAAAGGTAAAGTTTCATTTTTTTCATAATTTTTAGGCCTGTTGCGGGATCGGAAGATAAAGTCCTATTTGAATAATTATTTTTATTATTGAATTATATTGAATTATTGAAAATGGTTATTCATTTTTAATTATTTTTTTGTTTTTCTTGTAATTACCAATCGCAACTTTTCCGCACTATAGCGAAAAGGAATTATCTACTTGAGTTTTTTCGCACCACCCTAAAGGTGGGGCATACGTTTAAGAGAACAATTCTCTCTGGTGGTGTTATTAATTTCCTAGCTCGAACAATTTCACCTTGAATTTCAATGTATCCGCTGTTGGTCATAAAATTTTCTACCAGTTGTTTGCTAGATAGGTACATACAGATACGATTGTTAGACAGTCGAGAGCAGAATTTAATATTTTTAGGTCGAATGATATTTCCCAAGTTGATCAGGTAGTCTTGGAGTTTGGTATTGTCTAGTGCATTAAAAATGATCGCCTGTTTTTTTAATGGAATCTGAACTTTTGATGTTGCTGAAGAATATGTTTGTGAGACATTTTGATGATTTTGGATATTGGATTGCATTGTGGTAACATTATTTTCCATGATTAAATAATTTCATTAAACACTCTTTGTTAAAAAAGGATCCGACCCTGACCACATGCAAAAACAGGTATATGGGTCTGTATCACGACAGCTGTAAATAACGTGAAACCACTGATAACGAGAAATTGTTTATAAGAGGATTACTAAACTACCCCAATATATTATATTCAAAACGTGTTTACAAAGAAATTAATTAAATCTCGTACACTTAGAGTTATCGACAATAATTGGGCACAAATTCACATTTTATAACTTTGTTTAATCGCTTAAAAATAACAATTTGAAGGAGCTAGTGTTAGGAACAACATTACTTATCTCCATGCAGGGCCGAACTCCAATATACAAAGTTACTTTAGGTGATACAACGGTTTTGCCCCAAAATATTTTACAAAAGTGATGAACTATAAAAATCAGGTGAATACAATTTAATATGGATACTGTGAATGTGTTAAAAATGTCACTTAGGAGTGACACCATGAGAAGTATGTGAAATAAAAATTTCTTAAAAAAATTATTTTGTTTTAAAAGTTATAAAAATATTTTAACTATTTGTAATATTTTACAATGAATAAACAAGTTGAAAAAGTGGCAACTAATTATGATAAAAATTGAAAAAGTTAAAACAGGTTAACAGTTAAAATAAAGAACTCAACTCTAAGAACACCTCACAATAATTATCAGTAGTAATTGCACAAGAGCTCTGAAATTATTGAATTTTTCCCGAGTGACAGTTTGACAGTTTTAATTTCACGAGCCGAAGGCGAGTGAAATTATATCAAAGTGTCACGAGAGCAAAAATTCTATATTAATTTCAGAGATCGTGTGCAATTTGTTGCGATTATTTCATGAATAAAACTGTTCAAAACCAAAATTTAATTGTAATTTATTTATGTAAGTACAAAGTACCATTAAACACACAGTTTTTATAAATATAATATGACGATTGAAAGTCATCACTTTTATAATTTTTAAAACATTAATTGTCATTAATGACACTGAATGTATTTTTTCGTAGTAACGAGGGGCATCTGACGCAATATGCTTAACGACGGGAGATTATCAAAAATTATCACCTTAATTTGCATTTCTGTAGCTTTCTATTGGTCAGAATCTCCTATGAATGAAATAACCAATATAATTAACATTAAATATATTTATAATTTTTCTTTTTTCATTTTTCTATATCCAATTTTTATTATATTATATTGTAGGTCAGTTCTATGTTGAGTTCCTGTATTTGCAGATGATGGCTCGTGTTGGGCCGAAACGCACTCTTTTGTAAGACTGAACTTTTTAATAAAAACTTTTTGGTGATACATTCTTAGAGTCTAGTACTTTATATCCTCTAGATCACATTTGTAAACTATGGGTACTTCTCTTCATGAAATATTTTGTACTCTGGGCCAGATAAGCTTTGCTTTGGCTCGATATCATTGTATAATAATAATACTGTTTCAACTAGAGCTCCATTTTCCCCGCCCCTTTTTATTTTCCGAGAATCGAGAGCCGGTAATTTGGATTTCACGGAAATTCCCGGGAATTGATAAATTTACAATAAAAAGAAGAAATTGTTTTTTAAATTTTTAATTAAAATTTAATGCAATTACAGTCGGAAAAATGAAAGATTACCCATGAACGATCACATGAATCACTTATCTTGTATTTGCTGTCGTTTTCTATAACAAATATTTGTTATTTTTTATGAACGATCACATCAATCACTTATTTTGTATTTGCTTTCGTTTTCTATAACAAACGTTTGTTATTTATAGAAAAAGACAGCAAGTACTAAATAAGTGATTGATGTGATCGTTCATGGGAAGTCTTTCATTTTTCCGACTGTAAGTAATATAAAAACATTGAGATTTTCAAAGAAATTTTAAAAGTAAGAAAATTATTTTGTGTTGTTTTTATTATTGAAATATGTTTCAGGAAAACATAAATTGTTCAGTGTTTAATCTTTCTTCTTCTTCTTCAGATGCAAATCCACTAATGGATGTTAGCGACCACATTTTCCATTCACTCTCTGTTTCTTGCAATGTGTATCAGAGATTTTATGTCGTTTATCCCTGTCCATTGCCTTATGTTTCGGAGCCAGGATATTTTCTTCCGTCCTATTCCTCTCTTACCTGCAATTTTACCCTCGATTGTAAGTTGGAGGAACTGGTATTTTTCCTTTCGCATGATGTGACCCAGATACGTCGTTTTCCTTTTCTTGATGGTTTCGAAAAGTTGGCGTTCTTGGATGATTCTCTTAAGGACATCTACATTTGTGACTTTCACCGTCCATGATATCTTTAGGATACGGTGATAAAGCCACATTTCGAAGGCTTCTAATCCTCGTATATCCCTCGTCTTGAGTTTCTTAGCCATCTACGCCATATAGCAGCACCGACCATTCATACGTAGAACATAGTAAATCTTAGTCTCAGTTGAAGATCGAACTCTGAACAGGCCGGTACCTTCCTGTATTTTACGAAAGTAGAAAGAAATTTTTTTATCTTTCAGCTGGTTCTCTTTTTATACAGAAATTTGCTGAAGTTGATAGCGCACACTCGCTTTCTGTTGATGTAGGTCTGATGATCTTTAGTGCAGTGAGTAATTTTTTAAATGTCCGGTCAGCTGGTTTGAATTGTCATACAGCGCGAGCTCTTGTTTAGCGATCCTTTCAAGATCAAGATCATTATCATTTAAATTATTTTGAGTACTCACAGCTGTGGTTGACTCAATCCGTATCACTTTGATGATCGGTTGTTTCAGTTGATTCATCATAACCCCGAGAAAACAAGAAATTTATTAAATCAATGACTAATTGATTTATTGTTTTTTTATTAAATGGTTTCAAATGTCTGTTTTCAGTAAAGTTCTTGTTTTGAAGATATCGTATCAATGTAATCATATCAGTTTGTCTGCGCTGCGTCATACGGTGTTGTAAGGCCCGTCAAATTATTTTGCTACAGCTCCAGGTTCTTCGCTCTATGTTTTAAGTAAAAAATTAAAAACATCTGTTTATACATATCAACTGAAATAGAATACAATGAACTGTTAAAATCTTTAACAACGTCAATTATGTCATCGATTCAAAGATGTCCCAAATTCAATTCATCCAACGCAGCTGAAATTAAAGCATTCACGGTTAAGACTCGCTCAATAATAGCATCTTTGCTGTTCCATCGAGTTCTGCAATCTAATAGAAGAGATAACTGCTTCCCTTTCCCGGATTTGATTCAATTTCGAAGAATTGTGTTGGTTAGTGGCGAGTTTTTAAATGTTTTAACAATTCCTTGCACCCGTTTCAATGCATCACATATATCAGGTCTCACCATCACTGTTTAAACTGTGCCCCCTCTGCCAACACTACACATTCACCACAAACCCTGAAGAGGACAAAATCCTAAACGGGGACAATCATTGATCGCATTTCCACATAGCAATTTATCTATACACGCAAATAAAACAATGATAGTAGTAGTAGTACTGTTTAAACTTTCTTCGGTTTTATCTTTATTTTCGTGGTAAAGTCATAGTCACTGTCACAACGATCACCATAACTTTTTTTTAAATAAAACATCTAAAGATGAATAGCGTGATTGAAACACTGTTGACGAAGCTTGCGCAAATCTTTTCCAAACTTTATCATGACACCCGAGCTGGTAATATTCCGATCCTAATTTAAAATAAAGTATTAAAAAAATCCCGGGAAATTTGTAAGAGTTCCCGGGAATCGAGATTTTCATTTTTACTGATTTCCCGGGAAATTTGTCCCGGGAATGGAGCTCTAGTTTCAACCCAGATCATAAAAATTACAAAATTGGCACATTATAAGAAATACATCGGCACTATTATACCAATGTTGTTTTACACTCTATTTAACTGTGTAATTTAAACTACATCTTCTAATTATTACTAATTTATACACCAACATCTAGTTTTACAAATATCTTTTTTCTCATAGCCCTACACAAGAGATAATCTTTTGCACAAACTTTTCGCAATGAAACAATTGAATTTGCAGAAGAAGAAATAAATGTGGGAATTCGGCGTTTTGTATATTTATTACGACAAATGCTCTTAAGTGTGTGTTATTAATTTTTTAATTCCAAAAGTAATATTACGTCATAGAGTGTGGGTAAAGTTATCTGGGTTAGTCGAGTAGAAGATTCTTCCATTGTCTTAATGAAATTTGATGTGATTGTCTTCTAAATTGGTTATTGTGGTAACGAGGTGAGAAATACACTTGGTTAAGGAATTGTAATTGTTACCAATAAATTTGCGAAATTTTTAATATTATATATGTATTTACAAATGATTGGTTTCCACACGTGGATTTTTTCCCACGAGTCCCAAAATTTGGATAAAAGCGTTGAATGTAGCAATTTACGATCTGTTTACTAGCGGTATACATTTACACGATATTTACATACAGTCCGTCCAATATACTTACCGTTACACATCATCCGCGTCATAGCCCGTGACGTCACATGATACCAACACGAAATATTTAGGCGGTAGGTCTGTTCCTTTTTAGAATCATTTAGCCGAGTACATGGGAATTACAACCACTTGACATATTTAATTGTATATGCGTAGAAATAATATTGAGAAATTTCTATTAACGTACATTTAACGAAACATACCGTCTTCTTACTTACTTAAATGAAACTTGTTTCATTTAATTTGTATAACTGGAATATAAAGCGCTTGTATAGAGCACACTTGTTCGGATTATACTCTAACTGCGATCGAACAAAGGTGACATTTTGGATTCTTTACTATTCGCGGTGTGCAAGTACTTGGAAGGGAAACGAGAAACGACCGTGCGCGAGTCGCGGAGAAATATTGCAACTATCTTAAATAATTCATATTGTCAATTGAAATTGTCAAATTGACGTATATTTCATACCTTCTGTTATTGAAGCAGAAAAATTATATATTGCTCCACAATATTGATATGATATGCAATTATTATATAAAGGTAAATTTAATTAATTTTATTTTGCTTGCAGTACTGCATTTTAATAACTAATTTTATTTACTACATACAATTGTTTACGTTTGCATAACATAACCTGTATCTTATTTTTTCTTCTTATTATTTTTTTGGACTATGGCCTTGACAATTATCCAGCAACCAGGACTAATATAATTGGCCAATATAATTAAAACTGCGAATAAAAGTACAGAGCGTAGAAACAGAGGTCGCTTTGCCGAACTTGCACGGTCCCAATAAGTATTTGTTTGATTATATTTACTATTTTTTTATTTACTTAAACGACAGATTACAACTTAATTCTTGTTCTCTATTTCAAAAGTTTTTATTTATTTACAATGAATAATAATTTGTTTTGTTGTATAATCTACTTCCGCAAAAATTTTGTGATATATTTTATTTAAAATGAATTCAAGAATTTTTTGTAGTTTTGCAACAATGTCAACTTAGATCTCTGACGTAGATAATGACGTTCAACAGTAAGTATATTTGACGGACTGTAGTTAATGGTGTATACGCACCATTAACTTTTAGATTTTTTGTTATTTAAATAGAGGAGGATTTCAACAGGAAACCTACTTTCAGTAGTTTTATATACAATCTTTAAAGATTTGAGTAGATATATTATTTTTTCTATTTTTATTGTTTTCTTACTTTCTTTGAATTTTACTATTTTAAAAATGCCTACGCATAACTTGAAAAATTAATTATATGATATGTATACTTTTTTGGATGCTTTTTATTTATTACTGATCTGAAAAGATATACAAATCTATGTATAAGTCATTTTTGGCGATAAAATGTTTATTTTTCTAAGAATCGGATGATAATTATATTAGGCGCTGTTGACCAAATCTATAAATAAGTACGCAGTAACTCGTCAGGACCTCGATTTTTGACCCTTTGCTTCGTTATCGAACGTATTCGCTTCGTATCTGTTTACTGTACAGATAGCGAATGATCTATAACGAAGCGAAGGGTCAAAAATCGAGGTCCAGATCTTTTTAGACGAGGGCATTTAGCACTAAAAACACCGGAATATACCGATTTTTAAATAGAGCATCTAGAGACTTGCAACTTTTTGGATAGTGTTAAGGATAATGCGAGGTGTTCGGAGTCTATGAATACGAATACGCCATCAGAAAGGAGCATCTGTGCCCAAGGTAACTGCTAAGGCATGTTATCTTCTGGAGTTTCGAGGATTTTCGCCTATAAATTTATGCAAACAGATTTCTCGGGGGACGTTTTGGGTTGCTGAAAACGAATATGCCATCAGTACGACACCCGGAGCTCCTGGTCACCACGTCATATTCTGGAGTTTCGAGTGATTTCGGCACTTAATTGATGAAAACAGATTACAGGGGGTTTGGGATTGCTCACCACGAATACGCCATCAAAAAGGACTCCCGGAGCACCTCGTGCCTGTATTTCCAATGTTTCTTAGAACTGTTCCTTTGAGACACGTGATTGTTTGATAAAGTATAGAATAATTTTGACTTTTATTTTCATTTTAAAATAATTTTCCGATTTGGAAGTTGAAATGTCAAACATACATTATTTTTTTAAGATTCTAATTGCAAACACACCAAACCCAGGAAAGGAAACAATTAAATTATTTTATGTACATATATTTCAGTAAAAAAATAAAAAAAATGTATACAAATATAAAAATATCCTTACAATACAAAACAAAAATGTCTTTGTACATTTCCTTATCAAACAATAATCATATCAGTTGTATTTCCCCGAAAAGCCTACTTCTTATCCAAATACGTAATATTTCATTAATTTTAAAATGTTTCTGTCCTCAAAATAATTCAGTAGTTGGTATAATAAAACATACATATTAAAAAGTATAACTCACATACCTGCTAGACCTACAACTATTAATCAACACACAAAAAGAGACATAAAGAGAGAAATAGACATATAAATGAGCATGGAGGCCGTATAGAAGTTCAGTAAACATCGTTTAGTAGACAGCTAATTTTTTTTACAGACATGTATAGCTTTATAAAATAAACAATAAGCATCATTTTAGTCTTTAATAAACTAACTAAAGATTACTGATGCCATGAGTTCTGGGGCATGAAGAATTGAGGAAATTCAAACTAACGAACCAGCTCACTTTTTGGTGCAGTATGGCTTTAGAAGAAAGGGCCAAAACCATTCTACGGCATCACTAAAAAGGCTTTAGAAATAATATGAAAAGCTCAGCAGCAGTAAATCCATATGAAACAAATTATAAACAAGATTGACATTAGGATTTCGGCTGGTTTAATGGATATGGTAAACGGAAGATGAAAACGATCATATAGAGAGATCATTGCTCGATTTTGCCAGCTAAGGAAACATTTCTATGAGGTAGGTGGAGTAACTGAACCATGATTCAAAAATGCGGAATGATTAATGATATGAGAAAAGTATACAACGTCAAAATAAGTACGGTAACAGAAGAAATTCTTAAACCTCTGTAAGAGTGTTACTTGCTTTTTAGAAGAGTACCTTATGTTTAAACTATATTATTTTAAAGTAATAGAGATAAGTTTTTATATACTTTTATGTCATTCTTTTCATTAAGCTTTTCCATATAAACGAAAACAAGACAAAGCTGGTAATGATTAGCAAAAAAATAACAGAAGGTCAACTCTACACAATCAAAGCACTAGAGAGAGTGAAGCACTACAACGTCTCTGTTGTATATGTGTCTCTGAAGATATATGTTCAAAACATTGGAAGCGTTTGAGATCCTTTGGACTGATCGAATTATAAATGACCATGTGCCCAGAAGAATGAAAAAAAAAACCAAAGGTACTGAACACCATCAAATCTCGAAAACTTAAGTCCTTGGGACATATGCAAAATTAATGAAGATATGCCCTCCGACAAGCCATCCTATGTGAAAAATAGTTGAAAAGCGAGGTCCAGGAATATTAAGAACATCCTGGTTAAAGCATCTGGTTCGACACATCTGTGCAGCTTTTCCTTCAGATAACATAAAGATTGTCATGATGATCGCCACAATTGATTATACAAGGCAAGATCAAGAGAAGCTCTGAACGTAGACATATATCCTGGCTGGAACATCTCAGAAAGTGGAGTGTTCTAACGGCAACTGATCTACTTTGAGCTGCTGTAAATAGAATAAGATAGGCCAATATGGTCGCCATCATCTCTAGAAGATGGCACCTTTAGAACCAGAAGATGATGATCAAGACGAATAGCCAACCTAAATACTAATAGATATACATATTAGTAGCATTTTTCGTTTTTAGCTTACAAGTTATACAACCAACCTGGTTTCCACAAAATGAAAAGAAATATTGTTTTATCAGTATAAATAAAAAAGAGAAGAACAATGCCTAGTTATTATAAGAATATAAAATATTGGTCATTTGGAGAAAAGTATTTAAATTTTCTGGGAAATATATTTTATACATATATGACACATAAGGCCAATCAACATCTTACCAATCTAATTATGGCGCTCCATAAGTATTGCTTGGTGCTTTGTTCTGGTATCCATTGTTGTACGAGTCGTAGTTGTTGTTGTTGTTGTTGTTGTTGTAGTTGTAACCTTCGTGGCCTGAAGCTAGATTGTTGATGGCTGAGGGGGCAGCATGGTTTCCATTGTAATCTACGAATTAATTAATAAATTGTTACAAGATATTTAAAGTAATGTTCTAATATTATGTTAAATTTAGGCAATTCAAGGATTATGTCAGAGTCAAACTGTCAAAAATTTTATTTGTTTTATATTTGTACCATATTGCTCTACAAATTTTTTATCGCTAACAGTTTTTTTGCTGTATTTTCCGAACATGTTGTTGTAGATTTTGTGTAGTTTTTAGTTATAGAAGTATCTGAACGATTTTATCCAGTTTTAAGCAGATAATAAATAAACATGAGTGAATATTTCCAAAAGTTGTTGGTAGAGGATAGAGATGTTGCTAGTAGGTACACACAAAATATTGGCAAAATAAATAATATAGGTCCACGTTCCCTCAAGAGGTCTGAGGTAACCTACGGTGGAAACAGTTTTCCAAGCGTAAGTAACAAGAACATAGTTGGTTACTTAGCATTTTTATAGGACGATTCATAGCATTTAACTATTAATTTCGTCTCTCAGATGATTATTTTTTTGATGCTAAAAATATGGCACCGATGATAACCGATAAATCTGTACTTTATCATGATTACTTCGATTTTCACACTTCAAAACACAAGAGAAATGAGGCATATTATCATTTTAAATTAATGCTGCCAGTAAAAATGTTAAAGTAATCCTTGTACAAAACAAATTTACAAAGAAACGCAACCAAAATGATCTAAAACACATTAAGAACAGATAGAATAACATTTATGTTCGATTCCCAGCCGTCATATTGATTTAATTTTGACAGAATGTTGAAATACCCTATTAATTATTTGTTATAATCGAAGCTATGACTCAACCTATTATGTGTTGGTCAAGTTTAGTCTTATAAATATATACTAAATCCTAACTCTAAAAACTTCATCTAAACATTGATTTAAATACAAGACGATAACTTAGCATGAGCAGCATTTGGGGATCAAAAACAGTCAAAAATATCAAATTTACCAAATACTTTAAAAGAGAAAATTTCTGCAAGAATATGTTGCCAGTCTTAACGTATTAAATTTAAACATGAGCTTTTAATCACGACATAATCCAACAAGTGACATACTTAGTTCAAGAGGACTCACAACAGTAGGATCTGCAGAACGCTCAATATTAAGCTCAGCGATCGCATATCCTATAAAGAAATAAGACTGCGATCAAAAATGGAAGACAACGATTGGACGAAGTAAATTGTTGAATATAGAAAAAATGAGAGAGAATAAGAGAAAATAATAGAAAATACGAGAAAATATGAGAAAGCAAGACAAAATAATAAAACATAAGAGAAAATGAACTGAACTGAATTTGTGCTGATATTGATTATGTTTTGTGTTTTGCGTACCACCGCAAATAATGAGATGTAAATACCACCAGTGGTACATGTAGGTACCACAGGTTGAGAACCGCTGAACTATACCTAATATTAAAGTTTATTCTGCGCGTGCTGAAACAATAAGCTATTATTTTAATTTGGACTCCGTTTTAAATTGTTATTTCGACTACTACTACAAAACGAAATGTTCATTAAACGTTAAGAAAATTACTACTGTTGGCTACTTTCTATATATAAGCAAGGTAAATGTAATAATAGAACTATCTGTGTAATTCTAATTTAAGACGTATAAATTATATATGTATCTATGTTGTTCAATAAATAGATTTCTAATTGATGGATTCGACCGTTACTTGATGGAAGTTCATTTTATCTAACAATAAAACACTGAAAACATTTGTTTTCTATACTTCCAAAAAATTTATTATAACTAAGTGACTACAGCTGTTTCGGCAGAGTGCATTTCTCAAGTGATATAGTTTACAATGTGTTTGCCTTTAAGTCTTCAACTGAAGAGGTTGAGGAGTGGGGAGCTGTTTGTCTCGAGTTGGTCATTCAGAATTATATCTGTATTTTTCAAAAATAGAGATATATTTCTGAATGACCAACTCGAGACAAACAGCTCCCCACTCCTCAACCTCTTCAGTTGAAGACTTAAAAAGACAAACACATTGTAAACTATATCACTTGAGAAAGGCACTCTGCCGAAACAGCTGTAGTCACTTAGTTATAATAAATTTTGTGGAAGTATAAAAAACAAACGTTTTCAGTATTTTATTGTTAGATAAATAGATTTCTACTGATAACTACTTATAGTCTAGGATCCGAATATAGGTCGATCTGTACCCATCTGCTTGCCGGATAAAACATTTTTTTTATTAAATTTCATACATAGACAAATATTTCTAGCATAGGTTGCCCATCAAAATGGTGTCATAGCTATCCTTAAGGGGGGGCGTAGGGGTTGAAATCAATAATTCCAGCACATTTTTTTTGAAAGTATGGTAGAATTATTTTAGTTTTAAATTAAATAGGCATTTACTACAATTCATAGATCTTTCAAGAAAAAAATCAAGGAAAAATAATGAAAAATACGCCAACGGTGGCACATTTTTGAAGACACCTCAAAATTTAATGAATTTTGCGGTGGACATCAGAACTCATCATTGGATAAAGGTAAACAAAAAATTCAAAAAGATTTTATTAACTAATGAGCTTTTTTGATGTAAAGCTGTCGAGTTTTTTTAGTTTTATCGACTTTTGACTTTTTGATATCACGCAGAAATCAAAACAACGAATTTTTTTTTGCAAAAACCGGTGAAAATCAACATATTTATTATTGTTAAACAAAAAATAAGTATTAAACAAAAAGTATCCCAACAGCATTACTTCAACGAATGTCTATAGAAAATATATTCAAAATTCCAGGTGGGTCGGTCAAGTAGTTTTTGAGTTACAAGGTCTACAACCATTGAAAAAAGCCGTTTTGAGGAAAAAGCATTTAAAGTATTGTCCAATTTTATGTTATTTTTTTATCTGTCATATCGTTAAATGATGCTTACCGAAATATCTTTTTGAATCGCTGAGTAATTTACAAAAGAAAATGAGAACAACTGTTGACCGTTGTTAAACAATCGATTCGAAGGTAGGGATATTCAATACTATCTCCCTACCTCCCCACCTTCGAATTGCTTTGCAGCAAATTCGTGCCAGCGCGCTTGAGTGTGGTAACGAACGGTCAACAGCTGTTCTTATTTTCTTTTCTAGATTACTCCGCGATTTAAAAACATATTCCTACATTACTATATTGCTTTACGATTTGACAGATAAAAAAGAAATTGAAAATAAAAATTGACAATACTTTAAACGCGTTTTTCTCAAAACTGCTTTTCAAAGGCTGTAGATATTGTAACTCAAAAACTACTTGAGCAACCCACCTGGAATTTTGTATATATTTTCTTTAGATATTCCTTGAGGTCACACTGTCGAGATATCTTTTGTTTTATGCTTATTTTTTGTTTAACAATAATAAAAATTATGTTGACTTTCACCCATTTTTGTAAAACAAAATTCGTTGTTTTTATTTCTGAGTGATATCAAAAAGTCAAAATTCGATAAAACTAAAAAAACTTGACACCGTTACATCGAGAAACTCATAAGGTAATAAAATCTTTTTGAATTTTTTGTTTACCATGATCCAATGATGAGTTCTGATGTCCACCGCAAAATTCATTATATTTTGAGGTATCTTCAAAAATTTGCTAGCGTAGGCTTATTTTTCAATATTTTTCCTTGAGAATTTTTTCTTGAATAATCTTTTAATTGTACTGAATATTGTACTGCCTATTTAAATTAAAAATAAAATAATTCTACCATACTGTAAAAAAAATGTGCTTGGAATATTGATTTCAACCCCTACGGCCCCCTTAAGGATAGCTATGACACGATTTTGATAAGCAACCCATGCTAGAAACATTTTTCTAGGTACAAAGTTAATAAAAAAATGTTTCATCCGGCAAGTAGATGGGTACAGATCGACTTATATTCGGATCCTCTAGGTAGGTACTATTAGCATTGATTATAGACTCGGATCAGTGGCTATAATCAATGCTATTAGTCGATTAGTAGATTACTAATATAAAAGATTATCGGAAAAATATTTTTTGATACTTTTACCACTTTTACCATACAAAATTTTTACACTGTTCAAATTTATTTAGTGCATACTTTAACGATTTTCTGATGAAATCCTTTGGTGTTTAATATATTATGTGGGCGATCTGATACTCTATATTATTAAATAGGCAGAGATCTTTTATTGGACTCTTTTACTATTTCAGCCGCTCCGGTGCAAGCATCATATGCATCATATATACCTACATGTGTAACTTCTTTATCAACGGCAAAAGATTTTTTAGTATGCTGGTCTCACAATGTTCCACGATTAGGAGAATGACTAGTTTCACATTCGGAGATTTGTCACATCGCTCCTCCATTATTTAAGAAACGCCGAGAATTGGAGACCATTTATTCAGTAAACACATGTATGATGAATATCATCATTACCATTAGCTGTTTGGGTCCACTGGTGAACATAGTCCTTCCGTAAATAATTCTGTTGCATCCGATTTTCAGCATCTTGGATCCAGTTATGTTTGGCCTGATAAGTTCTATTTCAGTGTTGTAATTCTTTTGACTGCATCCATAACAACAGTCTTTCTCCTAATTATTTTATTTCAAACTATGTCTTTAAGGATAATTTTCAGTATTCACCTTTACATTGATCTCTGTGCCTCTTGTATTTTATTGATTACCTTTGTAAAGGGTCAATATTTCTGGTCCATACGTTAAAAATCTCGAATGAACTGAACTAGAAGAAATAAGGTGAGGCCTATGTTCAACTTTGGACGCAGACTGTTAGATGATGAAATGTTATTAAAAGCTTCGATATAAAAGTTAATACTGTATGACTTACTGTTAAAAGAAGGAGCGCCATATTGTCCGGAAGGAGCACCATATTGTCCAGACACACCGTTGTATCCTCCTTTGTTGTACTGTTCTGGGTACTGAGCTTCTCCTTCGTATTTAACGTCAGCATGGAATCCGCTTTGCCAGTCTGCCCAGTATGTTACGATTTGTGTACGGCCATCAGGGAGTGCCACTCTGTATTCTCCTCTAACTTGGTTTCCGTCGCTGGTTTCCTGTTTATTGTAGTTGGTTCCGGTGTATTCGTCTTTAACTTGGTATCCGTATTCGTAGGATTTTGGCTGAAATATAAAATAGAATATGAACTAAATTGAATTACTTTAGCGAATAATGAAAGCCATAAAGTAGGTACGAAAAAACGTGAGGGCGGATATTATGTTCAAATGATAGAAGAGAGATTTCATAGCGTGTGATTTCTGCAATATACTTATTTAAAATTTTGTTTTGATAAATTTGGTGCAATATTAAGTTTAATATGAACATTTGAGAAAATTTAAAATTTTCAGTATTTCATATAATTATTGGACCAATTCTCATTTATATTAAATATGTTATGAACAATTTCAAAATATTACAAAAAAGTTGAAGACAAAATAGCCTATGCTTTGATTAGTAATGTGGTAAACATAAGTAACAGAATGTTGTAATAGTCAATCAGATATTACCAACAAAATAACACAGTCATCCCTGTGACGTACAACTAACATTTTTAAATAATGAATACATCAGATCATACACTTATCGGATAAATGACAAGACTTCTTTATGGAAAAATCCCAAAGAACGGCAGTTCTCACGAGTGGCGCACAACCCCCCTACATGCGACAGAATAAATATATAACTACCTACACGAAATTTTCGATTTTATAAATCTGACTGAATTGAAAATTGGGCCGACTTCCATTTTAAAGTTCAAAAAAAGGCTCGCCCATCCATTAAGTCAACCATGCATTTTGGTCCAAGGGTGTCCACGGCCCTTCCCATTTAGGGTCTGTTTTTCTTTCTCGTCGCCAAAACTCCCAAAAATTTCGAAAATTTAAGTCCGACCTTTGCAGCTTCTCATAGTACTGATCATTACCTTTCCAATGCATGTAAATTCTAAAAATCGGTGGTACCATTCAAAAGTTACCGAGCCAAGAAATATGACTAAATTTCTATTGAAAAAAGGGAAAATATTTGTGGGTATGAATGTGTTTATGTACGTCTGTGGAAAAGTTACACTGATCTAAATTTTTTTTTTCTGTGTTTCAAGAGGGGGTCGGGGCCCTGAGCACGCCATATAGAATTCTATTTTTCTGACGTCACAAAATCGAATTTCACAATGCAAGAATCGACGGCTGCTAGGCAACGTGACATCACTAAAATAGAATTCTATTTTGCGTGCTCCCACTACAGGTCCGATTTAGAACCGGTGTGGTTTACGACTTTTGACTACCCATAAGCCAGCTATAGGACTGGGTAGGTACAAAACGGCATATTATTTGGGAGTAAATATCTTAGGTTCCAAGACAGGCAGGAAAACCGCAAATACACCAAATCAATAGCGTTAAGTTAAGCTTTCAAATAGTGCCTAAGCGGTCAGGATCAGACCTACACACGGCTCAGTATAGGCGAAAAACTAAAAAACTAAACTTCGAAAATTTTGGGTTTTCGACAATTACTCAAAATTTCAACCTACGAATTTCATCAGTAACTGAGCGTCTGTAAGAGGACTCTACACGCATCTAAAGGTGTTTACCTCATATCTGGGAAAATTCGAATTTCTAAGTTATAGGCTTCAAAATTATGATGGAATCAAAATTATGATGAAATCTATTTTCTACGGGAAAAAGATTTCCCGTAGGACACCGTACTTTTTCAAGCTCAATAAATCCTGCAATCCCTTCAGTTATCATACTTGACCTTGGATGCATAAGATACTAATAATTGTCAGTACGTTTCAAACTCATGTTTTGTGATCAAAATCGGTTAAGCCGTTTAGAAATTATGGAGCTCCAAAAGTATAACCCCTTTAACCATTATCGCCAAAATGGTGTATGTAGTTGCCATTACGGCACTAAATTTGATTGGGCAATCCGAGTTTATTTGCCGACCATCCCAATATTTTTTTCTAGTGTATACAAAAATTTAGTTTACATCCGATGGACACAAAGAAATAAATCGAAAAAAGAATATTAGGATGGATGGGATATGAACTGGGATTGTTCACAAGTTTAGTGTCGTCACCACTAGATAATTTGGGAGATAACGCGACAAATGCGACCATTTATAACGCTTAACGTGTAATCGAGGTACATTACCTTCAACTCCATACATTTAATTTATAAAAAAAAACTTTGAAGAACTCCTGATAGTCTGGTCAGATTATCGGAGAATAGCCAATTTTTGAGAAAAGTTATTTACTGCTGAAATCGAATCTTTTGATTCTATATATTAATAATATAGGTACGCAAAGTCCGCAGATATTGTCCTACATTTTTTTAACAAAATGGCACCCGAAAATCGTGTTTTTTTTTAAATTTTTGCTCTGTAACTCCAAAGATCATTTCCGGGGTAATATGATCCTTGCCTGGTGCTTTGCCCAATTTTACTCTTTCTATTGCTTTCTCTAATTCCTCTCTTGTCATGAATTCCACTTGTTGTTCTTTATTTCTTTCTTGTATCTCCCCTATGTTGTCCGTGTCTGCATGAGTTAGCTCTTTGAAATGTTCTCTCCATCTTTCCATTGTTTGTTTTTCTTCTGTTGGTACGTTTCCATTCTTGTCTTTTATATTCGGCATCGTGTGCTCTTTCTTTTGTCTGAGTGGTTTTAATGCGCCGTAGAAGAGTTTTTGGTTTTCCCTATAATTTTTTGTAATTTTTTGTCCAAATTTCTCCCATGACCTTTCCTTTCCTGCTTTCACCGCTATTTTAACCTCTTTCCTTTTTTCTTTATATGCCTCGTAATCTTCCGGGTGTTTTGTACTTAGGTATCTCTTCCATTTTTCTTTTTTGTTCTTTATTTTCTCTAGTATTTCTTCCGTCCACCATTCCGTTCTCCTCATGTTATTATTTGCTATTTTTGTTTTCCCACAAGTTTCCTCAGCTGCTTTGATTATGCTGGTTTTCAGATATTACCATTTTTCTTGTATATTTGTATTTTTTGCCCTACCTTTCAGAGTATTATCTAATTTTTCTTGGAATTTCTTCTTATATCTTTCCTCTTTTAATTTGTAACTTTTTATTTTTCCGTTTACTAGCTTTTTTCTCTTTCCTTATTTTTCTTCTATTGCTCTAATTCTCATTATTACTAAATGGTGGTCACTGCCAATCTCTGAGCCTCTTTTCACTTTCGTATCCTGTACTCTTTTCCACTTGTTGCTGCTTACCAAAAAGTAATCTAAGATTGATTTTTCGTTTCTGCTATCTTGTACTCTCGTGTATTTGTGTACTTCTTTATGTTTAAATTTTATATTTGTTATAACTAGTTTGTTCTCCATACATATTTCTATTATTCTTTCACCATTTCTGTTTAGTATTTCTTCTCCTTCTTTTCCCATGCACTCCTCTATTCCGCTGTTGTTGTTTTCGACTCTACCGTTTAGATCCCCCATTACAATTATGATTTCTTCCCCATTATCAATTTGCATTTGGAGCTCCTCGAAAAATTTATCTTTCTCTTCCTTTCTTGCATCTTCATTTACTCCGTAGGCTGTTATTATTGTCCATATTTCTTCGTCCATCAGTTTCATTTTCACCGATAATATTCTCTGGTTAACATATGTTTCTTCTATAACGTGTTGTAGTCTATTCGGTGCAATTAATATCCCGACTCCTTCTTTTGCTCTCTCTTTTGTATCCGCTCCTACCCAAAGTAACCAATATCCTTTGTGTATTTTCTTAAGACCATTTCCTTTCATCTTCGTTTCCGTTATTCCTAGTATTTCTATTTTTTGTTTTATCATTTCTTCTACCAATTCTTCCTCTTTTCCGTTGATGCTTCTCACATTCCATGTTCCCATTTTTATCTCTCCTTTTTTCTGCAATCTACTTTTCCCCTTATTTCTATTTTCACCCTTGTTTACCTGTGCATCATCGTTTTCCCTATCGCTTCTCCCATTAATTTCCTTGGTCGTCATTGTTTTGTGTCCGGTCTCATTTATTTTTTATTACTTTTTTAGAGTCCTTTCCCCGATGTTTCTGTGAATTTGTATAATTTTCTCATTATTATGGTCCCATTTCCACTCCTTCCCATTAATCTTCAGTTTCATATATCCTATCTTCATAGTATTACATTTGTCCTTTTCTTCTTTTGCCATTTTCCTAATTTTTGCTTGTATTTCCCTTTCTTTTCTTGTTAAATCTGATTCTATATACACCTTTTGTCCCTGTATATTCTTCAGTTTTCCTTTGTTTTTTAGTATACTTAGCTTATCCGTTAGGTTTTCCATTTCTTCTACAAAAATTTAGTCTCCAGTCTTCACCGCTCCTCTCAGTTTGACCTGTAATTTCAGATTTGTTCCTATGAAGTGTTCTACTGACTCCTTTACTGGTTTTCTGTCGTTAGGATGCAGTGTTAGGCCCTTTAATACTATATTATGTCTTCGTCTATCTTTTTCCAATTGTTCTATTCATTTGTTTGCCATTTTCAAACCTTCTTCCAATTTTTTGTTTTTTTCTTTTAGCTCTTTAATATATTCCATCGTTTCCTTTTGGTCTTTCCGTATGGTTCTTATTTCTGCCATCATTTCGTCATTTTTCCACATAACTTCCCGCATCATTTTTATCATCTCTTCATTTGTATCGTTGCTTTTATTCGGTGTTCGTTTCGTCATATTACTCTTTTCAAAATACAATTCATCCCCTTTATGTTTTTTATTCTTTGATTCTTCGTCGCTACTATATTCGTTCCTTCTATTGGTTTCCTTTCGAACTGTTCAGCCACTGGCCATTTTAAATTAAATTAGTAGATGTTATCATCAGCACTAATATAAATATTATTATATATACTTTAAAGTCTATTTTTTATTTCGCACAAGTACACTTTTTATCTTTAACCTAAATAGCTTTACACCTAAAGGTAGAAAGGCTTAGGACTAAGTAAGTAAGTAACTACAAAGATTTTAATTTTACACCAAAAACACCCAAAACCATTATATACCAATATATACCAAATATATACCAAATGTATACCAAATATATACCAATAACGTACGACGTAGATATATTAATATTATGTGACACATGACAGAAACTCGAAACAAATGACTGTGAATGAAAAGCCCTATTGGTTTTCGCACGCAGTGTCTATCTGCTATGAGCGACTTGAAATGTTGGAAGCAGCGTCTTTAGTTATTTTCGAGCATTGAGGCGTACGGCTGGTACAGGTTTTAACCTAGCGAAATGAATCAAACAAGTATTAAAAAGGAACGCGATACTGAAACAATACTGAAAAAGTAGCAGAAACAGGGAAGAAGGTGGTACTTAACATAAACGTCAGAAAAACTAAGATGATGAAAATAAATGCACCAAGAGAAATGGGAATATCACTGGGAGGCGCGGAATAAGAAACAGTAGAGAAATTTAACTACTGGGGCAGTATTTTTAACAAACAAGGAAGGACGGACGAGGACGTAAAACAGAGAAAAGGAATAACTCAAAACGCATTCAATATGCTATGGAAAATGTGGTCTTCAGGTTAGATGACAAGTGAATCCAAGATACGATTATTCAAGAGCAACGTGAAGACTGTACTACTATAGGGAGCAGAAACATGGAAAGTGTCAAGAAAATATATTGGACAGATGCAGGTTTCTGTGTATTTCTTGCAGATGTATAAACGCCTAAGAAAGATTCTTAACATTTACCGGCCAAACCGCATCAATCCAAGAGTTATGGACAAAAACTAACCAGGAACCTATATCTAAGACAACATGCAAAAGGAAATGAAGTTGGATGGGGCACACACTAAAGAGCCTGATAGGGACATAGCGAGGCAAGCCATTGAATACACACCACATGGAAAGAGAAGAACAGGTAGACCTGTAGAAACGTGGAAAGAAGTATCGAGAAAAAATTAACACTATTGGGAAAACCTGGGCAGAAATAAATATTAGTTCAAAGGATAGGACAGAATGGAGGCAGACATTTGACGGCCTATCTCTGAATGTAGTGAAGAGGATTAAGTAAGTAAGTAAGTAAACATTGAACAAGTACGGAAAATAAAGTACGTAGTCAGCAACTGTTAAACTATGGAGAAATTGAAAAAAAAAGAAACAGCTCAAGATCAATAAAAAAAAGTTAAATAAAAATATCTATTTTATAAAATCCAAATAGGTATTTCGATAACCATTTCCGAAGTGGAAGTTGAAACGTCAAATACATAAATTTTTAACTAGAACTGTGGCTTATTTCTCAAGTAAAATCGTAAATTTGTTTTGAAACATATTAAATCATTTTATTCCGAAAGTACATAAAGTAAAGCATAATCGCACGTTCATGTAAATAAACCGCAATATTCTGTCTACTAACCGTAAAATTGTAAACAAAAAGTGTACACACAGATCACGATCCTAGAAGAGTGATTGCGTCCGACCTCTAACCTTTCTTCGGCTCTTTACTGAACGCGTTCATTCATTACATTGAGTTATACCCACCGCGGGAGAAATAGATATGGGCACCTAATGTAAATTAGAGTTTGTTTTGTAACTTACAGAATGGTACTGAAAAATTTTAAACCCAGATAAGCTATTGCTAAAATCTATAGTTTGGAAACCACTTATGGAATCTCATTAATTTGATATTTCACGAAAATATAAAGATACAGAGTGATTCACGTGAGTCTAGCACAGCTAGTACTTTTTTTGTGGGACAAAAATAAGTACTAGCTGTGTAAGCAAAAGAGAAAAAGAAAAATGGAAGGCTGAAGACTTGAAAAAAGCCCTACAATAATCAGCAATCAAAACGCTACACAGAATGACGACTTAAAAAATGAACTGGGAAAGTTCGGCATAGGACAGAGAAATGAAAAAGGTGACAGTTTAATCGAGTTTGCCATCACAAACAACTATTATATCATGAATACTCAATTTAAACACCATATACGTCGATTTTATACTTGGTAAAGTCCTGAATATAGGTCTAGAAATAAAATAGATTACATCCTCACCAACACTCGATGGGATCATCAATTCGAACAGTCAGATTATATCCAGGAGCGATATGCGGATCCGATCATACTCTGCTCATAGCTAAAGTAAAGCTTAAACTTAACGCTCCAAACAAACGAAGAGAGACAAAGGGAATAGAACTGAGAAAGAAGGATGACCTTCTCCAGGAAGTACATAAAAGAATGCCCTCTATCCGTAACGAAACATCACAAGGAATATGTGAGGCTCTTAACCCTCGCAGGACCAACCTTTTAGTAGAAATAGCGAGGACCAAGGAGGGTCAATAAATGTCCACACATAAATTAATCAAAAACGTGCTTTATTTAAACTAATTTAAAAATACACTTTTATACTATTCCTAGACGTTAATGAAACAGTTAAAAGATACGAATTTATAATTTACCCGGAGTCTACGGCTTCAGTGGAAGTTGCATCATCGTGGGATACAGAAAGATTTTTGACTCCTTGCTGTGCTTACCGCATACATACTTGCATTTTGAACAAACTATGGTTGTTTTTGCCCACTTATTGGCCTTTTCTCTTTTAGATTTTGCTAATTTGACACATGAGTGATATCGTCCCTTTCCATTTTGGGATTATGTTGAAGGTATTCAAGGGGATTATTTATAGTCATCTGTCAAGTTTTTATAAAATTATGAGGAATTAAATTATAGAAATGCTAATTATGCCATCTAATAGGGCAGTAGTACGCCGACAACTACTAATTATTTGAGATTTTTAGGGACAAAGGTATTTAGAAAATCGAATGTAATGCTATGTTGTGGATACTTTTTTACCCACCTTGGTCCTTCTAGGGTTAAACTTTGTGTAACAACACCAATTGATCGCCCCAAGATAAATAATCCTGTGAAACGGAAACACTGGATAACAGATGAAAACTTTAAAATCATTGAATAGAAGAAATCAGTGTTAATATGGTGTACATCGTAAAAGGTAAAAAGCTAGTTTAAGAAATCTCAATAAAGAAATAAAGCGAAGGTGCAAGGCCGACAGAAAATAATATGTAGTATCAAAGTATATGCAAAGAAATTTAGAGACATGATCAGAATAATCGGGCGAGAGATCTATTAAGAAAAATACGTTACCTAACAAGATACTTCAAAGCCAGAAGTTGGGCCCTTGGAAATCAGCACTGGAACTCTAAGGACAAACAGAAAATATGTAGTGGAAACATGGAGATCATATTGCAGGGACCTATATAATGATGATCAACTCCAGGAACTTGTTAAAAACTTGAAAATGAAGTAAAACTGGCTATCAGTAAGCTCAAATATAATAAAGCACTAGGTCCATATATGATGACAGCAGAAATGCTCAAAGCTACAGAAGAAACCGGCGTAAAATTACTTCATATAATCAGTAACCAAATATGGCGTTCCAAACATTGGCCCAAAGACTGGACAATATCTATAATAACGACAATACATAAAAAGGGCAGCTTCTATAAAGGCGACAAGTATAGAACGGTTTCCCTTATATCACATGCCAGCAAGATAATGCTACATAATATAATCAATGAGAGACTGAAAACATTTCTTCAAAAAGAAATTTGACAAGAGCAAACTGGATTTACTAAAAGAGGCACTCGAGAAAACCTGTTGAATATAAGATAGATAATCGAAAAATCTAGGGAATTCAATATTCCACTATACGGATGTTTTAGAGATTATCGTAAAATGTTCGACAGGGTCAAGTGGAGACACTTATGGAGAATACTAAAAGAAGTAGGCGTACCACAACACCTAATTTCGCTTATAACTGAACTATACAAACACTCTACTGGATCAGTTAAAATGCTTGATCTACTTTCAAACGAATTTCACCCAGAATGGGGTGTCAGACAAGGATGTATAGCATCTCCACAATTATTTATTATACAGGGAAGTATATTAGAAGAAGCATATTAGGGGAGCATATTGAACAACTATACAAAAATAAACTAAATATATACCTGTATATAAATGGCTGTATACCATATAGTTAAAAAACTCTAACATGAAGTAAAAACCACTTCTATGTAATTGGTATATTTATTAAAATTTAAAAAATCCCAATGGATTGAATAAAATGTGTCCAATTCAGAACGTTTTCAGACCTATCGGTCCATCATCAGTGAATTTGAATGCTTGCTAAATAGCCCCAGAACCAAACAATGGTTGAATGAATAATTTGATTTACATTATTTCAAAGTAATATTGAACAGGCTAAACGCCGATGTTAAAAGATATAACCTCCGGGAACATGGTGATACCCTACCAGGAAACTTAATCAACCATCTTAGGCCAACGCTGACTAGTTAAGTTTCCTGGTAGGGGCTCACCGTGTTCCCGGAGGTTATATCTTTTAACATCGGCGTTTAGCCTGTTCAATATTACTTTGAAATAATGTAAATCGAATTATAAATTCAACCATTGTTTGGTTCTGGGGCTATTTAGCAAGTATTCAAATTCACTGATGATGGACCGATAGGTCTGAAAACGTTCTGAATTGGAAACATTTTATTCAATCCATTGGGATTTTTTAAATTTTAATAAATATTCCAATTACATAGAAGTGGTTTTTACTTCATGTTAGATTTTATTAATACAAAAATACTCTGAGACATTCGAAATAAACAATGGACTAAAAAAAATGGAAACTTTCACCACAACTCTTCAACTTCGCTCTGGAACACATAATCAGAAGTGCAAGAGTCGAAAAAATGACAAACCGACTACAGTATTTCAACGAAAAAGACCAAACCTACTATTGTCACATAGAACCACAATTGACCGGTTTGAGAGTGTGAAGTCATGCTTATATCTGAGTTCATTGATAACACACACGGTAATTACATAAAAAGATTGAACGTAAATGTGACCTAGCAAAAGTTTCCATAGCAGAAATGACCAAAATATGGAAGGACTGTCAAATTTAAAGAGCGTTAACGATGAGGTTGATCAATTGCTTAATATTCCCAAAACTGACCTACGGATGTGAATCTTGGACCCTGAGACAACCGGAAAGAAGAAAATAAATGCCACTGAAATGTTCTGTTGGAGCCGAATGCCACGAATTAATTGGACCAACCATAGGACAAATAATTCAATTTTAGACCTAAAGTTAGCCAACGACTCTTCATGTCCATTTCCAACAATTAAAATACTTTGGACATGTTATGAGATCAAACACAGAAAACATGTAAAGACTCATATAAGAATAGGTGGAAGGCCGAAGATGACGAGGAAGATCCCCAACAAAAATGGATCGATCAAATTATAGGAATATTTAAAAAACCGGGGTCTTGGGGTTAAAATTGAGGAGAGACCATATTACTATTTAAGTCACCTTTTTATATAAATCTGCCAATAAAAATTAGGAATAAACCAAAACGAAACAGTAAAAGATATAACCTCTGTTATGAATCCTAGGTATACACAAAAAAGGACGCTGTATATATTTGAAACATGAAATCAATTTGTATTTTTAATTAGCTAGTATTATAAAATAAATCATGGAGGATGATTTATCTGTCAAAACATATTTCAAAACCATCCATAAATCTGCAACAAACAAGTCAATACCTACATACCTACATATTATGATAACCATAAATAGTTTCCTAATTATCTCACACGCATTAGGACCTAGATATTTGTAGGTGCAGTTCGACCCTGTACATCAATTGGTAATACCTCAGCTCCATTTTTAAATCGCCATTGCCTAAAGCCAACCATAATAGATCACTTTTGTCTACAATGATGGTTTCATAATCAGTTAAAATTCTTTAATCTCTGAATCAAAGGATTTCGACAATATTAAAAGCTCACAATAAAGCAAATGATTTTTTATAAATGCTCGCACAATGCAGTTTTGTCTTTTGGAAGCCCACATATTTTTTATATTTACATAATTTGCTTACGGATATAATATATAAAAAGTACAACACCTATACATTTTATAAATGTAGTTAAGTAATAATGTAATCTTGATCTTCCTTTCTTTTTTTATTCAAAGTCAGTTTATGTATACATATTATAGCACATGATTTATTATTTCAGAGCTTCTTGAGAAAAATAAATCTAGCACTTCTTTTATTGTGTTATTGACTTTAATTGTTGTTCATACCGGAATAAAAATTTTGCATGTTTAATCATAATAAATTTTACTTACATATTCTTCTTATTATTATAATAAGTTTTCTATTTTATCATTGGCTTAGTCTTGGGTTTTTCTTTTAAATACGACGTAAAACTTCAATTTTGAACTGTTTTTGTGTCCATTCATAGGTACTACTAGTTCGGTGGCACCCAAAATCCCGACATGCAACAATCCTCGCATAAGCAAAAATCCCAACCACTACATTTTGAATATTTATTGTTTCCTTTTCAAATGCAATACCAAAAATCATATTATAGAGTATTTAAATTGAAAAATAATTACTTACTAATTAGTACGGGTACTAATTATTATGTATTTTAAAATAAAAACTTATTAAAGACATAATATAAAAACTGAAATGGAAGGTTGTAAGTGACATGATAATATCTATTATATGAAAATAAGCTTGAATTCAGGATTTGATTATATGTAAATATATTATTGAACTATATATTGACAAAAAAATAATTTAATTCATATACCTACCCATGTTAGAAATTTTATTTAGAAAATTAGTTTATATTAAATGGTAAATATTTTGTTTAGAAATAAAAAATAAAAAACAGATGGATATAAACAAAAAACCAGAAATAAATGATTATATGTTAAAAAGGAACTTATCAAACCTGTCGGGATTCTGGCGTGTCGGGATTTCTGCCGTCGGGATTTTGGCTGTCGGGATTTTGGCTGTCGGGATTTTGGCTGTCGGGATTTTGGGGTAGACCCCTAAGCGTACGGCTCCACGGGCGAGCAATTGACGCTAGCAGTAGCCGTAAAACGAACTTAAGCTTCCGCGGAACGGAACAGGAATAGCCGAACTGTACCGACTACAGGACTTGTGCGTAGTCGGTTCAGTTCGGCTATTCCTATTCCGTTCCGTGGAACCTTAAGTTCGTTTTACGGCTACTGCTAGCGTCAATTTCTCGCCCGTGGAGCCGTACGCTAATAGTTACACAGTGAGAATGTAAAGGTTGGAATAAATTATTTTTCATGAATGGACGATTTTGGAAAAAGTCCCGAAACGTCACCCATCTGGGCGTGATGGCGTCATCGATGATTTTTTTAAATAAGAATAGGGGCCGTAATTCAATTCTCTATTCAGTAATATAAACATTAACATAATTATTTATACAGGCGTTTAAAAAAAATTATTAAACTTTATTGACATATAAAGAAAAATGTATGTAATTTATTTAATTTAAAATACATTTTACTGATCTCAAAAAACAGAAAAAAAATGTTTATTTGAAAAATATTCATTGCTTTTCGCTTATATTAAATGTTCAAACTGTTAAGAGGCAGGTAGCTGGCTCCTTTAATATTGAATTTAAACAAAAAAGAATATTTTATTTATCAAATAAACATTTTTTCCTGTTTTCTGATAGCAGTGAAATGTATTTTGGATTAAATAAATTACACACATTCTTCTTTTTATGTCAATAGATTTAATTAAATTTTTTTGGACACCCTGTATAAATAATTATGTTAATATTTATATTACTGAATAGAGAATTGAATTACCTTTCAAATGGGCTATCGCACTACCCCTATTCTAATTAAAAAAATAATCGATGACGTCATCACGTCCAGATGGTCACGTCACTAATATGCCAAAAAGTCGTAATTTAAAAATAAAATTTACCTGTTTCGGGATTTATTTCCAAAATTATCCATTCACGAAAAAATTAATTTATTCCAACCTTAATGTCTGTGTTCACTGTATATTATGTGAAATAATTAGACCCAGTAAAATTACGGAGGTGACGTTGGATTCTATGTTCTCTTTAAGTTATTCGTTATTTGGAAGACGTATTACAGGTATGGATCAACATTATTCTTCTTTTTTTTTGTATAAACATGACTCTGACTGGTTTTCAATGTTCCTCCAATAAGTTGTCGTTCCATCATTTTCGTGCTCTTACCACTTATCGTTTTCCTATTGGGGACCGTCCCTCGTCATCTTTATTAGGTAGATTATTTGTTGTCATTCGGCTTGTGCCATTGTTCTGTTCTATTTTTCTCTTTCTTATCCAGTTCGTGACGTTCTCACTTAGCATTTTAGACTGCAAAGTATTTTTGCAAAAACACAAAGACATCTGGAGACCCACGAAATGAAGACCTTAAAAAGGATTTCTGGATAAGGACGACAGGACAGGGTGAGCCGGTGAGCTCTAATAGATGCTGTAGGCTGCGTACAACTTCACACTGTAGGAAAATTGTTAATTTCGTTACTTTTAATAAACTTTGGAGGACAAAAAATATCTTAAAAACGACAATATTTAAAAAAGAGTAATTCTAAACCACATTCAAATTACGGGGTGAATTAAAGTGTCCACCGATTTAGCCGGTGGTATCCAATAGACGCCGTAGGCTGCGTACAGCGTGTATTGGAGAACATCGATTAAGAAGTGAGGAAATCAGCCGCATATGTGGGGTAGACAATATAAATACCTGGTTATAAAACACAAAAGAAGAGTGGAATCAACGCATAAGCAGGATGTCTGAATCAAGGATAGTAAGAAAAGCCAGGGACAAGTCACTGTTAAACAAAAGAAGTATAGGACGCCCAAAGAAAAGGTTGACTGACAATATAGGGGCAGAGTAAAAGGCACCGTTAATCAAAAACAGGTAGTACTGCCTATACAAAAGAAAAAGAAGAAGAAGAAAGTATTTTGCATATCTCTACTTCTATCTATATCCTATATTGTCTTACTATCGATTTATCCTAGAGCTTTTATCTTTGCTGTTTCTTTCATTCGTTTTGTTTCCTCTATGTCGGCTCGGGTTTCTGCTGCGTATGTCATTATTAGTCTGATGACTGTTTTGTAAATTCTGCCTTTCATTTCTTTGGCGACATCTTTCAATTTTCCTTATTGTTTCATGGGTTCAGCAAGCACAAGATAGAACACTTTGGAGACAAACAGGGGAGGCCTATGTCCAGCAGTGGATTGAAAGAGGCTGATGATGATGAGGGATCATGTGGTTCTGTTTACTCTATCCACGTGATTTTTACTTCTGTTTAAAACTTTCCGTAGCTAAATAGTGTGATGCCTATATAGTTGAAGTTCATGACTTGTTTTATTATATGACCCTCCAGCCCCTATTTACCTCTTAGTATATTTGCTACCATCCTTTTGTCTTTTTTGAAGAAATTAATAAGCCAAAAACAAGTACACACACCCAATAATTGTCTGGTCAGATCTGATCGTCTGTACTTCGGAGTTAGTTCGGTTGGTATATTCTCCTCTTCAGGTAATTTTCTATTTATTAATTGCCCTAACGCTTCCTTTACCTCTTCCTTCTCAATGTTAATTTCTTTTCGTTTTTTTTTAACTTCCGGCGTTGGTGGTTCGTTGTGATAATTTTTACCAAATAGTTGCTTTGAGAAGCTCTTCAAGCTTTCTTTCTCCTCTTTACTTGTCTGACTAAATTATTTGTTTCATTTCGGATTCGTTTATTATGTTGGTATGCCTGTTGTCTCATGAGTCACTCACTAAAAATATTCTTAAAAATTATCCATTTAAGAATTTTCAAAAAAGTCGAACAAAACATTACTGAAACCAAACCCAATTTGGATTTAGGAATGTCGTGGATACACGAGAGGCATTATTTGGATTTAACGTCCTCATGCAAATATGTATGGATGTAAACCAACCACTCTATGTTTGTTTCATTGATTACAATAATGCGTTCGATAAGGCCGACACAACCATCTTATACAGTTGCTTAAAGATAAACACATTGACAAAAAAGACTTAAGAATAATAACTCATCTCTACTTTAACCAAACAGCAAAAGTCAGAGTAGGTAAAAACCTTTCGGATGAAGTAAAGATAAAACGAGGCATAAGTAAAGGTTGAATACTCTCCCTCTTTTTGTTCAATCTATGTTCGGAAGAAATAATAAAAAAAATCACTCGAAGACGTAACAATTGGAATAAAAGTCAACGGCAGACCCATTAACAATATAAGGTATGCCGATGATATTATATTCATTGCAGAGAATATACAACAGTGGTTCCCAAAGGGGGCGGTACCGCCCACTGGTGGGCGTTGAAGAGAGATAAGGGGGCTTTTTGGGTCCAAGGAAAATTTGGGGGGCGTTGAGGAACAGCTGCCGCCCCCCTAAGGTAACTCATTGCTTCTTTGCTTCTAACAACTTTGCTTTTCGCTTCTCACACAGAAATAGAGAAGGTGAATCCGAAAATATAAACGAAATGCACAAAATGCATTTTGGTTATGCACCGTGCAATTTTTTATTTATCACTCAGTCCAACACTGCAACAATTTCGACGTTCCAGTCGAACGTTTCAGTTTGGTTAGTATAATTCCACTTCCAGTAGAACCTTTCTGCTTTAAGTGAATTTTGGCTCCTCCTTCGCGCAGCGGCATGGTCAGGCATAACTTAATCATTCGAGATTGTTTCGCTAAAGCAGGGTGGTGAATTTTCTGTGTGTTATTTGCAGAAAGTTGCAGTGCATTTATTAGAAATTTATTTTATTGTAATACATATTTGTCACAAAGGTAAGTATCTACGTGGCATTTATATCACTTACTATAATTCTTTATTATTTTTCCCTATCGTAATTTACGAGGTATTTGTAAAAATGTAATAAATCTAAATTTGTTTCCTTATATGTATAGTTATTGTAAAATATTCAAAAAGTACCAACTTGCACAAACTGGATCAAAGTAAAAAGTTAATTAGGACCTACCTACACTGAGAGAAGAATTGGGGAAAAAGTACAAAAAATCTTAATAAAATTTACTATACTGAATAGTAATCTGATCATAGACTGCCAAAAATAAACTATTTACTGAATATAAAGTTATTTTTATAATATGTGTACAGTATGGTAATTTCTAATAAGTTGTTTTGTAATTTTTCCTCAAATTCTTCTCTCAGTGTATATTTATTTACTTGTGGCATGTTTTAAATTTCTCGACTACTTGCTTGGATATTCCGCCACTCTGAAATATTGATTTTGCTAACTAAAAAAATATTTAAAATTTATTATTTAAAATTATCAAAGCGGTGGCTACAGCATATTTATTTTTACAGATATACCTACAGTATGTCCGATCCAAAGAAAAAGTGCAGACAATACAATGTCGAATAGTTGAAGTATGGTTTTATTCAGTCGCCTTCTAATAAGGCATTACCAATGTGTTTAATTTGCCAGAGAGTTTTCCCAAATGAAGCCATGAAACCTTCACGATTACAAGAACATTTGACCAAAATACATCCCGACAGAAAAGACAGAAATTTATCATATTTTGAAATTCTCAAAAAACAACATTTCAAACGTCCAACATTAGCTAGTATCTTTTCAGCAGCATCAAAGCAAGACGATGATGGGCTACGTGCTTCTTATAACATTTCCTTACTTATAGCTAAATCAGGAAAACCACATACTACTGGCGAATAATTAATACTGCCAGCTGTAAGTGAAGTTTTGCGGACTGTAAGTACTGCACCAGCCGGCATCTGATATTATTAAAAAAATTACATTAAGCAATAATACGGTACCGAGACGAATTGATGAAATGTCTGAGGATGTGGAGCGTTCTCTAACTGATTATTTAAAGACTACTGAGTTTTCTTTACAGCTTGATGAATCAACTCTGCCAAACAATGAGTCTTTACTTCTTGCGTACGTTCGCTTCATAAAAAGTGAAAAATCTGTCAAGAACTGTTATTTGTAAGAACACTGGAAACAGATACTAAAGGCAAATCGGTATTTGATGTTCTGGAGCACTATTTTACAGATAAAGGTATACCTCTGGAAAATGTCATAACTGTTGCTACAGATGGTGCTCCGGCAATGGTTGACGACACCGCGGACTGATAGCATATTTGAAAAAAGCGGTACCAAATATACTCGCCGTGCATTGTGTAATTCACAGACAGCATTTAGTTGCAAAAAATCTTAGCGATCGCCTTCATTGTTCACTACAATATGTAATTACTGCAGTTAACAAGATCAGAAGCAGTGCTCTCAATG
Organism: Diabrotica virgifera virgifera; assembly: GCF_917563875.1. Lineage (NCBI taxonomy): Eukaryota > Metazoa > Arthropoda > Insecta > Coleoptera > Chrysomelidae > Diabrotica > Diabrotica virgifera. The sequence continues at coordinate 108,406,803 of NC_065451.1, read as the reverse complement.
ATAGATTGTTTAGAAAACTGTGATGAAAACGACGAGAATTTTAATCGTTTATTGTTGCACACATAAGTTCGATGGCTTTCGAAGGGTACCTGTCTAAAAAGATTTTATGATCTCTTTGACTCGGTTTTAGAGTTTTTTGAAAGCAAAGATGATTCTTTGAGAGACAATTTATTAAAACTTACGAGCGATATTGCTTATTTAACTGATTTATACGATAAATTTAATGAAACAAACCTACAGCTACAAGGTGATAATTTGAATTTGATCAAAGCAAAATGAACTATTTCCTCGTTCGTGTCAAAACTTAATTTTTATAGGCAAAATTTGGGTCGGAGACAATTTCATCAGTTTCAAAATCTTTCCTCTGTGGAGACAAATGATGAAGACATTCTGGTATATTGCCAGCACTTGGAAGCACTTCAAGAAGATTTTAGGAATAGATTTCAGGATATCCTTGGTCTGATTATTCTAGATTGGGTGCTAGAACCGTTCTCAAGTTTAGAAATAGCAGAATTATCACTACAGGAGGAATTGATAGAATTGTCAACAAATGAAGAGTTAAAAGTGAAATTTAAAAATGGATATCAAGAATTTTGTCTGCAATGTCAAATTTCAGTATTATATCCAGCTTTATGGGCGGCATCAAAGAAGTTTTTCATTGCCTTTCCTTCATCGTGTTTAGCCGAAAGAGGATTTAGCATAGTCAGAAATTTATTAACAAAGAAGAGAAATACTGTCCATAGTGGAGCGCGGTGATTTAAGATTGCTGATGACAAGTATGGAACCAAATATTGACAGATTACTATCATTACATCAAGCTCAGCCTTCTCATTAAAAATGTTATATTATTATTATACTGTTTTTTATGATATGTATTTAAGTTAAAGTTTGATCAATACATGAATAATGTATTTTTGAATAAAACATTTTTTTTTTAATTTGTTTTTGCTTGGATTAGTTAAGGGGCCGTCGAATCATATTTAAGGTAGCCTTTGACCCAAAAAAGTAAAACAATTGTGAATGAAAGTGCGTTACTAATTTTAAGAATAGAAGAGTTTTTTAACGGGGGCGTTAAGTATTTTGTTTTTGGAAAAATGGGCGGTAGGCCGAAAAAGGTTGGGAACCACTGATATACAAGATCTACAGGCACTCTTAGATAATGTACTGAATACTAGCGATTAAAGCGGACTAACGCTTTGACACTAATAAAACAAAATTTATGACAATTTCCAAAACACAACAACAAGACATTTTATATAAGAGGGGTGCCAATAGAAAAAGTTAAAAAATACAGATATCTTGGTACAATTATCAATGAAAGACGAGTATACAGAATAAATAAAAATGAGAATTGGACAAGCTAGCAGCATTTAACAAGATGAGAAAAGTATTATGCAGTAGTGACCTTAGTTTGCAACTAAAAGTAAAAATATTACGTTCATATGTGTTTTTGGTGCTGCTGTATGTGGTGGAGGCCTGGACTTTAACGAAATAAATGAGCGATCGACTTAAAGCATTCGAGACGTAGTCCTATCGAATAATATTAAAAATAAGTTGGGTGAACCGATGTTGAGGTCCTCAGAAAGATGAAAAAGGAAAAGGAAATCATGAATACGATTATTCATATTATATAAATATGTGTTGCAACAAACCATAATACAGGGAAAAATATAAGGAAAACGAAGTATTGGAAGAAGACGCATCCTCTGGCTCAACAATCTGTCTGAGAAAGTGGTATAATTGCACTTTCGTCGACTTGTTCAAAACTGCAATCTCAAAAGTGAAAATAGCTGTGATGATTACCATAGGGGAGACCTGATTCCTTAGAGGAGATGGTACCTAAAGAAGAAGAAGATGCCTGTTGTGTTTGTTGTATTCTGTATTGTAAAAGGACTTTCCTCTTTTCTTCACATTTTGTCTTCACTTCCTCCCTAAAGTATTGGAATTTCTTTTTTAATATTTTCAATTCAATTCCTGGTTGAAGAATTCTGGTAGAACAGATATAGATTGTCGTTCAATATTTCTATTAGTTCAACTGTGTTGTAATCGGGCCCAGAAGTTTTTCTTGCCCTCGATTGCAGTATTGCTTTTTGAACGTTAGATTTTAGAATACTTAGACTGTCTTCTGCGTTATAACCAGATATTAGTGTGTCTGCTACATCACTATTATTGTCGTCAAATAACTATTGGATGTATCGTTGCCACTTATTAAATTGTTCTAGGTTTGTTAACAATGCTGTTGTGACACAGCGTAGATACATTCCTCCTTCTATGTAGACCAGGGTACATTTGTAGCATTTTATGTGAAATGAAATCGAAAATGTTTTGAAAGTGCTCAATTTCGTTGCCGCATTCTCGTAGCCATATCTGTTTTGCTTCTTTTATCTTTCTGCGAATTGGACATGGACATCTCTGCGTTCTTATGCATTTTGCGTCCATGATTTGTGTTCTCGATTTTCTTTTCTCCATAAGATTTAATATGTGTTGTGTTTTATAATCTTGTTTTGGGTTTAGTTCCTTGGGTTTTAAAAATTTTCTACTCTTTTATTTTTCATCGAGCTTTGATTTCACTCCAATATTCCACCCTTCCTATTAAGTTTCTCTACCATCCCACAACCAACTATTTTTATTATAATGGCTTATGTAGCTTGTTTGCTCACATATATTTTTTTCAGCATAATTGTAGATATTTAACACTTAAATGTCATTTTATATAATTTTTAAATAATTTGCACCTGGCATTTAGTATATTGTTAACAAATAGGCTGATTTTTAATAAATTATGATTTATTTTATGAAACTAAGACAGTATGACTTACCTCACCACCATGGTCATGTCCATGATGGTCATCTCCTCCATTGTGAATGTTGTTGTTGCTATAATCCGCCTGTCCGTTGTAATGGGATCCTGCGCCTGCATAGTTTACTCCTGCACTAGCATAATTCGTAATAGGTGATCCTAGAGGGGTTCCATAGTTAGTACTGGGTGGTTCACATCTGGTAATGGACACTATGGCGACTAGAAAGAATGCACTTTTTACCTGCGAAACAATTTAATTTTTTAAATAAATAATAGACAAATTAACATAATGTGAAAATAATTACTAAATAATTCATTGAGATTAAAATTTAAATTTTTCATAAATTGACTATATTATTTAGAACATAAATTGGTCGGGACAAAACCAAACCAAAACAAAATCATATTAAATTGTAATGATCAAACAATAATGGATCTTATTAAGGTGTCACTATTATAGTTGCCTGCTACGTTTTGGAACGTTATAGGTAAAATATTTATAACATAAGCAATGAGAGTAAAAACAACAATACAATTACTTAATAAACTACAAAGCTCAAACTACAAAGTCAGATAGGGTTAGACAGTTGAGATCTAAAGAAAGCATAACCAAAACAAGAAGAATAGCCAGAGTTAAATTACAGGCAAACAGGTACTAACTAAATTATCATCCATCAAAACAACTTTGAAAATTATTAGAAATGAGCAGAAATAGTAAATCATTCCTCCAAAATATTCTGTTGGATCAATGACAGAAAAGTGTTTGATCATTACCAGCCAAAAAAATAAATCAGATTATAAACCAGCCTAAATTATAAATTATTATCATAGAAACTTTTTATTTCTATTTGAGTAACTACCGCTCTCTTCTAAGAACTCTTCTAATTCGTTTATTGCAGTGAAACCCAACATTCGTCTTTTTCGTGGTTGCGATATTTTTGGCTAAGTTGCATTTTTAGTCGTTTTTTATGTATATGGTAAATGAATAAAAGTAAAACAGAAAATTGCACACTTGCAACTGGTTACCACTTGAAATAACTACGATTACTAGTACCCGATAGAAATAAGAAAAACACAGTATATAATCACAGGTAACCAAATCTTCTAAAGGTACCACAACTACTAAAAAACAGGAACTTAACAAAGTGCAAATAGACGCTGAGAGAGTAAAAACTTCTAACAAGAAAATTACAACAAGAAAATAACAACCTTGCAAATTAGATAAGAGAAGTCAAAAGAAAATTTAATTTCTGCTAAAAAGGAGAAAAGCTAAAGGTATTAAGAAAAACAAAAAATAATAATTAAGACATTTCTCAGAGATGAAGAGACTACAAACATGACTAGACCCCACAAGTCCTATCTAAATATTGAGAAGAACTAACAAAATAACTGAGGTAAGTCTGAAGGTAACAAGGGAACAATTAAAGCATTTATAAGGGCTGAAGGGACATTTAGTAATTACGAGAAGTTTTGCTTCGTGGCATTTGTTAATTACGAGAAGTTTTTGGTTTTGTAGAGTTTGAAGCTAATAAAAGACATTTTTTGTAAGAAAGCTACATCAAGTACACGATTACACTAAGAGAGACAAATTCAGCTTAGGTCGAGGTGTAAGACAGGGAGACAAATTTTCACCAAAATTTTTGCAGCCGTGAAGTCAATATTTAAGAGCACTCAGTGGCAAGATATGGACATAAATATAGATTTAGAGTGATTAAATCATATGAGATTATAATAAAAAGTTTAAATGATACATCCGCTTAAGGTGAAACAGTAGCGATCAACAGGTAGCGAAAACGCGTTCCAAGATTGCGGCTGTAATTTTGAATATTTTTTCGAGATATTTGGCACACGATTTCGTAATATAATAAAGAATGGCGGTACAGAGCCCATTTGAAAAATATATTAATATGTGGAAATTACTCTGTAATTAAATACAATATTAAAAACACGAGCCTGTACCGCCATTAAGAAGAACAAAAAAATACAATTTCTTCAAATAAACTTTTTTATCCGATGCCTAGATTTTGTGTCATTTTGGAACTACTAATGAAATAAAAAATTTTAGTAGTTCCAAAATGTCACAAAATCTAGGCATCGGATAAAAAAGTTTATTTGAAGAAAGTGTATTTTTTGTTCTTCATAATGGCGGTACAGGCTCGTTTTTTTAATATTGTATTTAATTACAGAGTCATTTCCACATATTAATATATTTTTCAAATTGGGCTCTGTACCGCTATTCTTTATTATATTACGAATACGTGTGCAAAATATCTCGAAAAAATATTTAAAATTACAGCCGCAATCTTGGAACGCGTTTTTGCTACCTGTTGATCGCTACTGTTTCCTCTTAAAACTCTGATTGAGAGAGCAGGGTTAAAAATAAACTTTGAGAAACTAAACGAATGGCAAATATCATAATAAGCAGAAATATTACCATTGATGATAATACCATAGAACGGACACACACTTACAAACATCTGGGACATGAGATCAAAATAAGCATAGACAATCAGACACATGAATATAAAAATGAATAGACCTGAGATGGCCAGTATTTTGAAAACTAATATTCTAAGAAGTTCTATGTTCATGTGTCTCAAGCAAAAAGATTATAACCAATGTGTTTTGCCTGTACAACTTTATGGGACAGAGACTTTAACAATGACGTAAAAATCAGCAAATAAGCATTTCGAAATAAGCCTTCGAAACCACATAACAAACCAACAAATCAAGCAAAGATCAGGAGTTGTAGACGTCATCGACAAACTTATTAGATACCTTAGCTAGAACCCAAGATAGATGGTAGACAAGACAAATGATGGAATGAAGGCTCAGAAACTGTAAAAGAAGACGTGGACGACCAGCTACCAGATTGATCGACGGAGTGAGAAGAGTAGTAGAAAACTGGTTACAAGTGTCCCAGCGCAGCGTAGAGAACATTTTAATAAATTTAGGGTGGCTTACTTCCAGAAGTAAATGCGATTAGCTGGATGATAATGAAGGTGGATGAAATAAATGGCCTGAACATTAAAATTCGTATTGAAAAAAGACGTATTGAAATTGCCTGTCAATTTTATAAAAATGAAGAAATTGATAAATAACAATGATAAAAGTTTCCCTATCTGAATAAGACTGTATAGATGTTATGCGATCAGTACCTTACTGTATGATGCAATACGTCCTGATGATGTACTGTATGATCTACTCCTTCGAATAAATGAAAGATCCAAAATAATAATTACTTAAAAAATGAAAGCTGAAGTATTTGTAAAATATAATGTAAGGAAAGATCGAAGGTCGACCAATTCCTGACGATAGAAATATGTCCTGGATAAGCAATTTAAGGGAATGCCAATGAACCAGCAATTAAGGTTTGGATGCACAACAAACGAATTATTTGTGACAGGTGTAAACAAAATTAAAATATCTCGGATTATTTCCAATCTCCGATATGAGGGTACCATCATGAAGAAGATTTATTCGGGCCCATTGTATCTCCGTTTCTAGAAAGGGAGATCCTAAAGCAAATCCTCCATTTCTTTGAAAACCTTTATAATTTTAAGATCTTATTTAACAGGATTGTTGACTGTGGTATCAGCTGTGGCCACATTTTTTATATTCAGTAAGGTGTAAATGAAAGGAATAAATTCGCTATTTCGTAAGCCAGCCACTTTAATGAAAAATCTTGAAACGTGTCGATTTTTATTTTTAACCCTTAAGTACTAACACCCCGTCCCTCAGACGGCATCGCTTGTCGAAAGTGGGATATTTCCCTTCCTAGAAAATTTTGAAGGTCACCCGTTTATGACTTTTCAAATTGGTTTGTTCTTTAGTAGTATTGAATTCGGCAATTTGCTGCAGGTTGTTATTCGAAAGATATTTAGGCTCAAAGTGTGATTTCCGTCTAATAGACGGGGTGTTAGTGTTTATGCTCAGTTCGTCATTACATATAATGTGCCCCAGTTCGTAAAAAACATCAAATAAGGGAATAAAGACTCTGACGAAACTCTTTTGAAATGGTTTGATGAGGTAGAAGACGACATAAGCGAAGTGGAATCATTTTGTGATGAAAATGTTGCCACTGACTACCATTGCTCCACTGTACTAACTATAGTACCTGTCAGTTTTTTTTTGTTTTAACATTTTTAAAAACCTTTTTATTTTCATTTTTCTTACTCTTTGTTTAACTCGATTATAAATTTTTATGAAGATTCTTTAATTTGTTTAATTTTTATCACACTTTTTTTCAGGAGTAAAAAGGTACACAAACAATCCTTCCATTCTTGTTATAAAGTTTTTTATTTTAATAAATACAGAAAAACTAGATTAATTACTGTGTTTTTTAGATAATCAATACTTACAGTAAGTCATTGAGATATTTTTTTGCATTAAAATATTTAACAAAAACAAAAATTACCACTAAAATGTTAAACCCGTCTGTCAGGCGGTTAGTTAGTGTTTACGCCATTGATTTAAGATGTTAGTACTTAAGGGTTAAATTACGATTTTTTTACATATATGTCATAACAGTGACGTCATCCTTCTGGGCGTAAATACGTTATCGACAATTTTTTTAAATGAGAATACAGGTCTTGTGAAAGCTCATTTGAAACGTTATTCAATTATCTACTCATTAATATAAACATTAACATACCTTGTACAGTGTGTCCAACAAAACGATTTTCAAATAAATTAATTGACACAAAAAGTATAATTTAGGTATGTAATTTATTTAATTTAAAATACATTTTAATGCCGTCAGAAAACAGACAAAATGTTTATTTGTCAAAGTTAACATTGCTTTTGTTATTAACAATTGTTTATATTACTGAATAGAGACTTGAATAACCTTTCAAATGAGCTAGCACACTACTCCTATTCTCATTAAAAAAATCATCAATTACGTTATGACGCCCAGCTGGGAGACGTCAATAGTATGATGTATATGTCAAAAAATCATAATTTAAAAATAAAAATCGACCTGGATACAGGATTTTTCCTTAAGAGGATGGGTAAGTATTTTCGGCTGCAATGCTATCCAAATATGGATTCATTTTTTTTTCGAATTCTGAGAAAACTAATAACTTATTTTTAAAAATTTTAAACGCAGAATGAAAGATTACGTTATTAGCGAGTGCTGAAAGTCCCTGAAAACTTCTATAATGTTTATTTTAATAAGTTACACGGGTTAAAAACTAAGAGAAAATTTAGTGTGATTTTTAATTTCGAATATTTTATTCAAAATAAAATTTTTATTTATTCTAAGGGACTTTCGGCCCTCGGTAATAATATAGTCTTTCATTCTGCGTTTAAAGTTTTCAAAAATATTTATTGTTTTTTTCAGGATTCGACAAAAATTAACAAAATATCCGTGGTAATGTTTTCCAAATCTATCTTTGTCTTACAACGCACTCAGTCGAATAGAATATTGTCAGCATATTGTCAGTGACAATCAGTGACAAATATTTGACATGGCATCGGGAATATTTTGAGTTGTTGATTAAATAGTATTGATTTATAGTGTATTTGATAAATAATTGATTTAAGACGTGAAATTAATAGAAAGTTATTTATTGTGTATTATGTGTGGAAGATCCAAGCAGAGAATACATCAGGATAATAATATTCTGTGATCCAAGTATTTTGTTGTTAAAGATGTTCAAAATTGTAAGCATTCCATAGTAACAATATATTATTAAAAAATCACTTTAACACTTTTCCTCTTTTCTCGATTGAGTATTAGTTTTTGTTTTACTTATAAATTATTACAATCACTGAATACATAGTTGGTGAAAAAATTATCACATTTATTAACTGAATTAATAATTTGCAATTATACAAATAGCAGTTATCCAAGAACATTCAAAAGCCATCTCTTTAAGTTAATGATGATATTTTCAAGTAGAATGACATTCTAGTAATGTTTACATATTCATACCAGTGTGAATTTTACTACACGTAATTTGCCGTGTAAAGTAAAATTTGCACCATACTCTATGTTCTTATATTATGCCGTCTTTTTCGAATTTCTTCTATATTGTAGTTCCATTTGTAATCATGTTATTACATTTTCTGTCTTTTATATTATTTTTTTTTTGATATTACTTCGGTATTTCAGATGTTTCGTTTCGAAGTCAGTGGCGTCAGATTTCTTCGATTAAAATCGAATTAAATCGAATAAACCGAATAATCGATTAAAAAAATCGATTATTAGTAGTTCCAATGTGACACAAAATTTAGGCACGGGATAAAAAAGTTTATTTGAAGAAAGTGTATTTTTCTATCTTTCTTAATGGCGGTACAGGCTCTTTTTTCAATATTGTATTTAGTTATTTCCACATACTAACATATTTCTGAAATTGTACCGCCATTCTTTATTATATTACGAATAAGTGTGCCAAATATCTCGACAAAATATTCAAAATTAGAGCCGCAATCTTGGAACGCGTTTGTTGCTACCTGTTGATCGCTACTGTTTGCTCTTAAGGAAAAATCATTAAATCCTTAATTTATTATGATTTTTGGCATATGAATATATCATACTATTGGCGTCATGCATCTCGGCGTGATAATGTAGTCGATGATTTTTTTAAATGAGAATAGAGGTCTTGTGCTAGCGCATTTGAAAGGTTATTCAATTCTCTATTCAGTAATATAAACATTGACATTATGTTAATGTTTACATTACTGAATAGAGACTTGAATAACCTTTCAAATGAGCTAGCACACGACCCCCATTCTCATTTTAGAAAATCATCGATTACGTCATAACGCCTAGATGGATGACGTCATTAGTGTGTCTGTGTGTGTTTTGTTTTATGGCGCTGGAACTAAGCCAATTAGCCATAAATGTTTGTGTGTGTGTTTTGATCGGATGGACGACGTCACTAGTGATATAGGTATATGCCAAAAATTATAATTTAAAAATAAAAATTTACATCTTCGGGAGTTTTTCTTAAAGTCACCGGTTTACGAAATAACGAATTTATTCCATTTAGATTTGCCACACTGTATAGTTAATTTCTTAAAATGTTGTTTGCATTTTTTGTTTTTACATTTTTCGTCATAAATTTTTATAATATTTACTCACAAATTATAATATCATAAAACCAAATAATTATGTTATTATATGAAAAATATTTAAAGAGACGTTAATGTTAATAAAGTGTCCACTGGCTATTTAAGCTTTTTTTATTATCATATTATCATTTTTATCATATATCTTGATACTATACCTACTTATAAGTCTAGATTTTCCAGGAAGTTTAGTTATACTGGTAAAAATATATAAACATTTTTTTTCCGATATGTAATATTTTTAGACAAAATTTTTAACGAAGGATTTTTTAATATTTATATTTTTACGCAAATATCTATTTTTTTTTCTAAATCTAAATCCCAAACAAAAAAGCACACATCCACTTTCCTAAACTCCACAACTATTTCACTTACGTTAATAAACATGGCTATAATCCTTTTTGATGTTTTGCTCACTCAACACGCAACACTTCCAAATTTGAACAAATTTCTACGCAAGTTTGCAGTGAAGATCTCAAACGATAACTACTTGTTTTCAAATATATTTTGGTTTATATATATGGTAGATGAATTTAGTAATCCCATTGTGTATAAATCAGCGCGGTAATTCACTTTTACTCCAGTTTCCTCCCACAACGCTTCTTTTGGTGCAAGACCGTAGTACGGACTCCCTCCCATTTCGAGGGTACTAAATCATTCAGAGATAGCAATGATGGTACGCTATGCAATCTTGAGAAATGACCGCTTGTTAACGGCTGGTAATAATAGTCTGGGATTTAGTTTAAAGTAGTTTTCTGTAGCAGATACGAAAGAAATAGAAACTTAATTTTGTTTTGTATATTCTTTAAAAAAATTTATCTTTTCTTATTTTATTTAGTCCACTCAGTGATGATAAAATATTGCAAAACCTCTAAATTTTAAAGAGCCGCTTGCATTGATATGAAATTTGGCATACACACACATAGCTAAGATTTCAAAGAAAGAAAGTTACATTGTGCCGATGTGTGCTTTTGCTCTGGGGAGAATTTCACCGGAGTGAAAAAAATACACGTTCTGAATAAGTCCTCAATTGGATAAACTGACTAATTCTAAGCAACTTTTGTTTTATAGCGGTTTTTTACTTAGTTAATACTAATTTGAATAAGTGAAAAAAATCTGATGCATATATGAGGTACGATTCATATACCCAATAGAAGCAGAGTTGTATATAGCTAATTAAAAATAGGTTCATATTCGTCAAACTCAAAATCGAATATTTCAACGTAAAATAATCCAAAAATGAAGCACTTTTTGGAAAATAAACTCGTTATAACTTCTTTAATTTTTTTAAAAAAGCTTTCTTTTTGTTTCTTAAAAAAGTTTGATCCCCTATTTTTGATAAAAAAAATCGTGAAAATCACCCGCTAATTAGCATACCAAATAAAATTAATCGTTTCCGCTTCATAAGTTGCTTTACTCGTGTATGCATTGTTTATATCATCTTTAATAGCTTCGAGAAGTTCCTCTATGGTTGAAGCTTCTACCTTATTCTCTACTTCATTTTCTTCTACGTGGTTTGTACCCATTTCATCTTCCACATCTACTTGTGTTCCAGATACGGTCTGAAAATAATCCTTCCAGGTTTCTGTGACTTTCTGTTTTTCACTGATTATTTGTCCACTTTCATCTTTGCATAGGCTTGTTTGAGGTTTATACCCACTTTTTATCTTTTTTGGGTATCCTTAAGCCTCTCTAATTTAGTTGTTTTTGTAATTTTCTTCCATTTTTTCTATTTGTCCATTTTCATAGGCTTTCTTTTTGTTTCTATATATCTTATCTGCTTTCCGTGTTGCGACTTCAAATAATGTTCGTTTTTCCCGTGTTCTTCTTATATACATTTTGTGTGCTTCATTTCTTTCCTCTATTGCCTGTCTGCACTCGTCATCAAATCATGCTCCTTTTCTCTCCTTTTTCTTGTTTCCTAGGGTGGAAGCTGCTGCTGTCAGTACTGCTGTTTTGATATTACTTCATTTGTCCTCTGTGGAGTGCAGTTCTAGCATCCTTAACTCATTTGCGACTTCTTGTTCTAACTTCTTTTACATTCCTGAATCTTCAGTTTTTCCATCTAAATTTCCAATCTGCATCTAAATTTGGTTTGTAGTGAAAGATGGACTGATCTACAGCATGCTCCTCGTCGTGTTCTAACATCGGAGATATTACTGGCTGCCCTTTTGTCTATCAGCACATGGTCGATTTGATTGGCTCTGGTTCCATCTGGTGAAATATATGTCATTTTGTGTGTATGTCTTTATTTGGCAAGCATGTAGAACTTATAACCATGTTTTTATTGGTGGCAAAATTTATCAAAAGCTCCCCATTCTCGCTTGTTTCATTGTGCAGTGAGTGATTTCCTGTTGTGTCATATAACTGCGATTACTTGCCTATTTTAGCATTTATATCACCCACTACAATCTTGATGTCATTTTTTGACGCATTGTCATATATATATTCTCTCCAGCTGTTGGTAGAAGCGTTTCTTTGTAAGTTGCTCTTGTTCTTCTGTTGGGCAGTAAATGTTTATCATTGTTAGGTTGAAGAAGTGGGTGCAAATTGTTAACTTGCATATCCTTTCACTGAATGTCTGTAAGTCTATAATTTTTGACTTAAAATCATTATCCACCACAAATGCAACTCCACATTCTTTACTTCCTTGTTCTTCTCCACTATATAGAATTGTATGCGTTTTAGTTTCCCTGACACCTTTCCCCAGCCGTCTTGTAGCAGTAATCATGAACTTGTATCTTTTTAGTTCTTGCAGAAGGGCGGTTTGAGCTCCTGGTTTATTTAGCGTCCTCACGTTCCAGTTCGATAAAAATTTTTTTGAATTATTTGCAAAAAGTCGTCTCAAAACGTGGTTTTTTGTTGAAAAATGAATATATTCACTTCAAAATAACTCGAAAACTATTAACTTAGTGAAAAACGCTATTCAACAAAAGTTGCATAGAATTAGTCAGTTTATCCATTTCCAAAATTATTTTGAACGTATATTTTTCCACCCACCAATAAATCATTCAGGGATAGCCATGATGGTACGCCATGCAATCTTAAGTAATGACCGCTTGTTAACGGCTCGTAATAATAGTCTGGGATTTATTTTATTTAACCTTTAACCACTGACATGCGGTATGTCATGCCTCGCTGAAAATATATTTTGTTGTAAAACTGGTTTTATAAAAGATTCCTTCGAACACCCTCCGTGTACTTTCAAGTGGTGTGTAATTGTACCTCCCCTCAAATGCTGCAGTTTTAGTCTGGTTTAGTCTTTCAGCTACGTTGACGTAAAGGTTTCTGGCGGTATCACATACCGCATGTCAGTGTTTACGTTTCTATAGTTAAAAACAGTATATTCAGTATTCTTTCAATATTAGACTGGCAGCAAGTTCATCCAGTTGTTCAACTTTCAAATACTTTTAACATTGTTTTACTATTTTTTAGTTAATAATACTCGTTTTTTTGTAATTTAGTTTATAAAGACTTTTTAAAAACCTCCACCATTTATTTATTATTACGCAGGCGTTCAAATTTCCTTGAATAAAGTTTATTTTACTTGGTGCAATATTTTATTTTACAGCAGTATAAACAATCATTTCGTAGTGTATGTAATAAACAAATACAGTGACATAAGACAAACTCGTATTAAAAACAAAGGAGAATAGGCACCGATATGACATTTCGCTTGTCAGTATCTACCTCCTGAAATATCCACGTTAGTAGCTAATAGCCCAGTACCTAAATGAACGGGAAATATGGCGATACCGTGTAATTTTCACGGTCAACTGCGAATTGCATGAAAATTTGGATTTAGGTTCTACTTGCGCTCCACTTCAAAGTTGAACTTGTGCAGTTGGTTGCTTATACTTGGGGGGTGACAATCACCCCTTCTCGAGAGTAAAAAATGCGAGTTTAAAATAAGTCAAATTGACAATTTTCGTTCTATCGAGTTTTTTATGTAAGTCAATACTTTTCGAGTTATTTGCGATTGAAAATGTTTGTTTTTCCACATAAAACAAGTTTTCAGGCGGTTTCTCGCAAATAACTCATAAACTAAAAGTGTTTTATTGAAAAACTACTCGTATCAAAAATGCATCATAGATAAAAGCGAAAAAAGTGGTAGATTCGTGAAGTCTATAGACCCAGCAAAAGCAAAGTTGTAGGTCATGCAAAGTACGTTCTTATTAGTCAAATTCTAAATTGAATATTTTAATGTGAAATAATCAAAAAATGAAGCACTTTTCGAGAAAATCCATTAAAGCTTTTTTAAAGTGCTTAAAAAATGCTTTATTTTTATTTTTTTATAAAAGTTTTTGTCATCAAAACTGAGCGTGTTACGCTCAAAATAAAGTTCGCCCCTTTTTTTGGTAAAAAAAAATCGTGAAAAATCTCCCCTTACTTAGCAGCCCAAATAAAATTAATCGTTACCGCTTTACAAATAATATGCTTTATTTATGTATTTTTTATACTACTACCTTACTACTTTATTTGTTATGTTATATGGGCTTATGTGGTCATTCCATTCTATTCTTCTGTTTCTTACCATTCCATTCTATTCTTCTGTTTCTAGTTATTAATGTTGTCCACCTTGCATCTACGTCGTATATCTGTACTTCTAGCTCTGTCCCATAGAGTCTTACGATCGATTTTTCGAAGGGTTTTCATCTCCGCTGTTTCGAGCAATCTTTTTGTCCTCTCTGTGTCGGCTCGTGTTTCTGCCGCGTGTGTCATTAATGACAATCTAATTTAGTTGAATTTAGTAACAACTTATATTACAAAACAATGCTATCCAAATATAAATCTGCACTGTCCTACAAAGACTACTAAGACACATATCAGGAGAGGTGTTCGACAGGGTGTATACTATGTCACCAGAGTTTTTAATGAATATATTTGATATCAGTCACTGGAATAGAAAAATAAAGAAATAAATATCGATGGCCAGGTGCTAAGTTGTAACAACATGTAACAAATACGCCATAAAATTAAATTGTAAGAAGATAAAAATATTGATCGTTAGTAAGAACACCAACATAAACGCCCAAATTACAACAGGCAATATATCGTTAAAAAGAGTAGAAAAAAGTATGGTATTTGAAATCAAATATCAAGGATATCTGGAATCATAGCTACACAATAAAAACGCGTATTGAAAAAGCCAGAAGGGCAGTCTTAGGAAGATTCTCTGTATCTTATCTGTACCAATATATGCATAAGAATTCTTAAATGTTAGGTCTTTAGTGTCCTCTATGGAGTGGAAAGCTGGAGTCTTACAGAAGATGTCATAAAACGATTAGAGGCGTTTGAAATGCGGTGCTACCTACATATGTTGAGGGTCTCATATAGACACCACACAACTAACATAACTATTCTCTAGAGGCTTAGAAAAGACAAAGAAATTATTAACACCGTATATAACAGAAAACTGACTCACTTCGGTCACATTATGCATAATAATAAATACCCACTTCTACAGTTGATTCTACAAGGCAAGATTGGGAGCAAGAGAGGCCCTGGTCGTAGACGTATATCCTGGCTAGCCAATCTTAGGAAGTGAACTGGTCTAACTTCAGCTGATCTATTTCGAGCCGCTGTGAATAGAATAGAATAAAGATGTGTCAATGTGGTCGCCAACATCTCTAGAAGATATGCACCTTTAGAAGAAGAATCTTTATCGATTTGTCGTATCGGTAAGTCCATATCTAGCCCATCGTTGTTTTTCAGGTTTATTATTTAACCTATTTTAACATTAGGCTCTTAGTTGTTTCAACCCATAATAAAAATATTTCAATATTTCAAAACATTGCCTTAATCCTTTATTTTAATCACCCAGATGCTTCATTAATTACATTTTATAACATCTAGCTTAAAAAATTACGTCAACCGCCTTCTAATAAAATATGTACCGTCTTATAATATCAAATTAGATTTATTATTAATTAGTTTTCATCGATAACCAGAAATTACCGCGCTGGATTTCGATAATTTTCGGTTCAAGGCGTGAAAGAATCGTTATCGAGATATTTAATCTTTGGAATAGCGTTCATGCTGGTTAGGTTTTGGACGAGCAATGATTTTATAGTTGTACAAATCATTTTTAGTAAAATTAAATAACATAAATAATAAATAGTCCAGTTTTGTTTAATAATAATAGTCGTTCTGAACATAGGCTTGGTCTAGAAACTTACATTTAGGTCAACTCATATTATGTTGTGCTGCTGTAATCCAGTTGGTACATCAATTGACGCTGTGAGTGGTACATCAATTGACGCTGTGAGATGCAAAGTGGCCTAACTCAGTGGTTCCCAAACCTTTTTCCCATGATCTCCCCCTTAGGCAGGTTTCACCTGGTATGAATACTGTAATCGCCCCCCCCCCAATTAAATTGAAACAAATAATTAATCAGTGCAATATTTATTTATTTTTACATTTTGTAAAATGATAAATGGTAAAACGAAGTTTTGAGATAAATGCAATTTTTTCATTTGTATTTCCATTATGCTTATGGGATGCAGCTACAAATTATGTATGTAGCGCCATTTAGCCAACTCAAGAGTTGGGTTGTGTAGACTTGTAGACCTTTGTTAATCCGAAGATTTAATGTTGCTGCTTTTATTAATATATTAATCTACAAATGCTCAATTTGTGGGTTAGGCTGCTGTTGCTCTGAGCGCCTCAATTTGGATAATGAAAGGATCGATAAACCAAGTTGGCATTTTCAGACTAGTCAAATCCTGGAATCGGGACTGCCGATCTTCCTTCAATGTTTGAAGGTGGAGGCAATATGCTTGAAGATCCTCAGAATCACCACAAGAATATCTCAAGTTAGGGATTTTGATCAGATCTCTTTGTATATTTTCTTAAAAAATAGATAGTTTGTAATAATGAATGCTCCTATTACTCCTTTCGCTTTGGCAATATTTATGTTCTTCTCTTGTAGCAAAAATATCTGATAAGTAAGCGATATCATTTCGCTTCTTTTGTAGTGCTGTACACGGTTTGGGGTCAGTTGTATTAGGAAGTTAAATAACAGTATCCATGAGACTGAAGAACCACCAAGTAAGCAATTACCTTTAGAAAGACAGCAGGCTTCCGTATGTAGTAGCAATGTATTAAATATCTCATTTTCTTCACTTCTTCTTCTTGTAGTTACTTCTCCTATAGGAGGTTGGCTATCATCACAGCTATCCGTACCTTATTGGCGGCTGCTCTGAAGAGATCTACTGAGCTGCAACTATACCCCTCTCTTAGATTTCTGAGCCAGGAAATTATTCTGCTACCTATGGATCTTCTACCCTTAAAATTTTGCCCTGCATTATAAGCCTTAATATCTCATATTTGGCATCTCAGATAATGTGGCTCAAATATTCCAGCTTTCTTGTTTTGATGTTCTTTAATACCTAGCAATCCTTTTGTAGCCTTCTTAACACTCCTGTTTTCTTCACAGAGCTTACGAAATATTCGATCATTCTTTGGTTTTGCTTTAGTTTTATTTACCGCATCTATTACAAGACGACTACAACTTCGGCCGTTCGCTTTTTGTTCGAGTCAGGTCGGCTGGGTCGGTACCTCCTCTCATCATTCTTATCCCACTTCTATCTCTTTCTCTTTTGTGCGGATGTTCGCACAATACGTAAGTCCGATATACATATTTATTTTTATTATCCTATGGATGTATCCCGAATAAAGTACGTGCCTCCTAGTGGCGGGATACGGGCAACAATACATTCGCTTATAGGGCAGTCCTTACAGTAGGGATCCTGGCCTATACAGAAAAACGCAGGCGGGTGTGGGGTAATACTGCACTTTGGTTGCATTGGTGGTGTATTGACTAAACGTGCAGGGCAGGGTATGGTGCTGGTGCTGATAGAAAAGGTATTCAGGCATAAAATATCCAAACAAAACCTTTTCAGGCCATAAAAATGAAAAGACCTTCTCCAAAGATATAAAAACTTATACTGAAATGACGGCATCTCCTGAGGTAAAATATACCGGAAGTAAAATGAGCCTCCGTTCGGATCTTCGGGTGAGGACTAGGAACACCATTGCAGGTTAGAAAAATCAGGATAGGGTCGTGGAATCTTATGGTAGTCTTACAGGTAAGAGTCTGGAGTTAGTGGATGCGCTCAAACGAAGGAGAGTTCAAATTGCTTGCATTCAAGAAACTAGGTGGAAAGGTCAAAGGGCGAAAGAACTAAGTGAAGATTACAAATTTTGGTATGTAGGGAGTAGTAAGACTAGAAATGGAGTTGGTATAATTGCTGATAGTGAAATGAAAGATAATGAAGTGGAAGTTGTAAGAACGAGTGATAGAATGATGCCAGTGAAATTTGTAATTGATAAAGAGGTATTGCATGTTGTGTGTGTATGCCCCTCAAACAGGTCTGGGTAAGAATGAAAGAAGAGCTTTTTATGACCAATTAGGCGACGTCCTGAGTGATATTCCGTCAGAGGAGAAAGTTATAATAGGAGGTGATTTCAATGCACATGTGGGAGAGGCCAAGGCAGGATACGAAGCAATACATGGGGGATTAGGCTTTGGAACTAGAAATGAAACTAGAGATGACATGCTTGAATTAGCAACAGCATTGGATATGGCGATTTTTAACACATTCTTTAAAAAGAGAGAAACTCAACTTATTACCTACAAAAGTGGACAACATCAATCCCAAATAGACTACTTCGTGATAAGGAAAGAAGACATACGTGAATGCAAGGTAATAGTTAGTGAGACAGTAAGCCAACAACATAAGCTGCTTGTTCTTGACATCGAAGTAAAAAAGCGAAACTAAACAAAAATATCGGAGAGGACCACAAAAAATCAAGGGGTGGCTGCTAAAAGAAGGTCTATTCAGGAGAAGAATAGTAGAAAAAATATGTTGGAACCTGAAAGGAAGCCCTAATACAATTTGGAGAAAAATGGCCAGTAGTATTACAGAGACAGCTATTGAAATACTTGGGAAAACGTCAGGAAAAAAGTTTGAGGATAAAGAGACTTGGTGGTGGTCAAACGAAGCACAAGGAAAAATAAAAGAGAAGAGAAAATTATATAAAAAGTGACAAGAAACCAGATCCGACACAGATCTTCAAAACTATATGGTGGCGAAAAAGGAAGCGAAAGTAGCAGTAGCAAAAGCCAAAACAGAAGCGTATTTAAACCTATACGATCAACTACCAGGGAAGGCGAAACGAAGATATATAAAATAGCCAAACAGAGAGCAAAGAAAGCAAAATATTTTAATCAGATTAGACGTATCCGAGATGAAAATAATAATGTACTAGTTCACGAAAGGGATGCCAAAAAGAGATGGAGAAAGTACTTTGACAGCTTATTAAATGAAGAATTTGACAGACAGTCTCTAGAGTCAACGGAGACAGTAGATGCAATGGTCACCAAAATAACAAACGGGGAAGTGGCTCAAGCGCTTCAAAAAATAAAGAAAAAAAGCGGTAGGACCAAATGATATTCCTGGGGAAGTATGGAGAGCATTGGGAGAGACAGGAACAAGGTGGCTAGCAGGTCTCTTTAATAGAATTATGGAAGTTGGAAAAATGCCAGACGAATGGAGAAGCAGTATACTGGTACCTGTTTACAAAAACAAGGGAGATATATAACAATATACAAACTACAGAGCTATAAAGATTCTTAGTCACACCATGAAAATATGGGAAAGAGTAAATGATAGACGGATACGTGAAGAGACCGAAATATTCGAGAATCAGTTTTGCTTTATTCAGGGCAGATCAACAACAGATGCAATTTTCATTATAAGACAGTTGACGGAAAAATACAGGAGTAAAGAAACAAACAAAAGTTCATATGGTATTCATTGATCTTGAGAAGGCATATGATAGAATTCCTCGAGAGATTCTGTGATGGGCACTCAATAAGAAAGGAGTCCCTGGTGAATATGTAAAGATTGTGAGGAATATGTATGAGGGAGTAACGACTAGCGTTAGGACAGGTGTGGGAGATACTGATAAATTTTATGTGAAAGTAGGATTGCACCAAGGCTCTGTGCTTAGTCCGTATCTATTATCATTAATTTTGGACCAGATAACAGCGAACTACAGGATAACATTCCATGGTGCTTAATGTATGCTGATTATGTCGTGTTAGTAGTAAATAGTGAAAGAGACTAAGAACAAAAACTGAAACAGTGGAGGCAAGCTCTGAAGGAAAAATGTTTAAAAATTAGTAGAACAAAAACAGAGTATTTGGAATGTTCATTTAAAGATGGAGTTACTACAAATAAAATTGTATCTTTGGATGGTGAACTGATTGTAAAAAGCAATAGTTTTAAAATACCTAGGATCGGTATTACAGAGTAATGGAGAAATAGATGGAGATGCATGCAGTAGAATTAGGGCTGGATGGATGAAGTGTAAAGAAGCGAGTGGTGTGTTGTGTGACAGAAAAATTCCAATGAAGCTGAAGAGAAAATTCTATAAAACAGCCATAAGACCGGCTATGATGTACGGAACTGAATGTTGGGCAGTGAAGAAAGAAAGAAGAACAACGAATGCATGTGGTGGAAATGAGAATACTTCGATGGATGAGTGGAGTGACAAAGAAGGATAAAATTAGAAATGAGTATATTAGGGGAAGTCTAGGTGTGGCAATAATTAATGCCAAAATGAGAGAGCATAGGTTAAGATGGTTTGGTCATGTTCAACGTCGAGACGTTAATCACCCAATACGAAGAATAACTGAAGTCCAGATTCTTAGAAGGAGTAGGAGAGGAAGACCAAAGAAGACCTGGAGGGAGAAGATAAGGCAGGATATGTTGGTAAAGGGGATTGACATTGATATGACCTAGGATAGAGTTGTGTGGAGAAATGCAATTGGGAAGCCGACCCCGCATAGGGATAAGGCAAAGAGAATGATGATGATGATTATCCTATGGATATCCGATCGAAAGTATTGTATTTTTTTTCTCAATTACCCATTTCTCGTTTCCCGAATGTTAATAGCCCCCTTTCTCTATCGCCCCCCATATCGCCCCCTTCGCTCTATTACCCCTCTGAAAATCTCAAAACGCCCCCCGGTTGGGAATCACTGATATAGTATAATATGCCTACTTTTCGTTCCGTTTGTTTACGGTTTTTTTCCTTTCGCCAAGGTTGGGAATCAGTGATATAGTATAGTATGTATACCTACTTTCCGTACCGTTTACCTTCCATTCCTGAAGCCTCGCGTTCAATATCGCCCACATGTATTCGGCGGCGTCTCATGTACGCTATGGATAGTGTATTAAATATTGTTGCATCGCGGTTCAGCCGAAGTTGTTCAGATGAGTAATATGAACGACAAAAAATTATAAAACTGGTCTTGTATGCCTTATATAATTTTGAAGATAAAAATACAGTGATAATACATTTAAGGCAACATTTCTTTGGCAGGATGTTGCCAAGGAATTAAAATATTTTCTTCGTCCAATATCTTCTTCTTCCTCTTTATAAGCAATTCTGCTTGTTCATTTTCGGATTGATGACCTCTATGGAAGATTGTCACTGCATATTTTACTTGGTCGGTCGATACTTCTTCTACCGGTTAGTGATTTATTTCTTACTATTTTGAACACATGTGTCTCCCCATTTTGCTATGTGGTTATTCCGTTCTTTTTTTCTATTGCGTGTCTATTCGTTTGTACATTGTAAGTTACATTTTCTTCTAATGTATTTATTCCTCTTTGGATCCCTTAGCATATTTCCTGTAATTTTTCTCAGTACTCTCATCCCTAATAGCCTCGATTCCAGTAGTCTTTGTGTTGTGGCTGTATCGGGTCTCCTTTCTGATGCATATGTCATTATTGGTCCTACAATTACTTTATAAATACTTGTCTTAATCTCAGTATAAATGGCACGAACAATTATTCAACACGTCAATGTTGAGGCCACCCAGCTCCTCGACAACACGGATCTAGCTAGAAGACTCAAGAGGAAGAAACTTTTCGAGTTAGTTAAGTGAAAAATAGTGCACGGTGCAAGTGATGGTACAGGTTAACATTTGTGCAATAAATTAACAGAACCTAAGGGGTACTATTGAGTTTGTCCTTAGTCTTAAATTTTTAGTGGTAATTTAGGTTAGAAATAAGTTGCTCATTGATCATATTTTTTGATCAGATTGTAATGTCCTTAAGCGTCTTATTTGTGTTTAAGGAATAAAAAAAAATAAAAGAAAATCTCAGAAAATCTCAGAAAAAGTTAATATGTGGGTTTCGCTATATAGTGTTATTAAGGCATCCTGTCAGTCTATTTGCTTTGTGTACTTGATTTCTCACTTCTTTGCCCACGTCTCCCTAGCTGGACAATGTAATTCCAATGTATTTAATTTCCCTTACTTGTTAAATACTGATGCCATCAATTTCTATTTTATATCTGATTGGTTCTTTACTGATTACTATTGTTTTAGTTTTCATTACTGTTTCCATCGAATATAATATAGTGTAGGAAACAGAGGTTGAACCTTGCAAAATGGACACAAGTCCGGTTTTATTTTTTTTTTCCGTTATATCAAGGGGTGCTTATTATAAGACTAACTTTTTCTGAAAAAATTTCGCCCCGGAACCCCCCTTTCACCCCTCTAAAGGGGGTAATTTGTGGTTTTTGCGGAACGTAGCCCTTCCTGTACCTTTTACAAAAAATTTCTTTTATAGAAATATGAAGAGGACTATATTTTATACGATTTATTTCCCGACAGCATCTGTCTATCATCCACCGTTTAGCGGGGGTGGCGCCCCAAAGTTGACAAGTTTTTAAAAAAGATGTTTTTAAAAAATATATATTTTTCCCTAACTCTAACGTAAATTAAGAAGAAATCCTGCGGAAATTATTTAAAAATAATTTATTGATTTTTTGGTATAGGTTTCACTTAAGGGTAATTGCCCTTTTTTTAATTACAGGGTGTTACATTTTAAAAAAACCCCTTTTTATACCATCTGAACCGTTTATGTTAGAGTAAAAAGACTTTTAGCGATTACCCATGTACTGGTGCTATTTACAAATTTGTATAATGCGCCACCATTTTCCCCGGAACCACCCAAAAAAAGAAGAATTAAAAAATAAAGCGATTTTCTTGGAATCCTTCACACACAATGCCCTTTATTAATATGCTTCATATATCATTTTGTGCACGTTAATATTACTCATGCATGGACATCAAAAGCGATTTCCTAGTGCAACCCCTGTAGCAAAAAAAAAAAAATAAATAAAATGGGGGGTTGAATTTTTTTTTTGTTTTTTGCTTTTTGATCTATATGGGCATATGCTTCATCAATAGTGCTTTTTAAAAACATATATGGTTATTGCAACATCCCTGCGGAAACCACCCCTATCCTTGAAAATATACTGCAGAAACTACCCCTATCACTTGGCGAGGATGTTTTTACGATTTTCTCATTACCTATGCATTATTTTTAAACAAAACTTATACAAGGTTAAAGACCACTATTTACTCTAAAAATTAGGTCCAGTTAATTTTTTTCATATAAGCAACCGTTACGGCACAGTGGCGCCGTAAACCTCATATATGCTTTGGCGGGCTCCGGTTTTTGTTTTTTTTTTCCGTCATCTGTTCGTTTTATTGATAAAGTACTTATGTAAAATAAAACAACACAGTATAACCTACAAATTATGACCTATGCACATTTTACAATCTTTGGGGTGAAAATTACCCCCTTTAAAGGGGTGAAAAGGGGGTTCCGGGGCGAAATTTTTTCAGAAAAAGTTAGTCTTATAATAAGCACCCCTTGATATACCAGAAAAAAATAAAAGCGGACTTGTGTCCATTTTGCAAGGTTCAACCTTTGTTTCCTACACTAATATTAAATTTGCTTTAGTCCACATTCTATCAGACGCGTAAAATACGCGTGTTCCTGTCAAAGACTCATATTAAAATTTTACCAAACTGCAATTGAAATATTACAATATTTACAGAAACAAATTACAATATTTAAAGGACCACGGAAAGTAAATGCGCCGTCTACTATAAATGGTGGTTAAAATAATGGGATGTGTATGGAACGGATATGGGAAGTAAACGGAACGTATAGTGAGAATCGAATTTTAATGGGAGGTGTATGGAACGGGTATGGAAAGTAAGGTAAGGTATGCTTTATTGTCATAAAATTTTACCAATTTGTGGACAAAGCTTATACAAAATAAAAAGATACAATAAAAAATACAATAAAAAACAAAAAATAATAAAAAACTACAGACAAAACAAAAACAGAAACAGACACCAAGTAAATGGCGTGAGTTATACTACTTAATATAATTTTACAGTTATTAAGTACACATTAAAAAATTAAAAATTTTGCAAACAATCTGTATACAACGTCAGAGCAAAAAGAAGGCGAACAAGGAAAAGGGAAAGGGAAAGTAAATCAAAAGTTCTATGCCGCTACAAATATGTACAAAAGTACTCGAAAGTAATAATCCTGCAAGTCAATTTGCTGAACTGAAATCGTTTGTAAAAAAGTCATTCACTGTATAAAAAGCTCTCTCTAGCAAATAATCTTTCAAGGCCTTGCGAAAAGCGGGAAATGCTGTAATAGATTTGATGTTAGATGTAAACGGAATGTATCGTGAGAATCGACCATAACTGATTGCCAAAGTCCACAACAGATTGTTTATATTGAGCTGTCACACATGCATTGGCATTTCATAAATTGTTCTGCTATATGGTCAGCATCATCTTTCGGTATTTCCGTAATTTCTATAAATTATTTCACACAATAGCTTTCAAAAAAAAACTAAATAAAACATTTTATGTTTATTTTATTCAGCAATTCAAAATGTAAACAACTCTAATTAAGATGTGTGATGATGTGATAATTCTAATTTAAAAAAATCGTTGAGAGAAATTTTGTTTCAACAGCTACATTTTAATTATTAATAAAAGGTTCAGTAGTAATTAATGAGCGCATTCCATTCTGTTTTTAACATTATCTAGCGATGTTCTCAATTTGCAATGCATATTACCTATGTAGTTGTTTTACAAAATATCTTGCAGATTCTATCCATGTCGGTGTAAAAAGGTAGAGAAAATGTGAAATATTTATAGTAGTCTGGGTAGATTATCGGAAAATAGACCAGTTTTGGGAAAATGGAAAAACTTATACATATACGTACCAAAAATTTTGTTGCTAGAACCGAATCTTAAGATTACATAAATTTATATATATATATATATATATATATATATATATATATATATATATATATATATATATATATATATATATATATATAATAAAATAATCTCCTTTATCGGTGATACAATAATCTCAACGATTTTCTAATTTTTTGATGCCGCCCTTGTAAAACCAATTGTTTTTGCGCTAAAAATCTTTTTTAATATTTTTTTTTTGATTTTTGTCCATTTTTTATTCGCATTAAATTCAATTCTAAACGCATCCACCCATTACAGCATTTAAAACTCTTTGCGTTTACGTGCTTTTTTTTATAAAAATATCTGTAGATTGCAAATGATGAAAATTTCATATCCTGAATTGGACGTTTCTGATGTTCCACATCGAGCTAACAGAGCTAAGGGGCAAGGTCGGTGTTACTTATATCAGAGAAAAAAGACCGAAAGTCCTGGCATAACTGTATAATGTAAAAAATCTTTGTGTTGTGACTCTGTGAAAAATGCCATGTATTTGTCTTGCAACGATAATAATTTTTTTTAAGAAGAAATTAGTACTTTTTGTAAAATTTTGTTTCATACTACAATAAATAAGTCCTAATTACCTTTCAACTCAATTTCCCCGACGTTCACATACAAGAAATGGGTTATACAGTTGGGGTGCAAATGCACCCCGCACCGTTGTTTACGTAAGAATCTAAGCACCGCCTTACGAGGGTTAAATGGGAAAAAAGGTGGTAGTCACTAGGAGCCAATTCTGAAATAAGCGCTGAGTGCGAAAATAGTTTAACCCTTGCAGGACCAACCTTTTAATAGAAACAGCGAGGACCAAGGAGGGTCAAGAAATTTTATATTATCTTAGACGCTAATGGACCAGTTAAATATAGGAATTTATAATTTACCCGAAGTCTTCGGCTTCGGTGGGATTGACATCATCGTAGGATACAGAAACATTTTTGACTTCTTGCCTGTGCGTACCGCATACATACTTACGTTTTGAATAAACTACGGTTGTTCTTGACCACTTATTGGCCTTTTTTCTTTCTTATGGTGCCTATCCGTTACGGATGTTGGACACTAACATGGCTATTCTGACTTTGTTGACTGCTGCCATGAAAAGTCCGGTAGTGGTTAAGTTAAACCATTTTCGCAGGTTATGCAGCCCGGATATTCTTCTTCGTCCTGGACCTCTTTTCCCATGCACTTTAACTTGAAGTATGGTCCGAAGTAGGTCATATCGTTGTTCATTG